>NC_138777.1:204466494-205066494 GCF_965119305.1 Pelophylax lessonae | reverse complement strand
GGAAGGATCTGACACAGGAAAAGTACCTGGGTCATGCTTAGAGCCCCTAGCTTCTCCCTTGCGGCCCAGCGATCGTGGACTACAAGAAAATGGCTGCCCCGTGCATTTCTATGGGGAACTACCAAAACATGGTCGCCCATGCATTTCAATGAGAAAAAAGGTTTTACATTGAAGCAGAGCAAAAAAAAGTCTACAGCAAAATGGCGGCCCCCACGGCGTGCCATGCGGTCTCTCCAGGACCCCCAGGGGGGGGGGGTCATCAGACAAGAGGCATCGGAGGGTCCTCAGGAGGAGACCCCACCAGGACAGATACCCCCACAGCGGCCACAATATATCCACCCCCTAGAGGTAGGAACCTGCTTATGGGATGGGGGGGGGGGGGACAGCCGAAGGGGGCCTGGTATACCCGAGAGGGAGAGGGCCCATGTCCACGTCAAGACCTCCAGATAATTGGGGGGGGGGGGGGACACTTCCTCACCATACCACGGCATCAGGTGGGTGCTGCTCCGAAAAGACTACCTCCCACCCAGAGTGGGGGTGCTGCGATTTAGGGGTTCATAGGGGTAATCTGCGACTCAGGGCATCCCAGGTCGACCCCGTTCCGCTTGAGGGCTCGTTCCCATCCATCTGGGCTCTGGTGTGCGAGGCTCATGCTCACTGGCCAGGCTGGGAGACCTTAAGGATCTAGGATATCCAGTCCAAAACCCAGCCCGCTGTTGCTTGTAGTTGTCATAGGAACTCTAACTAAAAATAAATTAAGAAAAAAAAAAAAAAAGTTCCCAAAAATAAAACAACCAAGACCGAAGTCCCAGCAGGGAACTAGGTCCTACTCCTAAACTAGGCAGCAGAATGTGTGGGGTTATGCCTGCAAGGACTGCCCCATAGGCATGGTAACATTTTTTCCTACTCCTGTAGGGGGCAGCATAGTCTAAAGATCAAGAAGATATGGAGCTGCGTCTGTCAATGAACAATAGAGAAATTAAGGTAACCTTTTTGCAGCAATAGCATCCTCCACGCTTCTTGGAAGGCTTTCCACAAGATTGTGGAGGGTGTATGTGGGAATTTGTGTCCATTGGTGATGGGTGCTTGTGACAACCGGGACGACGGCTCCCCCCAGGATCCTCGGTCCAGTTCCAGGAAGTGTTGTTATCCACCCACACAGCCGAAGGCTCCATTTAGTGGTTTACCTTTTATAGCTATTAAAGTCTCATACTGCTACTCTTTAGATGGCGCTGCCTCTCTTCTTGTCAGTTAATTCCAAAGGAGTTCAGTAGGTCAGAGCTCTATACAGGACACTCCAGTTCCTCCACACCAAACTGGTCAAACCATGTCTTTATGGAGCTGGCTCTGCAGTCATGCTGGAAGGGAAAATAGTCAAAATTGTCTACAATGTCTTGTGTTCACATAGTTTTGACACCATGGCGGAACTCACGCGATAAAATGTATAGTCGTCACTTGGGTAATCCATACTGGGAAGGTCCCAGATAAAGGGGAACCTAATCCGAGAGGCTAAGGGATAGGCACCGGGCTCACAAACCCATTCTCGAGTCTTTGCTTCCTTCACATTGTGATAGAAGCTGCAGCTGCAAAGGTTGGTAAAAGAGGACCTGTCACATAACTGTGAATCGTTACTGCCAATACCCATACCATGAGCTGGAAGAATATTTGGGAGTTGATAATGCCGTGACGGACTCTGGTGACACCCATTAAATCAGAATTGGCTAATGACAACAGTGGTGAAGAGTGTGGTGATTATACTAATTATCTGACTGAGTGAAGTCACCCGGTGCTCCTCCATGAAATGGACAATGACTCCGCTCATTAAACTGACACATTGATTTGTACGCTGCGTTTTGCGTATCGCAGATTATTCCCCTCTGTATGAGGGGAAAATCGATCAAAGACCATGGTTGGTGACAAAGAAAATTAGAGTCAAGTGATATCAAGATACCCACCACGTGTCCCCCTCCCCCATCCCAAAGAGCTCAATGGGATGAGCAGCAGGAAGTGTATATCACAGATTCGGCCTTTTTCTTTTATGCCGGAGAATTAAGCCGTTTTGGATATGCAGCAATCAGTCTGGGAAAGCTAAAATCAACTGGAGGAGTTTCCCTTTAATTCCAGTCCTAAAGACACAACAGTAAGTGAGGAAATTCCCTTCTTGGTTGTTTAGAAACCTCAATTTCTATTTTGGTGAAAACTCAGTTAGTTATAAACAGTTACCATAGTGTGGACCCCTATCTTTCGGATCTTGCCCCCCATCTTTAGGTTCCAGCCTCCGGGCCACAATCCGAGCCCCTATCTTTCAGGTCTGGCCACGGGGCTGCAGTCCAGCCCCCTATCTTTCGGTTCTGGCCCCCGGGCCTCCGTCCGGCTCCCTATCTTTCGGTTCCAGGCCACCGTGCGGCCCCTCTATCTTTCGGATCTGGCCCCTTATCTTTAGGTTCCATCCCCGGGGGGCAATCCAGCCCCCTATCTGTGGGGGTCTGGCCCCCGCGGTTGGCGACAAAGAAAATTAGAGTCAAGTGGATTACAAGATACCCACCACGGGTCCCCCTCCCCCATCATAAAGAGGCAGCAGGAAGTGTAAATCACAGATTCGGGTTTATTCTTTTATGCCGGAGAATTAAGCAGTTTTGGATATGCAGTGTGACGGTTTTCACCGTCACTGGGAGTGAGGGACAGATACTTGGGGGACGCTGAGAGAATGGTTTGGATGGCTCCAGATGGGAGAGTGATATTTGTCAATGGTGTCTCAAGAAATGTGGAGATTTGATCCCACTTTGCACTGTGAGACCTGTGGCCTGTTGCCATGGAGTCTTTGACACCTAGATGTGTATTCCATGTGTAGAAAGTCATTGGCAGTCTTGTCATCCCAGCTGGTTTAAGTGTGATGAGTTAATTAGCATGTGAATGATAACCTTGCCTAGATGGATTAGCCATGAGTCAGCTGTACCTCGTTATCTAACCATTGTGTGATGTTTTGGGTAAATATTCGGGTCATTGTTCACATGTGACTGTTCAATAAAGAGTTCTACTTCACCCTCAATCTAGAGTCCTGTCTCTTATTGGGGGAATCTGCTACAAGGAATTTCTATGCTCTTCTTACTCCCTTGAATCATCACTAAGCTCTTGTAATAGCTTGTTCCTGTTGCACTCTCTGGGAAAAGAGAGGTTCACCAACTGGAACCTGGAGCCTTGTCGTAGGTCCAGGGTGGGTAGGAGACGGCAAGACCCCCAACCAAGCTGCGGCGGTTTGTGGGGTCTGAGGTGGTTATGTCTGGTGGAGTGCTTGGAGCCCTCGGGAAGCACTAGGAGCATCCATCAATGGAGGTACCCAGTCGGAGTGCCAGTTGATCCGTTACATGCAGCAGTCAGTCTGGGACAGCTAAAACCAACTGGAGGAGTTTTCTTTTAATTCCAGTCCTGAAGACACCACAGGAAGTTAGTCGTTTAGAAACCTTAGTTGTTTCCCTCAATTTCTATTTTGGTGATAACTGACATTTGTGGTTCTATCGGTTAGGGCCCGACCCCCGGGCAGTGGTGTGGCCCCCCCATAACATATAGCTGTTATGGGGGACGGTGGATGGGCCGGGCCCTATCTGGTTCACAGAGTGTCACCCTCTAAACTAATTCTCTCTGGTCAGGTGTAGTAAACGGGACTGGATTTTTACCTTCATAGACTTAAAACAAACAGTCTATTCTTCCTCGTTCTTAAGAAAAACAAACCAAAGCAGAGTGGTTATTTTACATTTATTTTACCGTATACGATTAAAATAAAAAGTGACATCACAGGTCATCATAAAGTACAAAACAAACACTCTAAATATACAATACAATATTAAATGACCGCTATCACAACTGGAATTAGAAAACTTCAACAGATGACAATCCCGATAGAAAATGTCACTGTCACTCGGAATCACTTGGGGGCCTGCTGGAAAAAGAGAGAGAGCGACCAATTAGCTGAAACCACATGTGGTAAGCACAACCTTTGCATGTAAACACAATTTTGCAATGTGTTAAAAAATTTTTTTTTAAAAAAACGCGTAATATCTCTATTTCTATCTCACAGCTACTAGCGAGGTGGATTTTTATTTTTTTTTAAAACCTCATTAGGAAAAACTGGCCCAAAATAGTAAGCAAAAAAATAAAAAAAAAAAAAGGGATTTTTCACTTACCCTAAAATCCATTTCTCTGATGTTCATTTACGGACACAGCTCCTGATCTTCATAGCCATTATACTGCCCCCTACAGGAAGCAGGACACTAGGCAGAAAAAAAAACAACAAAAAAAAAAAAAACCACAAACTTCTGGCTACACCCATATGCAGTCCCAGGGGGTATACTCACTCTTCCTGCTACTGTCAGGAGAATTACACAGAGGGGTGGGTGCTGCGTTCATCAATGAACACAAGAGAAATTGATTCCACGGTAAGTCAAAAATCCCACCTTCTCTTTCGTTCATTAGATGAACACCGCTCCTGTCATTCTTGACCACTGGGAAGTCCCAAAGCAGTGTTCAACACGAGGGGTGGGAAACAGCAAAAAATTCCCAAGGCTAAAGCCCTGTACACACGCACCGATTGTTGGCCGACTGATCGGTCGTCTTTTGTCCAGTGTTGTTGTGTTGGTTGAAATGTGCTCTAGACTGCACACGAATTTTGTCAGCCAACAAAAACCAACTCCAGAAGTGATGTCATGTTCTGGTCTACTTTTCGTGTGTTTTCTTCTCTGAGCATGCCCAGTCTTGATCATCACATTTTTGTGGGCTGAAATCTGTACTGACTGAGGAACAATCGGCCGTTCTGCTGACGGCCAACAAAAATTTTATAGCATGCACACCAGATTTTGTTCGGCCGAAAAGTCGCAGTTGGTTGTCAGAAGCATCATACTAACAAGCCGACAATCGGCCGATCGGACGTTGGCCGAAAATTTACGGCCAACAATCGGTGTGGGTGTCCTGAGGGACAAAACAAAAAAAAAAAAAAAAACAACTTATGAGCCGAGGAGGGTAGTAGCCTGCGGAAGAAAAGTACTCTTTCCCCCCATGAGACCTTTAATGATGTCATCCAGCGTAGCCCCAAACAGGCAAACCCCCTTGAAAAGGGAAGATCAGCCAAGGCCTTTTTAGAAGTCTGGTTCGCAGACCAGCATTTAAGCTAAAAGACACGCCGAAGGACCACTGCTGAAACAGAGAGCTGAGCCACTAGGAGAGCCGCATCCAAAGATGCTTTACAGATAAACTGCAGACCCTGGACCAGCTGGTCCTCCAGCTCAGCAAAGGCAGGGGGGAGCATAAAAGCTTAGCCCACTCCGTCAGTTTGCGGCACCAGGGCGAATGGGTGGTGAATACTGGCCTCAGTGCCGAACCAACCAGAGTGTACACCTAGGGGTCTTCCTACCAGGACAGGAAACACTTTAACCCCACTCTTTAGTATTTTATGAGAACCATAGGACATTCCTGTAAAACATATGCTTAATACATAAAATACAAGACATCACTGGGTGGAAAGACTCTCAGAAAAGGAGTTACTGGTAAGTCTAACTCAGCTTTTCTCAAGTCATCTTCCAGGACAGCCCCTGAGACGATGAGCCAGAACTTACCAGTTTAGGGAGGGACTACTGCCTGGAGCACCTTTGGACCAAACGCCTGTTCCTGGGAAGAAAGGAGGTCCAGGCGATAATGTCCAACAAAGGTCGAAAAAAGTTAGACCAGGTAGCTGCCTTACATGTTCCAGTGAGGCACCAGCCCTTTCAGTCCAGGACAAAGACAAGGCTTTTGTTGAATGCGCACAAAAGGCGGAGCAACATTTCTAACTCTGTAGGGCTCAGTAATTGCCTTAAGAGCAGGGATCCTCAAAACTCCGGCCCTCCAGCTGTTGCGGAACTACACATCCCATGAGGCATTGTAAAACTGACATTCACAGACATGACTAGGCATGATGGGAATTGTAGTTCCTGAACAACTGGAGGGTCATAGTTTGAGGACCCCTGCCTTAGAGGCTCCATTACCCTTGTGTGTCCCAGAAAAAAAAAAAAGAGCAAATAAGGTTTCAGACTTTCTATAGGTCTTGGCCAGGTAGGCTAGAAGAACCCTTCTGACATCCAAAAAATTAAAATCCTTTTCTTTTTAATTTCTTGGAGGAGAATTACAAAAAGGTTTGTAGCACAATATCCTGTGATCTATGAAAGGTAGAGGCTACCTTTGGTAAAAACCCTGGATCAGTTTTTAACACTACTCTATCATCAAAAATGATAAGGAAAGGCTCCCTGATTGAGAAGGCCTGCAATTCACTGACCCTGCGAGCCGACATAACCGCAATCAGGAACGCAGTTTTCAGTGCAAGTAATTTTACCGGTAAATTCTTCAGGGGCTTGAAAGGAACAGTCACCAAGGCCTGAAGGACTAGAGATAGGTCCCAAGAAGGACATAATCTGACAACTCTTGGCAAAAAAAAAAAAAACTCCCTATCACAGGTATTTCCAGAAAGGAGAATTGGAGAAAAATACTAATGGCTGCAGTCTGCACCTTTAGGTACTAAGGGATAGACCCTTGTGGGCACCCTCCTGAAAAAAATCCAAAATAGACGGAACATTGGGGGATAATCTTTGCTTTTCAGACAACCAAGAGGTAAATTTCTTCCAAACCTTGCAGAATATCGCTCTAGTGGTAGGGCCTTGGGAATCCGACCTCCCACCGGGAGACCCGGGCAGAGCCGTGGAAGGCAGCAGGAGGGGGAAGAGCTGAGCGGCTCCCATGCCGCATTGGCCGTTATCACCTGAAAGCCGACCACCGGCTAAAAAAATGATACCGAGATGATGCCTCTAGCTGCAGGCATCACCCCGGTACAACCACTTCTCCGAGTCGACGTACAGCTATGTCAGTTTGCTGGAAGTGGTTAATTTAGCTGTATATTTCTTGTTATTATCATAACCTATCACTAAACAGTGCAAAATAAATTCTCCTGCTCCAAACGGAGAGGGAGGAGAGAAGGAAAAGGAGGGGGAGAGGGCCAACTCCATATTGAACCCTACAGAATAAGACTGGGATAACATTAAAGTTCATGTGCATGTAAAGGCAGGCAGGCATGTGCGTGTGTTACATCGGCGTGAAGGGGTTGAAGTATAAGTTCCTCTGGTGCAGACACTGATGTGAATGTTCTCTGTACAGTACTGCAGTATATGTCAGAGCTATATAAAAGTAGAATTAATAGTGTGTAATTATCTCAAGGCAAAACATTTTATTAGAACATAAGTAGGGTATGCACTCACCCAGTTGATGTTTAAAACAGGCACATAATAAAACAGTAGGGCACCAGAGCCTTTCAGCAGTGTTCCTCTGAATATAACCAAGAAAATGGCCGACCTCGGACTTCCGGGTGTGACGTAGTGACACTTGGCTAACTCCTCCCGACGTGGTTCGTCATTACGTCATCTTCAATGGGGCATAACCAAGCGTATGCGTCACAACCCTTAAATACCTTAACACCATAGGACCCAAATGGAAAGCACCTGTGAATTCAATCAAGGCGCGGCCAACACGGAACCGGAAGTGACCTATGCGCTCCACTGACAAACACAGGAAGCCACAAGATACACGATCGGAACCGGAAGTTCAAAAATAAAACCAATTCCTTGGGGGGACACAGTCCCAAATACACAATTAGAAATAATTGTAAAATGGGAATATATAAATAAAATTGAAAAACGCCACACACGGAAATCCGGGAGGAACACCGTAACAAAGAGGCCACATCAGTACACTATCAAAAATTAAATATGTGAAAATACATATAAAATGAATCATGTATGAAGCCATAGGTGAAAATCAACTAACTAGGAGTATGACATGAAAAGATGAATCTTTTCATGTCATACTCATAATTAGTTGATTTTCACCTATGGCTTCATACATGATTCATTTTATATGTATTTTCACATATGTAATTTTTGATAGTGTACCGATGTGGCCTCTTTGTTACGGTGTTCCTCCCAGACTTCCGTGTGTGGCGTTTTTCAATTTATTTATATATTTCCATTTACAATTATTTCTAATTGTGTATTTGGGACTGTGTCCCCCAAGGAATTAGTTTATTTTTGAACTTCCGGTTCCGATCGTGTATCCTGTGGCTTCCTGTGTTTGTCAGTGGAGCGCCTAGGTCACTTCCGGTTCCGTGTTGGCCGCACCTTGATTGAATTCACAGGTGCTTTCCATTTAGGTCCTATGGTGTTAAGGTATTTAAGGGTTGTGACGCATACGCTTGGCTACGCCCCCTTGAAGACGTCGTAATGACGACACGCGTCAGAAGGAGCTAGCCAAGCGTCACTATGTCACACCCAGAAGTCCAAGGTCGGCCATTTTCTTGGTTATATTCGGAGGAACACGGCTGAAAGGCTCTGGTGCCCTACTGTTTTATTATGTGCCTGTTTTAAACATCAACTGGGTGAGTGCATACCCTACTTATGTTCTAATAAAAAATTTTGCCTTGAGATAATGCACTATGGGCCTGTCCCTTCTATGTCTCCCATTTTGTATGAGATTGCGGTGCCATCAGGATTTTGAAGGGAGTTTGGCCCTTATGTCATATCTTTTCCTAACAATTGGAGTTTGGAAGTGGTGGATATTGGAAGATTTACTGGAGCTGTATGATTCAGGAGAAATGTTGTAGTGGTCCTATAACCACTTACTGCTTTAATTTCACCAGTATCTGGTAAGAGTCAGTGTGTGGTGGCTGGGAACTCTCACTTGCATAAACTGATGAAACAGCTGGGTGGATAATCTGCTGATTGGACATGCCTGCATGTCCAAGCATTTTCAATAAATGTGGACTTCTATCAGTTTATATACTGTTGATTGTGCATGCCTGCATTTTCAAGCATTTCAATATATATGGACTTCCATCAGTTTATATACTAGCGCAACTCCTTTTTTTATTTGTATTTATTCTCAACATTCCAGTGTTTCGAGTTTGCTGCTGGTGTCCAACAGGGGCGTGGGGTATTTTTTCCATTTTATTATTAATAGTGTGTGACTGTGGTGGGGACAGAGTGTAAGCTCTCATTCTCTATGTGCAATGGAAATAGAAGCACTGACCTTGTTGCCCGGGTCCTCCTCCTCCACACCGGCTTGTGTCATGAGATCTGCAATGTTCTTCTCCAGGTCATCAATGCGTGTACTCATCTCATCAAGTGTTTGGATTAAGGAAAGCACAAATACAGTGGCGATGTGGGGGGAGGGGGGTCAAAAAAAGTCTCCCCCCCCCCCCCAGGTGGTGTACAAGCTGCTACTGTCAAAAAAACAGCTCCACTAATACAAGATTTATATTCATTTTTCAGACGGGAAATAGAGAGATACAAAAGTCAAGACCAGACAAGTCGCACCCCATTTCTGGCTATGGAACTGTTCAAGTTGGTGAGACTCGGACTTGCACAGACTTTGAAAAGTTTCCTGCACTATTTGTGGCAATTTTATGTGCGACTTGCATGCACAGATGCACATGGAAAATCGCAATGACCGGCAGCTTTGAAATTGCGCAGAAGTCCCGTGATTTCAAAGCCACATTCGGCATGAACTTAAGCGATAAAAGATTGCGATTTAAAAAAAAAAAAAAAAAAACATTGTCCTTTCACACCGCTCAGCTCCGCCTCCACTTTCTCCTCATTGGCTGCAATTAACAGCAGCAGGAACCAATTGCTTATGTGTGAGCCAATGAGAAGAGAGAGACCCGGGAGAGCTGCTGCTCTCATGCACATTGCTGGGTCAAGATAGAGCTCAGGTAGGTATAAGGGGGGCTGGGGGAGCTACACCCAGAAGGTTTTACCTAAATGCATTAGGCATGGTGGATTTTTTTTTTTAAATCAAGTCAATTTAAATCACAATTGAAATCACTAGTAAAAAGGCTTGATTTAACCACTTTAAGACCGGGCCTATTTTTGACACTTGGTGTTTACAAGCTAAAATCTGTTTTTTTTGCTAGAAAACTACTTAGAACCCCCAAACATTATATAATTTTTTTTTTTTCAGTAGAGACCCTAGAGAATAAAATTGAGATTGTTGCAATATTTTTTATCACACCATATTTGCGCAGCGGTCTTCCAAACGCAATTTCTGTGGAAATAATTCACTTTTTGAATTAAAAATAAGAAAACCGTAAAGTTAGCCCAATTTTTTCCCATAATGTGAAAGATAATGTTACGCCAAGTAAATAGATACCCCACGTCATGCTTCATAATTGTGGAATGGTGACAAACATTGGTACTTAAAAATTCCCATAGGCGACACTTTAAAAAATGTCTACAGGTTACCAGCTTAGAGTTACAGAGGAGGTCTAGGGCTCAAGTTATTGCTCTTGCTCTAACGATCGCGGCGATACCTCACATGTGTGGTTTAAACACCGTTTACATATATGGGCGGGACTTGTGTATGCATTCGCTTCTGCGCGTGAACCAACGGGGGACAGGGTGCTTTAATTTTTTTTTTTTCCCCATTTTTTGATTTTTATTGAGAATTATTATTCCTTTTACAAGGAATGTAAACATCCCTTGTAATAGAAATAGGCATGACTGGTTCTCTTTATTGCCAGATCTGGGGGGGGGGGGGGGGGGGTTCAAAAAGACTTCAGACCTCACAACTACACAAAAAATCGGCCCTTTAAACCGGTTGCTAGGCAACGACGTTTGACGTTGCTCCGGTCCTCCAAGACCATAGAGTCGAGTGAGGGCCATCTTGCCCTCACTCGACTTCCTGTGTCTGAGGATCCGGGAGCGGATCGTTTTCTCCGCTGCCGGGGGGTCCAGTAAGCGGGGACGCGGTGGGAGGGGAGCACCTCTTCCACCGCACCGTAAGGGTGATCCCGCGGCAAATCCAAAGTTGGGACCAACCTTATCTGAAAGCCGATCCCCTGCCTTTGAAAAAAATACCGGAGTTATGGCAGCTATCTGCTTCCATAACTCCGGTATTTAGTGTCAAAAGGACTGATGTAAAACTCTGGCGGACGGTCGGTAAAGCCCCGTACACACGCACAGATTGTCGGCCGAACGATCGGCCGTCTTTTGTTTAGTGCTGTCGTGTTGGTTGAAAAGTGCTCAAGACTGCACAGGAATTTTGTCGGCCAACAACCAACTTCAGAAGTGATGTCATGTGATGATTAACTTTCCATGTGTTTTTTCTTCTCTGAGCTTCATCTGGCTTTTGTCGGCCAAAATCTGTACTGACTGAGGAACAATCGGCCGTTCTGGTGTTGGCCAACAAAAATTTTATAGCATGCACACCAGATTTTGTTCGGCCGAAAAGTCGCAGTCGGTTGTCGGAAGCATCATACTAGCAAGCCGACAATCGGCCGATCGGACGTTGCCCGAATATTTACGGCCGACAATCGGTACGTGTGTACGGGCCTTAAGTGGTTAAATCATAGTTTTTAAAGAGCAACCGTCATCTGTCCCACAACGGCTCCTCCTCTGACCCGCTGTTGACTCACGACATTCCCATTCACTTTAATGGGATAGCTGATGATGCGGCAGTGACACAACAAGGGGAGGGACATATTGGCAGCAGGTGAGTGGATGCCCGCTAACAGGCGCTGCCATGATGGATCTGAAATGACAGGTGCTCTTTAAATGCAAGGACTCATTCTTGCTGGTAGTTAGAATCTTTAATATTTGCAAACAAATATTAGAATAATAAGACGCGAATGATAGGAAGTTGTCAGGTTAGTAAAACAGCGATATCAGAAGCGATTCAATCATACAGTTTGTAGTGTACATAGATATTTGCAAAACAATGAGATAAAGGAATATTCCTGAACCTTGTTTTATGGTTACTGTGAAATTGCCTGAATGCATCAATGCAGTGCATGTTATCTCAGCTTACAGAGCTTGGATTTATTGAATGAGTTTACCAAAAATGTAAATATTGCAGAATATACAGCCTCATGCTACATAACTAAGCTTCATTTCAAGCTGAATAAACTAAATTATTAATGTATCTTAAATAGAAAACTATTTTTGATAGATTTTTACTCCAATAGCATTTTATTAAAATAAAATTTGATAAATAAAAAAAAAAAAAAATCATTTTTTTTTAAAACATTGATTTTTTTTTATGCACCCTGGCATTAGGGTAAAAAAAAAAAAAAAAAAAAAAACCTGCCTTTACAACCGCTTTAAATAAAATGTAATTCTTTTTACCCCTGCATTTACTGATCAGTCCTAATTAGCTCCTTCTTAATCGTCACTATTTCCTGCTTTTTTAATACCATTTTATAACTTTCTTAAATCCTAATTAAGTTTTTTTGCCCGGCTAAGGGTCTCACCAAGTACACCAGAATGGAAAATGGAAAACTTTTTTCTAGCAGTGTACATAGTGGGGGGGGGGGGGGGGGGGAACGTATTCTGCCACACACAGCAGACTTCCTGTCCAGGACTTGTAACCCTTCATATGCCTGAAAGCTGCTTAGAATGGGCACAGCAGCTACACATCTGATTTCTTATCTTCTATGCAGGGAAGGGAATATTTCTTCAAGTCTGTCCTGGTTATCCGTTTCTCACACACATAAAAGTCCTTGGTGTGTATAGGAAGTAAATGTTCACTGAAGAGGAATTCTCCATACCTCATTAATCAGGAGGGAGGCCGAAGCTCTGTTAGTTTACAGTCTCCTCGGTAACAATGGCTTCCATTAAATACAGAGAGGTACTACTGACACAGCTCAGCACACGGCAGAAGGGGGGGGGGGGGTTAAGAGAAGGGTCAGAGGATGGCTTGTGATGAAAAGAAGGATAACCCTCAACATGGGCCAGATTAGAGGGGAACTCTAACCAGACAGTTTTCAGAATGAAATGGTTGTATACTCTCATTTACTGGCTGACACATTGTCCCTTCTGCCAAGGTTTCCTCTCCTAGGGGGTGAAGGGCACTGCCCAGCAAGTCGTTCTCTCCTGGGGGGGCTCTGACCAGGCCTCCTCTCCTACAGGCCCTGACCAGGCCTCCTCTCCTACAGGCCCTGACCAGGCCTCCTCTCCTACAGGCCCTGACCAGGCCTCCTCTCCTACAGGCCCTGACCAGGCCTCCTCTCCTACAGGCCCTGACCAGGCCTCCTCTCCTACAGGCCCTGACCAGGCCTCCTCTCCTACAGGACCTGACCAGGCCTCCTCTCCTACAGGACCTGACCAGGCCTCCTCTCCTACAGGACCTGACCAGGCCTCCTCTCCTACAGGACCTGACCAGGCCTCCTCTCCTACAGGACCTGACCAGGCCTCCTCTCCTACAGGACCTGACCAGGCCTCCTCTCCTACAGGACCTGACCAGGCCTCCTCTCCTACAGGACCTGACCAGGCCTCCTCTCCTATTGGCCTTGACCAGGCCTCCTCTCCTATTGGCCTTGACCAGGCCTTCTCTCCTATTGGCCCCTTTCACACTATCCGTCCGTCAGACGGATTCCGTTTTTTCTCAGCGGGGGATCGAGCCGCCGATCCCCCGCTGAGCAGCAGGACAGCTGTGTCTCTGCGCTGTGTGCGGAGACACAGCTGTCAGTTCCCCATGCATCTCTATGGGGGAAATCGGATGGGAACAGACCGTCAGTCCGTTCTCATCCGATCCGATCGACGGATGGAAAATAGGGTTTCCATCCGTCCAGATTTGACGGATCGGATGTCAGCGGACATGTCTCCGCTGCCCCATAGGAATGCATGGGGTGACTGTTCAGATCCGCCAAAAAAACAGACAGGTGGATCTGAATGGTCCGCCTGTGTGAAAGGGGCCATTGGCTCTTCTGCCAAGGCATGGTCTCTCGGTGTCTCTTCTAATGAGTTGTCACCTGGAGGCTATCCCCCTGAAGCTGAACTCCTGGGACCATTTTAAAGCCCTGTTCACACCTGAGTGTATTTCAGCTCATAAAACGCTCATCTCTGAAGTCTCAAAATGCCCAACGAGCAAAATCCCATTCATTTCAATGGCCCCTGTGCACATGAGAATGTTTTGTTGCCTGAGGCTCAAAAAAGTTACAGGAGCTTCTTTTTTGGCAGATTACAAGTGTTTTTGTTAGATGTCAATGTCTGCCTCCAAACACCTGCAAAAAAAAAAAAAAAAAAAAACGCCTGAAAAATGATACGCTCAGGTGTAAATGGAGCCTAAAGTATCTATTGTCAAAACCAGGTCTTCATTTGTACATTGTGTTTCAATTATTTCTAGCTTACTCCTATTAATCTGAACTATCTTGAACTTTGTTAAAAATTCCCACTCATTTGCTTCATGGAATTCTGTTAGTGGATAACTTCCGTGTCACTCATTCCACAGAGCCTGACTTGTAAGAGGGGAAGTTTCAGGAGGCAGAATTTGTATGGGGAGCAGCAAGGTAGAACGCAATAGTCCTTAGAAATGGAAGAAAAGCTGCAGGAAGTTGTGGAAAGACGGCCAGCGGACAGGCAGCGCTCACTACATGAAGGCCTATTACTTCCGGTCTTTATGTAAATTACAAACATGATTTTTTGTGTGAATAAATTACCTCTGTACAGTCTGTCACATCATCGCCTTTAAAGAGAAAATCCCGGGCAACCGGAGGAGGTATTCATGAAGTGTCCATGTCATTTCCTCCTAGTGTTTGGTGCTCCTGGATTAAACTACAATTCCCTTCATGCAATTGAAACTGTACCTGAACATGGTGGGTTTGTGGACTAAGTTCTGTTGACATCATGGATGGCACAGAAAGAGTCTCCTGGCTTGTCAACCAAATTTGGCCGTGTTAGTGAGTGGGAAACCCCAGGAGTCCAAGTGACCCCCCCCCCACTGTCAGTAAAGGCCCCCAGTGACCACCCCTCCACTCAGGTGTCAGATTGGCCTCCAGCACCAGGGTCTCTGATAGCCCCACACACCCTTCTGTGGCAATCATCCAATCAGAGATCTCCCTGTGTATAGTACAGAAAATATAATAAAGGAGGTGGGATTTCTGGAAGGGGCGATACCATATGTCCAGGAAAGGATATTTCTGCCGATGATCTGGTCAGACATGGTCTGGAACTTGTCCTGCATCTGCTGGAGAAGATTCTGGACCTGAAAGAGAAAAGAACCAATCAGGAGCTGTGAAGAGGACCCACCTTTTGCCAGCTGTACAATTACAACGGAGAGGGGAGGATTGACGTAGAAGGGGACATGGAGGGTATATAGAGTGGGAAATGGGGGAAGGTGTGGAGCCGAGGCATGGGACGGGAGGGAGCCGAGGCATGGGACGGGAGGGAGCCGAGGCATGGGACGGGAGGGAGCCGAGGCATGGGACGGGAGGGAGCCGAGGCATGGGACGGGAGGGAGCCAAGACATGGGACGGGAGGGAGCCAAGACATGGGACGGGAGGGAGCCAAGACATGGGACGGGAGGGAGGTTGATATGTAGAGATAGATATTAGAGCTGCACGATTCTGGCTAAAATGAGAATCACGTTTAGATGGAAGTTCACTCATTTGACCTAAAAGAACAAAAAGATACATTTTAAAGCATTTTGTTTATACTGGGGGGTGGGGGTGGGATAAATCAAGATCGCAATTTTTTAACGGTTAAATGTGCATCTCTAATATATATATATATATATATATATATATATATATATATATATATATATATATATATATATATATATATATATATATATATATATATATATATATATACAGTAAAACCTTGGATTGCGAGCATAATCCGTTCCGGAAGCATGCTTGTAATCCAAAGCACTCTTATATCAAAGCAAATTTTCCCATAAGAAATAATGGAAACTCAGATGATTCGTTCCACAACCATTTATTCATATAAGTCTTTCAGTTTATAGTCTATATACAAAGATTATATCAATGGTGGTATGATAGGTTGTGTCATCATAAAATGTCCATCCACAAATGGCGCCTCCACAAGGGGATTAGAAGCAAAATCCAGCAGGAGCTACAGAGTATAAAAGAGAAGAGAGGCGCCTCTAAGTGTAGCAATATGGGGACATTTAATGAAGGTACAACATTTAGCAACTCACATGGTTGATGATTAAAGAGGCACATCTAAGTATGCCGGCATCCGTGGTAAAGCTGTCCACATAGACCGTCTTCTGAACCACTGGCTCTCATCGATGTCAGTCTGCAATTGTGATTGGGAAGACTACCCTGCAGTAGAGTGATCTGAAAGCGAGACTTTGAATCCCTCGTGGAGCGCAGTGTGAAAGGGTGTGATATAAAGATGGCAGTGCGGATGGTTTATGTGGACAGCTTTACCCCAGATGCCTGCATACTTAGATGTGCCTGTTTTAATCATCAACCATGTGAGCTGCTAAATATTGAACCTTCATTAAATGTAACCATATTGCTACACTTAGAGGCGCCTCTCTTCTCTTTTATACCCAGTTGTGACGCTACTTGTATATCAAGACATCGCTTGTATATCAAGTCAAAATTTATTTTAAAAATTTGCTTGTCTTGCAAAGCGCTCTCAAACCAAGGTTTTACTGTATATATATATATATATATATATATATATATATATATATATATATATACACACACACACACACACACACACACACACACACACATACACATACACGCCATAACCTTATGTCCACCCACCTAATATCGAGTAGGTCCCCCTTTTTCCAACAAAACAGCCCTACACCACTGGACCTCTGAAGGTACACTATGGTATCAGCAGGGCAGCCATCAGAACATCTGGGGCCCCTTACAAAGCTTTAGGCCTGGGCCCCCCAGGCTTTACCACCAACATTTACCCAGGGCCTCACAGTGCCTCTGCACCCACATGAAAAGAATGCACCAAGAGCAGGTGCTCCTCCCACCCCTGCAATCTCCTTACCCTGCCGGATAGCTGGGCCCATCAGGATGCCCGGGCCCCCTACATGTGTATGGGCTGTCCCCCCCTGATGGCAGCCCTGGGTATCAGGCACCAAGCCGTCCGTAGCGGATGCTTTCAGTCCTGTAAGTTACATATAGGGCCTCTTTTTTCAGCACATCCCACAGATGCTCAATTGGATTGAGATCTGGGGCATTTGGAGGCCAAGTCAACACCTCAACCTCTTGTGTTCCTCAAGTCGTTCTTGAACCATGTTTGCAGTGTGGCAGGGCGCATTATCCTGCTGAAAGAGGCCACTGCCATCAGGGAATACTGTTTCCGTGAAGGGGTGGACGGTCACCAACAATGTTTAGGTAGGTGGTACATGTCACATTACTAGGACAGAAGGTTTCCCAGCAGAACATTGCCCAAAGCATTGCACTACCTCTGCCGACTTACCTTCTTATAACATCTCCTCCCCAGGTAAGTGACGCACACTTACCTGGGGAAGAGATGGGCATAAGGCTATCCTTCATATAAGATAGGGCCAGGGACTATTCATAGGATTCAGATATATTGGGCAGACTAGATGGGACAAATGGTTCTTATCTGCCGACACATTCTATGTTTCTATACCTGGCTATCCACATGATGTAAAAGAAACCGCGATTCGTCAGACCAGGCCACCTTCTTCCATTGCTCTGGGTTCCGGTTCCGAAGCTTGTCTGCCCATTGTAGGCGCTGTAGACCCGGGGCACCCTGACCAGTCTGTGGCCACACAGCCCCATACACAGCAAACTGATATCCACATTTTCTGCTTTCAACACATCAACTTCATGGACAACATGTTCACTGTCTGTCCAATATATCCCATCACTTTCAGATGCCATTGTAAGCAGATAATCAATGTCACTCACTTTACCTGCCAGTGGTCATAGAGTTCTGTCTGATCGGGGTACAGAGGGGACCTCCATGTGTGTGGCCCTCAGGAGCAGTGAGCGGACTCGGTAGCGCCCCTAGCAGTGTCCGGTGTCTCTTGCAGGCACTATGGGGGCCCCTGGGGACTGTGTATGTCTCCTGATAGTGGTGTCGCCCCTCTCCCCCCGGGCTCAGCACTCACCAGCTCGGTCAGGTCTTGCACCGTCTTGGGATCCGCACTGTCCGCCATCTCCCGGTGTTCCTCTCCGCTCTTCCCGCAGGCTGCACAGACTACACCCCGCTCAGCCAATCAGAGACACGGATGTCAGCCTTCCAGCTCCGCCTCTTCCGGGAACAGCACCATGGAGGCGAGAAACCGTTCTTGAGCGGGAGGCGGTGTTCTGTGCTCTATGCTGTGCGTGTCCCCGCCTCCTCCCACACTGCGCATGTGCATTGTTTCCTCAAGGCAGGCCATAGGAGGCGGGGCTGTATATTTACTCTCTCGGCTCCTCCTCCCCGGAGCCCGACTGCACCGTAATAAGGCGGAGACCTGAACCTTGCGGGGCCCTAAAATGTTTGATCCGATCATAGAACTCCGCGGAGGGAGATGTTCCCGCCTGCTTATTGAACAATGAAGGAGCCGTGTATAGAGCAAAGCTGTGATTGGCTCTCAGAGATATGACTCCACCTCCACTCCTGAATTATCAGCCTCATAGAGAGGAGAATATGGTGGAGGAATGACCTATATTATTCATTAGAGCTCCATATCACTCTGCTTCCCTGCGCTGCCCCGCCCTCTTCCTGCTCCTCCCTCTCCCAGCACTGCCTCACCCTTCATCAGCACCACCCAGTCCTCTCTTTGCCCCTCCCTCTCCCAGCACTGCTCGCCCTCTTCCAACACTGCCCCTCCCTCTCCCAGGACTGGCCTGTCCTCTTCCTGCCCCTCCCTCTCCCAGTACTGCCCTGCCCTTCAACTGCCCCTCCCTCTTAAAGCACTGCTCTGTCCTCTTCCTGCCCCTTCCCCAGCACTACCCTGTCCTCTAACTGCCCCTCTCTTTCCCAGCAATGCCCTGTCTTCTTTCTGCCTCTCCCAGCACTGCCCAGCCCTCCAATTACCTCTCCCTCTCCCAGCACTGCCCTTCCTTCTCCCAGAAATGCCCCTCCCTCTCCCAGCACTGCCCCTCCCTCTCTCAGAACTGCCCCTCCCTCTCCCAGCACTGCCCCTCCCTCTCTCAGCACTGCCCTTCCTTCTCTCGGAACTGCCCCTCCCTCTCCCAGCACTGCCCTTCCTTCTCCCAGAACTGCCCCTCCCTCTCCCTGCACTGCCCTTCCTTCACCCAGAACTGCCCCTCCCTCTCCCAGCACTGCCCTTCCTTCTCTCAGAACTGCCCCTCCCTCTCTCAGCACTGCCCTTCCTTCTCTCAGAACTGCCCCTCCCTCTCCCAGCACTGCCCTTCCTTCTCCCAGAACTCCCCCTCCCTCTCTCAGCACTGCCCTTCCTTCTCCCAGAACTGCCCCTCCCTCTCCCAGCACTGCCCTTCCTTCTCCCAGAACTGCCCTTCCTTCTCTCAGAACTGCCCCTCCCTCTCCCAGCACTGCCCTTCCTTCTCCCAGAACTGCCCCTCCCTCTCCCAGCACTGCCCCTCCCTCTCTCAGCACTTCCCTTCCTTCTCTTAGAACTGCCCCTCCCTCTCCCAGCACTGCCCCTCCCTCTCCCAGAACTGCCCCTCCCTCTCCCAGCACTGCCCTTCCTTCTCCCAGAACTGCCCCTCCCTCTCTCAGCACTGCCCTTCCTTCTCCCAGCACTGCCCTTCCTTCTCTCAGAACTGCCCCTCCCTCTCCCAGCACTGCCCTTCCTTCTCCCAGAACTGCCCCTCCCTCTCCCAGCACTGCCCCTCCCTCTCTCAGCACTTCCCTTCCTTCTCTCAGAACTGCCCCTCCCTCTCCCAGCACTGCCCCTCCCTCTCCCAGAACTGCCCCTCCCTCTCCCAGCACTGCCCGTCCCTCTCCCAGAACTGCCCCTCCCTCTCCCAGCACTAACACATACATAGAAAAGTAGGACTTTTAGAGGCCACAGAGGAGGGATGATCACAATTGCTTAAAAATTATTGAAAATTTTATTTCATCCATATGACTAAAAAGTATTTTCACAAAACATAACTTGACATAAAACTTAAATTCCGGTTGGAATATTATATATCCAAAATACAGAGATGTCCCTGATAGCAGAATATGTAGGTCCTCGGAAGCCGATGCGTTTCGCCAAAGGCATTCTCCAATCACCAAATGCGCCAGACATATTCCTTCCGGGGCAGGCGCCGGGACAACATAGAGAGGAACGACCATATGTATGTGTTAGTGTAATATTCATTTTGGATGATTGCCAATTAGTTTATGGTGTCTTGTGTAATCTCAGCACTAACCCCTCCCTCTCTCAGCACTGCCCATCCTATTCCAGTCCCTGCCCCTCCCTCTCTCAGCACCAATCCCTCCCTCTCTCAGCCCTAACCCCTCCCTCTCTCAGCACCAATCCCTCCCTCTCTCAGCACTGCCCATCCTATTCCAGTCCCTGCCCCTCCCTCTCTCAGCACCAATCCCTCCCTCTCTCAGCCCTAACCCCTCCCTCTCTCAGCACCAATCCCTCCCTCTCTCAGCACTGCCCATCCTATTCCAGTCCCTGCCCCTCCCTCTCTCAGCACCAATCCCTCCCTCTCAGCACTGCATATCCTCTTCCAGTCCCTGCCCCGCCCTCTCCCAGCACCAATCCCTCCCTCTATCAGCACTAACCCCTCCCTCTCCCAGCACCAATCCCTCCCTCTCTCAGCCCTAACCCCGCCCTCTCCCAGCACCAATCCCTCCCTCTCTCAGCACTAACCCCTCCCTCTCTCAGCCCTAACCCCTCCCTCTCTCAGCACCAATCCCTCCCTCTCTCAGCACTGCCCATCCTATTCCAGTCCCTGCCCCTCCCTCTCTCAGCACCAATCCCTCCCTCTCTCAGCCCTAACCCCTCCCTCTCTCAGCACCAATCCCTCCCTCTCTCAGCACTGCCCATCCTATTCCAGTCCCTGCCCCTCCCTCTCTCAGCACCAATCCCTCCCTCTCAGCACTGCACATCCTCTTCCAGTCCCTGCCCCGCCCTCTCCCAGCACCAATCCCTCCCTCTATCAGCACTAACCCCTCCCTCTCCCAGCACCAATCCCTCCCTCTCTCAGCCCTAACCCCGCCCTCTCCCAGCACCAATCCCTCCCTCTCTCAGCACTAACCCCTCCCTCTCTCAGCCCTAACCCCTCCCTCTCTCAGCACCAATCCCTCCCTCTCTCAGCACTGCCCATCCTCTTCCAGTCCCTGCCCCTCCCTCTCTCAGCACCAATCCCTCCCTTTCTCAGCACAAATTCCTCCCTCTCTCAGCACTAACCCCTCCCTCTTTCAGCAATGCCCCTTCCTCTCACAGCCCCTGCAGCTCCCTCTTTTATTACTGCCCCCTACCCCTCCCTCTCTAAGCAATTGCCCATCCCTCTCTCAGCTTCTTCCCCTCCCGTTTCCCAGCACCTGCCCCTTCCAAATTAGCACTAACCCCTCCTTCTCTTAGCCCTGCCTCTCCCACTCTCAGCCCCTGTTCTTACCTGTCTCAGCACTGCCCCTGCAGCTCCCACTCTCTGTATTATACCCCCCCCCCCCCGGCCCTCGCTCTGCCCTCTCCCTGGACTTGCCACCCCCCCTCTTCCAGGCCTTGCCCTCCCCTCCACACTAACCCCACCCTCTCTCAACAGCTGCCCCTCCCTCTTACAGCACTGTCTCTCCAGTATTAGGTGAAGTTGATCACACATGATGTTATTAACAATGTACACAGAGGAAATATTATTATATTGTGTGGTTTGATTATATAACTCATGACTTATATGTGCATTACCAACATCTGATCATGTGATATATACAATACAATGACTGATCATGTGATATACAATATAATGATTAATCATGTGATATATACAGTACAGTATAATGACTAATCATGTGATATATGAGTGATCGGTATTTAAAGAGCTGAAAAGAGAAAACCCCCAAGCATGTCCGTTTTTTCCTTGTTCATCTGTCCTCCGGCCTTCTCTTCAGTCTTGCGCGGTTGTACCGGCTCTTCTCCTGGACTGAAATTATTTCACTGCACACTGCACGGCCATTAATAGTAAGAACAAGTAAAAAAAAAAAAAAAATGAAATATTAACCACTAAAAGACCCTTCCTGACCAAGCCCTATTTTGCTATTCGGCACTGCGTTACTTTAATGGACAATTGCGCGGTCGTGCGACGCTGTACCTAAATAAAATTGATGTCCTTTTTTCCCACAAATAGAGCTTTCTTTTGGTGGTATTTGATCACCTTTGCAATTTTTATTTTTTGCACTATAAACAAAAAAGAGCGACAATTTTGAAAACAAAACAATATTTTTCACATTTTGCTATATAACGTTCTCAAAAAAATTTTTTTAATTTTTTTTTTAACATTTTAGGCCAATTTGTTTTCTGCTACATATTTTTGGTAAAAAAAAAAATCCCAATAAGCGTATTTTGATTGGTTTTCACAAAAGTTATCGCGTCTACAAACTACGGGAAAGATTTATGTCATTTTTATTGTTTTTTTTTTTTTACTAGTAATGGCGGTAATCTGCAATTTTTATGCGGGACTGCGACATTGCGGTAGACAGATCGGATCCCTGACTGACATTTTGGACACTTTTGGGGGCACCAGTGACATTACTACAGTAATCAGTAATTAGTTACTGTAATATTGACACAGGCAGGGAAGGGGTTAACATTGTGGGTGATCAAGGGGTTAAATGTGAAAATGTGAGCCTAGGGGAGTGATTCTAACTGTGGGGGGCATGGCTTCTGAGATGACCATAGAGACATGTGATCCTATATAGAAGGATCACAAGAGCTCTATGATCATTCCAGGGAGAAGAACGGTCAGCTGTGTTTACAACAGCCGACCGTTCTTCTCCCTCAGCGGGAAACGATCGTGGGTGTCAGGCGGTAATCAGAGCCACCTGCCCACTGCATCGGCTTCCCCGCTGGCGAGCCGGGGTGGGGGCGGGAGCGTGCCGGCGGAGGCACGCGCTCGCCCCCTAGACTCCCGAGAGCGAGCACCGTACATGTACAGTGATTTGCCTGTGAGCGGATGCCTGCCGCAGTACATCTGCGGCGGGCGGTCGTTAACCGGCTAATAAATAAATAAATAATAAAATATAATAAAATAAATAACAAAAATAAAGTAAATAAATAAAAATGCCATAAAAATATCCCATCGTTTGTAGACGCAATAACGTTTGCTCAAACAAATCAATATACGTTTATTGGGATTTTTTTTTGTACTAAAAATATGTAGCAGAATACATATTGGCCTAAATTGATAAAGGAATTCGATTTTTTTAAAAAAAATTTTATTTGATGTTTTATAGCAGAAAGTAAAAAAAATATATATATATTTTTTTCAAAACTGACGCATTTATTTGTTTAAAGCACAAAAAAAAAAAAACCGCAGAGATGATCAAATACCACTAAAAGAAAGCTCTATTTGTGAGAAAAAAAAGGACATCAATTTTATTTGGGTACAGCGTCGCACGACTGCGCAATTGTCAGTTAAAGTACTGCAGTGCCGTATCGCAAAAAAATGGCCTGGTCAGTAAGGAAGTAAAACCTTCCAGGGCTGAATTGGTAAATAAATGGATCCTGCTCTGAAATGACTTACTCTGATTTCACTGCACGCTGTGAGCTTCTCACAATGTGCATTAGAAGCTGCAGTCAGATAGAGCCCTCTTATCAGTTCTCTCAATCATGGAGACAAAGCATCACACGTGGGCATTACCTCGGATGATCTGCATGCAGATACATAATGCCTAGGAACACCCACTCCTCCAGACTGACACCCACCCATCAAGGCATTGAGATATTTTTATAACTCCTCCCAACAGTCAGCCCACTGCTTATATCAGGACTGAAGGCAGGGTGATGGGATGTTTTTTAGGAAGCTCTGTACAGCACCCTGCCGGCTCCTCCCACCAGCCATGATCTGCCTGCATTGCATAGAGAAGCACAGAGACTCAGTGATGACATCACACATTCTAATACAAGGTCTGCAATGAAAACGGAAAGGATTTATTAAACAATATCATTATTATGTTGATGAAGAGGGAGGAAGGAAGGAATCAGGGAAGGCAGAATATAAGCAGATTAAACCTCATCAGCCAGTAATAGATAATATTGGAGGGTTATAGGGGGGGTGACGCTTCTATTCTTATCTATAGGATTTCCTAATGACTGTCCACGGAACATACAACTTCACATATACATGGAGCGATCAGAGGATTACTTAGAGTAGGGATCGAGGGCCGATATGCACTTTCCCCGATATATCGGAATCGGCCCCGGAGGTTACCGATATTGCCGATATTTCGGGAAAGTGCTGTACCGGAGTGATCCCTGCAGCTAGAGGCATCACCCCGGTACCGGCGTCCATAGCCTAGGGTCAGCTGTCTTGTAATGACAACTGATGCTGCTGAGAAGCCGCTCTGCTGTCATTACAAGGAGCGGGAAGGGATGTCCCTCCCCTCTTCTGCGGCTCGCCCGGGTCTCCCGTCCCACCGGGGGACCTGGGCAACCAGCCTGCACGGCCGCCAAAGACCAGATCAAAGCCGCATTCGGCTCTGATTGGGTCTCCATGTAAAAACCCGGAAGTGATGTCATGACGTCACTTCCGGGTACTCGGCGCCAAATTCCAAAAAATTACAGCATTCAAAACAGCCAAACTTGGCGTTTTGAATGCTTTTAAGTGCAGAGGAGGGGCTTGGGGTCTTTTAGACACCCAGATCCCTCCACAACAGTACCTGTCAAGTAAAAAAAAAAAAATGTTTTAAATGTACGAAAATATCGGCCGATACCGATACGCGATGACCAAAATATCGGTATCGGCAATGAAAAAATGATATTGGTCGATCCCTAATTTAGAGGTTCTCACACTGCATACAATGTAATACTTTCTTTTAGGGATCGACCGATTATCTGCAACACCGATATATCGGGGGCTGATATGCACTTTCCCCGATATATCGGAATCGGCCCCTGAGGTGACCGATATTGCTGATATTTCGGGAAAGTGCACGTACCATGGTGATGCCTGCAGCTAGAGTCATCAACCCGGTACCGGCGTCCATAGCCGACGGTCGGCTGACTTGTAATGACAACCGATGCGGCTGAGAAGCCGCTCGGCTGTCATTACAAGGAGCGGGAGAGGACGTCCCACCGCCTTCCGCGGCTCACCCGGGTCTCCCGTCCCACCGGGAGACCCGGGCATCCTACCTCAACCGCCGCTGCCGCCGAATTGAAGACCCGTTAAAAACCTGGAAGTGATGTAATGACATCACTTCCACGTACTCAGCGCCAAATTAAAAAAACTGACAGCATTCAAAACAGCCAAACTTGGCGTTTTGAATGCTTTTCGGTCCTGAGGAGGGGTTTGGGGTCTTTTAGAACCCCAGATCCCTCCACAAGGAGTACCTTTAGAAAAAAATACATTTTTTTTAAATGTCCAAAATATCGGCAGATATTGGCCGATACCAATATCCGATGACCAAAATATCTGTATCGGTATCGGCATTAAAAAATACGATATCGTCGATCACTACTTTCTTTCTGGTTGTGAGTGATGGGCTATATGTAGAATGTCGGGGGAGGGATCATTTCCATTGCTGTATATGATTAGCTCACCAGTCCGTGTACACAGGTGAGATCTGATATCAGCAACGATCTGCGGAGAATTTCTTGCCAGCAAGGCGACCCCTCGCCCTCCATCTTATCACCTGTCCCAATCACTCTCTAAAACTATATTTATCCAAAGTCATTGGAGGATTATCGTGCGTCTGTAGCTGACATAACACCTCCTCCGTGAGAGAACTCCATGGCTATTCAGCGATCAGTGGTGTCACTCCGATGGGAAATATTCCTTATGTACGGGGTGTCGGCAATGGAAAGTTCTGTGCCAGAACAATGAGAGATCTCCATGTCAGGTTGGTCTGGGTGTGGGGGGGGGGGGGGGGGGTGATAAACGGAGGGTCACTGTGTACTATGATAAACAGGGACTTGTTTCCTATAAACTTTACCACCATCTAGGGGCCAAAATGGGGGTACTGCTAGTTTCAGAGGCGCACACAGAGGAAGGTTTTTGGCTAATGAAGGTAACAGCACCATCTAGTGGTTCCAAGGCATAACTTTTACTAAAAGCTAAAAATGGCTGACAGGTTCTTTTTAAGTTTAGGGACAGTACAGGCCGCCACTGTGTGGGATTCCGGGCAGGAAGTGAGCTGTGTTGAGGAAAATATTCTTTAGGAGAAATTAAATATTTTGTTTTTGGAATCTTGTGGAGTTTCCGGGTCTGTACACCTGCTGTGCCCATTATGAGGGTTCCCACCACACCTGTGCTAATATTCCCCGGGCTGTACCCCTGCTGTGCCCATTATAAGGAATTCCCACCACCCCTGTACTGAGTTTCTGGGTCTGTAGACCTGCTGTGCCCATTATGAGGGGTTTCCACCATCCCTACACATAGTTCCCGGATCTGTACACCTGCTGTGCCCATTTTGAGGAGTTCCCACCACCTCTGTACTGAGTTCCTGGGTCTGTACACCTGTTGTGCCCATTATGAGAGGTTCCCACCCTCCCTGTGCTGAGTTCCCAGGTCTGTACACCTGCTGTGCCCATTACGAGGGGTTCCACCATCCCTGTGCTGAATTCCCTGGTCTGTATACCTGCTGTACCCCTTATGAGGGGTTCCCACCATCACTGTGCCGAGTTCCCAGGTCTGTACACCTGCTGTGCCCATTATGAGGGGTTCTCATCATCCTTGCACTGAGTTCCTGGGTCTATCCACCTGCTGTACCCATTATGAGGGGTTCCCACATTACCTGTGCTGAGTTCCAGGATCTGTACACCTGCTGTGCCCATTATGAGGAGTTCACACCATCCCTGTGCTGAGTTCCCTGGTCTTTACACCTGCTGTGCCCATTATGAGGGGTTTCCACCATCCCTGTGCTGAGTTCCTGTGTCTGTACACCTACTGTGCCCATTATGAGGGGTTTCCCACCATCCCTATGAATTTCTTTCTATTTTTTTGTTATTGAAGATACAGCAGGAGGTGTTGTCAGTGGCACTACTGTGATTTCTATGAGAAGTAAATTTAGCATGCATCTAATAGCCAGGCCTTAAGGTTTACTCGCCACCAGTTGGCCCACCCAACCCCTACCCTGCACGGCTCCTGATTCCACCCCTAAACACGCCCTCATAAATTATCTCATAAAATGACACTGTTTAATGTTTTTGCATGAATGCAGAAGTCACAAAAATAAATATTAATGACAACTTTATCAGTGCTCATCTGTGCAGCCTCATCAGTACCCATCAATGCAGCCTATCAGTACCAATCAGTGCAGCTTCATCAGTGAAGCTTATCAGGGCCGCCTCATTAGTGCTCATCAGTGAAACCACACCAGTGCCCATCAGTGCAGCCTCACCAGTACCCATCAGTGCAGCCTGATCAGTGCCCTTGAATACAGCCTCACCAGTTTCCATGAATGCAGCATCACCAGTGCCCTTCAGTGCAGCCTCCCCAGTACCCATCAATGCAACCTCATCTGTGCCCTTTAGTGCAGCCTCCTCAGTTCCCATCATGAATGCAGCCTCACCAGTGCCTATCAATGCACCCTGATCATTGCCCATCAATGCCCTTCAATGCAGCCTCATCTGTGCCCACCAATGTAGCCTCCCCTTTGCCCATCAATGCAGCCTCACCTGTGCCCACCAGTGCAGCCTCACCTGTGTCCATCAATGCCCCCTCTCCAGTGCCCATCAATGCAGCCTCCCCTGTGCCCATCAATGCAGCCTAATGTGTGCCCCTCAATGCAGCCTCACCTGTGCCCATCAATGCAGCCTAACATGCCCATCTTTGCAGCCTCACCTGTGCCCATCAATGCAACCTCACCTGTGCCCATCTTTGCAGCCTCACCTGTGCCCATCTTTGCAACCTCATCTGTGCCCGTCTTTGCAGCCTCACCTGTGCCCCTCTTTGCAGCCTGACCAGTGCAGGGGAAAAGAGGGGAGAGGAAGAAGAAAGCTGGGCGGATAATCACAGAGTGGGGATAGTGGGGATAGCCCCGCTGTAACAGCTTTCATTTGAATTGCCGGGCCGACCATCACATATAGTCCTGCTTCTTGGTTTGGTTCCTATGATAGACGTCACACGTTCCGGCATTGGACCGGTGTTCTGTCTATCAAAGGAGCTGAGCCAGGAGGCGGTGCTGTGTGTGACGGCGAGCACCCGGCAATTCAAATGAAAGCTGTTACAGCAGGGCGATCCCCGCTTTGTGATGGCTAACTTTCCTCTTCCTCTTCTCTCTTCCCAGGGTCAATCGCTGGGAGAAGGGCTCCCGAGGCAGCCCCACACTCGCCCTTCATTATTTTCCACTTGCAAAATGAAAGCAGGAACATTTGAGGGCTGGCCATAGGCGTGAACAGGGGGTGTGCCAGGTGTGCCTGGGCACACCCTAATCACTACATGCAGTGCTAATTACCCCTACAGTCTGGGCTTCCCCCGTGCTGGCCACCCCCACAGTGCTGCTTACTTCCCTTTTCCCAGCTGCTGTGGGGAATGTTTCAGGATGGCGAGTGGGGGAAGGGGCTAGTAAATATGTAATTTACCAGCACCTTCCTTTTCTAAATGAACACAGTGAACACTCTCACTCACTGTGTTCATTCATAATTGAAGCACAGTACACCGTGTTTGTGAATGAACAGGAAGCCACTAAGCACAGAGCATTTCCCATTCATTCACTGTCCAATGAATTTGAGGCTGCAGATAAAGGAATGTGTGTTTGAGCTTTTGAGTGCACACCCTAATGCAATACGCTGCGCACATCTATGGGGCTGGCATACATGCAGAGATGTATAGTAACGAAGTAGAACTACTTAAGTACTGTACTTAAGTACCGAAATGCGGTATCTGTACTTTCCTAGAGTAGAATTTTTTTCTCCTACTTCTACTTTTACTTCACTACATTTTTTCGATGATTTTGATACTTCTACTCAAGTATTTTTTTTTTGTGCTGCATAGTTACTCGTTACTTTTAAAAAAATTACCACTGCCAGAACAGTAGATGGCAGGTTGCATAAAGCTCAAAAAAATGTGTATAATGTCATTTGTAAATCAGCGCATACGAAAATAAAGGCTGTGTATAATAAAAGCTGCTATACCAAATCTTTCCAATAAAAAGAAAATATGAAACAAACAAATAAATGGTGCTACAGCGCTTAAAGTGCATCAAGAAACTACTAACAAACACAGGTTAATCATTTGAATAAATCATTTGAAATAATAAAAACAATATGATGTTCATACTTTTGACTTCTTTCTTTAATAACTACATAACACAGTACTTGTACTTCTACTTTCAGTACTTGAGTAGAAATTTTTTTTCAAAACTACTGGTACTTTTTACTTTTAGTACTTAAGTAGCAAATTTTTTGAAAAAACTACTTGCAATACTTAAGTAAAAAAAATGTTGAATACTTTAGTACTTCTACTTAAGTAACTTTTTCTGCGAGCACTTCCACTTCTACTCAAGTAATTTTTTGATCGAGCACTTGTACTTTTACTCAAGTAGAAATTTCGAGTACTTTATACAAGTCTGCATACATGTCCATATCGAATGACAGGTCTATATACTAACACTGAGTACCATTTCTATATGAACTCCCCCCAAACTGTTGCTTTGTATAATGAACACTAGATGGCAGTGCTGCACTCTGTATAGCTGTGTGTACTGTACAGGTAAGAGGAGAACACATGAAGCTCCTGGATGGAATCATCACACTCAGTGCTGGATTTATAAGGGGGCAAAAGGGTCAACTGCCCTGGGCTCCCTGACAGAAGCCCACCCTCCCCCCCATACAAAAATAATATCAAGCAATATATAAAAAAATGTACTCTGGACTGGTATATTGTATCGTTTTTTGGCAGCTAATGCAAGCCACACATGACGTGGTAAAGATTCCTTATTTATGGGATGTCGGCAATGGAACGTTCTGTGCCAGAAAAAAATGAGAGACCTCCATGTCAGACTGGTCTGTGCGGTGGGGTCATAAATGTGGTCACTGTGTACTATGATAAACAGGGACTTATTTCCTATGAGCTTTAGCACCATCTAGGGGTCAAAATGGGGTGCTGCTAGTTTCAGAGGGGCCCACAGAGGAAGGTATTTTACTAATTAATGTAATAGCACCATTTAGTGGTTCCAAGGCATTACTTTTTACTTTTAAAAGCTAAAAGTGGCTGACAGGTTTGCATCTAGTAAAGGATGGCACCCTGTGGGATCCCGGGCAGGAAATGAGCTGTGGTGAGGAAAGCATTCTTTAGGATATGTTATATATTCTGTTTTTGGAACCACATTGAGTCTGTAAACCTTCTGTGCCCATTATGAGGGGTTCCCACAATCCCTGTACTGAGTTCCTAGGTCTGCACACCTGCTGTGCCCATTATGAGAGGTTCCCACCATTCTCGTGTTGAGTTCCTGGGTCTGTACACCTTCTGTGCCCATTTTGAGGGGTTCCCACCATCCCTGCACTGAGTTCCAGGGTCTGTACACCTGCTGTGCCCATTATGAGGGGTTCCCACCATCCCTGCACTGAGTTCCTGGGTCTGTACACCTGCTGTGCCCATTATGAGGGGTTCCCACCATCCCTGCACTGAGTTCCTGGGTCTGTACACCTGCTGTGCCCATTATGAGAGGTCCCCACATCAACCTGTGCTGTGTTCCCTGGTCTGTACACCTGCTGTACCCATTATGAGGGGTTAATTTTGTTTATTGAAAAATCTTACAAACAAAAACTTATATACAATAAAACTATAATAAATAAATAAAACATATTTACAAAATAATTGAATATAACTATACAAAACAAAAAAACAAAAAACAAACAAGAACATAATGAATGATGTAAACCGAATTGCGCACAGCATAAACCCTACGAGAGAGCCAGACTAAGGAACATCACCGTCACCATGCATGTAGCCCTTTATCAAAAATATATTTGATCTGAAAAATCTAGGAGAGTGAAGCTTAGTTCCTGGGTCTGTACACCTGCTGTGCTCTTTATGAGGAATTCCCACCATCCCTGTGGTTTTCTTTCTATGTTTTTGTTATGAAAGATACAGCAGGAGGCGTTTTCAGTGGCAGTACTGTGATTTCTATGTGAAGTAAATGTGGCATACATGTCCATATCGAATGACAGGTCTACTTACTAAAATTGTGTACAAATTCTACATGAACCTCCCCCCAAACTGTCACTTTGTATAATGAACACTAGATGGCAGCGCTGCACTCTGTATAGCTGTGTGTACTGTACAGGTAAGAGGAGAACACATGAAGCTCCTGGATGGAATCATCACACACAGTGCTGGATTTATAAGGGGGCAAAAGGGTCAGCTGCCATGGGCACGGGGTACACATATAACACACGGGGGTTGTAAACAGTGCACATACATATCCCATAGGGGGTACAGGGCACACGCAGGGGGACACAGAGCACACGCATATCACACATGGGGGACACAGAACGCACATTAATCAAATGGGGGGGGGGGGTTTGGGGGCAGAGCACATATATCAAACAGGGGGGCACAGAGCACACATATCGCATGGGGGGCACAGAGCACACATAGCATATAGGGGGGACACGGAACATACATATATCACATGGGGGGGGGGGGAGAACACATATATCACACCTGGGGACACAGAACATACACATATAACACTGGGGGGGGGGGGGGTAGAGCACACACATATCACACAGGGGGCACAGAGCACACATATCACACAGGGGGGGAGGGGCAAATGGCACACATATCACTTGGGGGGGGGGCACAGAGCTCACACAAATGACAAGTGGGGGGGGGGGCACAGAGCAGAGAATATCATTTAAAACCATGACTCCCCTTTTCACCATGGTGACACGATTTCAGTGAATGCTCCACAGTGACGCAGTGTCTGTGCATGCTATATGATGCTGACACAGTGCCAATGTATGTAATAGCAATGATTAAGGACAGGAATGTGAAACGCGTTTTCTGATCAAGCACATATCGTGTGTGTCATGATGCTGCTTTTATGAAGTTTCAATAAAGAAGTGGTTTTATACCTGGAAGTGACACAAATCTCACCTTCTTCTACAGTGCCAATGCATGCTCTGTGGTGACACCGTGTCAATGCGCGCTCTATAGTGTCACGGTGTCAGTGTATCCTTTATATTGACATAGTGAACTAAAGAAGTGACTTAGAGGAGCTTCAAAATGTCTTCATCATCATAGAACAAGTCCAACTGAATGTGACCAACTACTACTAGATATATAATGACCTGCATAATGAGAACCTTGACATGCACACTGTGCAATGACAGTCTCAGTGCACGTTCCAGCTGTAGTTGTTACAGTAGCCGGTAATTCCATCCTTAGCAGGAAGTTGCTTCCAGCTGTTTACATATTCAGCTTAACCTCGTCTCCTCCTCCTTGTCCTACTACACCAATTCCATCCCCAGACCGGACCGTGCTGGAGCACCGACGGTGAGTAAAACCAGGTGTTCTCTTTCCTCTATCACTGACACAAATAGGGGGGGGGGACTGCTATCCTGTACACATGGGGTACAGAACTTTATTCTTATATCTGCACAGCTGACAACTTTTCCTCCACCCCCTTCCCTCCACAACTGTCCCCCTTCTATACACCAACCCCCCTGTCCCCTTCCCTCCACAGCTGTCCATCTACTGTACCCCCACCCTTCCACCCCCTTCCCTCCGCAACTGTTCACCTACTATACCCTGTCCCCCTGTCGCATTCCCTCCACAGCTGTCCCCCTTCTATACTCTGTCTCCCCCATCCCCTTCCTTCCACAGCTGCCCACCTATTATACCCTGACCCCTCTGCCTTCTTCCCTCCACAGCTGTCCACCTACTGTACCCCTACCCCTCTGTCCCCTTCCCTCCACAGCTGTCCATCTACTGTACCCCTCCTCTTCCCTCCACAGCTGTCCACCTACTGTACCCTAATCCCTCCTTCCCCTTCTCTCCACAGCTGTCCACTTACTATGCCCCAACCCCTTCCCTCCACAGCTGTCCACCTACTGTACCCCGACCCCTGCCCTCCATAGCTGTCCACTTACTGTACCCTAACCCCTCCATCCCCTTCCCTCCAGAGCTGTCCAACTGTACTAAGATCCCTCCGTCACCTTCCAGCCACAGCTGGCCCCCTTCTATACCGCGACCCCTCCATCCCCTTCCCTCCACAGTTATCCACCTACTGAACCCCATCTTCCCTATCCCCTTCCCTCCACAGCTGTGCACCTACTATACACCGACCCCTTCACTCTCTTCCCTCCACAGCTGTCCACCTACTGTACCCCGACCCCTCCGTCCTCTTCCCTCCAGAGCTGTCCACCTACTGTACCCTGTCCCCTTCCCTCCACAGCTGTCTACCTACTGTACCCTGACCCCTCCGTCCCCTTCTTTACACAGCTGTCCACCTACTATACCCGACCCCTCCATCTTCTTCCCTCCACTAATGTCCACCTACTATACCCCAACCCCCTCCGTCCCCTTACATCTTTGGCTTTCCACCTAATGTACCCTGGCCTCTCTGTCCCTTCCCTCCAGAGCTGTCCACCTACTGTACCCAACCCCTCAGTCCCCTTCCCTCCACAGCTATCCACCTACTATACCCAATCCCTCCCTCAGTCCCCTTCCCTCCACAGCTGTTCACCTACTGTACCCCGACCCCTTCGTTCCCTTCCCTTCACAGCTGTTCACCTACTATACCCCAACCCCTCTGTCCTTGTCCCTCTACAGCCTTCCATCCACTGTACCTTGACCCCTCCATCTCCTTCCCTTCCACATTCTTCCATCTACTGTACACCGATCCCTCTGTCCTCTTCCCTCTACAAATTTCCACCTACTCCACCCTAACCCTTCTGTCCCCTTACCTCCATGGCTGTCCATCTACTGTACCCCAACCCATACCCACAGGGCTGCTGTTATAAATCGCGGGGCCCCGTACAGACTACCTGGCAGGTCCCCCCCAAGAAAATATTAAAGATATATTTAGCTAAAATTACAACAAAATCACTATTATCAGACACAAATATAACATAACTCGCATAATTCCTGCTAAATCTAAAAAGAAAACTATGTTAAATAAAAAAGAAGATGAGACGAGAAAAATATACAGGCTGGGCAGTTGGAGCTCAGTGATCAGAGAGACAGAGAGAGAGAAACAAAGTTACAATTTACAAATAAACTCCTGAGCAGAGATAAGTGCTGGGAGGGGGGCCACACAAGGGAGGGGGGATTAGTGAGGGACAACTGTCTTTCTCAACAGATAAAAGCTGATAGCAGGAAGAGGGACAGATCAGATTCAGGTGCTGGAGGCAGTGTTGCCAACCCCCCCGGAGGGAAATTTACTGGCAGAACACCCAAAATTTACGGATGGCACCAATTTTTTACTGGCAAAAAATCATGACATTTACTGACCAAGCCGCATTTTTTACAGACACTGAAAAAAGTACCTAAAATAAAAAATTCAGTGCTAAACAGTACAAATATCAATATTTTAACTATAAACATATAGCTGGTGCTATTAGCAATGTGTTAAAGTTAAACAAAAGTAAAATAACATATTTCTCAAATTTACATGAAGGTTGGGTTACCATAACCCAGCCAGCACAGAGTTCCCCCTTACATCAGAGTCTGCAGACATGGTACAGAAGGTGGTCAGAGGATGGGGACATGGTACAGGAGGTGGTCAGAGTCTGCGGACATGGTACAGGAGATGGTCAGAGACTGCGGACATGGTACAGGAGGTGGTCGGAGACTGCGGACATGGTACAGGAGGTGGTCAGAGACTGCGGACATGGTACAGGAGGTGGTAAGAGACTGCGGACATGGTACAGGAGGTGGTCAGAGACTGCAGACATGGAACAGGAGGTGGTCAGAGACTGCAGACATGGTACAGGAGGTGGTCAGAGACTGCGGACATGGTACAGGAGGTGGTCGGAGACTGCGGACATGGTACAGGAGGTGGTCAGAGACTGCGGACATGGTACAGGAGGTGGTCAGAGACTGCGGACATGGTACAGGAGGTGGTCAGAGACTGCGGACATGGAACAGGAGGTGGTCAGAGACTGCGGACATGGTACAGGAGGTGGTCAGAGACTGCGGATATGGTACAGGAGGTGGTCAGAGACTGCGGACATGGTACAGGAGGTGGTCAGAGACTGCGGATATGGTACAGGAGGTGGTCAGAGACTGCGGACATGGTACAGGAGGTGGTCAGAGACTGCGGACATGGTACAGGAGGTGGTCAGAGACTGCGGATATGGTAAAGGGGGTGGTCAGACACTGCGGACATCGTAAAGGGGGTGGTAAGAGACTGTGTACATAATACAGGAGGTGGTCAGAGCCTGCGTGGACATGGAAGTGCCCTCCTCACCCCCTCACAGTAGTTTCTTCCTATGTCCCCCTTCATATTAGCTTTCCACATCACACAGCTAGGTAGGTAGACGGATGGATGGGTAGGTAGGTAGCTGCCCCTGATATCACACAGGTACTGGTAGATAAATGAGTGGATAGATAGGTAGCTCCCCTGGGGTCCCGGAGTGGCAGTGAGGTGACAGGCAGTGAGGCAGGGCATGGAGTGACAGTGTCCGGCGGGTTCAGAGACTCAGAGGCAGGGAAGTGGGTCAGGGAAGGCAAGCCAAGACAGTACAAGTTACACTTACATGAAACATCTCCTCGTGATGTCAGGACCAGTGTGTGCCCTCATCCTTCCATCCAGATGAGAGGAGCCCGCTCTTACTTACCTGCGGCGGATCATTGGACGGTCAGTGGCCAGCATGGTGCCCAGCACGGCTCCAGTCCCAGCTTCATCACACAGCCGATTGGGGAGGAGGGGGGAGGGGAGGGCTGGTTATGTGGGTGACAGGACGTGACAGGTCCATTCCTCCAGAGTCCAGACATCCATCCAGGAGGACACCTTAGTACATGCCGATCTCGGCCGGTGGGAAAACTTAAATGACGGCGGAGGGGCGGGCGGAGGCGGAGGCAGAGGCGGGCCGTGGCACTCGTCCGACGATAACTCGGGGATCTCCGGAACTGCGCGCTGCGCATGCGCAGTTCCGACCGTGCCGCCACCGCCGTAGATTTACTGGCACTTTTCTCCTGCTACGGGCATTTACGGGCAGGAGAAAAGTGCCCTGTTTTAACGGGCTGTCCGTAAATCTACGGGCGGTTGGCAACACTGGCTGGAGGAAGATTTCTGTATTTGTTGTCCATCACTAATCCCTCTCTCTGTGTGGGCCCCCCTGTGTGCTCGGGCCCCCTACAAGAGGGCTGGTGGTCCCCCCCCATCAGCGGCCCTGCATACCCATAACTGGGTACTAACATTTATAGGTAAAGTTGATCCAGGGAATATCCCATTGCCTCTTGGGGGATCACCAAAGGGTGGTGTTCTCGAGATATGTCATTTCCGATCAACTGGAATGCAGGTGGATTGCAAATCGGCGTTCCCTATACCATGCTGATCTTTTTCTTCTTAGATGTAAGTGCAATACAACTTTCTTTTAAATAAATGATTTTTAATACTACACTATGAAAGAACTCTTTCCTTTACCTCTTTATCTTTATATGGCATTTTTGGAGTTTTGAACTTAGCAATTATCTGCATATTAAACGGATGTCAGCAGCGACTTAGATTCCAGTATGTGATCTCATGTGTGATATCCAGGGATTTCTCCCTCTATGCGCAATTTGACTTCGTCAGCGGCATCTACTGTACCTGACCCTACCTGACCCTTCTGTCCCCTTCCATCCATGGCTGTCCATCTACCGTACCCCAACCCTTCTGTCCCCTTCCCTCCATGGCTTTCCATCTACTGTACCCTCACCCTTCTGTCCCCTTCCATCCATGCCTGTCCATCTCCTGTACCCCAACCCTTCTGTCCCCTTCCCTTCATTGCTTTCCATCTACTATACCCGACCCTTTTGTCCCCTTACATAAATGGATTCCATCTACTGTACCTGACCCTTCCGTCTCCTTACATCCATGGCTGTCCATCTACTGTACCCTGACCCTTCTGTCCCGTTCCATCCCTGGCTGTCCATCTACTGTACCCGACTCTTCTGTCCCCTTACATTCATGGCTTTCCATGTACTGTACCCCGACCCTTCTGTCCTCTTACATCCATGGCTTTCCATCTGCTGTACCCTGACCCTTCTATCCCCTTTCCAGTTACATAGTTACATAGTTACATAGTAGGTGAGGTTGAATAAAGACAATAGTACATCCAGTTCAACCTGTGTAGGTGTGTGTGGCCGTAATCATCTCACATAGCCCTGAATGTTCTGATCCTTGAGATGTATGTCTAAGAGTCTTTTGAAAGCCACCATACTACCTGCAGAAACCACCTCTTGTGGTAGAGAATTCCACAATCTTGTAGCCCTAACAGTAAAGAACCCCCCACGTTGCCTGAGGTTAAAACGCTTCTCCTCTAATCGCATTGTATGCCCTCGAGTCCTCATGCAATCCCTTCTACTGAACAGCTTTTTTTCTAAGCTGAGATCCCCATTGAGATATTTAAAAATTGCTATCATGTCCCCCCTCAGGCGTCTCTTCTCCAGGGAGAATAAATCAAGCGATTGCAGACGCTCTTCATAATTAAGGTCCTCCAATCCCCTAATTAGTTTAGTTGCCCTTCTCTGGACTCTCTCCAGCTCATCCCTCCTGAGGACTGGTGACCAGAACTGGACAGAATACTCCAGATGCGGCCGGACCAGAGTTTTATAAAGTGGAAGGATTATAGTTTTATCTCTGGAATACATCCCTTTCTTTATGCATGCTAATATTCTGCTGGCTTTGGCAGCTGCCGCTTGACATTGCATGCTATTGCCTAGTCTATCATCAACCAAGACTCCCAGATCTTTCTCCATTTTTGATTCCCCCAAGGGTTCCCCCCCTAACGTGTATTGTGCTTTTATGTTTCTAGTCCCCAAGTGCAAAACCTTACACTTCTCCACGTTAAACCTCATTTGCCATGTCGTTGCCCACTCCGTAATTTTGTCCAGGTCATTCTGTAGGATATCTGCTTCATGCTGTGCAGTTATTGCCCTGCCCAATTTTGTGTCATCTGCAAAAACTGATATCAAACTACTGATCCCGTCCTCAATGCTGTTTATGAATAAATTGAACAAGGTTGGTCCCAGGACTGAGCCTTGGGGGACCCCGCTTACCACCTCAGACCAGTCTGAGTATGCGCTGTTTATTTCCACCCTTTGGACACGCCCTTTTAGCCAGTTCCGTATCCAAGAGCAAACCCTGCTATCGATACCTGCAGACCTTATTTTATAAATTAAGTGCTTATGGGGAACTGTATCAAACGCCTTAGCGAAATCTAAGTACACCACATCCACTGGTCTGCCCCTATCTAGCTCACAGCTCACCTCCTCGTATAATGTTAGGAGATTGGTTTGACAAGAACGCCCATTTGTAAACCCGTGCTGGTTACTGCTGATGAAGTTGTTGTCTTTAGCAAACTTTACGATATAGTCCCTTATCATCCCCTCCAGAAGTTTACATACTATTGATGTCAAACTGACAGGCCTATAATTTCCCGGTATATGCCTCTGACCCTTTTTGAATATCGGAACCACGTTTGCTTTCCTCCACTCCCCTGGTACATCTCCTGTCCTAATACTGTCAGCAAAGATCAGGAACAGTGGTCTGGATATAACCTTACTGAGTTCTTTGAGTACTCTCGGATGTACACCATCCGGGCCTGGTGATTTGTTTGTGTTAAGTTTATCCAGCCTTTCCCTGATTTCACCCTCTGTAAGCCATAGTGGCAAGTCCTGTGTATTACTACTAACCATACAGTCATGGTCAGTGTGCCCCTCCGTTTCCTGCGTAAAGACTGACGAGAAAAACGCATTCAGCACGGTTGCTTTTTCAGTGTCCTCTGTAACCATCCTCCCATCATCGCTAATTATGTGTGCAATATGCTCTGCCCTAGATTTTTTGCTGTTGATATATTTAAAGAATTTCTTTGTTTTATTTTTTTACTATCCTCCGCTATTTGTCTCTTAAAGTTGATTTTAGCCATCTTGATTTCGTGTTTACTTTTCTTATTTGCCTCCTTGTATTGGTCGAAAGCCGATATTGTGCCCTCTGCTTTATATTTCCTTTTTTTCCCCTAATAAGTTTTTTAACGCTACGGTTTAGCCAGCCAGGTTTGGCTTTGTCCCTTCTAAATTTATTTCCCATAGGAATGCACTGCAAGATGCATTTGCTTAATGTGGTCCTAAAGCATTCCCATTTTTCCTCTGTGGTCAGGGATCCCAGGGATTGGTCCCAGTTTACCCTTTCCATCAATGAGTACAATTTTGGAAAGTTTGCCCTTCTGAAGTTTAGGGTTCTTATGTTCCCCACTTGCCGTGTTATATTGTTATTTACACTAAATGTGATCATCCTGTGATCGCTAGAGCCCAGGTAGTCCTGGACTCCAACCTCCTTCTGTCCCCTTCCCTCAATGGCTTTCTATCTACTGTACCCCAAACCTTCTGTCCCCTTCCCTCCATGGCTTTCCATCTACTGTACCCCAAACCATCTGTCCCCTTCCCTCCATGGCTTTCCATCTACTGTACCCCAAACCTTCTGTCCCCTTCCCTCCATGGCTTTCCATCTACTGTACCCTGACCCTTTTGTCCCCTTCCCTCAATGGCTTTCCATCTACTGTACCCGACCATTCTGTCCCCTTACATCGATGGCTGTCCATCTACTGTACCCTGACCCTTCTGTCCCCTGATGATAGCGATTTACAAATACCTCAATGGTGATCACAACATAGGTAAAAAACTATTTAGTCTTAAGAAGTGCAAGAAGACACGTGGCCATTCAATGAGATTAGAGGAGAGGCAGTTTAATTTTAAACTGCGTAAGGGGTTCTTCACTGTAAGGGCGGTGAGAATGTGGAACTCTCTTCCACAACATTCAGGGTTATGGGAAATGATCACGTCACTGAAACATACACCTGTACGGGTTGAACTGGATGGACTGTTGCCTTTATTCAACCTCAACAACTATGTAACTTTAGTAACTATGTATGTAACCCTTCTGTCCCATTCCCTATATGGCTTTCCATCTACTGTACCCTGACTCTTCTGTCCCATTACATCCATGGCTTTCCATCTACTCTACCCCAACCCTTCTGTCCCCTTCCCTCTATGTCTTTCCATCTACTGTACCCTGACCCCCCAGTAGTAGTTTTGCTAGAGATGGAATAATGCAGAAAGTCTAGTAATTTTTTTCAACCTATCACCATCCATCTCTCTTTCTGCTGTATGTAGTTACTTTGGTTTACTGCACATCATTCTCGCTCGCTGTGTCACTTTATCACGTCTGCCTGTAATCCATTCTGATGGCTGACACACGGGACAAGTCTGGGGACAAGATGGATGTCTGGATAAGTTTCCAAATTAGGCACACTGGGAATGGATTCTGTTATATCACATTAAAGGGACACTAAACATCATTTGGAAATCTTTTTATTTAAAACGCCCAATTTAACTTTCAGTTTAGATCAGCTAAATCCATCCATATGTATCAATATAAAAGATGTACAAACAGCTCATTTCCTTTAGAAAGCACAAACAGCCTGAGCAGAAAAGCCTGTCCCCTGCCAGCATGCTGTGAATAAGGACTCTGTGTGGAAGCAGTCATCTCTCCGCAGAGGTCCAACACACCCCTGGGCATAGGTGTCTGCAGCCTATTGCATTAGGGTGTGCAACCCTAAGCTCAACGCACATTCCTGTGTGTGTATATACAGTATCTCACCAAAGTGAATACACCCCTCACATTTTTGTAAATATTTTATTATATCTTTTAATGTGACAACACTGAAGAAATGACTCTTTGCTATGATGTAAAGTAGTGAGTGTACAGCTTGTATAACAGTGTAAATTTGCTGTCCCCTCAAAATAACTCAACACACAGCCATTAATGTCTAAACCGCTGGCAACAAAAGTGAGAACACCCCTAAGTCAAAGTGTCTAAATTGGGCCCAAAGTTTCAATATTTTGTGTGACCACCATTAGTTTCCAGCACTGCCTTAACCCTTTTGGGAATGGATTTCACCAGAGCTTCACAGGTTGCCACTGGAGTCCTCTTCTACTCCTCCATGATGACATCACAGAGCTGGTGGATGTTAGAGACCTTGCACTACTCTACCTTCCATTTGAGGATGCCCCACAGATGCTCAAAATGGTTTAGGTCTGGAGGCATGCTTGGCCAGTCAATCACCTTTACCCTAAGCTTCTTTAGCAAGGCAGTGGTCATCTTGGAGGTGTGTTTGGGGTCGTTATCATGTTGGAATACTGCCCTGCTGCCCAGTCTATGAAGGGAGGGGATCATGCTCTGCTTCAGTATGTCACAGTACATGTTGGCATTCATGGTTCCCTCAGCAAACTGTAGCTCCCAAATGCTGGCAGAACTCATGCAGCCCCAGACCATGACACTCCCACCACCATGCTTGACTGTAGGCAAGACACACTTGTCTTTATACTCCTCACCTGGTTGCCACCACACACACTTGACACCATCTGAACCAAATAAGTTTATCTTTGTCTCATCAGACCACAGGATATGGTTCCAGTAATCCATGTCCTTAGTCTGCATGTCTTCAGCATACTGTTTGATGGCTTTCTTGTGCATCATCTTTAGAAGAGGCTTCCTTCTGGGACGACAACCATGCAGGCCAATTTGATGCAGTGTGCGGCGTATGGTCTGAGCACTGACAGGCTGACCCCCCCACCCCTCCAACCTCTGCAGCAAATCTGGCAGCACTCATACATATATTTCCCAAAGACAACCTCTGGATATGATGCTGAGTGCGTGCATTTAACTTCTTTGGTCGACCATATCGAGGCCTGTTCTGAGTGGAACATGTCCTGTTAATCCTCTGTATGGTCTGGGCCACCGTGCTGCAGCTCAGTTTCAGGGTCTTGGCAATCTTCTTATAGCCTAGGCCAGTGATGGCGAACCTTAGTACCCCAGATGTTTTGGAACTATATTTCCCATGATGCTCATGGACTCTGCAGTGTAGTTTGGCATCATGGGAAATGTAGTTCCAAAACATCTGGGGTGCCAAGGTTCGCCATCACTGGCCTAGCCCATCTTTATGGAGAGCAACAATTCTTTTTTTCAAATCCTCAGAGAGTTCTTTGCCATGAGGTGCCATGTTGAACTTCCAGTGACCAGTATGAGGGAGCGAGAGCGATAACACCAAATTTTAACATACCTGCTCCCCATTTTCACCTGAGACCTTGTAACACTAACAAGTCACATGACACCGGGGAGGGAAAATGGCTAATTGGGCCCAATTAGGACATTTTCACTTAAAGGTGTACTCACTTTTGTTGCCAGCGGTTTAGACATTAATGGCTGTGTGTTGGGTTATTTTGAGGGGACAGCAAATTTACACTGTTATACAAGCTGTACACTCACTACTTTACATTGTAGCAAAGTGTCATTTCTTCAGTGTTATCACATGAAAAGATATAATAAAATATTTACAAAAATGTGAGGGTGTACTCACTTTTGTGAGATACTGTATATGTACACTGCTCAAAAAAATTAAAGGAACGCTTTTGAATCAGAATATAGCATCAAGTCAATTAAACTCCTGGGATATTGATCTAGTTAGTTAAGTAGCAGAGGGGGTTGTTAATCAGTTTCAGTTGCTTTGGTGTTAATAAAATGAACAACAAGTGCACTAAATGGGCAACAATGAGACAACCTCTAAAACAGGAATGGTTTTACAAGTGGAGGCCACTGTCATTTTTTTCCCTACTCATCTTTTCTGAGTGTTTGTCACTAGTTTTACATTTGGCTAGGGTCAGTGTCACTATTGGTAGCATGAGGCGATACCTGGACCCTATAGAGGATGCACAGGCAGTCCAACTCCTCCAGAATGACACATCATGATGTGCCATTGCCAGGTTTGCTGTGTCTCCCAGCACAGTCTCAAGAGCATGGAGTAGATTCCAGGAGACAGGCAGTTACTCTAGGAGAGCTGGACAGGGCCTAAGAAGGTCATTAACCCATCAGCAGGACCGGTATCTGCTTCATTTTGCAAGGAGGAACAGGATGAGCACTGCCAGAGCCCTACAAAATGACCTCCAGCAGGCCACTGGTGTGAATGTCTCTGACCAAACAGTCAGAAACAGACTTCATGAGGATGGCATGGGGGCCCGACGTCTTCTAGTGGGCCCTGTGCTCACTGCCCGGCACCGTGAAGCTCAATTGCCATTTGCCATTGAACACCAGAATTGGAAGGTCCGTCACTGACACCCTGTGCTTGTCACAGATGAGAGCAGGTTCACCCTAGGCTCATGTGACAGATGTGAAAGGGTCTGGAGATGGTGTGGAGAACGTTATGCTGCCTGTAACATCGCTCAGCATGACCGGTTTGGTGGTGGGTCATTGATGGTCTGGGGAGGCATATCCATGGAGGGACGCACAGACCTCTACAGGCTAGGCAATGGCACCCTGACTGCCATTAGGTATTGGGATGATCTCTTTGTACCCATTGCAAGACCCTAAGCTGGTGCAGTGGGTCCTGGGTTCCTCCTTGTGCATGACAATGCCCGGCCTTGTGTGGTGAGAGTATGCAGCCAGTTCCAGGAGGATGAAGGAATTGATACCATTGAATGGCTTTCACGCTCACCTGACCTAAATCCAATAGAACACCTCTGGGACATTATGTTTCAGTCCATTCGATGCCGCCAGATTGCACCTCATTCTGTTCAGGAGCTCAGTGATGCCCTGGTTCAGATCTGGGAGGAAAAACCCCAGGACATCATCCATTGTCTCATTAGGAGCATTCCCTGATATTGCCCGGCATGCATACAAGCACATGGGGACCATACAAACTATTGAGGGCCATTTTTTAGTTGCTGCAATGAAATTTCAGCAAAATGGACTAGCCTGCTGCATCATTTCTTCACTTTGATTTTCGGGGTGTCTTTGAATTCAGCCCTCTGTAGGGTGATAATTTTCATTTCCATCAAATGATGTGACATCCTTTCATTCCTAACACTTTACCCAGTCCATACCACTATAGATCCTAACACATTACCCAGTCCATACCAGTATAGATCCTAACACATTACCCAGTCCATACCAGTATAGATCCTAACACATTACCCAGTCCATATCAGTATAGATCCTAACACATTACCCAGTCCATACCAGTATAGATCCTAACACATTACCCAGTCCATATCAGTATAGATCCTAACACATTACCCAGTCCATACCAGTATAGATCCTAACACATTACCCAGTCCATATCAGTATAGATCCTAACACATTACCCAGTCCATACCAGTATAGATCCTAACACATTACCCAGTCCATATCAGTATAGATCCTAACACATTACCCAGTCCATACCAGTATAGATCCTAACAAATTACCCAGTCCATACCAGTATAGATCCTAACACATTACCCAGTCCATACCAGTATAGATCCTAACACATTACCCAGTCCATATCAGTATAGATATCCAGCATGATATTTTTCCCCATTGAGAGCTGATGTGTTTTTTTTTTTGAACAGTGTACACACACACACACACACACAAACAATCGTAAAGTAAACAAACATTTTAAAACATGGACGGTGTCAGTAGAGTAGAGTAGTGGTCGTGTCAGCAGGCCAGTGGATGGTGTCAGTAGTGCAGTGGACTTTGGGGAAATCTTCACTGCACACCCCCTGCGCACACCTATGCCCCCGGGTGAGATGCAGCTAGAGTTCTTCCATCAGTGGAGAGCTCTATCACTGACTACTGGACCTCTGCAGAGACGCTGCTGCTTCCACACAGAGAAGAAAAGACGCAGCTCCACAGTATGGTGGCAGAGAACAGACTTCTCTACTTGAAAGTGTTACAAAACATTTCCTCTCTAGCTGAGCTGATTACATATTTCCTCATGAAAGAGGAAGTGTGTCTAGTGATAATTTTATGCAGTTTAACCTTTCTACCTTGTCATACTGGTATGGTACATACTAGCCAGTGTATTGTCGGCTGGTATGTATCATATTATTAAAGGGAACCTGTCATAGATAGTTGACGGAGGATTTTTCTGTCATATGCTTCTGATCATTACCTGGCCCTTGTTCTTGTCAATAATTAGATAGCGTTCTATGCAAAGTGTGGTGCACAGAGGCAGGTTCTCTTCGATTAGATCACGTTCTATGCACAATGTGGTGTACAGAGGCAGGTTCTCTTCGATTAGATCACATTCTATGCACAATGTGGTGTACAGAGACAGGTTCTCTTCGATTAGATCACGTTCTATGCACAATGTGGTTGCACAGAGACAGGTTAGTGGTGCACAGAGACAGGTTCTCTTTGATTAGATCACATTCTATGCACAATGTGGTGCACAGAGACAGGTTCTCTTCGATTAGATCACGTTCTATGCACAATGTGGTGCACAGAGACAGGTTAGTGGTGCACAGAGACAGGTTCTCTTCGATTAGATCACATTCTATGCACAATGTGGTGCCCAGAGACAGGTTCTCTTCGATTAGATCACATTCTATGCACAATGTGGTGCACAGAGACAGGTTCTCTTCGATTAGATCACATTCTATGCACAATGTGGTGCACAGAGACAGGTTCTCTTCGATTAGATCACGTTCTATGCACAATGTGGTGCACAGAGACAGGTTAGTGGTGCACAGAGACAGGTTCTCTTCGATTAGATCACATTCTATGCACAATGTGGTGCACAGAGACAGGTTCTCTTCGATTAGATCACGTTCTATGCACAATGTGGTGCAGAGACAGGTTAGTGGTGCACAGAGACAGGTTCTCTTCGATTAGATCACATTCTATGCACAATGTGGTGCCCAGAGACAGGTTCTCTTCGATTAGATCACATTCTATGCACAATGTGGTGCACAGAGACAGGTTCTCTTCGATTAGATCACATTCTATGCACAATGTGGTGCACAGAGACAGGTTCTCTTCGATTAGATCACGTTCTATGCACAATGTGGTGCACAGAGACAGGTTAGTGGTGCACAGAGGCAGGTTCTCTTTGATTAGATCACATTCTATGCACAATGTGGTGCACAGAGACATGTTCTCTTCGATTAGATCACATTCTATGCACAATTTGGTGCACAGAGACAGGTTTGTGGTGCACAGAGACAGGTTCTCTTCGATTAGATCATGTTCTATGCACAATGTGGTGCACAGAGACAGGTTCTCTTCGATTAGATCACGTTCTATGCACAATGTGGTGCACAGAGACAGGTTTGTGGTGCACAGAGACAGGTTTGTGGTGCACAGAGTTAGGTTCTCTTCGATTAGGGATTACAGGCACACTCAGGAAGGAGCAGGGCGCTTCCCTTCCCTCCTGTGCGCTGTATGTGCCTCAGCTTGTCCTGCGGATATGTGTCAGATGTCCTACATAGCTAACACAACCAGTTCTGGGAGCCGGAGCAACCGTAACATGGTGACTATGTACCGGGTGATTGGGGTGAGCCAGGGTGTGTGTACTGGCAATTAGACAGTCAACCCTAATTATCACTATTATTATTATTATACAGTTATATAGCTCTGACATATACCACAGTGCTGTACAGAAAACACCGAGCCAGTCACATCAGTCTCTGTACCAGAAGAGCTTACACTCTAATGTCCCTCCACACACCGTGTGACAGTAGAGATGAAAGTCGCCAGGTAATGTAATAAGGTGGAGCTGTGATGATTATAATTATATATCTTATATAGTCTCTGCACCAGAAGAGCTTACACTTTAATGCCTCCCACAGTCACACGCTATTATTATATGATTTTATAGCTCTGACATATACCGCAGTAGTGTACAGAGAACACCGAGCCAGTCACATCAGTCTCTGCACCAGAAGAGCTTACACTTTAATGCCTCCCACAGTCACACGCTATTATTATATGATTATATAGCTCTGATATATACCGCAGTGCTGTACAGAGAACACGAGCCAGTCACATCAGTCTCTGCACAAGAGGAGCTCACACTCTAATCCCCCCCACAGTCACACATTATTATTATTATAATACAATGATATAGCTATGACATATAGCACAATGTTGTACAGACAGACTTGTATAAAGTACTCGAAATTTCTACTTGAGTAAAAGTACAAGTGCTCGATCAAAAAATTACTTGAGTAGAAGTGGAAGTGCTCGCAGAAAAAGTTACTTAAGTAAAAGTACTAAAGTATTCAACATTTTTTTTACTTAAGTATTGCAAGTAGTTTTTTCAAAAAATTTGCTACTTAAGTACTAAAAGTAAAAAGTACCAGTAGTTTTGAAAAAAAATTTCTACTCAAGTACTGAAAGTAGAAGTACAAGTACTGTGTTATGTAGTTATTAAAGAAAGAAGTCATAAGTTTGAACATCATATTGTTTTTATTATTTCAAATGATTTATTCAAATGATTAACCTGTGTTTGTTAGTAGTTTCTTGATGCACTTTAAGCGCTGTAGCACCATTTATTTGTTTGTTTCATATTTTCTTTTTATTGGAAAGATTTGGTATAGCAGCTTTTATTATACACAGCCTTTATTTTCGTATGCGCTGATTTACAAATGACATTATACACATTTTTTTGAGCTTTATGCAACCTGCCATCTACTGTTCTGGCAGTGGTAATTTTTTTAAAAGTAACGAGTAACTATGCAGCACAAAAAAAAAATACTTGAGTAGAAGTATCGAAATCATCGAAAAAATGTAGTGAAGTAAAAGTAGAAGTAGGAGAAAAAAATTCTACTCTAGGAAAGTACAGATACCGCATTTCGGTACTTAAGTACAGTACTTAAGTAGTTCTACTTCGTTACTATACATCTCTGTGTACAGAGAACACTAAGCCAGTCACATCAGTCTCTGCACCAGAAGAGCTTACACTCTAAGGCCTCTACAGCCACGCGCTATTATTATTATTATACATTTATGTAGCTCTGACATATAACACAGTGATGTACAGAGAGCACTGAGCCACTCACATCAGTCTCTGCACTAGAAGAGCTTACACTTTAATGTCCCACACAGTCACGTGCTGCTATTATTATAATACAATTATATAGCTCTGACATATACTGCAGTGCTGTACAGAGAACACTGAGCCAGTCACATCATTCTCTGCACCAAAGGAGCTAACACTCTAATGCCCGCCACAGTCACACCCTATTATTATTATTATACAATCATGTAGCTCTGACATTTACCATGATGTACAGAGAACACTGAGCCAGTCACATCAGTCTCTGCACCAGAAGAGCTTACGCTCTAATGCCCCCCCACAGTCACACATTAATATTATACAATTATGTAGCTCTGACATATACCACAGTGCTGTACAGAGAACACTCAGCCAGTCACATCAGCTTCTGCACCAGAAGAGCTTACACTCTAATATCCCTCCGCACACTGTGACAGTGGAGGTGAAAGTCGCCAGGTAATGTAATAAGATGGAGCTGTGATGATTAATGGTGGTCCTGTCCACACTGATCGCCCACTCTCCTCTCCCCAGATGTGACGCGTCATCTTATTACATAGTTAGGTTGAAAGAAGACACAAGTCCATCCGGCTCAATAAATAAGAAACAAAAAACAGTAAAGAAAACCCAACCATACAATCCCATATACACAATCCTATACCCGCAGTTGATCCAGAGGAAGGCGAAAAAACCCCCAGCAAAGCATGATCCAATTTACTACAGCAGGGGAAAGAATTCCTTCCTGATCCCCAGAGGGGCAATCAGATATTCCCTGGATCAACTTTACCTATAAATATTAGTACCCATTTATTTTACACATTACATAGTTAGTTATTATCTGTCATTATGTCGCCATTCCTGATCCTGTTCTTTTACTTTTTTATTTTTCTGCGATTTGACCGATTTGAGGTTTTATTTGCACGGACACTTGGCATAGGGGGGGGCATGAGAGAGTTCAGGGTTTTCCATGTCAGCGTGTTTGATGGATTAGAGAGCAAGGCAAACAGGACATGGAGCGGGAGTCAGCGGCATCTTTCATCGAGAGAGCAGAAGCAGGACGTCACACACCCTCTGCCGCTGCGCTACACTGACCGCGCGTCAGGAGGACACAACGCACAGGGTTAACTCTTAGTGATGGGATGTAAATTCACTTTAACAATCTCAATTCATAAATGGTCATACTCTCATATTTTAGAAAAGCTCCACCTTTTTCCCTGGTTCGCACCCTTGTGGCTTTAAAATCGCACTACTTCAGCGCAATTTCAAATCTGAAGATCAGTGTGATTTGGATCTCCGATTTCATGGTGGCTCGCGACTTCATTTAACCACTTCAGGACCGCCTGCCGCATATATATACGACGGCAGGGTGGCCCGGCTGCACAAAATCGCATACATGTACGTGATTTTGTGCAGATGTCGGGGCGAGCGCGTTGCTGGAGCGCCGCTCCTGCTGTGATTTGACACAGCGGAAGCCAATAAGCGGGTATGGTGCCCTCGATGGCCGCCAGGACCCGCCGATCGTTCGGCGGAATGACAGAACGGCGGTCTGCCTAAGTAAACAAGGCAGACCGCCATTCTGTCAGCTAAGCTTAAACACAGATCTCTCTTTTCCTCTAGTGCATCCGCTCCCTCTACAGTTAGAAAGCACACCCTAGGAGCACATTTAATCCTACGAGATCACCCCTGGGGTTAACCCCTTCCCTGCCAGTGTCATTTATACAGTAACAGTGCAATTTTTTTTAGCACTGATCACTGTATTGTAAAAAAAAGAAATGTATGTACTGCTGCACTAGGCAGTGATAAATTTCTGTAGCGCAGGGATGGTGGTACCCTCTACCTACCTCCAAATGAAACACAAACAAGGACTCATATGCTAGAATGTAAATAGCTGCCCAATAGTCATCTAATCATTAAGCACACTCAGCTATCACTTGTACTTCGCAGACAAAATAAATACATATATATGTATAAATAAAATCCATTAATAAGTACATAAGAATATGTAATTGGTGCAATACTTCACGCTTATCAGCAGAATAAATGAATCGTGATAATTGAAGGGGTCACCATCACTCTCCACCACCACTGTGCTGGGACAGAAGAAATGGACACTCAACAACTCTCCATGCCTACCCACTTTCATGGACTAAGCTCACCCAGCAAAATGTGGTATAGATAGATGTAGAAGAAAGAAGAACCGCCAATAGCGTGATAACGTTTAGCACATGGATTTATTAAAGTCAAAAAGTATTGCACTCACTTGTAAATGAAGAAATAAAAGCATAAATATCACATGGAGGTACAAGAATCACCGATGGTGTTGTGTTAGCTCCACACTGAACAAACTCCCCCACCGGGACTGTCTCCTCTCTGTGTAAAGTTGCAATGTGGACGCCGTATAACCACGCCCGACGCGTTTCATCACTTCCTGACTTCTTCTCCGGGGGCGTCAGCAGACAGAAATTTATCACTGACTAGTGCAGCAGTACATACATTTCTTTTTTTACATCTTTATTTTTTAAGTAGCAGCATTTTGTGATTTAATATACTATATAATGATATTACTCCTAAGCGCATAGGATCACTTAAGCAGCCCACTTTGAAGGTGGGGTATTTGAAAAGTGTTTTTTCATTGCTCAATGTATTGGTGTCACTGGTCCCCAAAAAGTGTCACAGTCAGATTTGTCTGCCACAATGTCGCAGTACCGCTTACTTATCTCCGCCATTACTAGTAAAAACAATAAAAAAAAAGTCCATTGATCTATCCCATAGTTTGTAGACGCGATAACTTTTGCGCAAACCGATCAATATACACTTATTAGGATTTTTTTTTTACCAAAAATATGTAGCAGAGTACAAATTGGCCTAAACTAATTGAAAAAAAATTGAAATTTAAAAAAAAAAATTTATTGGGTATGTTTAATAGCAGGAAAAAATGCTTTTTTTTTTTTTTTTCCAAAATTGTGGTTCTTTTTTTGTTTATAGCCCAAAAAATAAAAACCACAGAGGTAATCAAATTCAGAAATCACTATTTGTGGGGAAACAAAGTAAGACTTAACAAAAGTACATAAATCTTTCACCTAGTTTGTAGACGCGATAACTTTTGCACAAACCATCATTGGGAATTTTTTTTACCAAAAATATGTAGCAGAATACAAATTGGCCTAAAAGGATGAAAAAATAAATTTAAATTTTTTTTTGGGGGAATGTTATATAGCAGAATTTGAAAAAAAAAATTTTTTTTTTTTTCAAAATTGTCCCTTTTTTGGGGGGTTTATAGCGCAATAATTAAAAATTGCACAGGTGATCAAATACCACCAAAAGAAAGCTCTATTTGTAGTAAAAATAGGACATCAATTTTATTTGGGTACAGTGTCGCACGACTGCGCAATTGTCAGTTAAAGCAATGCAGTGCCGTAACACAAAAAATGGCCTGGTCATTAAGGGGGGTAAAACCTTCCAGAGCTGAAGTGGTTAACAGAAGTCAATGCAAGTTGCAACGAAATCGCAGAAAAGTATCCAGGAACCTTTCCAAAGTCGCAACGATTTGAACAATTTTGATATTTCTGAAATTAGGGTGCGGCTTGTCATGCGACTTTGAACGGGCAAATAGCATTGGGGGAAACCAGGGCTTTAATATTAAAAAGTCGTCCTTGAACTCCAGTCACTGACTTTGACCAGGCTCCGATGATGTCATCAGTCTGATGATTTCCTCAGTCTCCCCTCCCCCAGTGTTCAGATTGCAACATTGTAACTTTGTAGCAAGTCACAAGTTGAGAGACTGCAGTAGCTACAAGGTCATAACATTGCAGTCTGATCACTGAGGAGTCGGACGGGTAACATTGTAAAAAAATATAAAGAAATAAAAGTCACAATGTGGTCTGACCACTGAGGAACTGAATCAACGTGATCTGTGTCAGACATTCGTGAACACAGCCCAGAACTGCACAGGCACCAGGATTTACGTGTCATCTCTGAGCTGGCATCTCAGTCCAGAAAGTAGATGGTGATCTTGGATGATGCCTGAGCAAAGATGGCGCTGTCTATCTGGAGAGAAAATCAGATGAAGATATTGTCAGGGGAAGTGCTGTCATCTCTGTGATAGGGAAAAAAAACCTGGGTTGCGCTGGCACATTACTCAGCATGTCGCATTTACCTTGGAATTATATCTGATGACAGGTCCCCTTTATGCCCCCTTCCTGACCAGGCCCTATTTTGCGATTCGGCACTGTGTTACTTTAACGGACAATTGCGCGGTAGTGCAACACTATACCCAAATAAAATTGATGTCCTTCTTTTTCCACAAATAGAGCTTTCTTTTGGTGGTATTTGATCACCTCTGCGATTTTTATTTTTTGTGCTATAAATAAAAAAAGCGACAATTCTGAAAAAAAAAAAACAATATTTTTCACATTCTGCTATGTAACATTCTCAAAAGAAATTTAAAAATCAAACTTTTGTAACATTTTAGGCCAATTTGTTTTCTGCTCCTGAGCTGCATCGGTCATTACCGCCGGAAAGCCGACCGCCGGCTCCAAACAACGGTACCGGGATGATGCCTCTAGTTAGTAACAGTAACAGTGCATATTTATAGCACTGATTACTGTAGTAATGTCACTGGTCCCCCCAAAAGTGTCAAAAATGTCAGTCAGGAGTCCGATCTGTCCGCCACAATGTCGCAGTCCCACAAAAAAACGCAGATCGCCGCCATTACTAGTAAAAAAAAAAAAAACAATAAAAATGACAGAAATCTTTCCCATAGTTAGTAGACGCGATAACTTTTGCGCAACCACGCAAAGTCAGCCGACGTACGGGTACATCACTTTGCGGTAAGTGGTTCAAAATTTTATAATCGCAATAAGTGTATTTTTGCTTTGCGCAAAAGTTATTGTGTCTACTAACTATGGGAAAGATTTCTGTCATTTTTATTGTTTTTTTTTTTTTTTACTAGTAATGGCGGCGATCTGCATTTTTTTGTGGGACTGCGACATTGTGGCGGACAGATCGGACTCCTGACTGACATTTTTGACACTTTTGGGGGGACCAGTGACATTACTACAGTAATCAGTGCTAAAAATATGCACTGTTACTGTAATAATGACACTGGCAGGGAAGGGGTTAACATTATGGGTGATCAAGGGGTTAAATGTGAGCCTAGGGGAGTGATTCTAACTGTGGGGGGGGGGGGGGGGCGTGGCTTCTGAAATGACCATAGAGACATGTGATCCTGTATAGAAGGATCACAGGGGCTCTATGATCATTACAGGGAGAAGGACAGTCGGCTGTGTTTTCAACAGCTGACCGTTCTTCTCTCTCAGCGGGTGTCAGGCGGCAATCGGAGCTGCCTGCGCACTGCATCGGCTTCCCCACTGACGACTGACGAGCAGGAGCGGGAGCGTGCCGCCGGCGGTGCGCACTCGCCCCCTAGCCTCCTGAGAGTGAGCGCCGGGGGAGTGGCCTGGGAGTGGCTGCCTGCCGCAGTATATCTGCGGCGGGCGGTCCTAAACTGGTTAAAACATTTAAAACTACAGTACATGGTATATTTATATAAAATGTGCTGTGCAAATGCCTCAGCATGAGGATAATCCGCATAATGTGTCTAAGATGTGTATTTCCTATGATCGTCAGTTCCATCTAGTGGCCATAATGTGGTAGTTTCCTGAAATATCACAATCAGAAAAATTATGCAATATGGCCACTAGATGGAGCTGGCCATCATTGGAAATGCACATATTAGTGACATTACGGGGATTATCTTCATGCTGCGGCATTTACAGAGTGAATTTCTTTATAACTAGACCCCTTGGTTTGACTAATGGTGGGGGTTTTCTCTTCTCACAGGTGCTCTCTGTAGAGGATGATGGACGCAGATAGCGATGGCGGCTGGCTCCTCTTCTCTTGGGTCTCGTCCTGTCTCATGGTGGTCGGAGGCATTGTCCCGTACATCCCCCAGTATCAGGAAATTAAGAGGACCTCCAACACAGAGGGCTTCTCCACCTGGGTCTGTTTGGTTCTGCTGGTGGCCAATATCCTTCGCATATTCTTCTGGTAGGTGGACAGGACTCCACTCAAAACTGAAAGATAAGGCTGTGAAGTCAGAATTTAGCTCCATGCTGGGCAGAAAATGAGGGTTGGCGCCACACAGAGCTCTGTAATCTGATGGTATAGTTGGTTTGGACACACCTTTGTACCCAACAGAGTCATCTAGGGATGACCACATGTTTAAGGTGGACACAGACTGGATCTCTCTGATATGTGGTTGGTTTTCCAACAGTAAATTCCAACAGCTCTTCTCTTACACTGAAGTCATCACAAAGTCAAGAGAGGGAGTCTCACTCTTCTTGTTGCAGCTCCTTATAGCTGTCTTACAGTGTCTTGAAAAAGTATTCATACCTCCTGAAATTTTCCACATTTCATGTTACAACCAAAAACCTAAATGTATTTTATTGGGATTTTATGTGATAGACCAACACAAAGTGGCACATAATTGTCAAGTGGAAGGAAAATGATAAATGGTTTTCAACATTTTTTACAAATAAATCTGTGAAAACTGTGACGAGCATTAGTACTCACCCCCCTGAGTCAATACTATGTAGAACCACCTTTCACTGCAATTACAGCTGCAAGTCTTTTTGGGGATGTCTCTACCAGCTTTGCACATCTAGAGAGGGACATTTTTGCCCATTCTTCTATGCAAAATAGCTCAAGCTCTCTCAGATTGAATGGAGAGCGTCTGTGAGCAGCAATTTTCAATTCTTGCCACAGATTCTCAATTGGATTTAGGTCTGGATTTTGACTGGGCCATTCTAAAGCTGGATACACACTATGCAACTTTTGTTTGTAGATTTTCTTCAGATTTACATTCAACTATGTACTGCAAGGGGCCTGTCTGATTGCATACACATTGAAAGTGTTTAGGTTTGTCCTCATATTATATGGTTTTGGAAAGTCTAAAGGAAAAAATCTAAAGAAAATTGTTTAGTGTGTATCCAGCTTAACACATGAATATGCTTTGATCTAAACCATTCCATTGTAGCTCTGGCTGTAGGTTTAGGGCCATTGTGCTATTGGAATGTGAACCTTTGCTCCAGTCTGAAGTCTTTTGAAGACTCTAACAGGTTTTCTTCTAAGATTGCCCTGTGTTTGGCTCCATCCATCTTCCCATCAACTCTGACCAGCTTCCCTGTCCCTGCTGATGAAAAGCATCCCCACAACATAATGCTGCCACCACCATGTTTCACAGTGGGGATGGTGTGTTCAGGGTGATGTGCAGTGTTAGTTTTCTGCCACACATAGCGTTTTGCTTTTATGCCAAAAAGTTTAATTTTGGTCTCATCTGACCAGAGAACCTTGTTAACTGGACTTCTCATGGCTTTCTTTCATCAATGACTTTCTTCTTGCCATTTCTCCATAAAGGCCAGATTTGTGGAGTGCAGGACTAAAAGTTGTCCTGTGGACAGATTCTCCAACCTGAGCTGTGGATCTCTGCAGCTCCCCCAGAGTTACCATGGGCCTCTTGGCTGCTTCTCTGATTAATGCTCTCCTTGCCCGGCCTGTCAGTTTAGGAGGACGGCCATTTCTTGGTAGGTTTGCAGTTGTGCCATACTCTTCCCATTTTCAGATGATGGATTGAACAGTGCTCAGTGAGATGTTCAAAGCTGCTTGGGATATTTTTTTATAACCTAACCCTGCTTTAAACTTCTCCACAACTTTATACCTGACCTGTCTGGTGTGTACCTTGGCCTTTATGATGTTTTTTGTTCACTAAGGTTCTCTAACAAACCTCTGAGGGCTTCACAGAACAGCTGTATTTATACTGAGAATAAATTACAAACAGGTGGACTCTGTTTACTAATTAGGTGACTTCTGAAGGCAATTGGTTCCACTAGATTTTAGTTTGCGGGATCAAAATAAAGGGGGGATAAATACAAATGCACGCAACACTTTTCAGATATTTATTTGTAAAAAAAAAAATTAAAACCATTTATTCACTTTACAATTATGTGCCACTTTGTATAAGTCTATCACATAAAATCCCAATAAAATACATTTACAATTTTGCTTGTAAAATGACAAAATGTGGAAAATGTAAAGGGATATATATATATACCTTTTCAAGGCACTCTATAATGGGGGGAAGTGACATGCAAAACATCTAATGGGTGGGGGCGAAACAACGACCAATGACCATGTTGGAAGTAAAAAGTAAAAAGGAATCTCTAGAACCTGACAGAAGCTCTGACCTAAAGAAGCTTTGGCCGGAGTTCCACTTTAATCCCCACTCAACTTGTCCTTCTGGATGTCTTATCTCACAGCTGGAAGTTTCCCAACCTTCGGCCGCTCTGTGCGGTCACCTTTCTTCCAATTAGGAAGTCATCGTCCCCTGCAGGGATGTTTAAATTTTAATTAATGCTCCGGCCACACATGGTAATTATTAATAGCAGAGTGGAGAGTGAAGGGGATTTTTAATGATCTGATTGTTGTCGGGAAAGTCATCGGATCCAATTCCTGTAATTGTCATTTTTTTTTACTCCCTAGATCACTCTAGTGGGATCAAATGTGCGTGGAATTAATGGGAGCGCCTCTGCGTCTCCTTGCCATGCCGCTAATAGGAGCTCCTGAATCAGAGAGAGAGGAGCAAACTGGGCAAATACCAGGGGCCCCAACCTTTTCCAGTGCACCATTTGGATTCTTTGGGCCCCAAACCCTCTTCAGACTCCAGTCTAGATACGCAGGGCTTCAAACCCTCCCAAATCACCTAGCTGGATACCATGGGCCCCAACCATCACTAATCCCCCAGTTTGAGACCTAGAACCAGGCTCTCCAGGCTCCAAATTGCAAATGCTGGGCCCCAAACCCTCTTTGGGCCTCCAGTTGAATACCTAGGGCTGTAATCCGCTCCAGTTTCCAACTGGATACTCAGGGTCCCAACTGTCAACTGGCTCCCAGTTGGATACCTAGAGCCCCAACCCTCTCCAGGCTCCCATTTGGATACTTTGGGCCGCAAACCCTCTTCAGGTCTTCAGTTAGATACCTAGAGCCCTAGCCCTCTTCAGGCTCCCACCTGGATACCTTGGGCCGCAAACCCTCTTTGGGGCCCCAGTAGGGTTGCCACCTCATCCCTTTAAACCCAACTACATGAATTACACAGGTTCTGAGGCTAATTTAATGTAGATGAGGCCCCAACTGAGTTTAATTACCACCTTAATCAGCCACAGAACCTGTGTAATTAATATGTGTTTGGTTTTAAAGGGATGAGGTGGCAACCCTAGCCCCAAGTTAGATTTATAGAGCCCAAGCCTTCTCCGCTCCTATTTGAATACCTTGGACCGCAAACTCTCTTTGGGCCCTTGGTTAGATACCTAGAGCCTCAGCCTTCTCCAGGCTCCCATTTGAATACCTTGGGCCGCAAACCCTCTCTGGGTCCTCAGTTAGATACCTAGACACCCAGCGCTGTCCAGGCTCTCATTTGAATATTTTAGACCCCAAACCCTCCCCAAGCCCCCAGTCAGTTACCCAGGGCTCCAACCCTCTTCAGTTCCATAGTTGGATACCCAACTAAGTCCACACCCCCAGTTAAATACCCTGGACCCCACTCATCTTCAGGGCCACAGTTGGATACCCTTGGCCTCAACCCATATTTACTAAAATCCCATATATGCTTTTTAGTAAGCTTTAGTAGCTTCATTTTCAGTCTTTATAAAACTGCAGCTATAAAATAATCCTTGGTGATCCTGCCATGAAGGTCCTTGTTCAAGCACTTCCTGTTATAGGGTGACAACACTCTGTCCCTGTCTCCCAGCTGTGCTCCTGCATTGCCACCCATTCACATGGGCTTCTGATGAAGACTACAGGTCACTGTTTCAACACACATTACACAGACAAGTCCACTGTTGTCACCATCAGGAATCCCATCCTGAGAAATGTTGTACAGGCATCACATTAAGATGTAATGAAGAATGAAAAAAAAACTGAAAACAGGATTTTAAAATGGTGCATTGGGGGCGCGGGGGTGCCGCCCCCCTAACCATGCGTCCGGCCCCTAATCTACATGCAGGGCGCCGGATGCATGGATTTTAATGGGGCTTTTTTATTTTTATTTTTAATCATGTGATTAGAGCCAGAGGCTCTAATAGGCTGCTGGGGTCCTGCTGTGGTCCTGGGGGGTATATGGTGCGGTCCATCTGCCAATCCCCCCACCAGCCGCCACTGATGCCTTCCCTGGTTATTTCAGAGTCTCTTACTGCCTGCTGACCGCCATGTTTACTCTTCGCAGGTTTGGAAAGTACTTTGAGTTCCCGCTACTACTGCAGAGTGTTCTCATGATCGGCGCCATGTTGGCCATTCTGAACCTGTGCTGCTCCACCCAGTCTGCAAACCGCGTTTCCACCAAACAACGCTCCTTTACAGGTGAGAGTGACTGACGCTATTGGTAAACATAACAGACAGGACAGTGCAGATCTGACCAATGGGGCCACCAACATATGAAAACTTCCTATACTGCCAGTCACATCAGTCTCTGCACCAGAAGAGCTTACACTCCAATGTCCTCCCACAGCCATATATTGTTATTATACATCTATATAGCTCTGATCAGGGCCGTCTTTAAGACATTTTCTTTGAAGGGGCCTGAACTGGAGGTAGCAATATCTATTTGGAGGGGCCCCTAGAATAAACGTGGCTGTCTCCCTATGGAGGAGCCCCCTGGACTGGAGGTGGCAATCTCTCTATGGAGGGGGCCCTGGAATGAATGTGGCAGTCTCCCTATGGAGGAGCCCCCTGGACTGGAGGTGGCAATCTCTCTATGGAGGGGCCATTGGAATGAATGAGGCAGCCTCCCTATGGAGGAGCCCCCTGGACTGGAGGTTGCAATCTCTCTATTGAGGGGCCCTTGGAAGGAATGTGGCAGTCTCCCTATGGAGGAGCCCTCTGGACTGGAGGTGGCAATCTCTCTATGGAGGGGGCCCTGGAATGAATGTGGCAGTCTCCCTATGGAGGAGCCCCCTGGACTGGAGGTTGCAATCTCTCTATGGAGGGGGCCCTGGAATGAATGTGGCAGTCTCCCTATGGAGGAGCCCCCTGGATTGGAGGTGGCAATCTCTCTATGAAGGGGCCCTTGGAATTAATGTGGCAGTCTCCCTATGGAGGAGCCCCCTGGACTGGAGGTTGCAATCTCTCTATGGAAGGGGCCCTTGAATGAATGTGGCAGTCTCCCTATGGAGGAGCCCCCTGGACTGGAGGTTGCAATCTCTCTATGGAGGGGGCCCTGGAATGAATGTGGCAGTCTCCCTATGGAGGAGCCCCCTGGATTGGAGGTGGCAATCTCTCTGGAGGGGCCCTTGGAATGAATGTGGCAGTCTCCCTATGGAGGAGCCCCCTGGACTGGAGGTTGCAATCTCTCTATGGAAGGGGCCCTGGACTTGAGGTAGCGGTCTCTGTATGAAGGTCCTCCATAGACAGACTACTACCTCCAGGCCAGGGGGTCCCTCCATAGGTAGACTGTCACCTCCAGTTCAGGAGCCGAGGCCCTTTCATAAAGAGATAACTATCTCCAGTCAAGGGGCCCCTCCAATTGTAGGGTGACATTAGAATGGAAAGGCCCTGGGATAGCAAATCTGTGCCGAGTACAGTGACAGTAGTGCAAGAACACTGTGCTCCCCCGCAGTGTACGGGTTAAGGTGCCCACCCAGTGTGTGCCCTCTATGTGGTCTTACATGAGCTGACTCAGATAAGCTAGGTCTGGTCCCTCCCCTTCTCCTCCTCCCCGATGGGCAGGTTTCAGTCAGGTCTGTCAGTATGGGCACAGGGTGGCATGGGGTTCTTGCTGTGTGGTGAAAGGATTGGCCACTATCACAGTAGAGCTCAGGGAGGGGGGGGCAAGAAAATGTATGGCCCCAGTCTCCCAAAATGACTGGGCCTGGGGCAGCTGTCCCTTTTGCCCTGCGGTAAAGACGACCCTGGCTCTGATATATACTGCAGTGCTATACAAAAAACACTAAACCAGTCACATATGTTTCTGTGAGCTTACACTCTAATGTTCCCCCACAGTCACACCCCATTATTATTATACATTTACAGTAGATAGCGCTGACACACTATTTACTGAAGTGCTGTAAAAGTAAAACTGGGCCAGTCACATCAGTTTCTGCACCAGAGGAGCTTACACTTTAATGTCCCCCCACAGTCACACACTGTAATTATTATTAATATACATTTATATAGCTCTGACATATACCATAGTGCTGTACAGAGACCACTAAGCCAGCCACATCAGTCTCTGCACCAGAGGAGCTTACAGTCTAATGTCTCCACCACAGTCACACACTATTGTTATTATACATTTACATAGCTCTGACATATGCCACAGTGCAGTATAGGGAATACTGAGCCAGTCATATCAGTCTCTGCACCAGATGAGCTTACGCTCTAATGTCCCCCCCCCCCCCCCCCCAGTCACACACTATTATTATTATTATACATTTACATAGCTCTGACATATGCCGCAGTGCTGTACAGGGAATACTGAGCCAGTCACATCAATCTTTGCACCAGATGAGCTTACACTCTAATGCCCCCCCCCCCCCAGTCACACTCTAATATTATTATTATTATACATTATATAGCTCTGACATATGCCACAGTGCAGTACAGGGAATACTGAGCCAGTCATACCAGTCTCTGCACCAGATGAGCTTACACTTTAATGTCTCCTACAGTTCTATGTAATGTGTTGTATGTAACATGTTACATAGTTACATAGTAGGTGAGGTTGAATAAAGACAATAGTCCATCCAGTTCAACCTGTGTAGGTGTGTGTGGCTGTACTCATCTCACATACCCCTGAATGTTCTGATCCTTGAGATGTAAGTCTAAGAGTCTTTTGAAAGCCACCATACTTCCCGCAGAAACCACCTCTTGTGGTAGAGAATTCCACAATCTTGTAGCCCTAACAGTAAAGAACCCCCCACGTTGCCTGTGGTTAAAACGCTTCTCCTCTAATCGCATTGTATGCCCTCGAGTCCTCATGCAATCCCTTCGAATGAACAGCTTTTTTCTAAGCTGGGATCCCCATTAAGATATTTATAAATTGCTATCATGTCCCCCCTCAGACGTCTCTTCTCCAGGGAGAATAAATCGAGCGATTGTAGACGCTCTTCATAGTCAAGGTCCTCCAATCCCCCAATTAGTTTAGTTGCCCTTCTCTGGACTCTCTCCAGCTCCAACACATCCCTCCTGAGGACTGGCGACCAGAACTGGACAGAATACTCCAGATGCGGTCGGACCAGAGTTTTATAAAGTGGAAGGATTATAGTCTTATCTCTGGAATACATCCCTTTCTTTATGCATGCTAATATTCTGCTGGCTTTGGCAGCTGCCGCTTGACATTGCATGCTGTTGCCTAATCTATCATCAACCAAGACTCCCAGACTCCCATGTCTATGTTATATGTAAAGTGTTTCTGTATTCCAGTCATATTATAAGGGGAAGTTTAGTATTTCTGTTACAGTTGGATATTTGAGTCACTTGAGACATTTTAGAAAATTGGTGCCATCATCTCGCATGTAATGGGGAGAACAGACTCCATGCAGATAGAGAGAGAGGATATAACCTGAACTATAAGTCCCAGTTTGCTCTGGTTGTCTGAACACAGATTTTATCTGACATCAGATGATTTCTCCCAGACTCGTTTGTCCTTCGAGATATCAATGACATGCTATGCGCTGACCGTTAACGGCCTCACCATATAAATCAGATGATCTGTGATAATAATGTTGGGGGGAGATTTTATTGGCACACTTCCTGGTGCCAGTGAGGGAATAATCTGTGATAAATCAGAACACAAAGGACTGTAAACACTTTTACTGAGCCCTACTCATCCGTCCCTGGAATGAGAGAGAGTCCATTCTTATCAACAACCCCCAGTCCTGTGTTATCCATCTGTCTATCTATCCATCCCATCCCATGTTATCCATCTATCTGTCCATCCATCCTATCCCATGTTATCCATATGTCTGTCCATCTATCCCATACCATGTTATCCACCTGTCTGTTCATCCATTCTATCCCATGTTATCCATCTGTTTGTCTGTCCATCCCATTCCATGTTATCTATTGATCTATCTGTCCATTCCATCATGTTATTCATCTGTCCATCCATCTCATATTTCCATCTGTCTGTCCATCCGTCCTATCCCATGTTATCCATCTGTCTGTCCATCTATCCCATACCATGTTATCCATCTGTCTGTCCATCCATCCTATCCCATGTTATCCATCTGTTTGACTGTCCATCCCATTCCATGTTATCTATTGATCTATCTGTCCATTCCATGTTATTCATCTGTCCATCCATCTCATATTTCCATCTGTCTGTACATCCATTCTGTCCCATGTTAACTATGTGTCTATCCATCCCATGTTCATCCAATCCAAACCATCCATCCAATCACGTTATCCATCTGTCTACCCATCCATATCATCCTATATTATACATGTGTCTTTACATTTATCCATTACCATGGTATCCATCTGTCCACCCTGAACTGCTTTACCTGTTTGTCTGTCTGAACATCCCATCTCATGTTAACCATGTGTCTGTCCATGTATCCCATCCTTAACCATGTGTCTGTCCATCTATCCCATCCCACGTTACCTATGTGTCAATCCATCTAACTCTCTTATGTTATCCATCTGTCTACCCATCCATTCCATCCTACATTATACATCTGTCTGTCTGTCCATGCCATTCTGTATTGTCTTTCAGCCTGCCCATCCAGGGCATCCTGCATTATCCTTCTGTATGTCCATCCATCCTGCCCCACATTATCCATTTGTCCGTACTATCCCGTGTTATCCACCTGTCTGCCCATCCATGCCATCCTGTGTTACTCATCTGTCTATCCTGTCCTACATTATCCATCTGTATGTCTGTCCATCTGCCCTGTTTTATCCATCTGTCTACGCTGTTTCATGTTATCCTTCTGTTTGTCCATCCATCCCATCCCACATTATCTACTGTAACACTGTGCATTGTTACTGTGAATGCAGATTTGTATTTAAACACAAGATGGCAGTGTTTAGAATTACTGTTTATCACAGCCTTATTACAGGTGTCAAGAGACTGCTGGGAGTTGTATGCTGTATGCAGAACTTTCTTCACAGTTAAGCTTCAACTAAACTACACAGTCAATGAGCAATCACCAGGGGGCAGAGGCATGTAAAATCAAAAGCCCCAGAACAAGGGAGTGGGTTGGAAAGAGACTTTGCTGGTGAAAGGAGGTGTGTAAACGAGAGCTGTGTCTAGTCAAGTGGGCATGGAGCAGATTGGCCAGAGAAGCCACCCACAGAGTACACTGTTTAAGCTGAGCATTGGGTGGAGGTAGCAGATTTGTGGACATCTACTGCAGAAGTGTGACAACAGCTGCATCCTCAAGAGAAAAGAGAGGCCCCTCATCGCCCGAAGCTCATTGCTTTGCTGATCATTAGCTAAGGAATTGGTGAAAGGGTTCCTAACCCACTTAGCGACATTTTCAATTACAAACAGATGCTGCTATTCAGGTTCTTCAAGTTAAAAAAACTCTTCAGCCAAGGCCAAAAGAAGTGACATCTGTACCAGTGCCTTTTATTGCTACAAACTGTCATTTTTCAATGACTGATATGGTCACTGCCTGCAGCCTACTGAACTAGGTTAACCCCCTCTGCTCCCTGCGAGGCAGAACACTATAGCTGCATCCATTCTGGTCCAAGCCATCTAAGGAAGGAATTTTGCCACTTAATTTCAACTTCATCCTTTAAAGGAACACACGTCAATTCTCCCCTCCTTTTCCTAAAGTGACTTTTTCCTAGAATCCCGCATCTTAAAGTGACCCTCCTCACTAACTTCACTTATTAAGGAGAACAGTGCCAACCACTTTGTTTCTTAAAGAGAATCATTCTATTCTCCACATCAAAAAAAGGGACTGCACTTTTCACTGTGCGCCCACAAAAAAAAGGCCCCAACTAGGCCGGCAGAAGAATCAACCTTCCAGATTGATTGTGCTCAGGGACTATCTTTCTTAGAAGTACTAGTGTGTGCAGGAGATTTGACCAATTATTTTGCATTTTAACCTAGGCTTTCCTAACCGAGGGCCTACAAGTGATCTAGCCCTAATTCCTTGTTAACCCTACACGTTTCATTTTGGGAGTGATCTCCCAGTCAGAGGGCTATTGTTTATATCCTCAGTCCTGCAGGACAGGTAGCCACGCTTTAAAGGGCATTTGACTGTATTGTATTGCTCCCGTGCTGATTCACCTTGCTTGCTGTTAACCCTTTCTTAACTGTTGAATTACCATTTTCTCTTTTCTCTGAGTGGGGCTCAGTTCAGGGCCAAGTGAAGAACATAGAACCCAAATATACCAGCAGCTCCTTCGGGGATAGCACTGCATGTGGGGGCTCATCTGGGATCCCCTCTGCTGTATCAGTTAGACGCGAAGACAATAAGCCATAGACAATCTACAGGGATACTGCTGCTGCTGCAGCCCAGTGGTGATAATGGCCGCTGGGAGCTAAGTGAAATTTTTTTTCGGCCTGAGGAAGGAGCGCATGCTCCGAGAATGCGGCGCCGGCGCCACTACGCAATCACGGATTCCCGGAGGTGACAGCCGGAGGGCAGTGGTGAGTCCCCGTGATCGGGAAGTACCGACATCCACCGGTTACAGCCTGAGGATCGAGACTGCTCAGCCATCTTGACCTTGACACCGGAGTAATTGATCCACCCTACATCTACCCCACATATATGGATATTACGATGCTTCTTTTATATAATTCTTTTTGAGTACCTTTCCTTTGGTTTGCTTATCAATAAATCCTAAATACTGCACTTAGAGTGGCGCCTGTGCTCTCCTTACGGTCCTTCATTCCGAGGCTGGTTACAGAAAGCTGAGATTCTTCTTGGGGGAGCAGCCAGTGCCCACAGGGGAAGAAGAGTATTAGACTTGGATGGAGCAGGCTCTCCAGGCCCTCGATGAATGGGATGTCCCTGAAGCCCAGAAGAAACAGGGATCACTGAGAGCCTAAGAGGAGCTGCTGAGGCCATTAGAAATCGTAAAGTGGAGTTTCAGACATTTTCTTTTCTTTTAATAACCCCCATTACAGTCACCACTCATGCTTTACAAATTGTCAATCCTCAAAATTGTGCTCTTTTTATGCTTTGTGCAGATCTAATTACTTACTGTCATCTCCTGATTCACAATGTGGCCATCGTGATTGTGGGCATCTGAAGCCCGCTGGGACTGATCTTGCGCATGTGCAAACAAAGCGCGCCCCTCTGTATGTCGGCCAGGTTTCCAAAGGCTTTAGGGCGCCAAGACCGTCTTCTACAAGTAATTCAGCTGTGGGATCAGAGCAGGGCTGCTGTTAAAAATCACGGGGCCCCGTACAGCCTACCTGCCAGGGCCCCCCCCAAATTTATAAAGACAATACTTTCACAAAAAATACACTAAAATCATTATTAGCGGACACAAACATAACAGAGATGCCCCCCAGCAAGCAGCTTGCTATGGGGACAACCAAGCTGAGCCGCTGCTCTGTGTGTCCATTCAGACATGGAGCCGAGGTTCAGCAACACCCCCCTCTCTCCTCATTGGCTCACTAACTTTGACAGTAGCAGGAGCCAATAGCACCAGGCTGCCGCCTCAGCCAATGAGGAGGGAGAGTCCCGGGCAGCCGAAACACTCCTGTACCATTGCTGGATCGAGATGGGCTCAGGTAATTATAGGGGGCTGAGGGGGAATGTTGCACAGAATGCAATAAGATAAAAATTATTTTGACTTTCCAACCACTTTAAGTTCAACTTCATTCTTTAAAGGGACACATGCCTGCCAATTCTTCCCCCTACTTCTTTTAAAATGATTTTTTCCTACATCCTAAAGTGACCCTCCTCACTAACTTCACTTACAGTATTAAGGAGAACTATGTCAACCACTTTGCTTCTTAAAGAAAATCATTCTATTCTCCATATCAAAAAAAGGGACTGCACTTTTCACTGTGATCCAACAAAAGGGCCCCAACCAAGCTGCCAGAAGAATCAACCTTCCAGATTGATTGTGCTCAGGAGCTATCTTTCTTAGAAGTACTGCGTGCTTGTATTGCTCCTTTATAAATTCACCTTGCTTACTGTTAACCCTTTCTTGACTTGCTTACCATTTTCTTTATTGATAGTAATACAACCTGATCATTTATTTGATAACAGTGTGTGCATATTTAGTCAAGGTAATTTAGTGGTGTCAGTAGGAGTGGGGCTTTGTTCAGGCCCAAGTGAAGAACAGAGGACCCAAATATACCAGTGGCTCCAGGGGGGTAGCCCTATACTACCAGTGTCTACCCGTCCATCCCATTCTACATTATGCATCTGCCCATCCATGCCATTCTACAGTATCCATCTGTACTTCCCATTCTGTGTTTTCCATCTGTCTATCCATCCATTCTATCCTGCTTCAGTGATAAAAAAAGTGTTAACAAAGTGTTAGGGCTCCCATTAGGGTGAGCACTACCTAATGCAAAAACAGGTGCAGGGCGGGTGAGAGGAGATTCTGTAACCCTTAGGAGGCATAGGGACAAAACTTTTCAGTCTCAGATCGCTAAAGAGGTCACAGGCCACTCAACAAAGTTGGATGAGAAGCTGTTTAAAGTGGTTGTAAATGTTTTTTTTTCTAAATAACAAACATATTATACTTACCTGCTCTGTGCAATGGTTTTGCACAGAGCAGCCCCAATCCTCTTTTTTTCGGGTTCCCCCGCCAGCATTCTAGGCCCCTCCTCTTCATCGGGTGCCCCCATGGAAAGCCGCTTTCCATGGGGGCACTCATGCAGGCTAGTTCCTGAGTCCTGCTGCTGCGTCTATTGACACAGACAGTAACCAATGGCTTGACACAGGCAGTAACCAATGGCCACTGTCAGCAACAGTGGGGCATAGTTCCTGCCAATGACATTGACAATGGGGTACTATTCCCCCCACTGACACCAATGATAGGCCACAATTCCTGCTATTGATACCAACAATGGGACACTATTACTCCCAAAACACCAGTCATGGCACTTTGTTTACTCCCTCTGGCGCCAGGACATTTTCTACTCCCACTGACCACAGTCTGCCCCCCCCCCCTAAAGTTTGAAGGACAGTAAACTGGCCCTTTGTTTAGAAAGTTTGGAGACCTCTGCTATACAGTTTTTTTCCTGACATTTTTCAGATTGTATAATCAACTTGTGATGTGTGTGATCTGATCTTTTCGAGAGCTGGTGGAATTCAATGTTTCATGAAGCCCACCCCCATCCAATATGCATGCCCACCTGGAGCCCCCTGCTGGTGGTGGCAGTTATTTGTTACTTTTATTTTTGCTGCTGTTACTGATAGAAAAAAAAATGACACAATGATAAAAATTAGATGAAATCTAAAAAAATGTCTTCTAGATTTTCTTCCTCCTCTGAATTCTGCGATCAGGTCAGAAAGGAAGACGATATTTCTGTCACCAGACAGCTAAATATTCATTTTTAATTCGTATATGGGATTTATATTACTTTTTAGAATTCCTTTAATTCTGTTCAGCCAGTCTTGTGATACTGACCACTGCCACACAGCATAGCCAGGTCGGTGACACTGCTATTTTTTTTACGACTGTGGCTTTTATGCTGTTCATTCATCATCGGCTTGATCATCCAAATGAAAATCAGCAACATCGCCGTACTGATGAGGGTTTCTTTGCCTAAGCGCCTAGAGCCTGAAACATGTTGGGATAACAGCGGTGTGGAATCCCATAAATCCTACCTGACTCCCGGTGCTGACCTATACACTCTCTGCCTGATTTCTGGTGGGCGGGGACTGGAATGAAAAATATAAAGACAGGGATCAAGTTATACTACCATAATTTCTTTGTGTCTCTGTGCCCTCCGTATTATAACTCACTCTCTTGTCACGCCACCCCTTACTTTGATGAGCAGTAAGAATGAAATATCCTCCATCCAGGGAGGTCCCCCCACCCTCGCGGTGCGCCATTTATCACGCTCATCTTTCCCCAATTCATTGGTTAGATTGAGGGAGGAGATCAGAACACATACAAACATAATCAGGGCATACACATACCATGCAGATGTGTTTCGTTGTTTTGTTCAGACCCAGGGCCTCAGTACTACAAGGCAGTATTGCTAACCATTAAGCTATCATGTAATGCCTTTGTTTTTTCACTTTCTCGGTGACAGGTGCTCCGCAGAGACGGAGCCAACATTTGGGGCATTTCATTGGTTGCTGTGACAAGTGCTTTGATCTGGTGATGTCACACTGACAGTGTTTGTGATTCGTTGCAGATTTCCAGCTGGAGGACTTCTGGAATTGGAGCCGATTCGAGGATTACGTGCAATTCTGCCTGGCGCTGGCGGTGTGTGGCGCTCTTCTCACCTACGTCCTCATTAATGTCCCCATCTTCGTGGAGGGAGTTGGCCTGCTGGCTCTGATGACGGAGGCAATGCTTGGACTCCCCCAGTTCCTGCAGAACAGGAAGAACCGATCTACTCGGGGGATGAGGTAAAATTGCGCAATGTCCCTCTGGCTTATGTGACCAATAATGTCAGCCAGACCCTGGGAACAGGGGCTTATGGTAAAGGGATAATATTCCCCAAGTAGGGGCAGAAATAATGCCCCCTCATTGGGAACAAAGAATATCCCATATTGGGAGCTGGAAGGATAATCCCTATCGGGGACAAGAAGGAAACCACCCACTGGGGGAAGGAAGGATACCACCCTAGTGGCACAGGAATGATGTTCCCGAGTGGGGGCAGAAAGGATAGCTCCCCTTGGGAAAAGGAAGGATACCCCCCTATTGGGGATAGGAAGGATACCCCCAATTAGAGGCAGAAAAATTACCCCCCCCCCCCCCATTGAGAGCAGGAAGGATACCACCCTAGAGGCACAAGAAGGATACTACCCTAGTGGCACAGAAAGGATATTCCCCAGGGGGGTCAGGAAGGATACTCCCTTGTGGGGAAGGAAGGATAACCTGTAGTGGGACTGAAAGGATATTTCCCAGTGCTGGTAGGAAGGATACCCCAGTGGTGAAGGAAGAATAACCTATAGTGGGACTGGAAGGATATTCCCCAGTGGGGTCAGGAAGGATTCTCCCTTTTGGGGAAGGAAGGATAACCTATAGTGGCACTGAAAGGATATTCCCAAGAGGGGGTAGGAAGGATACCGCCTAGTGGGGAAGGAAGGATAATCTATAGTGGTATAAAAAGGATATCCCCCAGTGGTGGCAGGAAGGATACCTCCGAGTGGGGAAGGAAGAATATCTTCCTAGTAGGATTATAGGAAGGATATTCACTCAGTGAGACATTAAGGATATCATCACAGTCAGTGGGGTCAGTAAAGATATGCCCCTAGTGGGGCAGAAAGGATATCTGCCTGTTGGGGGAAAGAAGGATGTCCTTTCAGTATGGCATGAAGAATATCCCCACAGCGAGGGCAGGGAGGATATCCCCCTAATGAACCAGAAAGGATACCTCCCTAGTGTGGGACAGGAAGGATTTCCACCAAGAGAGACAAGAAGTTTATTTTCTAAGTGGGGGTAAGTGTGATATCCCACAGTGGGGCAGGAAGGGTTTTCCATCAATGAAAGCAGTAAGGATATCCACTTAGTGGGGCAGGAAGGATTTCCAAAAAGTGAGGAAAGAAAGAGAATTCCTCCAGTGGGGCAAGAAGGATGTCCCCCTAGTGGAGCAGGAAGGATTTCCAAAAAGTGAGGAAAGAAGGATATTCCTCCAGTCTAGCAAGAAGGATGTTCTGCCAGTGGGGTAGGAAGAATATCCCCCTTGTGGGACATGAAGGCTATCCCCCTAATGGGGCAAGCTGGATATCCGACCAGTGGGACAGACAGGCTTCCCCCTAATGGGGTAAGAAGGATATCCCCCTAGTGGAGCAGGAAGGATTTCCAAAAAGTGAGGAAAGAAGGATATTCCTCCAGTCTAGTAAGAAGGATATTCTGTCAGTGGGGTAGGAAGGATATCCCCCTTGTGGGACAGGAAGGCTATCCCCCTAGTGGAGCAAGCAGGATATGCCACGAGTGGGACAGAAAGGCTTCCCCCTAGTGGGGTAAGAAGGATATCCCCCTAGTGGAGCAAGCAGGATATGCCACCAGTGGAACAGAAAGGCTTCCCCCTAGTAGGGTAAGAAGGATATTCCCCTAGTGGAGCAGGAAGGATTTCCAAAAGGTAAGGAAAGAAGGATATCCCGTATTATCCTGGTTCTCGCTATTGCTGGGCTCTGCCTAGCCGACACTACTGCCATTGTCGTGTTTAGATGACAATTGTTTGTTTTGTATGTTTTTAAAAAAAGAAAAACGTATAAATAAACGCCTTTAAAAAAAAAAAAGGCTATCCCTTGAGTCTGGTAAGAAGGATAATCCGTCAGTGGGGTAAGAAGGATATCCCGACAGTGGGAAAGAGAGGCTTCCCCCTAGTGGGGTAAGAAGGAAATCCAAACAGTGCGGAAGAAAGGCTTCCCCCTAGTGGGGTAAGAAGGATATCCCAACAGTGGGGAAGAAAGGCTTCCTCCTAGTGGAGTACAAAGGATATCCCAACAGTGGGGAAGAGAGGCTTCCCCCTAGTGGGGTAAGAAGGAAATCCAAACAGTGCAGGAGAAAGGCTTCCCCCTAGTGAAGTAAGAAGGAAATCCAAACAGTGCAGAAGAAAGGCTTCCCCCTTGTGGGGTAAGAAGTATATCCAAACAAAGGGAAGAAAAGCTTCCCCCCTAGTGGGGTAAGAGGGATATCCCAACAGTGGGGAAGAAAGGCTTCCCCCTAGTGGGGTAAGAAGGATATCCCAAAAGTGGGGAAGAAAGGTTTCCTCCTAGTGGAGTAAGAAGGATATCTCAACAGTTAGGAAGAAAGGCTTCCCCCTAGTGGGGTAAGAGGGATACCCCACCAGTGGGGTAGAAAGGCTTCCACCTAGTGGGGTAAGAAGGATAGCCCAACAATGGGGAAGAGAGGCTTCCCCCTAGTGGGGTAAGAAGGAAATCCAAACAGTGCGGAAGAAAGGCTTCCCCCTAGTGGGGCAAGAAAGATATCCCAACAGTGGGGAAGAAAGGCTTCCTCCAATTGGAGTAAGAAGGATATCCCAACAATGGGGAAGAGTGGCTTCCCCCTAGTGGGGTAAGAAGGAAATCCAAACAGTGGGGAAGAAAGGCTTTCCCCCTAGTGGGGTAAAAAGGAAATCCAAACAGTGGGGAAGAAAGGCTTCCCCCTAGTGGGGTAAGAAGGATATCCAAACAAAGGAGAAGAAAGGCTTCCCCCTAGTGGGGTAAGAAGTATATCCAAACAAAGGGGAAGAAAGGCTTCCCCCTAGTGGGGTAAGAGGGATATCCCACCAGTGGGGCAGAAAGTCTTCCACCTAGTGGGGTAAGAAGGATATCTCCCTAGTGGAATATTTCCCCAGAGAGTGCAGGAAGAATTTCACCTCAGTGAAAGCAGTAGCAGTAGATGGGGACATGAAGAATATTTCCCCAGAGAGTGCAGGAAGGAAATCCCTTCAGAGAGAACAGTAGATACCCCTTTATGGGGGCAAGCAGAATATTCCCCCTTTCCCTGGCATTCAGCTCAGTTTAGGCAGCTCCAGAAAACTGAGATTTCAGTTCCCCTGTTGCTGACTGGTGTCCCGCAGGGCACTCCATCTTTACTCTGTCCCGTCTGTATTTGCCCCAGGAACGGCACAGAGCCCCATCCTGGCATATTGGGTGTTTTGTCTGGTGATGCGGAGTCCTCCCACCAGAGACAGGCGGCAGAGTTGCCCCCCAGACACAATTAGGAAAAGCTGCAGACAGGAATAATCAGTATAACCCCCACCAGAGCCGATTCCTAGCCGCCAGAGCCCATCCATTGTGTCCAAGGAAAACATTCTCCAGATGCAGAGAACACAAATGACATAATTTGTTACCTCCCGCTCCGGGCAAATCTCCGCCACCAAACGGTAATAAATGGGGTCTGCAGAACAGAACTAAGAATATGGAATTACTCTGGAGCGGGCAGCTGGGGCAGCCGTGCATTCAAATTAAAGCAGACCTCTAGGCAGAACAGGAATTCTATAATCATTAAAAAATCTTTAAGTTACATAATAAAAAACTGCTGGTATAACTGCCTGAAATATGTCTTCTTATCAGTTTCCCACAGTAGAAATTAACAGTGAGACCTCTGATTTTTGTTGGTGCAACATGTTTCAGACACTGGGGGGTGTTGTCTGGGAAGCTTATGGAAGCAGAAATCCAGCTTTGTCATAATGCTTGTTCACAGACTAGTGAGCAGGCTGGAGGTGGGGAGGTGACACAGGAAGCTGCAGCATTGAATAACGGTGTCACCTGGTGTCACCGTGTCTGCAGAAGCACAAGGTTCCCCATTATGCAGACTGTACCTCAGCTGCGTGTTTTAGCTGTCCAGCAGGAGTTCCCCTTTAGCGTTGCGATCTGCGTCCTGCCGGGTATACTTTGAGATCCGTCACCACTGAAAACTGCACAATGTCATTACCAAGCTGGGAGCAGAAATCATTATTTTCCGTCTGCTGAGAAAGTCATTAATGATTTCTGGAGGGGAAACCCGCTGAATAAACAGCGGCCCATTACAATCACTTTGATTTAACTCCGCCCGTCAACGAGGAGGAACGCGGAAGGCAGCCAGCGCGACGGTTATGTTTAATACATGACGGAGGGCGATGAGAGGTGATGAGGGGGTTCGGGGGAAAATCCTCGTTTAAAGCGACAGATGCCTCTACGTTTCCGAAGATTGGGATGGTTTTCCGTCAATTTTATTTTCCTTCTTTTTTTGAATCCTGAGTCGTTTTTTATCCCCCAATCCCAGAGCGTTTCTTTCAGTGATGTCTCAGTTCCACACGTTATACCCAGGGCTGGCTCATGACATTGTGCTGCCTGATCCAAGAATAAAATGCTGCCCCCCACCCCCCACAAAAAAATCACTTCCACTAAAAGGTCCCCACATCCATTATTTTATATCATGATAATAAAAAAACTAAAATTAAATTTATCAGGAAGTCAAATTTACATGCAACAGCACCTTGCCTATATGCCAAATTATATGACATTCCATTATGCTTAATTCCAAGAGGGGCAGGCTAGTATTATATGGACAGGCTAAGGCAGTAAAAGGACAGGTTAGGGTAGTATATAGACAGGCTAGGGTAGTATATGGACAGGCTAGGGCAGTATATGGACTGGCTAGGGCAGTATATGGAAAGGCTAGGGTAGTATATAGACAGGCTGGGGTAGTATATAGACAGGCTATAGCAGTATAGGGGCAGGCTAGGGTAGTATATGGACAGACTAGGGTAGTATATGGACAGGCTAGGGCAGTGTATGGACAGGCTAGGGAAGTATAGGGGCAGGTTAGGGAAGTATATGCACAGGCTAGAGAAGTATAGGGGCAGACTAGGGTAGTAAAGGGGCAGGCTAGGATAGTATATAGGCAGGCTAGGGTAGTATATAGACAGGCTAGGGTAGTAAAGGGGCAAGCTAGGATAGTATATAGGCAGGCTAGAGCAGTATAGGGGCAGGCTAGGGTAGTATATAGACAGGCTAGGGTAGTATATAGGCAGGCTAGGGTAGCATAGGGGCAGGCTAAGGTAGCATATGGACAGGCTAGGGTAGTATAGGGGCAGGCTAGGATAGTATATAGGCAGTTTAGGGTAGCATAGGGGAAGGCTAGGGTAGTATATGGACAGGCTAGGGAAGTATATAGACAAGCTAGAGTAGTATTGGGGCAGGCTAGGGTAGGATATGGACAGGCTAGGGAAGTATATAGACAGGCTAGGGTAGTATATAGGGGCAGGCTAGGGCAGTATAGGGGAAGGCTAGGGTAGTATATAGACAGGCTAGGGTAGTATAGGGGCGGGCTTGGGCAGTATATGGACAGGCTAGGGTAGTATAGGGGCAGGCTAGGATAGTATATAGGCAGGTTAGGGTAGCATAGGGGCAGGCTAGGGTAGTATATGGCCAGGCTAGAGTAGTATAGCGGCAGGTTAGGATAGTATATAGGCAGGCTAGGGTAGCATAGGGGCAGGCTATGGTAGTATATGGACAAGCTAGGGTAGTATATAGACAGGCTAGGGTAGCATAGGGGCAGGCTAGGGTAGTATAGGGACAGGCTAGGGAAGTATATGGACAGGCTAGGGTAGTATAGGGGCAGGCTAGGGTAGTATAGGGGCAGGCTAGAATAGTATATAGGCAGGCTAGGGTAGCATAGGGGCAGGCTAGGGAAGTATATAGACAGGCTACGGTAGTAAAGGGGCAGGCTAGGGTAGTATATAGACTTGCTAGGTTAGTATATGGACAGGCTAGGGTAGTATATGGACAGGCTAGGGAAGTATATAGACTTGCTAGGGTAGTATATGGACAGGCTAGGGTCAGTGGCGGCTGGTGCTCAAAATTTTGGGGGGGGGGGGGGGCGCACACAGAAAAATGTAATAGGCATTGCTTTGCGGCAAAAAACGCTGTAAACAATTGCGTGACTTTGAGGTCGCAAAAGTGTGAAAGGGGCCTTCAGTAATTAAGGTATAGTGTGCCCCCTTTCAATGCAGAGAGACCAGCGTGCCCCCTTTCAATGCAGAGAGACCAGCATGCCCCCTTTCAATGCAGAGTGACCAGCGTGCCCCCTTTCAATGTAGAGAGACCAGCGTGCCCCCTTTCAATGTAGAGAGACCAGCGTGCCCCCTTTTAATGCACAGAGACCAGCGTGCCCCCTTTCAATGCACAGTGACCAGCGTGTGCCCCCTTTCAATGCACAGTGACCAGCGTACATGCCCCCTTCAATGCAGTGACCAGCATACATGCCCCCTTCAATGCAGAGACCAGCGTACATGCCCCCTTCAATGCAGTGACCAGCGTAAATCCCCCCTTCAATGCAGAGATCAGCGTGCGTGCCCCCTTCAATGCAGTGACCAGCATACATTCCCCCAATGCAGAGACCAGCATACATGCCCCCTTCAATGCATTGACCAGCATACATTCCCCCAATGCAGAGACCAGCATACATGCCCCCTTCAATGCATTGACCAGCATACATTCCCCCAATGCAGAGATCAGCATGCATGCCCCCTTCAATGCAGTGACCAGCATACATTCCCCCAATTCAGAGATCAGCGTGCGTGCCCTCTTCAATGCAGTGACCAGCATACATTCCCCCAATGCAGAGATCAGCGTGCGTGCCCCCTTACTTACCTATAGCAGCAGCAGCGGCGGGCAGCTTCTCCTCAGTCCCCCGGCGCGGCTTCTCCTTAGTCCCGGCGGCGCGTCTCCTCCAGTCCTCCCGCTCCTGCCTCCTCCTCGGCCAATGGCATGGGGTTTGCCTTGCGGCCAATCAGGAAGCGCGTATCGGATGCGCTTCCTGATTGGCCAGGAGGAGGATCGGTGTAACAATAGCGAATTTTCATTCGCTATTGTCACACAATGGGTGGGCTCGGGGTGCACTGCTCTGCGCCCCGGCTCCACCCTTTGCATCACCCTATTAGGGCCTCTGGCTCTAATCAGGTGATTACAAAAAAACAAAAAACATTAAGCTCCATGCGTCCAGCACCTGCATGCAGATTAGGGGGCCGGATGCATGGATGTGGGGGTGGCGCCCCTGCACCCTCAATACACCGGCCGCCACTGGCTAGGGTAGTATATGGACAGGCTAGGGAAGTATATGGACAGGCTAGGGTAGCATAGGGGCAGGCTAGAATAGTATATAGGCAGGCTAGGGTAGCATAGGGGCAGGCTAGGGAAGTATATAGACAGGCTAGGGTAGTAAAGGGGCAGGCTAGGGTAGTATATAGACTTGCTAGGTTAGTATATGGACAGGCTAGGGTAGTATATGAACAGGCTAGGGAAGTATATAGACAGGCTAGGGTAGTAAAGGGGCAGGGTGGGGTAGTATATAGACTTGCTAGGGTAGTTTATGGACAGGCTAGGGTAGTATATAGACAGTCTAGACTCTAGAGCAGTATTGGGGCGGGCTAGGGTAATATGGGGGTGGGCGGAGCGGCCTGGGGGAGGCAGTTTTCATCATGAACTTGCATCAATTTGCTGGGTAAATAGAAGAAAAGGAGAGGCGACCGTGATTCAGTTTGCTGCCTCTCTCAAAGTTCAGCCTTGGTCCAATGGACCCAGCGGGACCCATGGCAGGGCTGGCCTTGGTTATACCTTTTAGCATTTGCAGCCCACCCTAACATGTTATACGCTGCCTTTTTTTTTTTTTAAAGGACAGATGGAGTTTACATCTGATAGCAGATTTACATACAAATATTTTTATTTCTTCGGTTTCATTTGGTAATAAATAGTAAAAAATGTGAAGAAAAATGCATTTTCCTGTAATTCCTGCCAATGTAATGTTTACATGATTTGCAACCTTCATATGTTTACCACAAAATATAATCTACAAAATCTGCTGATTAAAATGATATCATATTAGTACGACTTTAAAACCCTGTTCACATATGGGCGATTCTTCCTGAGATTCCAAATCACGGCAAAATGCACATCGCACATTTGGGTGCCATCCATCTTGAATATCACCCCAAATGTGGTGTGGTTTTGCTGCGATTTTCAAGCTGCAAAATGTGAGAATCACGGCAAAATGCAAGTGCAAAATTGCTCCTGGCCCAGGGCCAAAATGTGGTCCCTGAGCTTCTTTAAAACTACAATCACTCAGCGGGCAGCCGTATGCGCAACACATGTTTCCGCGTGAGAAAAACATTAACAAATATGCATGTGGGAGCGCAAATTCCCACTAGGTGTAGTGTGAATGAGGCCTTATGTAACATGAGTCTCTAGCCATCTCCTGTAGTAGGTCTGCAGTCTCTGACCATCTCCTGTAGTATGTCTGTAGTCTCTGTCCATCTCCTTTACCATGTCTGCAGTCTCTGGCCATCTCCTGTAGTATGTCTGCAGTCTCTGGCCATCTCCTGTAGTATGTCTGCAGTCTCTGACCATCTCCTGTAGTATGTCTGTAGTCTCTGTACATCTCCTGTACCATGTTTGCAGTCTCTGACCATCTCCTGTAGTATGTCTGTAGTCTCTGTCCATCTCCTTTACCATGTCTGCAGTCTCTGGCCATCTCCTGTAGTATGTCTGCAGTCTCTGACCATCTCCTGTAGTATGTCTGTAGTCTCTGTCCATCTCCTGTACCATGTTTGCAGTCTCTGGCCATCTCCTGTAGTATGTCTGTAGTCTCTGTCCATCTCCTGTACCATGTTTGCAGTCTCTGACCATCTCCTGTAGTATGTCTGCAGTTTTGGACCATCTCCTGTAGTATGTCTGCAGTCTCTGACCATCTCCTGTAGTATGTCTGTAGTCTCTGTCCATCTCCTGTAGTATGTCTGCAGTCTCTGTCCATCTCCTGTAGTATGTCTGCAGTCTCTCACCTTCTCTTGCGGGATATCTGTAGTCTCTAACTGTGTCCTGTAGTATGTCTGCAGTCTCTAACCATCTCCTGTAGTATGTCTGCAGTCTCTTACCATCTCCTGTAGTATGTCTGTAGTCTCTGACCGTCTCTTGTGGTATGTCTGCAGTCTCTGACCGTCTCTTGTAGTGTGTTTGTAGTCTCTAAACGTCTCCTGTAGTATATCTGCAGTCTCTTACCATCTCCTGTAGTATGTTTGCAGTCTCTCACGGTCTCTTGTGGTATGTCTGTAGTCTCTAACTGTCTCCTGTAGTATATCTGCAGTCTCTGACCCTCTCCGGTAGTATATCTTCAGTCTCTGACCGTCTCTTCTAGTATGTCTGTAGTCTCTAACTATCTCCTGTAGTATATCTGCAGCCTCTGACCAACTCCTGCAGTATGTGAGAAACACTCTAACAAAACTGCGACCAGGAGCACAAGTTCCCACTACGTGTTGTGCGACGAGGCCTTATGTAACATAGCGGAATTGTAAAGTTCAAAGCGGTGGTATAGATTTGATTGTATGGGGGAGCTTTATTCCAATTTCAGCACTAAACTGTGACGCCTGCAACAGGAAAAAAAAAAAAAAAACAGTTCACGTAAATTGTTAGCAGAACTTTGATCAATTTGTTTTGAGTAAATCTGTTGCAAAGTTTCTTCCCTGGAGATCCTTGAATAACCCTTCCTGTTACGGCCTGGCAACACTAAGCCATTGCCTTACAATTAGCGGCAGTGTTGTCAGCTTGCCGAGTGCACATTGGCTGCATTTTTACCCAAACAAAATGGAAATATCTGTAAACAGTTTTTGGTGGGGACATAATCAATAGAAAATGAATGAAATAAACCAGTCCCTGTCCCTTTTATCCTGTGGCTGCATTGGCCATGTAGTAAACGCTGGAGCTGGGTGTGCCTCTTTCACCCCTCCCTCCTCGATTTAACCACACCCTCGTTGCTATTTAAGCCCACCCCTGAGCTTCCTACCATACTTTTTTTATGACTAGACCCCACCCCCATATTGTGAGTTTTTTTTAATCAGTCCTACAGATGGAAGCAGTGCTCAAGGGACATGATGGAAATGTACATGGCTTACCAATTGCTGCCATTGAAGTATATGCCTGGGGCTGTGGTATTCACAGAGAGACTCCTAGTTATCTAGAATAAAGAAAGTGACCTCTTCACATAGAAATTCTTTATTGAGGATATCCATGATATGGAAGCTCATTTTCAGATCTTCTTGGAGCCCCGTGGCCCCTGAGTGCACCCTGCTGGGCTCCGTACCCTTCATACACAGCACAGCCAGATAGCAACATGATCGCCTCCTGCCCTAGGGCCGCTGTGTGGACAGCCCTGCTCTAGCTGGATGATGGATAATCCTGTCAGTAGCAGAGGTAGTGAGAATGCGCGGTCACTGAGGTGGGAGACTGGTGAAGGTGACGGATGATGGAGACAAATGGACTCTCCGAGAGGGAAATGGAACGCATAGACGGATATTACAGAGTGCCGTAATGAGCCCCCCCAGACACGGGGCCACCAAGGGGAAGATATAGGGCCCCATTCAACCTCACACCGCCTATAGACTGTGCCTGAGGAGGATAATGAGGTCCACATGAAGATCCTGGTTACTGGCGCCTTCAATTTCACCATCTCCTGTAGTATGTCTGCAGTTTCTAACCATCTCCTGTATCATGTTTGCAGTCTCTGACCATCTCCTGTAGTCTGCAATCTCTGACCGTTTCTAGTAGTATGTCTGCATTCTCTAACCATCTCCTGTAGTATGTCTGCAATCTCTGACCATCTCCTGTTACATGTCTGCAATCTTTGACCGTTTCTAGTAGTATGTCCGCATTGTCTGACCATCTCTTGTCATATGTCTGCAGTCTCTGACCATCTATTGCATTATGTATGCAATCTCTAACTATCTCCTGTAGTATGTCTGCAATCTCTAACCATCTCCTGTAGTATGTCTGCTGTCTCTGGCCATCTCCCATAGTATGTCTGCAGTCTCTGACCATCTCCTGTAGTATGTCTGCAGCCTCTGACCATCTCCTGTAGTATGTCTGCAGTCTCTGACTATCTCATGTAACATGTCTGCAATCGCTGACCGTTTCTAGTAGTATGTCTGCAGTGTTTGACCATCTCCTGTCATATGTCTGCAGTCTCTAACCATCTCCTGTAGTATGTCTGCAATCTCTGACCATCTCCTGTACTATGTCTGCAGTCTCTAACCATCTCCTGTAGTATGTCTGCAATCTCTGACCATCTCCTGTAGTATGTCTACAGTCTCCGACCATCTCCTGTAGTATGTTTGCAGTCTCTGACCATCTCCTGTACCATGTCTACAGTCTCTGACCATCTTCTGTACCATATCTACAGTCTCTAAACATCTCCTGTAGTAGGTCTGCAGTCTCTAACCATCTCCTGTAGTAGGTCTGCAGTCTCTAACCATCTCCTGTAGTATGTCTGCACTCACTGACCATCTCCTGTAGTATGTCTGCAGTCTCTAACCATCTCCTGTAGTATGTCTGCTCTCACTGACCATCTCCTGGACCTGTAGTATGTCTGCAGTCTATGGCCATCTCCTGTAGTATGTCTGCAGTCTCTGTCCCTCTCCTGTAGTATGTCTGCAGCCTCTGACCATCTCCTGTAGTATGTCTGCAGTGTCTGACCATCTCCTGTAGTATGTCTGCAGTCTATGGCCATCTCCTGTCATATGTCTGCAGTCTCTGACCATCTCCTGTAGTAGGTCTGCAGTCTCTGACCATCTCCTGTAGTATGTCTGCAGTCTATGGCCATCTCCTGTCATATGTCTGCAGTCTCTGACCATCTCCTGTAGTAGGTCTGCAGTCTCTGACCATCTCCTGTAGAATGTCTGCATTCTCTAACCATCTCCTGTACCATGTCTGCAATCTCTGACCATCTCCTGTAGTATGTCTGCAGTCTCTAACCATCTCCTGTACCATGTCTGCAATCTCTGACCATCTCCTGTAGTATGTCTGCAGTCTCTGACCATCTCCTGTAGTATGTCTACAGTCTCCGACCATCTCCTGTAGTATGTCTGCACTCTCTAACTGTCTCCTGTAGTATGTCTGCACTCACTGACCATCTCCTGTAGTATGTCTACAGTCTCTGACCATCTCCTGTACCATGCCTACAGTCTCTGACCATCTCCTGTAGTATGTCTGCACTCACTGACCATCTCCTGTAGTATGTCTACAGTCTCTGACCATCTCCTGTACCATGCCTACAGTCTCTGACCATCTCCTGTAGTAGGTCTGCAGTCTCTGGCCATCTCCTGTAGTATGTCTACAGTCTCTGACCATCTCCTGTACCATGTCTACAGTCTCTGACCATCTCCTGTAGTAGGTCTGCAGTCTCTGGCCATCTCCTGTAGTATGTCTGCACTCTCTAACTGTCTCCTGTAGTATGTCTGCACTCACTGACCATCTCCTGTAGTATGTCTACAGTCTCTGACCATCTCCTGTACCATGTCTACAGTCTCTGACCATCTCCTGTAGTATGTCTGCAGTCTCTGACCATCTCCTGTAGTATGTCTGCAGTCTCTGACCATCTCCTGTAGTAGGTCTGCAGTCTCTGGCCATCTCCTGTAGTATGTCTGCACTCTCTAACTGTCTCCTGTAGTATGTCTGCACTCACTGACCATCTCCTGTAGTATGTCTACAGTCTCTGACCATCTCCTGTACCATGTCTACAGTCTCTGACCATCTCCTGTAGTATGTCTGCAGTCTCTGACCATCTCCTGTAGTATGTCTGCAGTCTCTGACCATCTCCTGTAGTATGTCTGCAGTCTCTGACCATCTCCTGTAGTATGTCTGCAGTCTCTAACCATCTCCTGTAGTATGCCTGCACTCACTGACCATCTCCTGTACCATGCCTGCAGTCTCTGACCATCTCCTGTAGTAGGTCTGCCGTCTCTGGCCATCTCCTGTAGTATGTCTGCTGCAGTCTCTGACCATCTCTTGTAGTATGTCTGCAGTCTCTGACCACCTCCTGTAGTATGTCTGAAGTCTCTGACCATCTCCTGTAGTATGTCTGCAGTCTCTGACTGTCTCCTGTAGTATGTCTGCAGTCTCTGACTGTCTCCTGTAGTATATCTGCAGTCTCTTACCATCTCCTGTAGTATGTCTGCAGTCTCTGACTGTCTCCTGTAGTATGTCTGCAGTCTCTGACCATCTCCTATAGTATGTCTGCAGTCTCTTACCATCTCCTGTAGTATGTCTGCAGTCTCTGACTGTCTCCTGTAGTATGTCTGCAGTCTCTGACCATCTCATGTAGTATATTTGCAGTCTCTGACCATCTCTTGTAGTATGTCTGCAAAATGTACTTTCCCTAGGGATGTAAGGGGCCATAGTTGGGGTCCCCTGTATCTAGCAGGTTGATCCCCAATTCTGGTATATCTCAGATAAGTGCAGGGAAGGGATATAAAGGACGCAGAAATCTGCCTTTCTGTAAAGAATGGAATGTTAGTAGGAATGGTGGGGTCCCCAGGTTTAGGGGCCCCTGTATTACCCCTGCAGTAGATTCTGTCTGTAATTCCTGCTCTGGTCTCTCCTCAGTGTGAAGATGGTTCTCCTCTGGATGGCTGGCGATTGCTTCAAGACCACCTACTTCATCATAAAGGAGACCCCCGCCCAGTTCTGGCTGTGTGGGGCACTGCAGATCGGTCTGGACATGGCGATCCTCTCTCAGGTGTATCACTACAAGCAGACAACTCACATGAAATTCGGGTGACCACTCAGCCAATCACATGCAGTGAAGAAAATGACTTTGTACTGCCTGCCATGTCACCCCTGGCACTTCCTTCTGCTAGAGAACCACAAATCCCAGCCAGCCTTGACAGCTGGAGGCCAAGATCTGAGATTCCCCAACACTTGGAGGTCCACTGATGGTCCATACATTAATTATTAAGACACTGCTATTGACACTTGAACAAAGATCAGTCTGTAACCCAATCTCCATGGACTATGTCAGCCTCTCTGCACTCTCCAGCCTCCACCTCTCCCAGATCTCAGTGTTGTAGAGGAGATGGAGGCAGTGTAGAAATCACCTTTCACATTCATACTGCCATTGCTGGGTAATTAGCAGTGGAAAATCAGCTTTTGTTTTTTTATAACTTCTATTTAATTTCTGGCTCTGAGCTGCATGGAGTCAGTACTGTGAGCACTGCAGGGAACTGTTCAGCATGGGGGTACAGGAGGGCTGCAGTGTTACAATGTCATTTACTGTATGTCTGGATGATTAATTGTATCACGTGTTATTCTGAATGGAGGGATCTTGGTATGTTTGGAGGGATCCATGTTTGATTGGAGGGATCTCTGTATGATTTGAGAGGGATCTCTGTGACTCAAGGGATCTCTGTATGATTGAAGGAATCTCTGTGTTTGGGGGAATCGCTGTATGATTGGAGGAATCTCTGTGTAATTAGAGGGATCTCTGTATGCTTAGAAGGCTCTTTGTTTGATTGGGTGGATCTTTGTGATTGGAGGGATCTCTGTGATTGAAGGCATCTTTGTATGATTAGAGAGATTTCCGTACGATTAGCAGGGTCTCTGTGATTGGTGGGATTTCTGGATGATTGGAGGGATCTCTGTGTGAATGGAGGGATCTTTGATTGGAGAGATCTCTATGATTGGAGGAAGCTCTGGCAATGGATGGATTTTTGTGTGATTAGAGGGATCTCTTTGTGACTGGAAGGATATTTATGTGATTGGAGGAATCTCTGTGTAATTACAGGGATCTCTGTGATTGAAGGAATCTCTGTAAGAATGGAGGTATCTCTGTGAATAAAGGGATCATTGCGTAACTGGAGGGATTTCTGTATGATTGGCGAGATCTCTGTGATTGGAAGGATTTCTGGATGATTGGAATGATTGCTTTATGCTTGGCGAGATTTCTGTGATTGGGGGGATTGCTGGATGATTGGCGGAATCTCTGTGATTGGAGGGATTTCTGCATGATTGGCGAGATCTCTGTGATTGGAGGGATTTCTGGATGATTGGAGGGATCTCTGTGATTGGAGGGATTTCTCAATGTTTGAAGGGATCTATGTGATTTGATGGATTTCTGCATGTTTGGAAGGATCTCTGTGATTGGAGGGATCTCTGTGTGGGTGGAGGGACCTCTGCGATTGGAGGGATTTCTGGATGATTGGAGGGATCTCTGTGTGAGTGGAGGGACCTCTGAGATTGAAGGGATTTCTGGATAATTGCAGCTATCTCTGTAATTAGAGGGATATCTTTGTAACTGGGATGATATCTGTGTGATTGGAGAGATCTTTGTGTAATTAGGGGAATCTCTGTGATTAGAGAGGTCTCTGTATTGTTGGAAGGCTCGTTGTTTGATTGGATGGATCTCTGTGTTTGGAGGGATCTCTGTATGAATGGAGGGATCTCTGTGATCAGAGGAATCTTTGTGTGATTGGAGGAATTTCTGAATGATTGGAGTGATCTCTGTGTGAATCGAGGGACCTCTGTGATTCGAGGGATATCTGTACGATTGGAAGAATCTCTGTGATTGGATGGATCTGTGTGTGATTGGAGGTATCTCTGTATGATTGGAGGAATCTCTGTGATTAGAGGAACCTCTATACGATTGGAGGAATTTCTGTTATTGGAGGAATCATTATATGATTGGAGGGATCTCTACGATTGGAGGGATCTCTGAATGTTTGGAGGAATCTCTGTGGTTGGTTGGATCTCTGTGATTGGAGGAATCTCTAAATGATTGGAAGGATCTCTGAATGATTGAAGGAATCTCTGTATGATTGAAGGGATCTCTATGATTGGAGGGATCTCTGTATGATTGAAGGGATCTCTGTGATTGGAGGGATCTCTGTATGATTGAAGGGATCTCTGTGATTGGGGGGATCTCTGAATGATTGAAGGAATCTCTATATGATTGGAAGGATCTCTGTGATTGGAGGGTTCTCTGTATGATTGAAGGGATCTCTGTGATTGGAGGGATCTCTGTATGATTGAAGGGCTCTCTGTAATTGGGGGGATCTCTGAATGATTGAAGGAATCTCTATATGATTGGAAGGATCTCTGTGATTGGAGGGATCTCTGTATGATTGAAGGGATCTCTGTGATTGGAGGGATCTCTGTATGATTGAAGGGATCTCTGTGATTGGAGGGATCTCTGTATGATTGAAGGGATCTCTGTGATTGGGGGGATCTCTGAATGATTGAAGGAATCTCTATATGATTGGAAGGATCTCTGTGATTGGAGGGTTCTCTGTATGATTGAAGGGATCTCTGTGATTGGAGGGATCTCTGTATGATTGAAGGGCTCTCTGTAATTGGGGGGATCTCTGAATGATTGAAGGAATCTCTATATGATTGGAAGGATCTCTGTGATTGGAGGGATCTCTGTATGATTGAAGGGATCTCTGTGATTGGAGGGATCTCTGTATGATTGAAGGGATCTCTGTGATTGGGGGGATCTCTGAATGATTGAAGGAATCTCTATATGATTGGAAGGATCTCTGTGATTGGAGGGATCTCTGTATGATTGAAGGGATCTCTGTGATTGGAGGGTTCTCTGTATGATTGAAGGGATCTCTGTGATTGGAGGGATCTCTATGATTGGACTGATCTCTTTATGTATTTTGTTACAGTGCCATAGACGGAAGTGTTACAATGTTTCCTCCTCGCTTGTTGCTGGAATATTTTCCCAGTCTGGTGACTCTGCTGAATTATATTGTACACAGGTGACTTTGTATAACGCCAGTTATACGCCAAGAAGAGCCATATTGTATGACAGACCAGCCAGTAAGTTCCCTGGAAAATGTGGCATGAGGCACAATATTACCCAGCTAGTAATTTGATAGACTGGATGTAGGTTACAGGTGCTATTTAATATTATATTATTACTCCACTTTGTACAATGTGACTGGCAATTGTTACATATATCCAATGCCAAAAGATTGCCGTTCAGTTTTGGATGGAGTGCGGAAGGGGGTAGACCCTCTGTTAGGTCGGTATTGCTGTCTATCCTGGAGAGATTCACCCCATATTTATCCTGATGTCACAGTACAGGGACAGGTGACGGGGCATCCAAAATATTACAGCCACCAGAACAGGGGAAATCTTCCAATGGGGACACCTGTTCTCTAGAAGATTTCCTTTTTTCCTGTTGTGTCTCTGGGATAGGAAATTAATTGAAATCTCTTAAAGTCTCCCTTTCCTTCCTTCCTTGCAGACTGTCCAGGATAAGCCTTCTCCAGACTCTCCAAAGACTGAACCTGATTGGTTGCTGTGGGGCAGCACAGACAGATCATAGCACACAATGATGCATTGTGTACAAGTCCTGGATTTTAGTCCTTGCTCACAGCTCATTGTACTGAATAAAGATGTTCACCTGCTGATACTGGTCCTTCCTGGAATGGTTTCCTCTTCTTTAATTTAACCTCTAAACCGGGGGTGTCAAACTCAATCTTATCGCAGGCTGCATCAGCATTATGGTCGCCCCCAGAGGGCCGGTTCTATCTGTAGCCCCCCACTATCAGAAATCAAGAGCCCCACCCTCCCTTACATCAAAGTGCATCCTCTTTACCATGTGCTGCTGCTGGGGAGAAGCTGGAGGCAGAGCTGGGAAGCAGAAACTGCAGGATCTGGAGGAGGGCTGGAGTCAGCTGCCGGAGTCTGCTGAATGCTGAGACCAGTGGAGGGGGTGCTGTGGCTGCACAGAGAGGTGCAGGATCTGTAGGAGGAGTTGTGTCCTCCTCTCTGCTGCCAACTGCTGAGTTGAGGAGGGGGGGGGGGGGGTGTTCCTCTCTGTAGCTGCAGGGGGAAGCACAGGATCTGGCAGAGGAGTTCTGACCTCTGCTGCCGTCTGCTGAGACAAGGTGGGGGCAGAGATCAGGGAGATTCAGCAGCTGCAAGAGAGGTGCAAGGGCCACATGAAGCGTCCTGGACGGCCGGATTCGGCCCACGGCCTTGTGTTTGACACCTGTGCTCTAAACCAGTGTTTCTAAACTCCGGTCCTCAGGGCACACTAAAGCCCCGTACACACGTACTGATCGTCGGCTGAACGATCGGCCGTCTTTTGTCCAGGGCTGTCGTGTCTGTTGAAAACTGCAAAAGACTGCACACGAATTTTGTCGGCCAACAACAGCCGACTGCAGAAGTGATGTCATGTGATGGTTAACTTTCCTTGTCTTTTTTTCTTTTCTGAGCATGCCCAGTCTTGCTAATCTGCTGTCTGTCGGCCGAAATCTGTACTGACTGGCGAACAATCGGCCGTTCTGGTGTTGGCCAACAAAAATTTTAATGCTTGCACGACAGATTCTGTTCGGCCGAAAATGCGCTGTCGGCTGTCGGAAGCATCATACTAACAAGCCTACAATCGGCCGATCGGTCGTCGGCCGAATATTTAGGGCCGACAATCGGTACGTGTGTACGGGGCATAACAGGCTAGGTTTGAAGGAAAACTGAAATACATCACAGGTGATATAATTTGCTGCTCAGTGATTGCAGTATTCTAGTCTGCATCTCCCCAAGGTAATACTTAAAATATGGCCTGTTAGTGTGCCCTGAGGACCGGAGTTGAGAAACACTGCTCGTCTAAACAATGGAAACACCACTCCATCCACACGGACACAATTTCCAGCAATGATAGCGCCACCTTGAGGCTCCAGCGTCAGATTACAGTCAGTTTAGAGTGCAGAAGGTTCTATTACTAATCAGAGGAAGGTTCTATCTGAATTTTACTTTAAAGTAGGGACATTGATCACAGCTCTGTAGAAATGAGAAAAAAATGAGCCAGCAAGACCCGGAGCAGATTTATCATAGGGAATGGTTTTCCCCAAAGAACAAAATGTTTAACATAGAGTTCCCCTTTAATTGTCTGGTGATTTGCGATGGAGTCGATTTGCCATATTTTCTCTTCTCCTAATTAAAGCCGATCTCCGTTCTCTGACTCACGTCTTCCTCATCCTCCCAGATGGCTCCGTGGGATCGCAGAACTCTGCGCCAAAAATCTGAACAAAACATCCCTGAAATATCTGCGATAAGAACAAATTACAAACAGGTGATGGTACAGAGAGTGAGCTCTGAGGGCTCCTATTGTAGAGTCTGAGCTCTGTGGTTTCCTAATGTAGAGTGTAAGCTCTGAGGGTTCCTCGTAATAAAACATGAGCTCTGAGGGTTTCCATTATAGAATGGGAGCCTTGAGGGTTACCTTTATTGAGTTTGGGCTCTGAACGTTCCTAATATCGAGTGTGAACTCTGCGGGTTCTTAGTGTAGATTGCGAGCTCTGAGGGTTCCTAGTATAGAGTGTGAGCTCTGAGGGTTCCCATTATAGAATGTGATCTTTGCGGGTTTCCATTATAGAATGTGATCTTTGCGGGTTCCCAATATAGAGTGTAAGCCCTGAGGGTTACTATTGTAAAGTGTGAGCTCTGCGGGTTCCCGTTAAAGAGTGTGATCTTTGCGGGGTCCCATTATAGAGTGTGAGCCCTGAGGGTTACTATTGTAAAGTGTGAGCTCTGCGGGTTCCCGTTAAAGAGTGTGATCTTTGCGGGGTCCCATTATAGAGTGTGAGCGCTGAGGGTTCCCATTACAGAGTGTAACCTTCGAGGGTTCCCATTAAAGAGTTTGAGCTCTGAGGGTAACTAATATCAAGTGTGAATTCCTAGCATAGAGGGTGAGCTCTGAGGGTTCCTAGTACATAGTCTGAGAACTGAGTTTTCCCAGTATGGAGTGTGAGCTCTAAAGGGTTCCTACTAGTAAAAAGTGGGAATCCTAAGGGCTCCCAGTAGAGTGTGTAAGCTCTGAGGGTCCTTAATATTTTGTGTAAGCTCTGAGGGTGGCCAGTATGGAGTGTGAGCTGTAACATTTCCTAGTACAGAGTGTAAGCTCTGAAGGTTCTCATTATGGAGTGTGAGCTGTAACATTTCCTAGTACAGAGTGTAAGCCATGAAGGTTCTCATTATGGAGTGTGAGCTGTAATGTTTCCTAGTACAGAGTATAAGCTCTGAGGGTTCACAGTATGGAGGATGAACTGTAACAGTTCCTAGTACAGAGTGTAAGCTCTGAGGGTTCACAGTATGGAGGATGAACTGTAACAGTTCCTAGTACAGAGTGTAAGCTCTGAAGGTTTTCATTATGGAGTGTGAGCTGTAACATTTCCTAGTACAGAGTGTAAGCCATGAAGGTTCTCATTATGGAGTGTGAGCTGTAATGTTTCCCAGTACAGAGTATAAGCTCTGAGGGTTCACAGTATGGAGGATGAACTGTAACAGTTCCTAGTACAGAGTGTAAGCTCTGAAGGTTCTCATTATGGAGTGTGAGCTGTTATGTTTCCCAGTACAGAGTGTGAGTGCTGATGCTTCCCAGTACAGAGTGTGAGTGCTGATGCTTCCCAGTACAGAGTGCTAGTTCTGAGTCTGAACTTCCCCATTTCAGAGGGTGTGTTCTGAGGGTTCCCAGTTCAAAATATGAGCTCTGTCTGCTGCTTGTGTCATTGAGTGAGTAATACAGTATGACAATAAATTGTTACATTGTGTTTACTTTGTCATGCATAGGTAGGTGTGACTTTTATTCTGCATTTGACATTTGGTACCTGTCAAAAATGGGTTCCCCGTTCCCCCCTTCCCCCCTTGAAAGATGCCAAAATGTGGCACCGGAGGGGGAGGAGGTAGCAAAATAGCGGAAGTTCCATTTTTGGGTGGAACTCTGCTTTAAATAAACTTCACAGCCTCAATTAACCCCTTCTTCCCTTGCTCCTTTTAGCTATTATTTTTCTGCATCTATTTTTTAACCTTTAAAATCATTTTATTTGTTGCTTTTTTCAGTGTCATACAACAAGAGAATATGCAAAATAAAAAAAATAAAAAAAACACCTTTCTGCATTTGGAAATAGCTTTGAAATGCTTTGTAGCAGAAAGCCAGAAACATCCATTTAATGTCATCTACTGTAAACAGCACAAACCATGTAATGAATGTACGCTTTTTAATTTCATTAAAACTACAATTTTATTTTTTTAAAAAATATGCATTTTTTCATGTCTGTAGCTTTTCTCTCCTCTCCCCCAGCTTCTGCGGGGGATGTTTCAGTATGAAGAGTGGGGGAAGGGGCTAGTAAATATGTTAGCTAAATGAACACAGTGAACATACTTACTAACTGTGTTCATTCATAGCTGAAGCATAGTAAACTGTTTACTATGCTTCAGTTTATGAATTAACAGGAAGCCGCTCAGCACAGAGCACTTCCTATTCATTCACTGTCCAGTGCAGCTGAGGCTGCAGAGAAAGGTGTGTGTGTTTGAACTTTTTGGGTGCACACCCTAATGCAATAGGCTGCCCACATCTATACCTATACATCTTTGTAAATCTCAGAGATCAAAAGGATTTTTCAGTGACTCATAAAGCAGGGGGGAGGGGAGAAGCTACAGTTACACTCTGTGCAAAAGCTCTGAGAGCTGATTGGAAGGAAGGAAGGGACACACCCCCTTCACACAGCACAGAGGAACAGAGCTGAGGCTGTCAATCAGCTGGGGGTCCCTCCCTTCTGTCACCATTTTTCTCTTGGTGTCAGAAAAACTTGTCAGAAGTGACTCATGCTGATAACAGAGGAACTAGACAGCAGAGAGAAATGACACTTAGTGCTTTTGAAAGAGGCAAGTAAACCCTATAGATATAAGTGTTTTTGTTCAGATTAGATGTCTGAGGTTTACAACCACATTCAGGCTGCATTCACACCTGGGCGTTTTCAATCGCGGGCAGATTTGCCACGATTCTGCCCGCAATTTCAAAATGCCCAGGTGTGAATGACAAATCGCACAGTGCACATTTGAAATGCTATTCATTTAAATGACACCTAAATTCACGGTGCGGTTCCGCCGTGACTGTTGTGCGATAAATCGTGCGGAAAACCGCATCGCATGAAGCTTGCCACCCATAAAAAAGTTCAGGAGCTTCTTTTGGGTGACATGCTTCATGCAATTTTAGGTGCTATTCAAATGAATAGCATCTCAAATGTGCATTATGCGATTTGTCATTCACACTTTCGCGTTTTGAAATCGCAGGCAGAATCGTGGCAAATCTGCCCGCGATTCGAAACGCCCATGTGTGAATGCAGCCTGAATGTGGTTGTAAACTTCAGACATGAAATCTGAACAAAGCACTTATTTCTATAGGGTTTACTTGCCTTTCTCCAAAGCACTAAGTGTCATTTCTCTCTGCTGCTTTGTTTCTCTGTTATCAGCATGAATCACTTCTGACAAGTTTTCCTGACACCAAGAGAAAAATGGTGACAGGGAAGGGACCTCCAGCTGATTGACAGTCTCAGCTCTGTTCCTGTGTGCTGTGGGAAGGGGGGTGTGTCTCTTCCTTCCAATCAGTTCTCTTGTACAGAGTGTAACTGCAGCTTCACCCCCCCCCCCTTTTGTGAGTCACTGAAAAATCCTTTTGATCTCTGAGATTTACAAGGATGTATATAGGCACAGGTGTGGGCAGCCTATTGCATTAGGGTGTGCGACCAAGAGTTCAAACACACATGCCTTATTAACTGCAGCCTCAGCTGCACTGGACAGTGAATAAATAGGAAGTGCTCTGTGCTGAGCGGGTTCCTGTTCATTCATAAACTGAAGCATAGTAAACAGTTCAGTATGCTTCAGTTATGAATGAACACAGTTTTTGAGTGAGAACGAGAAAAATGGTGACGGGGAGGGACCCCCAGCTCATTGACAGCCTCAGCTCTGTTCCTGTGTGCTGTGTGAAGGTGGGGGGTGTCCCTTCCTTCCAATCAGCTCGCAGAGCTCCTGTGCAGTGTGTAAATGGTATTGCCAATAACCAGACCCATAGTAGAAAATGTAAAAATGTCTCAGATCGGGGGAGGGGTACAAGGTGTGAGAGCTGAAGGGGTTAAAGATGATATCAGATTTTAGTGATTGGATTTCTTTATCTTTTGGTGTCAAACTGATGGCCCTCCAGCTGTTGCGGAACTACAAGTCCCATGAGGCTTTGCAGTTACACGTATGACTCCCATAGGCAGAGGCATGGTGGGACTTGTAGTTCTGTAAAACCTGGAGGGCCGCCAGTTTGACACCTCTCTGTACTTTTCTTCCTGTCTCTCTTTGCTGAGACTTTTCTGGAGATTGGCGGATATTTCCAGGTAAGTTACATTTATCCGGCGGTTATATCTTCATTTTCATCCTCCATCATGCCTGTGATCTGCTTTACAGACGGGAAATCCGATAACTAAACAAAGAATCCGAAATATAAAGACGCCTCCGACCGCTAAGATGCCCCCGACATTCTCTCCCTGGCGAACGTGCGCAGTACTCCCAGTAACGCCGTCTGATCCATTGTAAGTGAGACGCTCGCCATTGTCTTAAAGAGCGAAACGAGGGAGATTTTTATCTGATGCGCTGTTTGATTGTCCTCCGCAGAAGGAGGATTCAAGAAGTCTTTGTCATGAAACGACTAATTCTTCCGTGTTTTGATATTCCGCCGGCGGGGGATTCTATATTGCCAACGTTCCTGAACCGTCGCTAAGCATCTGAAGATTAGGATAACAATAAAAGGAAACGATAGGAGAGCTTATCTAGGGGACCCGGAGAGCCGGTGCAGATAATACAAAATATGCGAGAACGCTTTGATCAGTAAGAAAAAGGGCGACTCCGAAAACAGTGAAGCAGCATATCAGCAGACGGCGAGCAGAAATACGGCGGACCTGCGTCTGAAGAATTCTGGGTAAACAGCGCAAAGGGAACTATAAGTGCAACTCCAGCCACAATTTTTAGTTTAACCACTTGCCGACCGCCTAACGTACAGGTACTGCGGCAGGTGGCAGTTGCACAAAATGGTACTGCGGCAGGTGCCAGTTGCACAAAATGGTACTGCGGCAGGTGCCAGTTGCACAAAATAGTACTGCAGCAGGTGGCAGTTGCACAAAATGGTACTGCGGCAGGTGGCAGTTGCACAAAATGGTACTGCGGCAGATGGCAGTTGCACAAAATGGTACTGCGGCAGGTGGCAGTTGTACAAAATAGCACTGCGGCAGGTGCCAGTTGCACAAAATGGTACTGCGGCAGGTGCCAGTTGCACAAAATGGTACTGCGGCAGGTGCACAAAATGGTACTGTGGCAGGTGACAGTTGCACAAAATGGTACTGCGGCAGGTGACAGTTGCACAAAATGGTACTAAGGCAGGTGGCAGTTGCACAAAATGGTACTGAGGCAGGTGGCAGTTGCACAAAATGGTACTGAGGCAGGTGGCAGTTGCACAAAGTTGTACTGTGGCAGGTGACAGTTGCACAAAATGGTACTGTGGCAGGTGACAGTTGCACAAAATGGTACTAAGACAGGTGACAGTTGCACAAAATGGTACTGCGGCAGGTGGCACTTGCACAAAATGCAAGCACTGAGCACCATGAGCAGACCTTACTCACAGATCCTACTCTCTGTTAAGCAGAAAGCAATATAGAATTTGCCTGCTGCTCCTCTGATATGCAGACAGAGCCAAAACTATACTCACTCTCTAGCATTTACCTAGGAGGGTGCTACACTTACATCAGAGTTCTCTTTTACACCAGAGGCCACAGTGTTTCCTCCTTACATCAGAGTTCTCTTTTACACCAGAGGCCACAGTGTTCCCCCTTAGATCAGAGTTCTCCTTCACACCAGAGGCCACAGTGTTCCCCCTTACATCAGAGTTCTCTTTTACACCAGAGGCCACAGTGTTCCCCCTTACATCAGAGTTCTCTTTTACACCAGAGGCCACAGTGTTCCCCCATACATCAGAGTTCTCCTTTACACCAAAGGCCACAGTGTTCCTCCTTACATCAGAGTTCTCTTTTACACCAGAGGCCACAGTGTTTCCCCTTAGATCAGAGTTCTCCTTTACACCAGAGGCCACAGTGTTCCCCCGTACATCAGAGTTCTCCTTTACACCAGAGGCCACAGTGTTCCCCCTTACATCAGAGTTCTCCTTTACACCAGAGGCCACAGTGTTCCCCCTTACATCAGAGTTCTCCTTTACACCAGAGGCCACAGTGTTCCCCCTTACGTCAGAGTTTTCCTTTACACCAGAGGCCACAGTGTTCCTCCTTACATTAGAGTTCTCCTTTACACCAGAGGCCACAGTGTTCCCCCTTACATCAGAGTCTTTTCCGTACATCAGAGTTCTCAGTGTTCCCCCACACATCAGAGGCTCCTCCGTATATCAGAGTTCTCAGTGTTCCCCCTTACATCAGAGTCCTCTCCGTACATCAGAGTTCTCAGTGTTCCCCTTAAATCGGGGTTCCCAGAACATCCCTTATGTCAGATTCTCCCCTTACAGTGTAAGGGGACTCCGCGAGTTCAGATTTAAAAGGGGAACTCTGCAGAATTCAGATGTAAAAGGGGAACTCTGCGGATTCAGATGTAAAAGGAGAACGCTGCAGAATTCAGATGTAAAAGGGGAACTCTGCAGAATTCAGATGTAAAAGGGGAACTCTGCAGAATTCAGAAGTAAAAGGGGAACTCTGCAGGATGCAGATGTAAAAGGGGAACTCTGCAGGATGCAGATGTAAAAGGGGAACTCTGCAGGATGGAGATGTAACAGGGGAACTCTGCAAGATGCAGATGTAAAAGGGGAACTCTGCGGATTCAGATGTGAAAGGGGAACTCTGCAGTTTCAGATGTAAAAGGGGAACTCTGCAGGATGCAGATGTAAAAGGGGAACTCTGCAGATTCAGATGTTGAAGGGAAACTCTGCGTACTCAGATGAAAAAGGGAAACTCTGTGGACTCACTTGCCATTTGCTGCTAAAGTGTTTGGGTTTGACTGGAAGAAAAGATGGCAACCACACCCAGTGATGATATTATTGGGTCTAAAATAAGGTATGTAATGAAAATGAAAATGCTTTTTTTAATATCATTAGTATGTTGATGAGGGGGGGAGGGAGGACCAAGACAAAATATGTCTGTGTATGGTACAAAAACCGGCAATAAGCGGAAGATCTGAAAGAAAGAGAATCTTCTCTCCCTCTCCATGTAGGACGATCCGCCTGTGCCAAGCTCTGGGTGTGAAATGTCGTCAGCGGTGCACCGGGCGGACGCAGTGCCCTCCATCATGGAGTCCCCCCCCCAGGGCGACATGTTTATTAAACTTCTTAAATTGCAGCCAGTCCTTCCTGTCGAGGATCAGAGAACATTACACACATTAGCATCGGATATTAGCGGCGCCACTTCAAGTGCTCGCTCCAATTAAAATTATATCTGTAATACGCTCAAAACAATTTCTCACAACGCGCCTTTACATCTGTACTGAATGCAAATCTTTACCACCATACATATTGATGGAGGCCGCATTTCACTGCAGGAGCCGCCCCCGCTGTGTGTAAAGGCCACCGGCCCCGGTCTGCTAAGCGCTGCTGCAATCCGCCGGCGCTCATTTAGACTTGGTTCACATCTATGCGCTTTTTGGTGCTTTTAGCTTTTTGCAGAAACGCACTACAGTTCATTTAACATGGTTTCCTATGGGACACGTTCACAGCTATGCTTTTTTTCAGCCGCTGTGTTGTTGTAAAGAGCCAGAGACTTTTTTTAAATACAAAATGCTGCTTTATTTTTTGCTTTTTTGGTTCAATAGAGAAGCTGCAAAAAAGCATGTAGTGCGTTTTTGTACCATTTATGCCACAATTTTACTGCGATTTTGCATTTTTTAAATCTGCCCAACAACAAATTGGCCAAAAAAAAAAAACATATAAAATGCAAAACTGAAATCGTAGAAAAATTGCTGTAAAATCGCATGTGCAAAAACTCACAGCAAAAAGCGCTGCAGAAACGACCAAAAGCAAACTGCATAGGTGTGAACCGAGCCTTAGGCCCCTTTTACACTATCTGTCCATCGGACGGACTCTGTTTATCTCAGCGGGGGATTGCTAATTAGCCAATCACATGGCATCAATTCAATGCATTTAGGTATCTAGATGTGGTAAAGACGACTTGCTGAAGTTCAAACTGAGCATCAGAATGGTGAAGAAAGAGGATTTAGGTGACTTTGAATGTGGAATGGTTGTTGGTGCCAGACAGGGCTGGTCTGAGTATTTCAAAAACTGCAGATCTACTGGGGTTTTCACACACAACCATCTCTCTGGCTTACAGAGAATGGTCAGAAAAAAGAGAAAATATCCAGTGAGCGGCAGTTGTGTGGAGGAAAAAGCCTTGTTGATGTCAGAGGTCAGAGGAGAATGGATGGCTTCAGATGATAGAAAGGCAACAGTAACTCAAATAACCACTCGTTACAACCAAGGTATGCAGAATAGATGGGCTACAGCAGCAGAAGGATAGCATAGGGTGCCACTCCTGTCCACTAAGAACAGTAAACTGAGGCTACAATTCGCACAGGCTCACCAAAATTGGACAATAGAAGATTGTCCTGGTACTAGCAAGGTGTACCTAATAAAGTGGCCAGTGGGTATATATATATATATATATATACAGTCAGGTCCATAAATATTGGGACATCGAGACAATTCTAATCTTTTTGGCTCTATACACCACCACAATGGATTTGAAATGAAACAAAGAAGATGTGCTTTAACTGCAGACTTTCAGCTTTAATTTGAGGGAATTTACATCCAAATCAGGTGAACGGTGTAGGAATTACAGCAGTTTGTATATGTGCCTCACACTTTTTAAGGGACCAAAATTAATGGGACAGATTAACAATCATAAATCAAACTTTCACTTTTTAATACTTGGTTGCAAATCCTTTGCAGTCAATTACACCCTGAAGTCTGGAACGCATAGAAATCACCAGACGCTGGGTTTCATCCCTGGTGATGCTCTGCCAGGCCTCTACTGCAACTGTCTTCAGTTCCTTCTTGTTCTTGGGGCATTTTCCCTTCAGTTTTGTCTTCAGAAACAGCTAAACAGCTTCTGGGCATGCCCAGAAGCTGTGCAGGGATGACACGCCTGAACCGGAACTGACGAGCGGGGCGGTGCAGGGCATTCTGGGACCGAAGAGGACACCGAAGAGGACGCCCTGGCTTCAGCTGCCCATACTTGAGATGGCAGCGCTGGACAAGAAATTTCCAAGGAAGGTATTTCTTCTAAAAGGTAAGTGCAACCCGGGACAGTTCAGAGACTATCCATTCTGAAATGCACTAGCCCTGACTGTCCCGGGGGTATTTTCATTTCAAAAAGGTTTCTGAGGCCGGAACTCCACTTTAAGCCTCTTATTCTTAAGATGACTTGGTGAACAACTAATTATCTTCAGGAAACTCTCCCTAGAATCCTCTCTCTCTTCTTCGGCTGACACCCGTCCACTGACTGTCCTGATAGCAGGGGTGGCCCCCCTCAGGTCAGGCCCCTTGACACGAGTCCCTGTACTCACGATACTGTAGTTCCAGAGTCTCCAGTGTTTCCCCTCTCAGTCAGCTCTCCTGGACCTCTGGGTTCAGCTCCTCTCCGCCACTCCTCTGGCCCTCAGGATGACTTTCTGCGACCGCATGGCACCTCTACAGACGAGGAGGCAGCCGCCCCCCTCCCTCCGGTACTCCGCTCTCCAGCCAACGACCCCGCAGCACATGTGCTCCTGGCTTTTATACAGTATCCCAGAATGCACGGAGGCGACCTACCCTCTGCCAATCACCAGGACTGTATCAAAAGTCTATGCATCCATTCGTCAGGTTTCCTCCCACTGTCCAACATGCCTGCCTATTGGACCAGCGTGAAACACTCTTCAGACTGAATGAATCGCATACTGAGCACAATGAGCAGACCTAACAGATCCTGCTCTCTGGTATGCAGAAAGCAATATAGATTTACCTGCAGCCCCTCTGGTAAGCAGTCAGAGCTCAAAACTATACTTTCTCACTAGCACCTACCTAGAAGGGTGCTACACTCACAATCATCAGCAGTGTTGTCAGCCTGCCATGCAATTTCCTTTGTTTGGCCGTTGAGTTGCCTATCTGACAGATCCGATATCAGACGCACAGACCACGCTTCTGATGGCAATGTAAGCGAAGACGCCATACCAGCTCCGTCCCAAACAATATCCGCCCCCTCCACCATCCGTCATACTGTCGTGTGATAAATCACAGTTACCCCTCCATGTGAAGTGAGGCGGATGTTAGCTGCACTGTACTGGCTGTGCCTGTTGGAGGAGCCGACAAATGAGGCCCTCTGGGGCTAATTTAGGAAATGTTGCCCATTCCCAGAGTCCACGGCGCTCTGGCTGGCAATATGGAGGGTGGTAGGAGGTAACCCAGGTCTGCATGATTTATAGGAGGGGAATTTTCACTGTAATTATAGCTGGGCCGCACAACTTCTGTTCACCAAAACTCCTTTCCATGAGTTCCAGAAATCTCATAGCACATACACTGGAATTAAAGGGGTGCTCCGGCCAAAAGAAAAAATTAAATTTACAAAGTGATGTAGAGTTTCTGCCATAAAAGTTCTCAAGTGTTCTAAAGATATACAGTAACTGTAGCCAGGTGCTGGGCTACAGCAATATGAAGAAGACATTGCATTCTATTCTTCTCTCCCCCTACTGAGATACTGATGTTAGGCTGCACCATCCTCCTCTGGCCAGCAGAGGGAGAGCTAAAGCCAAGCAAACCTATAGATTTCTATGCAGATTGCTGAGATTCCTGGGAGTTGTAGTTTGAGACGGCAGCCACATATTGGGACAAATAGACTCCTTACAATACAAATCCCAATAGGCATTGTGCAGTAGGAGTGGAGAGATGATTTTTATTAAACTGCCCAGGAAAGTTCTTACCCTTGGCACCGAGGGAGTTAGAGAGAGAACACCTCTGTCTGGATATTTGCCTGCCAGTGGAGGACCATACCAGCAGCGATCTGAACCCAAAGCTGGATACACACCATACAATTTCCTTTAGATTTTTTCCTTTCGATTTTCCAAAACCATATAATATGAGGTCAAATCTAAACACTTTCAATGTGTATGCAATCTGGCAGGCCCTTGCACTATATAGTTGAAGGTAAATCTAAAGGAAATCTAACAACAAAAGTTGTATAGTGTGTATGCAGCTTAAGAGAGGACACCCAAGGGCAGCGGAGCACCTTCCACATCACAGTACCTGCACCGCTGCAGCAGGGAGACTGGAGCGTCCACTCAACCTCTGCTTCCCACCTCTGATTACCAGAGGCTTTCAGGGGGAGACTGAGGGGGCCCCCCTTCTACAGCAATAGGTTACTGCAAAATCCTGGAGACTGGTGAGAGTGCTATTTGCCCAAATCTGACACTGCTAGTAGGGACTGAGCCACTGAGAGCAGGACACCAAGCATACCCAATCCATACCACATCCATACTTCACTCTATGCCACATTTATGCCCCTTCCACACTTGTGCGACTTGTCATGCGATTTGGGACTGCAAAATCGCATGATAAGTCGTTCTCCATTATTTCCAATGAGCCCCATTCATACCTGTGCGGCTTGAAGTCGCCCCGACTTCAAAGTAGTCCCTGCACTACTTTTGGCATGATTTTGATGCGTTTTGAAGAAAAGACATTATAAGCCCAGTCAAACTCGCATCAAAAAGTCGTGTCAAAATTGCGGTAAAATCGTGCGACTTTGAAGTCGCACAAATGTGAAAGGGGCCTTATTCCAAACCTAGACTGCACCTATTTCAACTCTACAGTAAACCCCCATCCATTGCGGGGGTTACGCTCCGGACCCAGCCGCGAAAAGTGAAAATCCGCGAAATAGAAAAACCCTATTAAAATGCATTGTAGGCATGTTTTTTTTACTGTCTCTGTACGTGTAAAAGCATTTTAAGGTCTTTAAACACACTTTTAAAACAATAGAAACTCATTTAAACACATAAAAGATACTGAGAGACATAGCAAGAGCTATGGAAAACACAAAAATATTTCATTTTTAATGATTTATATAGTAAAATAACATTACAAAAAAAAACGCAATATACCAGGACCGCAAAAACTGAACCGCGATGGAGCGGGGGTTTACTGTATACCGAATCTTTACCGCATCTGAGCCACATCTACCTTGCACCTGTGCCCAGACTATACCGTACCCATGCTTCATGCAGGTTAACTGGGACTGTTCTTAAGTGCAAAGAAAATCTTTAAGAGCCCCAACGATAGCCGGCAGAAGAACATTTCAAAAGACTGTCCGTCCCATAATAATTATTCTGCAAGTCCCCTTTGTTCCCCTGCCACCTCCGCTACCATCCTCCTTTTCTTTTGGACAGTGCATACCCAGTCAGTCTAGGACTAGCATTGCTATCATAAATGTGCTCTGGCATTATAGTTCCAGCACTGGGTAGTTTAATCTTTACTAATGCTCACTGCTGCATTAGAGGTGGCCTTGCTACTGTTTATGCTGATCCGGATGCCAAATGTCATCTTATGTCTAGTCCTTATTGTTCACAACTTTGTATGCTAAATTGTGTTATTACCATTGTTAATCCATTTTATGCTTGTCTGGTTACCAACCATACTGGATAAAAATATATTAAGTCTGCCTTTATTACCTGGTTCGGTGCCTGTTTTCCTTGATATAGCACTACTATTGGGTACTAAGTATTACTTTCAGTGATTTCTTGTCATAATGTAGGTTTGTATACTCAACCTGGTGTGTCAGAGTGACTGAAGTTCTTGAGAAGGTCGAGGCAAAAAACAGAGGACCCATCCTATACAGCGACTCCTATGGGGGTAGCGCTACATTACATCGAATCTTCCATGACAGTGTCCAGCATTCCCTGAATGGAGGATGGAACTCGGCAAACCTCCACCACACACACTATATTGTCAAAGTATTAGGACACCTGCCTTTACACGCACATGAACGTTAATGGCATCCTAGTCTTAGCCTGTAGGGTTCAAGATTGAGTTGTATTTTTATGTAATCATCATTTTTATTTTCTGGTGTCTCTATATATATGTCTGTTCTCAGCGCCAGGTTCTGTGTGTTTTCAATATTGAGTTGGCCCACCCTTTGCAGCTATAACAGCTTCAACTCTTCTGGGAAGGCTTTCCACAAGGTTTAGGAGTGTGTCTATGGGAATGTTTGAACATTCGTCCAATGTTGGAGAGAAGGCCTGGCTCGCAGTCTCCGCTTTAAATCATCCCAAAGGTGTTCTATCGGGTTGAGGTCAGGACTCTGTGCAGGCCAGTCAAGTTCCTCCACCCCAAACTCGCTCATCCATGTCTTTATGGAACTTGCCTTTTACACTGGTCCAAATCATTTGGTGGAGGGGGGATTATAGTGTGGGATTGTTTTTCAGGGGTTGGGCTTGGCTCCTTAGTTCCAGTTAAGGAAACTCTTAAGGCGTCAGCATACAAAGACATTTTGGACAATTTCATGCTCCCGACTTTGTGGGAACAGTTTGGGGATGGCTCCTTCCTGTTCCAACATGACTGCACACCGGTGCACAAAGCAAGGTCCATAAAGACATGGATGAGCGAGTTTGGGCTGGAGGAACTTTACTGGCCTGCACAGAGTCCTGACTCAACCCAACAGAACACCTTTGGGATGAATTAGAGCGGAGTCTGCCAGCCAGGCCTTCTCGTTCAACATCAGTACCTCACAAATGCGTTTCTGGAAGAATGGTCAAACATTCCCCTAGAATCACTCCTAAACCTTGTGGACAGCCTTCCCAGAAGAGTTGAAGCTGCAAAGGGTGGGCCAACTCAATATTTAACCCTATGGACTAATGAGCCATACACACTATACAATTGTTTTGATTATTTCTTTAGATTTATTTAAACCATATAATATGAGGTCAAATCTAAACACTTTCAATTTGTATGCAATCAGACAGGCCCTTTCACTACATAGTTGAAGGTAAAGCCCCGTACACACGTACCGATTGTCGGCTGTAAATGTTCGGCCAATGTCCGATCGGCCGATTGTCGGCTTGTTAGTATGATGCTTCCGACAACCAACTGCGACTTTTCGGCCGAACAAAATCTGGTGTGCATGCTATAAAATTTTTGTTGGCCGTCACCAGAACGGCCGATTGTTCGTCGGTCAGTACAGATTTCGGCCGACAAAAGCCAGATGAGCAAGACTGGGCATGCTCAGAGAAGAAAAAACACACGGAAAGTTAACCATCACATGACATCACTTCTGAAGTTGGTTGTTGTTGGCCGACAAAATTCGTGTGCAGTCTAGAGCACATTTCAACCAACACGACAGCACTGGACAAAAGACGGCCGATCGTTCGGCCGACAATCGGTGCGTGTGTACGGGCCTTTAATCTAAAGGAAATCGAACAACAAAAGTTGTATAGTGTATATCCAGTTTTAGACAGGGATGCCATTAAAGTTCATGTGCGTGTAAAGGCAGGCGTCCCAATACTTTTGATAATATAGTGTATATCTGTAGATGGTGCTCACCAAATACTCCAACCCCACAATTCATTATAAGAGGTCAGAGGGTGCTCTATGCAATCCTCCCGATCCCACCGCCACACCCTACAGGCTGTACACTTGGAAAGTCCTTTAGGTAATCAGCCCCGCTGGTACATAGGTCATGATTATACAATTCTCTGCTGTGCAACCTCCCACTCATGCTTCATTGTGTGTAGCTAGAATCAGAGAGAGGGCGGAGCTGGGAACCTGGAAACACACTTGCTGAATTTTTCCAATGTCAAGTCATAGGAGGAGGAGCCATTGCATGGGCAGCCAGATGTAGAAGATGATAATGAGAAGCTGATTGGATAATCTGTGTCCCCCTGAAGCAAATTAGGCTGGCCATACACTATACAATTTTCCTATTCAATTTCCTTTAGATTTACCTTCAACTATGTAGTGCAAGGGCCTGCCTGCTTGCATACAAATTGAAAGTGTTTTAGGTTTGACCTCATATTATATGGTTTTGGTAAATCTAAAGGAAAGTTGAACAAGAAAATTGTATAGTGTATGGCCAGCCTTACTTACAAAGGTCACCCTTCCCACTGCACACTAGCTGAAATTTCAAATCCAGCTGGTTTGCACAGAGCGTCAAACATGATTGTACAAATATGGTCATTGGATGAGCCGTGTGAGTCTACTGCTTGGACCATGTATAATATCCTCCTAATAGAGAGAGGCCAGTTCAGCCCTACGGTCACTGCGATATTTATAGAACAAATATTACCGCCACCTTTCATCAAAGCCGGCGGTAATTGAATCATCAGCTCCAGCACTGTCCTCAATGAACAGATCCATAACGTTTCCACCTCATTCCTTTAATTACATTGTATCCCCGGACGCTGTGTTTAATTATCTGCAAATAGCGGACTCGTGAAACATGACCGAGAGAAGCAGGTGAGTCCATAAGGTGCAGGAGGTCCTATGCCACAGGATCATGTGATCACCCAGACCCATCCAGTGTCATCACTCTACTACTACAGAGAATACTGGCAGAGCTTCGTTATATACAGTGCATCCGGAAAGTATTTACAGGGCTTCACTTTTTCCACATTTTGTTATGTTAGGGCTCTTTCACACGGGCGTTCCTTTTTTTTTTGCCCGATCAGGTCCTTTTTTTTTTTTTGTAACGGACACGGATGACACTTGTGTCATCCGGTCCGTATGTCCGTTTTTCATCCCATCCGTTTGCGGATGAAAAAGTGACATAATGCATGTCTATGTAAATACGGATGTCTGCGGATGACACCACTGACATCCGTTTTTGCTTCAGTTCCATTTTTTGAAAGGAAGAAAAAATAGGGTTCTCCTCCGTTCAAAAAAACTGAACTGAACTGACAAAAAACGGATGTCAGAGGATGATCATCCGATGACATCCGTATTTACATAGAGATACATTATGTCCGTTTTTCATCCGCAAACGGATGGGATGAAAAACTGACATACGGAACGCCCGTGTGAAAGAGCCCTTACAGCTTTATTCCAAAATGGATTCAATTCATTATTTTCCTCATAATTCCACAGATTATACCACATAATGACAACGTGAAAGAAGTTGTTTTGAAATCTTTGCAAATTTATTAAAAATAAAAAGGAAAAAATCCCATGTAGATAAGTATCACAGCCTTTGCTCAATACTTTGTTTAAGCACCTTTGGCACCAATTACAGCCTCAAGTCTTAGGCTCCTTTCACACACTCCGTCCGTTGGACGGAGTCCGTTTTTCTCAGCGGGGGATCGAGCCGCCGATCCCCCGCTGAGCAGCAGGAGGACAGCTGTGTCTCCGCGCTGTGTGCGGAGACACAGCTGACAGTTCCCCATGCATCTCTATGGGGGAAATCGGATGTCAACGGACCGTCAGTCCGTTCTCACCCGCTCCCATCCGATCCGATCCGCTGGACGGATGGAAAATAGGGTTTCCATCCGTCCAGATTTGACGGATCGGATCGGGTCGGATGTCAGTGGACATGTCTCCGCTGACATCCGATGCCCCATAGGAATTCATGGGGGGACCGTTCAGATCCGCCAAAAAAACGGACAGGCGGATCTGAACGGTCCGCCTGTGTGAAAGGGGCCTTATTGAGTATGATGCTACAAGCTTGGCTCACCTATTTTTGGGCAGTTTCTCCCATTCTTCTTTGCAGGACCTCTCAAGCTCCATCAGGCTGGATGAGGAGAGTCAGTGCACAGCCATTTTCAGATCCCTCCAGAGATGTTCAATCGGGTTCAAGTCTTGGCTCTGGCTGGGCTACTCAAGGAAATTCACAGAGTTGTCCCGTAGCTACTCCTTTTTTATCTTGGCTGTGTGCTTAGGGTCGTTGTCCAGTTGGAAGATGAACCTTCGCTCCAGTCTGAGGTCCAGAGGGCTCTGGAGCAGGTTTTCATCAAGGATGTCTCTGTACATTGCTGCATTCATCTTTCCCTCAATCCTGACTAGTCTCCCAGTTCCTGCCGCTGAAACACATCCCCACAGCATGACGCAGCCACCACCATGCTTCTCTGTAGGGATGGTATTGGCTAGGTGATAAACGGTGCCAATCAGGAGACACATCCCAGCTTGTAACTACCCCAGAAGGCAGATTAGGCTGCAAAGGATTCTGGGAGTGGGTATAAGTTTGGGGGAAGTGCGTGACCCGGTGTCTTTGGCGGGAGCAGAGTCCCAGGAAGGAGAGTGCGGCTGTCTCTCCTCCTGTCTGAGGAAGGTGGATGTCTCGGGGTGTCGCCTGAGAGCCCAGAGAGTGCTGAGTTGAGCTGAGGGGGATCCGGTGTGCCGAGAGCCTGCGGAGAGAGAGAGGGGTCCAGTCCCAGGAAAACCTACACAGGTCATGAGTACTGAGGATTGCCCCTGGGGGTCTGCCTAGAGTCAAAGGGGACCCCTCTGGAAGAGGTTCTGGGATCCAAGGTCAGCTAGCTGTAAAGGGGGTACCTAGGTTGTGGACCCTGAAGTGTAAAGGGGGTACATAGTGGACCCTGAAGAGTTCACGGAGCAAAGGGGGCACCTGCAGTCTGGGCCCTGAATTGTATTGCGTGTGCCAGTTACAGTGTTAGCTATCTGGAGTTCTACAAAATACTACCTCAAGCTGTACCAGGCGGGGGAAAGTATTCAAAGACTAAGGGCCCTTTCACACGGGCGATCCGATCAGATCCGCCTGTCAGTTTTTTAGGAGGATCTGATTGGATCCTCCATGTAGCTCTATGGGGCAGCGGGTGTCAGCAGAGACACCTCCGCTGACACCCGCTGCCATCCGTATCCGATCCTGTCCGTGAAATCTGGACGGATGGAAACCCTATTTTTCCATCCGTTCAGTGATCGGATCGGATCGGATGAGAGCGGACAGGCGGTCCGCTCTCATCCGATCCCCCATAGAGAGCAGCGGGGGCTGAGACACCTCCCTCTCCGCTCTGCAAGCGGAGACGGAGCTGTCATCCGCCGGCTCAGCGGGGATCGATCCCTGCTGAGCAACACGGATCCGCCTACGGAGGCGGACCGTGTGAAAGAGGCCTTACACAGTGAAGCAGTGTCAGGAGTTCTACAGTTCTCAGTCTTGGATCTACTGGACTATAGGTCATTATGGGGGATTGTTTGCAGAATTTTGGAGGAAAATATTAAATTGAATCAGTTTTGGAATAAGGCTATAACAAAATGTGGAAAAAGTGAAGCGCTGTGAATACTTTCCGGATGCACTGTAATTACAATGCGTTTTGTTGAGCGTAATTCTGCCAGTAAATGGATTTGCAGTAAAAAAAATCTAAAGCCAAAGCATTATAGTTTTTTGTGGAGTAGGGAAGGGTTGGAGCCCTTGCCAGGTTTTTGATATCTGTGTTCCAGTAGGATTTCCTGTCTCAGAGACACAACAGGAAGTGAGTAGAGACTCTCTTTAACCACTTCTCCACCACCCGTCGCCTTTTTACTGCGGCAGGGTGGCTCTCCTGCGCAAACCAATGTAGACCTACGTCGGTCGCGCGCGGGAAGCTAGGGGGCTCCCGCCCCCACTCGGCAGTGGGGGAAGCCAATGCAGTGGGCAGGCGGCTCCGATTGCTGCCTGACACCTGCGATCATTCCCCATTAAGAGAGAACGGTCAGCTGTTGTAAACACAGCCGACCGTCCTTCTCCCTGGAATGATCATAGAGCTCATATGATCCTTCTATATAGGGTCACATGTCTCTGTGGTCATTTCACAAGCCACGCCCCCCACAGTTAGAATCACTCCCCTAGGCTCACATTTAACCCATTGATCACCCACAGGGTTAACCCCTTCCCTGCCAGTGTCATTATTACAGTAACAGTGCATATTTTTAGCACTGATTACTGTAGTAATGTCATTGGTCCCTCCAAAAGTGTCAAAAATGTCAGTTAGGGGTCCGATCTGTCCACCGCAATGTCGCAGTCCAGCTAAAAATCGCAGATCGCCGCCATTACTAGTAAAATAAATAAATAAATAAAAATGACATAAATCTTTCCCCTAGTTTGTAGATTTGATAACCATAGTGCAAACCAATCAAAATACTACATCACAAATATGCGATGCGGGAACCCTGCGAAGCCACTGCGGGACACAACACGCACAGGACCCTTTTTTGGGTCCGCAGCAGAATCAGATCGCTGTTAAAAAAAAAATCCCAATAAGTCCCGGTTCACACTATAGCGCTGACAGACATTGCATGTGATTCGGAGCGCACTGCTCTGAAAACCACATGCGATGTCTGTGCGATGCGAATTCAGCCATACAGATTGTATGGCAGAATTCACATCACATTCGGGCACAACTCACACAGGACCCTTTTTTGGGTCCGCAGCAGAATTGGATCGCATGGGTGTTCACAACTATGCGATCCGATTCATGTCCGAACTGACAGTTCACACTGCCATATGCAAATCGCTGGGGGTGTCAATACAAAGTTAACGACACCCCCAGATCAGTTCGCATATCGCAGTGCAAACTGTCAGTTCGGACATGAATCGAATCGCAGAGGTGTGAACACCCATGCGATCCAATTCTGCTGCGGACCCAAAAAAGGGTCCTGTGCGAGTTGTGTCCGAATGTGATGTGAATTCTGCCATACAATCTGTATGGCTGAATTTGCATCGCACAGACATTGCATGTGGTTTTCAGAGCAGTGCGCTCCGAATCACATATGATGTCTGTCATCGCTATAAATAGAAAATAAAAACAGAAAAAAAGGTCACTGACCTGCTGCTGTATTCTATTCTGTATTCTGAACTGAAATCCTGGCTCAGAGATGACACGCTCATGTAAATCCTGGTTCCTGTGCCTGTTTTGGGCTGTGTTCACAAATGCTTGACACAGATCAGCCTCTGCTGCAGCCTCTCACTTTGTGACTTGCTACAGAATGTTGCAGTCTGGTCAGAGGGGGAGGAGAGAAAATGTGTACTCCTGCCTGTAGCAGAGTGATCACAGGTAGGGGGGTTTTGAGGAGACAATGGAAATGCTTCCTCCTGTCTGCAGCAGACTGATGCCATCATCTTAGCCTTGGCAAAGTCACTGATAAGAGCTGATGGACATATATTTAATGATAAAGGTGGAGCTCCTCTGAATAAAGATGCTATTGCTGTGTATGGTAAAAAATGTATCCGTGCGACTTGTAAAGATACTTTAAAGCGGGGGTCTTCAAACTATGACCCTCCAGCTGTTCAGGAACTACAATTCCCATCATGCCTAGTCATATCTCTGAATGCCAGAGTTTTACAATGCCTCATGGGATGTGTAGTTCTGCAACAGCTGGAGGGCCGTAGTTTGAGGATCCCTGATTTAAAGTAAACTATAGCAAAACTTTTTTTTACATTTTGGATAGTGCTAGGGAGGGTTATAACTAGGGTTGCACCGGTACAAGTATTGATACTTTTGGTCAGGTACTTGCCCATACTGAGTACTGATACGTCTCGGTGTGATTTATACAAAATGAATGGGCTGCAAATGCACTGCAAAGAATTCCATGCGATTTGAACCGGAAAGCGGTGCGATTCCTGTCAGAAACGCATGCGGTTTCCCCACCACTTCTGTGTGACCACAGGCTTGTCATAGGGATTTCAGCCAGGAGAAGTGCAGGAAACCGCATGCGATTTGGACAGGAATCGCCCCGCAAAGCAGGGCCGGGACAAGGGGTGGGCAGGAGGGGGGCGGCTGCCCTGGGCACTGTGGTATCATGTGAAGAAGGGGGGGCACCACAAAGAAGGGGGGAGAGCAGAGGCGTAACTAGAACCTTCAGAGCCCTGGTGCAAGAAACCATGAAGGGCCCCCCGGACCCCTGGCCGGGGCCCTTCCCTTCAAGCCTGGAACTCTTCCCACTGATCCTGGGGCCCTTTACTCTCAGTTGCGGGACCCTTTCACAAGTTCTTCAGTGGGCCCCCTTCCTGCCATCTTGGGGCCTCCCCACGGTGGTGGAATGCCAGGGCCCGGTTGCAAGTGTGACCTTTGCGATCCTGGAAGCTCACCCACTGCTGTCAGCAGTTTTTATTTTTTGATATTTTAATTGTATTATTTTTTATCATTTTATTTTATTTTTTTACAATGTCACTGACTATGACTCTGTCCATTTAGAAAAGGAAGGAGCTGGTAAATTACATATTTACAGACGCCTTCCTGGTTCTCTATTGGACACATCCCTTGCAGTAGTTGGCAGGAGAGGGGAGGGAGCACAGTGGGGGGGGGGGGGCAGCACAGAGCACAGTGGGGGGGGGGGGGACCAGGGGAGCACACAGGGACCCAGAGACAGCAGAACACAAGTGAACTGGATAGGAGGGGGCAGCATACAGAGGAACCAATCTCCTCCATTTTCCTCCTGCAGCTACAGGAGGAAAAAAAAGGAGGACAATGATTTCTCTACATGCTGCCCCCGCTGTCCCTCCTATCCAGGTGTACAGGGGAGCCGCACAGGCCCCTGGAGCATGGGGCCCGGTTGCAATTGCAACCCCTGCAACCCCTTTAGTTACGCCCCTGGGGGAGAGGATTTGTGTTGGAAGGGGGCATTCGAGGGGCAACAGGGGGTAAGCATTCTTTTAGGAGGGGAAATTGGGGGGGGGGGGGTAATAGTGGTGATTTAGGGAGATTTGTGTTGGGAGGGGGGAAGTAGATTTGTGATAGGAAGGAAGATTTGGGTGGAATTTGTCGTTAACTTTGTATTGACACCCCCAGCGATTTGCATATAGCAGTGTAAACTGAGTTGAGTGCGATGCGGGAAGCTGCAGTGGATTCTCAGGGTTACCGCATCGCATATGTGTGAACCGCCACTTAAATCTGGAATATTCTATAACATGAGTGACTGATCCCCTCTGACCATCTTATGGGGTTGATGTGTATTCTGCGCGCCGCTGTGCCCGCACATCAAAGATCTGTATTAGTGTGATGGTGATGGACCTGCCCGTAGAGGGCGCCCCGCAGCTCTGCGCCTCATTACAGGGTTTCATGGAGTGTCAGAACCTGGAAATCGACATTGTTTCTAAAGTCGTTTGTGTAACGTGGCGAAGCAGACAGGTCGTCTCATCAATAATTCACATCACAAGAAATAAAGTTTGTAGCTCATTTGGCGCGGAGTGGACAGGAGAGGGGGGAAGGGGTAGGATTAGCGTTGGATGGGGGTCCTCGGGGGACTCTGACTGTACATAGATATTGGTAAGGTGTTCCCAGCAGAGTGCCCCGGATTATCTCCCCCCCTGCAGCAAGGTAGCAGCTCAGCGCACTCCGCGGCCTGACACCGGGGCAGCCGGTCCAGATGGGGCTCATTAAAAATGATGTACGGCCCTTCAGGGGAACTCCGCATCCGAAAAACACGGCGAGAAACAAACAAACAAAATCCTGCCGTGCGCAGGCACATTTAACGCTCTCTCCGCCGCTCCTGCAAAATAAACTAGACAGAAAAATGCAGACTGGATGGTGAAATCTCCGCACTGCCGTCACCATCATTAGTTCTTTTTTTTTATTATTTTGGAGGCACCTTTCTCCCTGGGGAGAATAGTGATTTATAAATCCATGTTGGGGCCAATTTTATGGCAGGAGCCAATTAGCCCGATTGTGTTCGGAGTGTAAGAGGAAATTCACCAAAACTCCATGCAGTTCTGGGTCCTTGAGAGTCAAACCAAGGACACCAGTGCTGCAAGGCAGAAATACCAACCACTAAATCACTGTGCTGCTATTCATTCATTACCTTCCACCCTCATTGCCTTGGGTGAACTACATGTCCCAGCATGTTCTACTATCCATCTATGCAGTAATCCAGTAATAAAGACTAGACATGTGCATGACGAAAAAATTTGTTTAGTTTCGATTAGATTCGTTAATCTAGTTATTTTGTTTTGTAAATTTGGTTGATTCCTTCAATTCATATTCGGAAATTTGTTCTATGTATTTTTCGAGTTTTCTTTGAATTTACAGATTTGTTCTCGATTGGAAATGTTCATATCGATAAATTTCAAATCGGTAAAATCGAAGATTTTTTTTTCGATTCGAATGTGACAGCCGAGTAACCAAACATCGGATTGTTATTTATACACATTGATCTTGTTTATATTAATAATACATTTATTCAGAAAATGCAAAGGGTCCAAATAACATTTCATGCCCATGTTATAGCCAAAAGACGGCTACAGCGCGGGTCTTTAATGTCGGGAGGACAAACCTGGACCTCCTCCCGTTCTTGCGCACCCCCTAAGGAACGCGGGTGGCGCGCTCTGTGATCACTGAGTCCTTTGGAGGCGGCTGATCACAGATCGGAGTAAAGGGCCAATCCTGGCCCTTTATCGCGTGATCAGCTGTCAGCCAATGACAGTTTATTATGTGATGTAAACGGAAGCTGATCACTGGCTTCTGCAAGAGAGACATTGGTTCCACGCTGTTCGCCACCAGTGCTGCTAACCAGTGCCCACCAGTGCCACCTACCAGTGCCGATCAGTACTGCAGTGCTAACCATTGCCACCCATCAGTGCCCATCAGTGCTGCCAAGCAGTGCCTCATTATTGGTGACACCTATCAATGCCACCTACCAGTGTCTATTATTGCCACCTATAAGTGCCCATCAGTGCCGCCTATCAGAGCCAACTCTCAGTGCACTTCAGTGCCACCTATCAGTGCCACCTATCAGTGCCACCTATCAGTACCCATCATTGCAGCCTTATCAGTGCCTCATCATTAGTGGCACCTATCAGTGTCTGTCACCTATCGGTTCCAATCATTGCAGCCTTATCAGTGCCTCATCATTAGTGGCACCTATTAGTGCCACCTATCAGTGCCGCCTATCAGTGCCACCTATCAGTGCTCATCAGTGCAGCCTTATCAGTGCCACCTTAGTGCCCATCCGTGCAGCCTATTAGTGCCCAATAGTGCAGCCTCATCAGCACACATCAATGAAGGAGAAAAATTACCTGTTTGGAAAATTACATATGACATATGGGTACAATGTAGCATGACCGCGTAATTGTCATTCAAAGTGTGACAGTGCTAAAAGCTGAAAATGGGCCTTGGCGGAAAGGGGGTATTTGTGCCCAGTAAGCAAGAGTTAATAAAAGTAGTATCTTCCTTTCAATATCTTACCGTGTACAAATCTGTGCAGAAGTTTTACCAGAGAAAAAAACATGTCAAGCACAATTGCTTTTAAATATTTATATTTTAATAGTTTCTTTTTATCAATTTTACAGTTGGTGGAGCCTGTGTGGCCTCTCCCCCAGCTCTGCTTTCTCTACATGTGCAGGGAAACTGGTTTTGTCTCCGCCCCTCCTGTAGTTTTCCTGCAGGTAGCCTTTAGTAGGTGGAGCCTACTGGGCCCCACCCACAGCTCTGCTTTCTCTCCATGTGCAGTTTGACTGGTCTTGTCTCCGCCCCCTCCTGTTGTTTTCTGCAGGCAGCCTGCAGTGGGTGGAGCCTTTGGGGCACCTCCCACAGCTCTGCTTTCTCTCCATGTGCAGGGTGACTGTTTTTTCTCCGCCCCCTCCTGTAGTTTTCTGCAGGCAGCCTGTAGTGGGTGGAGCCTGCTGGGCCCCTACCACAGCTATGTTCTCTGCACAGTGATGATTTCTCTGTTACTTTTACAAGGTACTATCTGGGTTTAAAAAAGGCATTTGTTGCACACAAAGTGGCTACTGAGGAATATATTTAAATGAAAATTTTTGCACCTGGAGTTTACCTTTAACAACCATTACCAGGAAACAAGTACAAACAAATCCGCTGCTGATGCAATTCTGGAGACCCATATAATCCAACACACCAGGTCCAGCAAACTTTTTATTGGGCTTCTGGGAAGGACTGCAACTTCTTGTCACATGATGCTGTGCCATGTATCTTCCTGGCAAGGTCCAGTGTGGTGCTGCGATGGGCTCAGAGCTGGAATTTAAGCTCCAACTTCAGATGCTCCCGCCCAATTAGAAGAAAAGAATACGGAGGGGACGTCCCCCGCTGAGCTCACATGTTTATAATTGACTGAAGTGTACCTTTAAAGGGCAATCCACCAACAAAACATTGTATTTCAGTTATAGATGGAGCGTAGAGGACAGACTCACCTACTATCCTATTAAACCCCCTGGGGCGGTGGAGGTGACATCTGCCTCTATAGATGATGCAGACCTGGGAACTCAAACGCAGAAGCAAACAAATCACCTTCGTCTGGTCCTGACCTGTAATTGGCAGTCAAATCATCATTAACCCAGAACTGATTCCAGGGAACTCTGTAGCTGGTGAGATGGCGGCACATTCCTGTGTTGGAGTTAATACATTCTGCGTGCCACGATACATCTTCTGGAAATTCCTGTCAGTGGAACATGAAAGCGAATTAGTGCAGTTATTGATCTGGAGAGGTAATTAGAAATGTATTACTAATCAATAAACATGCCGGATTTAGAATCCTGCTTGTATAAGATGTTCAGAGACTAATGAAGATGTATGATCAGATGCAAAAGGAGGTGAAAATGATGGAGGATCTCATGAAGACTTCCCATTCCATCCTTCTGATACCTTTCCATTTAGAATGGAGGATCTCATGAAGGCTTATTATTCCATCCTTCTGATACCTTTCCATCAAGGGTGGAGGATCTACTGAAGACTTCCCATTCCATCCTTCTGATACCTTTCCATTAAGGGTGGAGGATCTCATGAAGACTTCCCATTCCATACTTCTGATACCTTTCCATTAAGAGTGGATGATCTTCTGAAGGCTTCCCATTCCATCCTTCTGATACCTTTCCATCAAGGGTGGAGGATTCCACGAAGGCTTCCCATTCCATCCTTCTGATACCTTTCCATTAAGGGTGGAGGATCATATGAAGACTTCCCATTCCATTTCCTAATACCTTTCCATCAAGGATGGAGGATCTACTGAAGGCTTCCCATTCCATCCTTCTGATACCTTTCCATCAAGAGCGAAGGATCCCTTAAAGGCTTCCCATTCCATCCTTCTGATACCTTTCCATTTAGAATGGAGGATCTACTGAAGGCTTCCCATTCCATCCTTCTGAAACCTTTCCATTAGGAATTGAGGATCTCAGGAAGACTTCCCATTCCATCTTTCTGATACCTTTCCATCAAGGGTGGAGGATCTCATGAAGACTTCCCATTCCATCCTTCTGACACTTTTCCATTAAGGGTGGAGGATCTCATGAAGACTTCCCATTCCATACTTCTGATACCTTTCCATCAAGGGTGGAGGATCTACTGAAGGCTTCCCATTCCATCCTTCTGACACTTTTCCATTAAGGGTGGAGGATCCCATGAAGGCTTCCCATTCCATCCTTCTGATACCTTTCCATTAGGGATGGAGGATCTCAGGAAGACTTCCCATTCCATACTTCTGATACCTTTCCATTAAGAGTGGAGGATCTTCTGAAGGCTTCCCATTCCATTTCCTGATACCTTTCCATCAAGGGTAGAGGATCCCATGAAGGCTTCCCATTCCATCTTTCTGATACCTTTCCATTAAGGGTGGAGGATCTCATGAAGACTTCCCATTACATTTCCTGATACCTTTCCATCAAGGGTGAATGATCTACTGAAGGCTTCCCATTCCATCCTTCTGATACCTTTCCATTAAGGGTGGAAGATCTACTAAAGGGTTCTCATTCCATTCTTCTGATACCTTTCCAGGCGGGATTATCTTTCTGCTTAGTTTTTTCCAGTAAATACATATGACCAAAAGTATGTGAACTCCCCCCCTCCTGTTCAGGTGTCTCCAGTGAAGAGCACAGTTAATACTCCATCATATAAAGACATTGTGGACAATTGTACTCTTCCAACCTTGTGGTAACAGTTTGTAAAAGACCCTTTTCTGTTCCATCATGACTGTGCCCTTGTGTACAAAGCCGGCTCCATAAACACATGGTGTGACCAGTTTGGTGTGGAGGAACTGGAGTGTCATGCACAGAGCCCTGACCTCAACCTTACTGAACACCTTTGGGGTAAATTTGAACATTAATTGTGAGCCAGGTCTTCCTTCTGGTACCCAATGTGGGGCCCAATACATGAGTCAGGTCTTCTCTTCCAACATCAGTACTTGACCTCACAAATGGGCACAAATTCTCACGGACACCCTCCAAAATCACCTCTCAGAAAATTGAGTGAATCTTGGGTGGGGGCTATAATAATCTTGGGTGAGGGCTGTATGAATCTTGGGTGAGAGCAGTGTGAATCTTGAGTGGGAGTTGTGTGAATCCTGGGTGGGAGCTGTGTGATACTTGGGTGAGAGCTGTGTGAATCTTGAGTGGGAGCTGTGTGAATCTTGGGTGGGGGCTATGATAATCTTGGGTGAGGGCTGTATGAATCTTGGGTGAGAGCTGTGTGAATATTGGATGAGAGCTGTATGAATCTTGGGTGAGAGCTGTGTGAATCTTGGGTGAGAGCTGTGTGAATCTTGAGTGGGAGCTGTGTGAATCTTGGGTGGGAGCTGTGAGAATCTTGGGTGAGAGCTGTATGAATCTTGGGTGAGAGCTGTATGAATCTTGGTTGGGAGCTGTGTGATACTTGGGTGGGAGCTTTGTGAATCTTGGGTGGGAGCTGTGTGAATTTTGAGTGGGGGCTGTGAGAATCTTGGGTGAGAGCTGTATGAATCTTGGGTGAGAGCTCTGTGAATCTTGAGTGGAAGCTGTGTGAATCTTGGGTGAGAGCTCTGTGAATCTTGAGTGGAAGCTGTGTGAATCTTGGGTGAGAGCTGTATGAATCTTGAGTGGGAACTGTATGAATCTTGGGTGGGAGCTGTGTGAATCTTGAGTGGGAGCTGTGTGAATCTTGGGTGGGAGCTGTGTGAATCTTGGGTGGGGGCTATGATAATCTTGGGTGAGGGCTGTATGAATCTTGGGTGAGAGCAGTGTGAATCTTGGGTGGGGGCTGTGTGAATCTTGAGTGGGAGTTGTGTGAATCCTGGGTGGGAGCTGTGTGATACTTGGGTGAGAGCTGTGTGAATTTTGAGTGGGAGCTGTGTGAATCTTGGGTGGGGGCTATGATAATCTTGGGTGAGGGCTGTATGAATCTTGGGTGAGAGCTGTGTGAATCTTGGGTGAGAGCTGTGTGAATCTTGGGTGAGAGCTGTGTGACTCTTTAGTAAGAACTGTGTGAATCTTGGGTGGGGGCTATGATAATCTTGGGTGAGGGCTGTATGAATCTTGGGTGAGAGCTGTGTGAATCTTGGGTGAGAGCTGTGTGAATCTCGGGTGGGAGCTGTGTGAATCTTAGGTTGAAGCTGTGTGAATCTCGGATGAGAGCAGTGTGAATCTTGGGTGGGGGCTGTGTGAATCTTGAGTGGGAGTTGTGTGAATCCTGGGTGGGAGCTGTGTGAATCTTGGGTGAGAGCTGTGTGAATCTTGGGTGAGAGCTGTGTGACTCTTTAGTAAGAACTGTGTGAATCTTGGGTGGGCCCCGGGCTTTGAGAATCTTGGGTGAGAGCTGTATGAATCTTGAGTGGGAGCTGTGTGAATCTTGAGTGGGAGCTGTGTGAATCTTGGGTGAGAGCTGTGTGACTCTTGGGTGAGAGCTGTATGAATCTTGGGTGAGAGCTGTGTGACTCTTTAGTAAGAACTGTGTGAATCTTGGGTGGGCCCTGGGCTTTGAGAATCTTGGGTGAGAGCTGTATGAATCTTGGGTGAGAGCTGTATGAATCTTGGGTGAGAGCTGTATGAATGTTGGGTGGGAGCTGTGTGAATCCCGGGTGGGAGCTGTGTGATACTTGGGTGAGAGCTGTGTGAGTCTTGAGTGGGAGTTGTGTGAATCTTGGGTGGGGGCTGTGTGAATCTTGAGTGGGAGCTGCGTGAATATTGGGTGAGAGCTGTATCAAACTCAGGCATAAGCTGGCTACTGTAGACAGTAGCTCTCAGGTGAGAGCTGTGTGAATCTCAGGTGTAAACTGGGTGCTTTAGACATTGGCTGTGCAATCTGCTGATCAGTTGCTTGATTACACTCTAATTGATCAGATCAGTAGTATGTAATACAAGCTCTGGTGAGAGCTGTGTGAATCTTGGGTGAGAGCTATATGAATCTTGGATGAGAGCTGTGTGAATCTTGGGTGAGAGCTGTGTGAATCATGGGTGAGAGCTGTGTGAATCGTGGGTGAGCTTTGGTTTGGTTCACCGCTTTGTTTTTCCCGGTGATTGCGGTGATCTGGTAGAATTGTATAGAGAAGATTGCCATCAGAGGATGAGGATAGCAGGCGGTTCCTCTCTGGATGGGGATTGTACATGACAGTGATCTCAGGGGGATCTCCGCTCTGATAAGACAGAAGAAAACATATTTATTGGGTCAGGATGGAGATATCAGGGACAGCCTGGGATTGTGGCAGCACTCCGACCCCAGGGGGAGGCTTATTAAAGCTGCGCTGCCAGAGAGATTCCAGGAGGAAGCTGCAGGGGAGATTATTGTCTCGGTGTTGGCCTCTGGCTGTGCTTCCTGACAATCCGGATCTCTGAAACTGATATAAAGAAAAAGTAAAATAAATGGTAACACACGAGTCTTACTGCAATGCGGAGTTATTCATTTCAATTAGCACCCCAACTCTGCAGTGCAGCACCCCGCAGCCCATGGCAGCAATTATCAAAGAAGGGTCCAGAATGATTTTCATCAGGTAAATTTCATTGGCTGCCATCACACAGTGCAAGATAATGTGCAACATTACACAATTTAACGCACCACAAAGAAGTAAATGGGGCGTGAAAAGCATTGAACACAACTAATGTGACTACCTGAATTTGACCAGATTTCAGCCAGTACAGCACGGCTCCGACTGGGAGAAGGAGAGGCAGTACAATGAGCCAATCATGTATACAAATATGCTAAATTGCTAATACAGTGCATCCAGAAAGTGTTCACAGTGCTTGACATTTTCTACATTTTGTTATGTTACAGCCTTATTCCAAAATGGATACAATTCATTATTTTCCTCAAAATTCTACAAACAATACCGCATAATGACAACGTGAAAGAAGCTTGTTTGAAATCTTTGCAAATTTATAAAAAATAATAAATGAAAAAATCCCATGTACATAAGTATTCACACCCTTTACCATGACACTCAAAATTGAGCTCAGGTGCGTCCTGTTTCCACTGATCATCCTTGAGATGTTTCCACAACTTGATTGGAGTCCCCCTGTGGTAATCTCAGTTGACTGAACATGATTTGGAAAGGCACACACCTGTCTATATAAGGTCCCACAGTTAACAGTGCATGTCAGAGCACAAACCAAGCCATGAAGTCCAAGGAATTGACTGTAGACCTCAGAGACAGGATTGTATGGAGGCACAGATCTGGGGAAGGGTAGAGAAAATTTCTTGCAGTATTGAAGGTCTCAATGAGCTCAGTGACCTCCATCATCCATAAATGGAAAAAGTTTGGAACCACCAGGACTCTTCCTAGAGTGGGCTGCCCGGCCAAACTGAGCGATCGGGGGAGAAGGGTCTTAGTCAGGGAGGTGACCAAGAACCCAATGGTCACTCTGACAGAGCTCCAGGGTTCCTCTATGGAGAGAGAAGAACCTTCTAGAAGAACAAACATCTCTGCAGCACTCCACCAATCAGGCCTGTATGGTAGAGTGACCAGACAGAAGCCACTCCTCAGTAAAAGGCACATGGCAGCCCACCTGGAGTTTGTCAAAAGGCACCTGAAGGACTCTCAGACCATGAAAAACAAAATTCTGTGGTCTGATGAAACAAAGATTGAACTCTTTGGTCATGTCTGGAGGAAACCAGGCACCGCTCATCAACTGAACAATACCATCCCTACAGTGAAGCATGGTGGTGGCAGCATCATGCTGTGGGGATGTTTTGTCAGTGGCAGGAACAGGGAGACTAGTCAGGATCGAGAGAAAGATGAATGCAGCAATGTACAGAGATATTTTTGACAAAAAACTGCTCCAGAGCGCTCTGGACCTCAGACTGGGGCGAAGGTTCATCTTCTAACAGGACAATGACCCTAAGCACACAGCCAAGATAACAAAGGAGTGGCTACAGGACAACTCTGTGAATGTCTCTGAGTGGCCCAGCCTGGGCCCACACTGAACCCGATTGAACATCTCTGGAGAGATCTGAAAATGGCTGTGCACCGACGCTCCCCATCCAACCTGATGGAAATTGAGAGGTCCTGCAAAGAAGAATAGGAGAAAGTGCCTAAAAATAGGTGAGCCAAGCTTGTAGCATCATATTCAAAAGACTTGAGGCTGTAATTGGTGCCAAAGGGGCTTCACCAAAGTATTGAGCAAAGGGTGTGAATACTTATGTACATGGGATTTTTTTCATTTTTTATTTTTTTATAAATTTGCAAAGATTTAAAACAAACTTCTTTCATGTTGTCATTATGGGGGATTGTTTGTAGAATTTTTAGAAAAATTATGAATTGAATCCATTTTGGAATAAAGCTGTAACATAACAAAATGTGGAAAAAGTGAAGCACTGTGAATACTTTTTGGATGCACTGTAAGTGACATGCTGATAGGAGGAGAGAGTAGAGAGAGGAGCTCATCAATCTGCTGCTACTCCTTCATTGTCCACTCCCAGGCTAGAGCAGGGAGGTGACCAAGCTCTGTTGCTTACCTGCAGAAGTGGAAAATCAGGTCACCAGGCAGAGCTGTGTAAATCTCAGGACTGGATGGACAGAATTACAAATCCTTTAACAGATCCCAACGATGTATTTCATCTATGTATGTAGCTGTTTGCCTTGAGTTCCACCTTAAAGTCTCCCCTCTGTCCTACATCTATGGAGAAGTCTTTGCTGCTCGTGAACTCTCACCTCAATCTGCCCGGGGCTCAGAAATAATTGTCCCATTTATAAATGACCCCCCGGGTGCTTCTATAGAGCAGAGAAGAATTTCTGTGCCCCGGGGGTGAGAGACTCCCTCTGCCTGTCACAGCCCAATCCTTTCTAATAATGCCCCCATAGCATTTGCTAAATAGAATGCTTAACCGATTGACCTCTGGAAGATTTACCCCCCCTTCACAACCAGGCTGTTTTTTGCGATACAGCAATTGACGATTGCACGGTCCTGCGACGCTGTACCCAAATAACATTTATGTCATTTTTTTTCCCACAAATAGAGCTTTCTTTTGGTGGTATTTGATTATCTGTGCGATTTTTATTTTTTGCACTATAAACAAAAAAGGAGCGACAATTCTTAAAAAAAATAAAAAATTTTTACTTTCTGCTATATATAACATTCCCAATAATCAAAAAATAAAAATAAAGTTTTTTCACCATTTTACGCCAATTTGTATTCTGCTACATATTTTTGGTAAATAAAATCCCAATAAGTGTATATTAATTGATTTGCGTAAAAGATATCGCGTGCGTCTCTGTGTGCTCCCGAATATTCATAGGGAGTCCATCTAGCCGTCCGGTTCAAAAGTCCCTGACAATTGGGGCGGGCCACAACCTCCCCACAACCGCGTTCGGAATTTATGGGGTTAAAACAGGCTGTAAGGCCTGTGAAATGTCTCTGAAAAGTCGATCACTTTTAAGAGGTGCATCAATTTCGCTGCATGTCTAAACCTAGCCTAATCCTGCTGCAATCAGAGCTGTGTGACGCAATGGAGGGGGACGGACTGACACAAAATTTTTTGGGGTGTCAGGATCTGGACTCAGACTAAGATCAGGACTCATGGCACTAACTGTCACACTGCTGCTATTAATACAGAACTAGTGACAGGTTTTTAAGGCTTGGTGCTTTCAGAGCGCAGCACAGTCTCAGCACCATATATGGGAATGGGCGGAGCCTGATGTCATCACTAGCGGTAGCGCTGTGCAATCCTCGCACTTTGCTCAGTGCAATTTGACTGCATGGAAAGTCAACAGATTTCTAACCAAAACTACTCTCTGCAGTTTATCCTCCAATGTCACAGCAGTTGTTCAGTGAGGATCAGGGGCTGACTGGCAACTTTCGGCCCAGGGGGCAAGTACAAACCAGAGGAGCATGGTGCAGCTACTCGGCCCCCCTCCCACTCTTCCTCTTCCCCGCCTCCTCCTGACCCCCATTCCAGGTACTCTCTACTTACCGGCCAAATCCGAGTTCCCAACCTGGCCAGCAGGGGGCAGTTGGGGAGAGATGGGTCAGCTTGATCGGGTTTGCCTGGGGGAGGAGAGTCTCCAGTGGTGCATGGAACCGGCCTCTGCTCAGACACAGTTTACACCATTCATGCTGGGGGGGGGGGTCTGCGCTCTGTTCTTGTCTTCACCCCGCACTCAGTAGGTCAGTGGTGAGGACTTTTTACTTCTCTTCACCAGGAATTCTTTAGGCATGTCTGTGGCAGAAACGGTGCAGCCTTTTTGTAGGGCATCAGAGCCACCCGGGGGGAAATTGCCCCCCTGCCCCCTGGCCGAGTCCTCCCCTGGCGAGGATGCCGATTGTCTGACAGCTGGTGCTGTGTGTTGAAGCATTGCATGAAAATATCTCCTGTCCAATCATTCGAATGTCAGAACGTAAGGAAAGATTGTGGCGTGTGTGGCCATAGATTAAATTAGCACCCCCATCCCTGATCTTCGCCCCCTTGTTAGCCCAGAGATGTGCGGAGTGCCCCTTTATATAGACATCCTTCATTTCCCCTCCCCTATGGAAAAACTTCTCTCCCATAAATCACAGAGAAGTCACGTTTCCAGAAGACGACGCGCCGCCGTCAGATATTCCCTTTATCAGACTCGGAGGCTTCTTAATTATCGCAGATGAAAAGCGCAGCTGGCTCGCCGTGTCTGACACGATGGCCGCCGCTGTCAATTATTGATCGGCGATTTGCATGCTGCTCCGGCGGATTCCTTTCAATGAGAGACCTCGTTAGGTAATTAAAGGGAAACCATCGACCTGAGAGGATCAATTAGACTTTGTAATGTGGTAATGGAGAGCACCGGTACTGGGGACGCGGCTCGGCGAGACGATCGTGTAACACAGGCTGCCGTCTGTCTGGATTACACGCCGCTTGTTACTGGGAAGACGCCGTTCAACTGTATTCACTGACAGAAGGGATCTATTTATAAATGTTTTCACCCAGGATTCACACAGCTTATCCCCGAGATTCACACAGCTCCCACCCGAGATTCACACAACTCCCACCCGAGATTCACACAGCTCTCATCCGAGATTCACACAGCTTCCACCCAAGATTCACACAGCTCCCACCCGAGACTCACACAGCTCCCACCCGAGATTCACACAGCTCCCACCCAAGAGTCACACAGCTCCCACCCGAGATTCACACAGCTCCCACCCAAGATTCACACAACTCTCATCTGAGATTCACACAGCTCCCACCCAAGATTCACACAGCTCCCACCCAAGATTCACACAACTCCCACCCAAGATTCACACAGCTCTCATCCGAGATTCACACAGCTTCAACCTAAGATTCACACAGCTCCCACCCGAGATTCACACAGCTCCCACCCGAGATTCACACAGCCTCCACCCGAGATTCACACAGCTCCCACCCAAGATTCACACAACTCTCGTCTGAGATTCACACAGCTCCCACCCAAGATTCACACAACTCCCACCCGAGAGTCACACAGCTCCCACCCAAGATTCACACAACTCCCACCCGAGATTCACACAGCTCTCATCCGAGATTCACACAGCTCCCACCCAGGATTCACACAGCTTCCACCCAAGATTCACACAGCTCCCATCCGAGATTCACACAGCTCCCACCTGAGATTCACACAGCTCTCACCCAAGATTCACACAGCTCCCACCCGAGATTCACACAGCTCTCACCCAAGATTTACACAGCTCTCACCCAAGATTCACACAGCTCTCACCCGAGATAAACACGGCTCTCACCCAAGATTCACACAGCTCTCACCCAAGATAAACACGGCTCTCACCCAAGATTCACACAGCTTCCATCTGAGATTCACACAGCTCTCACCCCACCCGAGATTCACACAGCTCCCACCTGAGATTCACACAGCTCTCACCCAAGATTTACACAGCTCTCACCCAAGATTCACACAGCTCTCACCCGAGATAAACACGGCTCTCACCCAAGATTCACACAGCTTCCATCTGAGATTCACACAGCTCTCACCCCACCCGAGATTCACACAGCTCCCACCCAAGATTCACACAGCTCTCACCCAAGATTCACACAGCTTTCACCCAAGAGTCACACAGCTCCCACCCAAGATTCACACCGCTCACATCCAAGATTCACACAGCTCTCATCTAAGATTTACACAGCTTCCACCCAAGATTCACACAGATTTCACATGAGAGTCCCATGGCTTACACCCAAGATTCACACCGCTCTCACCTAAGATTCACACCTCTCTCCTCCAGGATTCATTCAGCTTATGCCCGAGATTTACAGAGCTCACACCCAAGATTCACACATTCTTGTGGTACATTGACACATGAATGTGCTTCACGTTAAAGCAGCCTATTGAAATCAATGTAGTGCCAACACACTAAAATGTCCCAAAATTTGGGGCATGCCACAAAAAATGTGTGAATCCTGGGTGAACATTGTGTGAATCTTGAGTTGATATTTTCGAGTGCATTTTCTTGATTTTATCATTTTATATTGATGTACTGTCTTGTCCTCACCTCCTATGTGTAATAAAATGTACAATTTTTGAGAATTCAGATTTTTCTCCATCATTTTGCACCGTTAAAGTCCCACTTTGCCCCCCTCCATTGTAGCTATTGTGTGAATCTTGTGTGAAACATTCATAGAGTCCAGGATCTCAGCACACCCAATCAGATTCCAGCTCTAAATTCAAACAGAACTCTGATTATGTCATCCAGTCTGTACACCTTATTATGGTGACTCCTTCTAGTGTTATCAGACAAATATTGTTATAATGTTCAGCATGGGGGGTAATATTTCCGTGTATCCCCTTCCAGGTATTTATTACCTCTCACTGAGATTACAGTACTCCCTCTGACAATGCCTTCATCTGCTTTTCTGTCTGGAAGCACGGCGCCATCTTTGTTGCGGCATCATCCAGGGTCACCATTTACTTTCTGCACCGAGATGTTGGCTCAACAATGACACAATCATGTAAATCCTGGTGCCTGTGCAATTCTTGTGTTCACCAATGTCTGACACAGATCAGCCCCTGCTGCAGCCTCTCACCTTGTGACTTGCTACAAAGTTAGTGTACAATCTAATCAATGGGGGAGGGGAGACTGAGGAAATGCTTCCTCCTGCCTGCAGCAGACTGATCACTGAGGTAGAGGATGAGGCCGCAGTGCATTATGTGAAACACAGATCAAGGTAAAATTTGGGTCTTTTTATAAAAATATGTTTGCTGAACGAATGTCACAAGCATTCATCAAGTCGTAACAAAGTTTCTTTGTGTTTTGCCTCATAGGCTTATTTCCTATTATCATCAGCTCCATCTAGAGGCCATCATATAGTATTTATTTGATTGAGGTATTTCAGGCAATCATAGGAAATAAACCCATTAGACAAAATTTTTTTTAAGTCTAACTAAAGGCAAAATATTTTTTTTTTTTAGTTTTGGATAGAGTGGGGAAGGATTAGAACACCTGTCAGTTTTTATTGCTGTCTGTGTCCCTCTCTATTTGTCCTTTTTACTATTATCTTTGAAAGTGACAGTATAAAAAAATCCCACATTTTGGGTTGTCCCCAGAAAAGTAATAAAGGTGAAATCTTCAAATGGGGACACTAGTTTTGATGACCTGGGGGTCCCCAAGGTCCCTTAATTTGCAGAGATTTCCTCTCACTTCCTGTTTGGCTATGGGACAGGAAGTGAAGGGAAATCTCCCCAATGGGACAAAGCTGGCAAAATAAACCCCACAGGGGTTCTACTCCTCCTTACTCTATCCAAAATGAAAAAAAAAAAAAAATGTTTTGCCTTTAGTTCTACTTTAAGACTGGACAAATACTTGTGACATTCGTCCATAAATAGACCCCAAAGTGTTTATAAAGCAAAGAATTTCTCTTTTTCTCTTTTTCAGTTTTGGATATAATGGTTAGGACACCTATCAGGTCTTATTTCTGTTTGTGTCCCATTACAGGAGCTTTTCTTTCACTTCCTGTCCCGGAGACACAACAGGAAGTGAGCGGATATCTCCAAAAATGAAGAGAAATCCCCCATCGTGTTCACCTACTCATCAGGATCTCCGTATTAGGTAAATAAATTACTATTTATTTAAAATTGAACTATGATTTCCTTCCACAAAGAGAAACATCCAAATGATTAATATGTCACCATTCAAAAAAAATACAATTCTTCTCATAAAATACAGAATCAGATCATTTCAAGGAAGAATCCACCCAAAACTGATATCTGACTTCTGGCCGGGGTTCCTTGGCCTAATCACCTGCGGACTCCTCTTATGTCTCCAGTGGTGAGATATCCCTCCTCACTGGCCTACCTTTACACAGGCTATCCCCCCTTCAGTCTATTCTGAATGCTGCTCCCAGATTAATACACCTTACTAACCGATCCGTGACTGCTGCCCCTCTCTGCCAATTCCTTCACTGGCTTCCCCAACCCCATCGTTCCAAAAGTCAAAATACTAACCACAACATACAAGGCCATCCACAGCATCACCCCCAGCTACATCACCAACCTCATCTGCAGATATCGCCCAAATCGCCCTCTCCGTTCCTCCCAGGACCTCCTGTTCTTTAGCTCTCTTGTTACCTCCTCCCATGTTCACCTCCAGGACTTCTCCAGAGCCTCTCCCATCCTCTGGAACTCCCTACCCCAGTATGTCCGGTCAGTTCCTACCAGGGCTGGCCCAAGACATTGTGCTGCCTGGGTCAAGGAAATAAAATGCTGCTCCTTCACCAACTCCCCAAAATATCACGCCCACCAAAAGGCCCCCACATCCTATATTTTATATAAATATAACATTTAGAAAATATTATATTTATACTGTTATCTTCTTCCATAACTCACCACCAGACTGGTCCACCAAACCCATTGCCTGTCCCCAGTCCTCCCATCACTACTGTGTCTTCCGTGAGAGCGCTGATGTCTGATGTTATTGCGCACACCAGGATCACACGAGGGATGTTCCCAGGAGGAGAAGATATTTATAGTGTTATCTTCTTCTATAACTCACCACCAGACTGGTCCACCAAACACCCGCTGTCTGTCCCTAGTCCTCCTGTCACTACTGTGTCTTCCGCGAGCGCGCTAATGTCTGATGTCATTGCGCACACCAGGATCACGCAAGGGACGTTCCCAGGAGAAGATATTTATACTATTATCTTCTTCCATAACTCACCACCAGACCGGTCCACCAAACACCCACTGTCTGTCCCCAGTCCTCCTGTCACTACTGTGTCTGCCGCGGGCGCGCTAATGTCTGATGTCATTGCGCATACCAGGATCACGCGAGGGACGTTCCCAGGAGGAGAAGATATTTATACTGTTATCTTCTTCCATAACTCACCACCAGACCCATCCACCAAACACTGTCTGTCCCCAGTACTCCTTTCACTACTGTGTCTTCCGCGAGCGCGATGATGTCTGATGTCATTTTTTCGTCCCTCTGGGTCAGTCGGTAAGCCAAAGCCCTTCAAGACTCCCTCGGGTGGGTCCAAGTGACCCTGGTCTGGCAAACAAAAATCTAGTTTCTCCAGACCTGAGGACAAGGCCACTTCGACCTGAAGGTGCGCCCTCACCCGTATCTGGGGTGGGGGCACGTCTTTGCCGGTTCCTGCACATGTGGCTATCCCGGAATGGGTTCAAGAGGTCATACGGTCCGGTTACAAGATCGAGTTTCGATCCGTCCCGCCGGTAAGGTTTTTCCCTTCCAATGTGTGACACCAGGATCACGTCAGGAACGTTCCCAGGAGGAGATGCTCTGCCTCCTCATACTCATCAGTTTGCACTACAGACAGCATTATGAGATGGAGAAATGCCGCCCGTAACGTGCCGAAAACTGAAAACTGCTGAAAAAAAATCTTGGGCGTCAATTTGCTGCCCCTCTCAAAGTCCCGCCTGGGTTCAATGGACCCAGCGGGACCCATGGTAGGACCGGCCCTGGCTCCTACCCTGGCCGCCTTTAGGCGATCCTTGGAAACACACTTATTCAGGGAAGCCTACTCCACCTCCACCGAAGATCTGTACTTGAGTGCCCTCCATCAGATCATCCCCTGCAGCCCCTACCTTTTGTACCACCTCCCCCTCCCTTTAGATTGTAAGCTCCATGAGCAGGGTCCTCCTATTCCTTTTGTACTGAACTGTATTGTAAATTGTGCTGTCCCCCTTTTCATTGTAAAGCGCTGCGTAAACTGTTGGCTATATAAATCCTGTATAATAATAATAATCTCAGTAGAATTCCCATTAATCCACTGATTATGTAGCCAAAAAAGTCTTACTCCTTAGGCTGCATTTTTAATATGGTAAAAAGAGATCATCCAATGACATAATAAGTCGCAGAGGTGGGTGGAGCCAGGAGCTCATGACTGGAGACCTAAGAGACAGAATAGGCGTGACTGCCCATATGGAAGAAAAATATATTTCCAATATATTTAGGGAAATAAATTTTAGAAATATATTGAATATGGCCAAAATTGTAGCATTTCAAATATATTTCCAATATATTTGCGAAAAAAAAAAAAAAAAAAATTTAAAATATATTTTTCTTCCATGTGGGTGAAGTCACCATATCAGTTTTGGGAGGACTTTACTTTTAAAGGGTGGTGTTGTCATTGCTGGCTTGATTCTTAAAGGTGCAGGCATGGCTATCATCTTGTTCCTGGCTTCATTACCCAGTAAGTCTTTGACCTGGAACCAGGAGGCAGGATGGGAGTTCAGACTTTCCGACTTCACAGGCTGCATGCTTGTTTCAGGTCAGGTTGGAGGCGCTTAGACCTAACAGTGTTCCCAAAGCCTTAGATTGGAGGCAATATCCTCTTTGAGTGCACTATGGCCAAATAATTCCAGCTTAGGGATTGGATGGCATCCCAGGACTCCAGTGCTGTCCCTGTAAGGGTCACTTCCCATTGTAGAAGTACTGGTAGGTCTCCTCGGACACCAAGCTATCCGTGTCATTGAAGGTGTCACTCTCACCGGATTGATTAGAATCCTTCACCCTCAATAGCCGGCTCTGGAGCCTCTCCTGTTCCCGTTTGAGTTCAGCGTAGGAGCGGGAGAAGGTGTGGAAGATGGAGGTGGCGGGAAAGGCCATAATCAGGATCCCGCTAAGGATGCTGCTGAGGGCCACCACCTGCCCGGGGATACTGCGCGGCACCATGTCGCCGTAGCCCACAGTGGTCATGGAGATGATGGCCCACCAGTAGGACGCTGGTACGCTGGTAAACTCTTGGCAGCGGCCCATCTCGTTCTCGGCCAAGTGGACCAGCGGGGCAAAGAGGGTGACGGCCACACACAGGAAGAGCAAGAGCAGCCCAAATTCTCTGGTGCACCTCCGAACGGTGAGGCCCAATGTCTGCAGCCCCAGCGAGTGCCTGGCCAGGCGCATGACGTAGAGTATCCTCAAGGCACGTAGGACCCGCAGCACCAGGCTGATCTTCTCTAGGTATGAGTTGCTCGCTGGCTTGTCCTCAGACTTCTGCTCGTCCTCCACAATGAGCGACACGTAGTAGGGCAAGATGGCCAACGCGTCGATGATGTTCAGGGGCCCCCTGAAGAAACGGCATTTGCTTTTTGCCTGGATGAAACGGAGGAGGAACTCCAGAGAAAACCAAGCCACGCACACTGTTTCAATGATGAAGATGTTGTAACATTTCTGGGAACATTCCCCCTGTGAAGAGAGATGGGAGAGGTCAGTTCACCTGGTGTGTCTTAAAGTGACTGTAAATCTAAGACAAGAAATATGAACAATGCATTTACTTATATAGTGTCTACTTGTCTCAAATAAAAGCACTAAATGTTGTTTCTGTCTGATGCTTTGTTCCTCTGCTATCAGAATGAGTCCCTTCTAACAATTTTTCCGGACACCATGAGAAAAATGGTGACAGTGGAGGGACCTCCAGCACACAGTCTGTGATTGACAGCTGCAGCTCTGTTCTTGTGTGTTGTGTGAAGGGAGGTGTGTATCTTCCGTCCAATCAGCTCTCAGAGCTTTCCTCACAAAATTCTGCATAGTGTAACTTCAGCTCTCCTCCTCCTTTTTCTTAACTTACAGACAAGCTTGATAAATGTAGCACTTTGAGCCCCGGTTCACACTTCTGCGAGTGCCGGGTTCGCATGTAATGTCGGAGCGCACTGCTCCTTCATTACATGCGATCGGCTGTGCGGTGCGAGTTTAGCCATACACTTTGTATGGCTAAATTTGCATCGCACCCGCAGCAAACACGCACAGGAGGCATTTTTGCAGCCGCATCAGGATCGGATCGCACAGCGGTTCACACTTGTGCGATCCGATCCTGTGCGAACTGCACGATCACACTGCGATATGCGATCAAACTGGGGGTGTCGTTAAGATTACATTGACACCCCCAGCGTATCGCATATGGCAGTGTGAACTGCCGGGGGTGCGTGTGCGATGCGGGAACAGGCTGCGAGTTCGCAGCCTTCCCGCATCGCATAAGTATGAACCGGACCTGAACGGATGTAGAAAATAAAATACTGCAGATAAACAGGTACAACGTATGTAGGAGGATATTTTTTTTCCACCTCTATGTATCACCTGAGGATAGTCCCTTCACTGGATATATGTAAGGGTTTACAACCACTTTAAGTATTAGAGCAGCAACCAACAGTTCTCTACCTTGACACCACAGAGTGTCCCAATGTAAGGGCAAACAATGGTCGAGTCACCTGACACCAAAGAATGTCCCCCATGGGGCCATACACATTGGTGGATTCACCTAACGCCAAAGAGTGTCCTCCATGGGGGCATTCACATTGGCGGAGTCACCTTTTACAGCAGAGTGTCCCCATGGTGGAAAACACCATGGTGGGGGTCACCAGACACCGCAGAGTGTCCCGCATAGGGGCAAACACAATGGTTAAGTCAATATTCTCACTATCTTCTGCTATCTACCATCTCTATCATAATTAAAGTAAACCTGAACTCAATGACAATTACAGTATATTACCAAAAGTATTGGGACGCCTGCCTTTACACGCACATGAACTTTAACGGAATCCCAGTCTTAGTCCGTAGGGTTCAACATTGAGTCGGCCCACCCTTTGCAGCTATAACAGCTTTAACTCTTCTGGGAAGGCTGTCCACAAGGTTTAGGAGTGTGTCTATGGGAATGTTTGACCATTCTTCAAGAAGCGCATTTGTGAGGTCAGGCACTGATGTGGACGAGAAGGCCTGGCTTGCAGACTGCACTCAAATTCATCCCAAAGGTGATCTATTGGGGTGAGGTCAGGACAGTCAAGTTCCTCCACCCCAAACTCGCTCATCCATGTCTTTATGGACCTTGCTTTGTGCACTGGTGCGCAGTCATATTGGAACCCCAAACTGTTCTCACAAAGTTGGGAGCATAAAATTGTCCAAAATGTCTTGGTATGCTGACGCCTTAAGAGTTCCCTTAACTGGAACTAAGGGGCCAAGCTCAACCCCTGAAAAAAAAAACTCCACACCATAATCCTCCCTCCACCAAATGATTTGGACCAGTTCACGATGCAAGGTCCATAAAATCATGGATGAGCGAATTTGAGGTAGAGGAACTTGACTGGCCTGCACTGAGTCCTGACCTAAACCCAATAGAACACCTTTTAGGAGGAATTAGAGCAGAGACTGTGAGCAAGGCCTTCTCGTCCAACATCAGTGTCTGACCTCAAAATGCGCTTCTGAAAGAATGGTGAAACATTCCCATAGACACACTCCTAAACCTTGTGGACAGCCTTCCCACAAGAGTTGAAGCTGTTATAGCTGCAAAGGGTGGGCCAATTCATTATTAAACTCCTATGGACTAAGACTGGGATGCCATTAAAGTTCATGTGCGTGTAAAGGCAGGCGTCCCAATACTTTTGGCAACATAATGTAGTTTGCTCTTTGCAGTGTGTATTTTAAGCAATTGCCATGTCTGGGTTTTCTATCTATCCATGTGTGGCTGTCCACATTGCTCTGGACCAGCTTCCTGATGATGATGATGATGATGATGATGATGATGATGATGATGATGATGATGATGATGATGACAACAGGAGACCATGCCTGAGCAATATGTATTCTCCCACGCAAGGGTGGGGTAATGGTGTTGGATGTATCACACAATCTTGGTGGTTCAAAAAGGAAGCACAGGTATTGCTGCCCACTGACGCGTTTCGAGGGGGAATCCCACTTTGGTTCTGAGGAAGAGGGGATCTCCCCTTGAAACTTGTCAGCCATCTGGAGGGTTCTCCGACTTGATGGGTACAGTCTCTGTTCTCTTTGTGTCTATTATGGACCTTGATGTGCTTTTATCATTAACGTGTTTGTGAGTATACTTCTTTTTATACATTATTTAAGATATCACTTGGGTAATGCGCTAGGTTGGTCCCCTTATCTAATACAGCTACAATGCTGTGCGAATCACATGCAATGTCTGACGTCGCAATAGTGTGAACCCAGTCTCTCTGAACTGGCACCATGTGGGGGTGACTGGAGGAGTACCAGGGCTGGTACAATAGGCGGGCAGCCAGAGATACAGTAATCCTACTCTGAACCTCTTTAGTAAAGTTCAATTTAAATCTGTCTGATCATTAGGCAGTTCCCCTTATCTATTACAGCTATAAGCCTTTTCTACTTCACTAGAGAATGTGATTTGTATTTCTCCCTGTGTCCCCCTTGGGAGGATTTCCCATCACTTAATGTTCTGTCTGACACCAGCCAAAAAGGCAGAAAGGGGTGAGATTTTCCCTCACTTTGCATCATTATGTCATATAGGCAGGAAGTAATGAAAAATCCCCCAGAAGGGGACACAGCAATAAAAAGTTGAAATAGGGTTTTTTATAACCCTTTCATATTCCATCCAAAACTTGAAAAGTTATCTTTCTGTAAAGCAAAAGTGCAACTGGAATGTAAACTGAAGTGACCTGGTCCAGAAATTTTCCGCACTCTGCTCCTGCATGAGTTGTATATCCGGTGAGTATGGTGCAGGGTGCAGACACATGAGGATGTTAGGGATGATTTACAGGTCAGCTGCTCTCTCTCCTGACAAGAAATTTTTAATCTAGAAGTTCCTAAATTTATTGCATTACTGAAAATGTTGAATTTATTTTCCAGACTCTGTAAAATTTTAATCTACAGAAGAGGAGATTTTATCTAAGCAATCGATAGGACAGTACAGTTTATTTATGAGGATGCGGTAGGGGTGATCAGTTTAGCTCAAAGTCTCGGTGCTCCTCTTGAGGGCCACCAAGCACAATAAATTCAAGGATGTGAGGATAATCGGATGGGACTATGATATAATTACAGTATATATATATATATATATGGTGTCAGTGTTCCTAGGAGAGCCGCAGCGGAGGGCTGAGCTCCCATCATCTTCTACGGCTCCCATTAGGCATTCTGCGCTCCTGATGAAGTGGATGGAGGATGAGCGGAGAAGGTCGGGAGAATGTCTTATCTAGACGAGTAATGACTCTCTCCATGTTCTCTGGATATTTTTGGAACTGCTGAATAAGATATAGAAGAAATCTGAGATACTTTATCATCATCATGTCTGATAAAGATGAAAAATATTCCCCAGATCAGAACCAATCGTGAGAGAACTTCATTAACACTTTATTTCTGCTTCATCTAGAAGAGTATGCTGGGGTGCTCAGGAAACTGCCGGGTGACACTTAGGGGGGGTCCCTGGACAACGAGACACTGAACTTGGGGGTACTGCAAAGATGACACATTGACACTTTGGGGCCAAGAACAATGACACATTGACACTTGGTGCCCCAGAATAATGACATACTGACAGCTGGGAGTCCCAGAACTGACACTTTGTGGCCCCAGAATAATGACATACTGACAGCTGGGAGTCCCAGAACTGACACTTTGTGGCCCCAGAATAATGACATACTGACAGCTGGGGGTCTAGAACAATGGCACACTGACACTTGGAGGCCACAGAGCAATGGCACACTGACACTTGGAGGCCCCAGGACAATGACACACTGAGACTTGGAGGCCCCAGGACAATGACATACTGACACTTGAAGGCCCCAGAGCAATGGCATGCTGACACCTGCCAGTCCAGAACAATGACACGCTGACATTTGGTGGCCCCAAAACAATGACAAACTGACACTTGATGGCCCCAGAACAATGACACACTGACACTTGGAGGCCCCAGAACAATGACACACTGACACTTGGTGGCCCCAGAACAATGACACACTTACACTTGGTGGCCCCAGAACAATGACACAATTACACTTGGTGGCCCCAGAACAATGACACTTGGAGGCCCCAGAACAATGACACACTGACACTTGGAGGCCCCAGAACAATGACACACTGATACTTGGAGGCCCCAGAACAATGACACACTTACACTTGGTGGCCCCAGAACAATGACACACTTACACTTGGTGGCCCCAGAACAATGACACTTGGAGGCCCCAGAACAATGACACACTTACACTTGGAGGCCCCAGGACAATGACACACTGAGACTTGGAGGCCCCAGGACAATGACATACTGACACTTGGAGGCCCCAGAGCAATGGCATGCTGACACCTGCCAGTCCAGAACAATGACACGCTGACATTTGGTGGCCCCAAAACAATGACAAACTGACACTTGATGGCCCCAGAACAATGACACACTTACACTTGGTGGCCCCAGAACAATGACACAATTACACTTGGTGGCCCCAGAACAATGACACAATGACACACTGACACTTTGGGGCCCCAGAACAATGACACACTTGACACCTGCCAGTCCAGAACAATGACACACTTGACACCTGCCAGTCCAGAACAATGACAAACTGACACTTGGGGGCCCCAGAACATTGACATACTAACACTTGGGGCCCCAGAACAATGCAATACTAACACGTATGGGTCCAGAACAATGACACAATGACACTTGGGGGCCCCAGAACAATGACATACTAACAGCTGGAGGTCCAGAACAATGACACACTGACACTTGGGGGCCCCAGAACAATGACATACTGACACTTGGGGGTTTCATAACAATGATACACTGTCACTTGGGGGTTCAGAATAAAGATAAACTGACACTTGGGGGTTCAGAACAATAATATACTGACACTTGGGGGTCCAGAATAAAGACAAATTGACACTTGGGGGTCAAGAACAATGATGCAATGATACTTGGGGGTCCAGAACAATGATACATAGGATCCAGAACAATTACACAATGACAGACTGAAACTTGGGGGTCCCAAGGCCTAACATAGTGTATGCTGGGGTGCTCAGGAACTGCAGGGTGACATTTGGCGGTCTCCGACAATGACACATTGGACTTGGAGGCCCTGCAAAGATGACACACTGACACTTGGGTGTCTAGAACAATGACTCTTGGGGGGCCCAAGAACAATGAGGGAACTCTGCAGACCCTGTTGTAAAGGAGACCTCTGAGGACTCTGATGTAAGGAGAAATGCTGCAGACTGTGGTATGGTGTAAAAAAAAACTCTGATGTAAGAGGGTCTCTGGTCACCAGAGCCCCCCCTCCCCCCAGCCCTTAAATAAGAGTTCACAGAGCTCTACTTAGCATCAGACACCACAGAGTTCCCCTTTACATCACAGTCCACTGTATGAGGGAACTCTGTGGACCCTGATGTAAAGGGAAATGCTGCAGACTGTTCCTGATGTAAAGGGAAACTCTGATGTAAGGGAGAGTCTGGTCTCCAGATCCCCCCTCTTTCTTACATAAGAGTGCACAGAGTTCCCCCTAACATCAGAGTCTGCAGGATTCCCTCTTACAGTACAAGGAGGAACTCTGCGGACCCTGATGTAAAGGGGAACTCTGATATAAAGCCAAACGCTGCAGACCATAATGTAAGGGAGAATGCTGGGGACTCTGGTGTAAAGGGGAATTCTGATATAAGGTGGTCTCCGGTTCCTGTAATTTGTAAAAGGCGCCAAGTTGCACCATGATGTCACTGCTCCCAGCTGGCTCAGAACTGCACATGCTTCATTGCGCCCAGCCGGCTTCAGAACTGCACATGGGCAGTTCCAAAGCCAACGTGCAGCAGTGTTTTTTTACAGGTGGCCGCCATCCATAAGGGACATGTACAGGTAGCTTGTAAATTGCCTGATATTTACAAACTGTCTGTAAATTTATGGACAGTTGGCAACCCTGAATGACACACTGACGCTTGGGGGTTCAGAACAATGACACACTGACACTTGGGGGTCCCAGAAAAATAACACACTGGCACTTGGGGTCCCAGAACAATGAAACATTGAAACTTAGGGGTTTCAGAACAATGACACACTGACACTTAGGGGTCCAGAACAACGACACACTGAAACTTGGGGGCCCCAGAACAATGACACATTGACACATGGGGGTCCCAAAAAATAACACCCTGGCACTTGGGGTCCCAGAACAATGAGACATTGAAACTTGGGGGTTTCAGAACAATGACACACTGACACGTGGAGGTCCAGTACAATGACACAATAACTCTTGGAGGTCTAGATCAATAACACTCTGACACTTGTAGGACCAGAACAATGACACACTGACACATGGGGGTCCAGAACAATGACACACTGACACATGGGGGTCCCAAAAAATAACATACTGGCACATGGGGTCCCAGAACAATGAGACATTGAAACTTGGGGGGTTTCAGAACAATGACACACTGACACGTGGATGTCCAGAACAAAATGACATAATAACACTTGGAGGTCTAGAACAATAACATACTGACACTTGTAGGACCAGAACAATGACACACTGACACATAGGCGTCCCAGAAAAATAACACACTGGCACTTGGGGTCCCAGAACAATGAGACATTGAAACTTGGGGGTTTCAGAACAATGACACACTGACACTTGGAGGTCCAGAACAATGACACAATGAAACTTTTAGATCCAGAACAATGACACACTGACACTTGGAGGTCCAGAACAATGACACAATGAAACTTTTAGGTCCACAACAATGTCACACTGACACTTGGAGGTCCAGAACAATGACAGACTGACACTTGGAGGTCCAGAACAATGACACACTGACACTTGGAGGTCCAGAACAATGACAGACTGATACTTGGGGGTCCACAACAATGACACACTGACACTTGGAGGTCCAGAACAATGACACACTGACACTTGGAGGTCCAGAACAATGACAGACTGACACTTGGGGGTCCACAACAATGACACACTGACACTTGGAGGTCCAGAACAATGACACACTGACACTTGGAGGTCCAGAACAATGACAGACTGACACTTGGGGGTCCACAACAATGACACACTGACACTTGGAGGTCCAGAACAATGACACAATGACACTTGGAGGTCCAGAACAATGACAGATTGACACTTAGAGGTCCATAACAATGACAGACTGACACTTAGAGGTCCAGAACAATGACAAACAGACACCTGGAAGTTCAGAGCAATGACACACTGACACTTGGAGGACCAGAACATTGTCACACGGACACTAGAAGATTTCAGAATAATGACATACTGACAGCTGGGGGTTTCAGAACAAAGACACAAGGACACTAGAGTGTTTCAGAAAAATTACATACTAACATCTGGGGTTTCAGCACAAGGACATACTGTCACTTGAGACACTGATATCTTGGTTATGGTGACTTAAGGTGGCGCGGTGTCACCCTTCGTCTTGTAATCCAATCTCTCGCGCAGTATTCACATTTCAGCTGATTTGGCATTCGACTACTTTATACGCCGATGACTTCCAGTCACCTGGAGCACTGAACAATGTGCCGACGTCTTCAGAGACGGCTCTCCTCACGTCTCCTCTTCAGCTTACGACGTGAATTTATTGCCATTCAGTGGAATTCTCCGCTCGAGGCCAATAATGCAAAGATGAAATGATGCCGCCGCCTGCCCTCCTCATTTTGCTAATAACAGAAGTTTTCAGTGTAAAAGAAAACCGCCAAGTTATCTGTCTCAGCGGACAGTCGTTGGCAGGGACGGCGGAGGATGTCACGGAGGATTTACCGCAGATCGGGCGCAATAAGACGCATCAGATTATTACCAGCGAGAGTGAATGTTCAGTCTCCCATCACTTTGTTTTATTCTGTTAATATGAGAATGGGAGATCGTTATGTGTGATATGAACCATTCCTAGCCTCCCACAGTGACCATCACACCGGACGCACGCCGCCGCAATGTTGCAGCAATTTTGGAAATGTTACAATTGACTTTTGACAAAAAAAGAAACTATTACACAGAACTGAACAATCGTTAGCGATTTTCTCTCTACAATTGTTTTACAGGTTTAGACAACCAATCGAAATTGAGGTTCCCAGAATCCCTCTCATTGGTGACTCAAGATCCAATTGGTTCCATTTTTTTACAAAAAATGTTCACCCTCTGGCTGATAAAATTGGGGGAAAAAAATAAACCAATTGCTGGAAATTGATTCAATATGAAGTTTCAATGGAAATTCCCCCACCCTGTTGCCAGGGGCATAGCAGCTTCACTGTTTGTCAGGGTCAATTGTGCCACTTTAAATAACATTTCCCTCTCATGTCATGGCAGGTTGGGAAGCCTTTACACATGAAAAGAAAGAATGGCCGCACACCGCTGACTTGATCCAAGTAAAAGTCCTTTCTTACTCTAAAACAGGACAAACACTTGACTTGACAAATAGCTAACGTGTTTCACACCAAAGAGTGCTTAATCGTGTGAAACGCGTTAACTATTTGTCAAGTCCCTGTGCTGCTTGTCATGTTTTGGAGAACTAAAGGACTTTTATTTGGATCGAGTCAGCAGTGTGCAGCCACTCCTTATTAAACTCAAACCTATATACATAATGACAATGGTAAGTTAGCAGTGGCACAAAGTGAAGATTTGCACTGATGCCACAGAAACGAATACAGAATGCACACGCTGTATGTCTACAATCATTGAAACCCTCTAACAATGGAATCTCACAAGTGCACTTAAAGTATCTGTACCTAAAGTATTTGACAGTCCCTGGGAGAACACTGAGCTGGTCAGTCCTCGACCACCCTCTTGTAGAGAACATGGCCCCACTTCAGGAGACCCCAGTGTACAGGTTCTGGTGCCCCACTGTCAGGGATCCACTGCCATGCGCAGGCGCACTGGCGCCGCAAACCGGCGAATGCCTATGCGCATGCGCGTACGAAGAGGCGCCTTGAATAGCTCGAGGCTACCTTAGAATAGCTCGAGGCTACCTTGCAATAGCTCAAGGCTACCTTGCAATAGTTCGATGCTACCTTGTAATAGTCAGAGGCTACCTTGGAATAGTTTGAGGCTACCTTCGAATAGTCAGAGGCTACCTTGGAATAGTTCGAGGCTACCTTAGAATAGTTTGAGGCTACTAAATTGGCGCCAAAAAGGCCTATTTAAACACAGCAGTCACTCCAGGTAATTTCTGTGTTATCTTCAGCTCTTCCTTGTGATCCTGTGTTCCTAATTGTTTGACCCGGCTTCCTCTTGACCTTGCTACTTGCTGCCCGCCCCGACCTTTTGGCTCGTCTGACTACTCTTTTGGTTATCCCTTGTCTGCTTCTCCGCTTCTGGACCGGAACCTGCACTCTGCCTGGCTGGGTGATCCTGGGGACCGCGACCTGGTGCTAGCTTGCTGTGTAGTCCATCCCCACCACTAGGGGCTCTGGTGAAAACCAGCTAACACTTAGACTCCGCACCTCAGGTGAACCTATGTCCTTATCAGAGTACTTAGTCAGGCTCCACCTGCCATCCTGACACCCACCAATATACCCAATAGGCTGCATCTTTGACAACAGATGAAGCTTCAGTCTCATTGTCTACTGTAGACTCCTTCTGGTAGATTCAATAATACCTTTATTACTGTTCCACTGAAGTCACAACCTTAGATATACAGTCAGACAGACAATTTACTAACCATATCCACTTACAGACACTTTCTTATTGCAGCAGCTATGCTGGGTTTCCAAGTCATGACTGTGGAGTCCAATAGGCATCCAAGTTAGACCCAGTGCACTCCATAAACAGCACTCAGTAACACACCTGGTCTGAAACAACCCCTCTCTGGGGTGACACGCCCCCTCCCTTCAGTACAAGCTGTGCCGAGGGGTGTGGCTGTTACTCAGCTCTGCCAGCACAGAACACTGGAGGTGGAGGACAGAAAGCAGCATTTTCAGTAAGAGAAAAGAAGAGAGTTTAGGACATTTCTTTGCTAAAATAAGTCAAAAATCATAATATAGGGGTACAGAACTGTACAGAGATAAAAGGGTATAGGACTTAAAATGGGCATTAAAGGAACAGCAGCACTTGCCCCATCATTGCCATCAGTCCCGCCACTGTGACCCGGTGACCAGGAACCAAAAGATGCCTTTGGCTTCGCTAGCTCTGCTTGTCCATCAGGGGCCACCAGGGCCCCTAATAAGGCTGTACAGCTATACCTCCTGTACTGGGCCCGGGCCCCACAAGTTCAAAAGGGGGGCCCAGGCACCTGTTAGGCAGGAGGGCCGGCTGTACTGTCTTTTTGCAGAGATAAATCCACTTATGTCTCCCACTACAGCACTGTCAAATTCTCCTCCTCTCTCTCCTTCCAGCTGCACTGCAAGGGGATTGGTCCAGCACATGCACCCCTTCCATCTGCTGTCCGGGCCCCCCTGTGTGCCCCTTTCCCACACAGCGCTTCTGGCTCCCCCCCCCTCCTTTAGAAGGTTTAGAGGCCCCTGTTCTATAACACCGCCAGGTCACCATTATTCTATAAATCACAAAGTATTGTTAAACAATAAAGTAACAGTCACAAAATAATTGCTACAATCACAATCCACTTTTTCATGTCACGTGACCAATGCCATGACCATACAACCTGTAAACCCACTTGCCCTCTGAAAGATTTACCCCCCTTCATGACCAGGCCATTTTTTTTTTTGCGATGCGGCACTGCGTTACTTTAACTGACAATTGCGTGTATTTGATTACTGAGGTTTTTATTTTTTGTGCTATAAACAAAAAGACCGACTATTTTGAAAAAAAAATAATATTTTTTTTACTTTCTGCTATAAAACACATCCAATAAAAAAAATGTAAAAAATCAAATTTCTTCATCAATTTAGGCCAAAATGTATTTTGTCACATATTTTTGGTAAAAAAAAAAAATATCCCAATAAGCGTATATTGATTTGTTTGCGCAAAAGTTATAGCATCTACAAACTATGGGATATATTTATTTTTTACTAGTAATGGTGGCAATCAGTGACATAGCAGGACTGCGTTAATGATACTTTTGGCGCTTTTTGGGGACCAGAGACAGTAATACAGTGATCAGAGCTAAAAATATGCACTGTACTGATACTGCCTGGGAAGGGGTTTTAGGGGATGATCAAAGGGTTAACTGTGTGCCTAGCCAGTGTTTTCTCACTGTGTGGTAGGTGCTTTTACTAGGGGAAGGCATTGATCCATGTTTCTGCTTTGTAGATACACTGGATCAATGCCTTCCCTACTGACAGAACAGCGATTTGCCTTTTTACATAGGTAGATCTCTGATCTCTGCCTGTGTACTGAACGATCAGCGGGTGCTGGAGGAAATAGGGTTCGCGGGACACGCTGTGCAGAATCACAGCAGGAGCAGGCTGCTAGTGGCGCGCACTCGCGCCCGATACCTGGAAGTGCAGGATCACGTACGAATCAACAACAAGTGGGACACAATCATGAAGTGGAACGAAATTTATTGGATATTTCAAACTTTTTTAACAAATAAAGAATGGAAAAATTGGGCATGCAAAATTATTCAGCCCCCTTAAGTTAATACTTTGTAGCGCCACCTTTTGCTGCGATTACAGCTGTAAGTCGCTTGGGGTATGTCTCTATCAGTTTTGCACATCGAGAGACTGAAATTTTTGCCCATTCCTCCTTGCAAAACAGCTCGAGCTCAGTGAGGTTGGATGGAGAGCGTTTGTGAACAGCAGTTTTCAGTTTTTCCACAGATTCTCGATTGGATTCAGGTCTGGACTTTGACTTGGCCATTCTAACACCTGGATATGTTTATTTGTGAACCATTCCATTGTAGATTTTGCTTTATGTTTTGGATCATTGTCTTGTTGGAAGACAAATCTCCATCCCAGTCTCAGGTCTTTTGCAGACTCCATCAGGTTTTCTTCCAGAATGGTCCTGTATTTGGCTCCATCCATCTTCCCATCAATTTTAACCATCTTCCCTGCTGAAGAATAATCAGGCCCAAACCATGATGCTGCCACCACCATGTTTGACAGTGGGGATGGTGTGTTCAGGGTGATGAGCTGTGTTGCTTTTACGCCAAACATAACGTTTTGCATTGTTGCCAAAAAGTTTGATTTTGGTTTCATCTGACCAGAGCACCTTCTTCCACATGTTTGGTGTCTCCCAGGTGGCTTGTGGCAAACTTTAAACGACACTTTTTATGGATATCTTTAAGAAATGTCTTTCTTCTTGCCACTCTTCCATAAAGGCCAGATTTGTGCAGTATACGACTGACTGTTGTCCTATGGACAGAGTCTCCCACCTCAGCTGTAGATCTCTGCAGTTCATCCAGAGTGATCATGGGCCTCTTGGCTGCATCTCTGATCAGTCTTCTCCTTGTATGAGCTGAAAGTTTAGAGGGACGGCCAGGTCTTCGTAGATTTGCAGTGGTCTGATACTCCTTCCATTTCAATATTATCGCTTGCACAGTGCTCCTTGGGATGTTTAAAGCTTGGGAAATCTTTTTGTATCCAAATCCGGCTTTAAACTTCTCCACAACAGTATCTCAGGCCTGCCTGGTGTGTTCCTTGTTCTTCATGATGCTCTCTGCGCTTTAAACGGACCTCTGAGACTATCACAGTGCAGGTGCATTTATACGGAGACTTGATTACACACAGGTGGATTCTATTTATCATCATTAGTCATTTAGGTCAACATTGGATCATTCAGAGATCCTCACTGAACTTCTGGAGAGAGTTTGCTGCACTGAAAGTAAAGGGGCTGAATCATTTTGCACGCCCATTTTTTCAGTTTTTTATTTGTTAACAAAGTTTGAAATATCCAATAAATTTCGTTCCACTTCATGATTGTGTCCCACTTGTTGTTGATTCTTCACAAAACATTACAGTTTTATATCTTTGTGTTTGAAGCCTGAAATGTGGAAAAAGGTCACAAAGTTCAAGGGGGCCGAATACTTTTGCAAGGCACTGTATATATATATATATATATATATATATGTACTGTATATATATATATATATATATATATATATATATATATATATATAAATACGTGATTCTGTGGAGCGCAACCGCCCCACATATATATATATATATACGTGATTCTGCACAGCGCTGCCGCCCCGTAGCAGTAAATCTGCTATAGGGCGGTCAGCAAGTGCTTTTAAAGGAAACCCCGCTCCAGCCCTGAAATGTTGAGATTTATACATATGTGATGTGTACAGTTATATCTAGTATTAGTTTGTGTTTCTGAGTATTGGTGGCGATGAATAATAAAGGGTGATGGAAGTGGCATTGGTACTGATCAGGAAAAAGAAAAAAATAACCAATTACTTGAGGTCCTGGGTAGAGAAAGCCATCGTCCCTTTAATTGAATTAACAAAAGAAAAAAAAACCCTAAGTAGGTGGGACTATAAAGGCAACCGCTAACCATATAAGTAAAGGATATATTTTATTTATTCCAATTTTTTCCACCTTGGCACCTTCATCTTATGACCTTCTTTCCTTTAATATTACACAGCTGTGTGCTTCATCACCAATTAGCCTCATCTTTGTGAATCGTGCAACCTCCATCTCTTATACCCCTGAAGAAAGGTGGTGGTCACTTGAAACGCGTCAGATACTGGAGGAAACACTTAGGTTCCTTTCACACGGTGGTGCGCCCGACGGACTCTGTTTTGCTCAGCGGGGATCGATCCGCTGATCCCCGCTGAGCAGGCGGGTGACAGCTCTGTCTCCACTCTGTGTGCAGAGACGGAGCTGTCAGAGCCCCGCTGTCCTCTATGGGGAGATCGGATGAGAATGAGATCACCTGTCCGTTTTCATCCGATCCTTCAGACAGATGGAAAATAGGGTGTCCATCTGTCCGTATTTCACGGATAGGATCGGATAGCAGCGGGTTTCAGTGGAGATGTCTCCGCTGACATCCGCTGCTCCATTGGGGTGCATAGAGCATCCAATCAGGTCCGCCTTAAAAAACTGACAGACGGATTGGATCAGAAAGCCTTAGTTTGCAGACTGAGGGCTAATACTATTGATAAGCATAGTCTCTTAGCCGTGATGTTTATATTTTTGTTACCTGTATATGTATTTGTTTGTAGAAATATGTATGATACACAGAATTCATTTTATATAGAATAAATAAAATATATGTTTTACTTATATGGTTAGCGGTTGCCTTTATAGTCCCACCTACCAAGGGGGTTTTTTTCTTTTGTTGGTACTGATCAGTGCCACACATAGCCAGGAAAGGCGCCTGCAGCAAACACCTAGATTGCCCCTAAAGATTGGGAGAATTGATGGCGGTGAACATAGCGCCCCGGTGCTGTAAGACATCGCTGGACAGGAGAATGCTGAAAACTCTTCCAGATTCTTCACTTTTCACATCAATCAATACAACTCTCCTGAGCGGTGGCACAGACAGTCCAGTGTGCAGCCTCGGACAGGCCATGTTTTCCTGACCTCCTCGCACCACCATTGGTGACTCTGCTCAGTATTTAAGTGAACGGATCGGCCAGCCCATCTTTCCCTGGTTGGAGCTTCATTTACAGAATTCCATCTTTGTGTGAGCCGAGTCCGGCGGGAGGATTTCAAGCTCATGAAAGAATAATCTCGCCAAAGACGGATGACTTGGACAGAAAATGGCTTTTCTATACTTAGAAACGGGCGGCTATTTTGCTGAGCTGGATATTAAAGTGGACCTGTCATGGTTTCTTGTTTGTGTGAGCTGCACTAATGTTACAGGGAAGGAAGTGTTGGAGCTAAGAGCCTCATGGAGGCACGGGGCACTGCATGCCTCATGCCACTTGCTGACCGCCGCACGACTATTTACTGAGGTCAGCCCCTCACAGGCAGAGCGACATAGTACTACGTCGCTAGCCTGTGAGAGTCTAGGGAGCGAGCGCTCGCCCTCGGAGGCGCGTTCCCGCGCGGTCACGGTCCCCCCCACACGTGTGACTGGCGGTCACTCGGCGATCGTCGGTGCAGAGGGAGAAAGGCAGGCGGCTAATGTAAACAAGCCGCCTGTCATTCTCCCCTGTGTATGAATGGTGATCATACGGTTCTACTATGTAGGTCCGTTGATCACTGTTCATACACCTCAAGCCACAGCCAATCACAGTTACCCCTCCCTCTCAAAAAAAAGTTAACCCCTTCACTGCCAGTGTAATTTTACAGTAACAGTGCATATGTATATTAATGATTACTGTAGTAATGTCACTGGTAACCCCAAAAGTGTCAAAAATGTCAGTCAAGGGTCTGATCTGTCCACCGCAATGTCGCAGTCCCGCAAAAAAAATCGCAGATCGCTGCCATTACGCGTTTAAAAAAAAAACAACAAAAATTACAAAAATCTTTCCCTTTGTTAGTAAACGCGATAACTTTTGCGCAAACCAATCAAAATACGCTTTTTGTGATTTTTTTTTACCAAACATATGTAGCAGAAAACAAATTGGCCGAAAATGTTAAAAAATTTTGATTTTTACATTTTTTTGGGGGAATTTCATATAAAAAATGTGAAAAATATTGTTATTTTTGCAAAATTTACGCTCTTTTTTTGTTTATAGCGCATGATCAAAAAATCGCACAGGTGATCAAATACCACCAAAAGAAAGCTCTGTTTGTGGGAAAAAAAGGACGTCAAATTCGTTTAGGTACAGCGTCGCACGACCGTGCAAGTGTCCGTTAAAGTCACGCAGTGCCGAATCGCAAAATAGGCCCTGGTCAGGAAGGGGGTAAAATCTTCCGGGGCTTAAGTGGTTAATGTATGTCCCCCATCTGCAGCCAGATTATTTTCTCCATCCAGTTCAGTTTATGGCTGCATTTGAAATAAAAAGTGTTCTTTGTGGGTGAGGAATAATCCTTTAAGAGGTCCTCTGCCAATAAAATTTCCACATTCTTATAAGCAGGGCTGTACTTAGTCATAACGCTGCTCTAAGCCTTATGGGCCATACACACTATACAATTGTCTTTAGATTTTTTCCTTTAGATTTACCAAAACCATATAATATGAGGTCAAATCTAAACACTTTCAATGTGTATGCAGCCAGGCAGGCCCTTGCACTACATAGTTGAAGGTAAATCTAAAGGAAATCTACCAACAAAAGTTGTGTAGTGTGTATCCAGCTTTAGAAACCGACTCTTGTGGATTGGCCGAAAAAGTCCCCACATCTTAACCCTCTGTCCCACTGATCTTGTGTCCAGGGCCATGTCCAGGGATCACAGCATCAACCCTATTTAACCACTTCTGGACCGGAAGATTTTCCCCCTTAATGACCAGGCCATATTTTGCGATTAGGCACTGCGTTGCTTTAACGGACAATTGCATGGTCGTTCGACGCTGTACCCAAATAAAATTTATGTCCTTTTTTTTCCCCACAAATAGAGCTTTCTTTTGGTGGTATTTGATCACCTCTGCAGTTTTTATTTTTTGCGCTATAAACAAAAAAAGAGCGACAATTCTGGAAAAAAAAACAATATTTTTCACATTCTGCAATATGCCACTCCCAAAAAAAAAAAATTTAAAATCAAAATTTTTTAACATTTTAGGCCAAATTGTTTTCTGCTACATATTTTTGGTAAAAAAGCGTATTTTGATTGGTTTGCACACAAGTTATAGCGTCTGCAAACTACGGGAAAGATTTATGTCATTTTAATTTATTTTATTTTTTTACTAGTAATGGCGGCGATCTGCGATTTTTTTAGCGGGACTGCGACATTGCGGCGGACAGATCGGACCCCTGACTGACATTTTTTACACTTTTGGGGGGACCAGTGACATTACTACAGTAATCAGTGCCAAAAATATGCACTGTTACTATTTGGGTTTGGTTCCCAAGACCTTATTAGTAGGTTTTTGCCTTCATCCCTTGAAGATTTTGGAGGGTGATTTTGGTACCTCAGGCCAATGATTTGGGACTTTATGGGCTAGTATAAAGTAGATTGATTTGGAAAGTATGGTTTTTTTATTCAAAAAAAGATAAATAATACATGGATACAATAATCACATGAAGTGTGGGTTATAGACCCATTAGTGATTGGTGAAGATAAGAAAGAAGAAGTGACATTTGTGATAGGTGACAAATGGTATGTCTCTCTATTATTCACGCTTGGATGGCGTGAAGTCTGTAGGGAGAGATATCCTTAAATTCCTACGCGTTTCGGCTTGGCGCCTTTGTCAAGGAAATTTTTTCACCGTATCTGTAAATATATTCCACTAATCAACTAATATATTTACAGATACGGTGAAAAAATTTCAGACTTCACGCCATCCAAGCGTGAATAATAGAGAGACATACCATTTGTCAGTCACCTATCACAAATGTCACTTCTTCTTTCTTATCTTCACCAATCACTAATGGGTCTATAACCCACACTTCATGTGATTATTGTATCCATGTATTATTTATCTTTTTTTGAATAAAAAAAAACATACTTTCCAAATCAGTCTACTTTATACTAGCCCATAAAGTCCCAAATCATTGGCCTGAGGTACCAAAATCACCCTCCAAAAAAATATGCACTGTTACTGTAATAATGGCACTGGCAGGGAAGGAGTTAACACTGTGGGTGATCAAGGGGTTAAATGTGTACTTGGGCTTGTTTCTAACTGTGGGGGGGCATGGCTTGTGAAATGACATATAAAAGGATCACAGGAGCTCTGTGATCATTCCAGGGAGAAGAACGGTCGGCTGTGTTTACAACAGCTGCCCATTCTTCTCTCTCAGTGGGGAGCGATCGCGGGTGTCAGGCGGGAGCGCGCTGACGAGCGGGGGCGGGAGCGCAGGGGCGGGAGCGCGACGGCGCGCGTTTGCCCTTAGCTGCAGGCACGCGACCGACGTATACCTAGGGCGGTTTGCGCAGGAGCGGCTGCCTGCCACAGTATAACTGCGGTGGATGGTCGTTAAGCAGTTGTAAACCTCATATGTGAAATATGAACAAAACGTATCCCTCTATAGTGTGTACTTGTCTCGATTAAGAGCGCTAAGTGTAATTTCTGTCTGCTGCTTCCTTCCTCTGCTATCAGCATGAGTCACTTCTGACAAGTTTTCCTGACACCAAGAGAAAAAAGGTGACAGGGGAGCTAGGATTACCACCTCATCCCTTTGAACCAGGACACACATTCATTACACAGGTTCTGTAGCTGATTAAGGTGGTAATTAAACTCACTTAGTGCCTTATGTGCATTATATTAGCCTCAGAGCCCGTGTTCATGTGTGTCCTGGATTAAAGGGATGAGGTGGCAATCCTACAGGGGAGGGACCTCCAGCACACTGGATTGACAGCCTCAGCTCTGATCCTGTGTGAAGGGGGGTGTGTCCTTTACTTCCAATCAGCTGTCAGAGCTGTCCTCACTGAACTCTGCAGAGTGTAATTTCAGCTCTCCACCCCCTTTTTTCTGACAGCTCAGACAAGCTTTCAAAAATTCTGTACTTTGAATGGATGCAGAGAAGAAAAGACTGCAGATAAACAGGTAAAACCTACGTAGGAGGATTTGTTTCATCTTGGTGTATTCCCCAAGGCCAGTCAATTCAATGGGTAAATGTTAGGGTTTACCACCACTTTAGGTTACTGCACATGCACAGTTGTTTCAAAAATGAATTAATTGTGGGCTGCGAGTGGGAGGTCCCCTCATATTTAGAGGTGGGGCTTGGGCAGGACCAACCCACGAAGTGTATGTGATGGGTGGTCTCCATATGTTTGGAGAAGGGGTTTGGGTGGGACCAACCTATCAGGGGACGTGATGGGTGGTGCTCTCATATTTAAACATGGAGTCTAGGTGGAACCAACGTGTAAAGTGGGCGTGATGGGTGGTCAGTGCCGGGACAAGGTCATCTAGAGCCCAGGGCGAACATGCCAAACTGCGCCCCACCCTCCAGGATGTATGAACAGCAAAAATCTCCCCACAAAAACATTGAGCACTAATCTTCATGCTTACCATCTAAGCACAAATTCCCCCGTCTCCCAGTACAAATACACCCCCTGCTGAAATCCGCCATCTTGACACAAACCTTTGGCACCCCCATCCCCGAAATCCCAACAGCTCAAATAGCCCCCCCCCAAAAAAAAAAAATCACCACTCCTAGTGCAAATACTCTACCCCTAAAATCCCCCCGCCCAGCATAAATTCCCCTCAAATACCCCTACTTAGCACAAATCTTCTTCCCCCCCAAATGAAATCCCCATTAATCACTACTCTTATCACTCCTCTTCCTAAATTTCCCCTCCTAGAACAGTACAAACCCCCTTCAGCCCCCATATTCCCCCTTCCAACACAAATCCTCTCTCCCCCCACCTCACACGATACCACAGTGCCCAGGGCAGCTTTCCCTTCTGCCCACCCCTTGTCCCGGCCCTCTGTGTGGTCCCTACATATTAAGGGGCAGGGTTTGGGCAGGACCAGCCTATAAAATGGGCTTGATGTGGGCATGCCCACCCAGAAAGTGGGAAGATGAATTGTGGACCATGGGCGGGCTTAACAGTGTCCCGGGTTCTAGGACCCTATTGATAAGTGTTCTAAGCACGTGTAAATGTCAATGCCCCTTTTTGTACTGATTTGTGCACAGAATGAAATGAGGCTGAGCTGTGGAAGCCAATGTGAGTTGGGGGAGGGGACATGTTTCCAGTTCTGTAGAGAGTCTTGTGACTCCTCTAATTTCCTTTTGCTGCTCTACTGAATGTATTCACAGATTTCCAGTGGTGACCCCACAGAGCAGGAGTCACCCTAATTTGCCTCTCTTGGGAATCCTGTAGAAATCATCTCCTTTATAAGTCGCTGCGGCATCGATTGGAAATCCTCCAACCAGGAAATATTAATCCTCCGTCAGCCCAGATTAGTGTCCATTAATGTGAATTTACCAGTCGCTGCCTCATTAAACTGGATTTTACACTCACATTAAGGGACGCGACGCAGAGATTCCAAATCCCTCAATGTGACGTCCCGGTGGAAATGTGCGCTGCGGATCAGTGACAACAAACAGATTTATTAATGTAGATGTAAACTCCAACTGGATGACATTTATTTTGCTCTGTCCGTCATCATAAATAACTGTCATTTGTTTTTATAAATTATTAAATCCTTATATTTACCTTTTTTTCCTCCTTTGTTACACCTCAGTACTGCTTATCTCCTAATATATATATATATGTGTTATCCCCTGGACTACCTGGCGGTATTATTAGCGACAAACTTCTGAATGGTATATCAGATATTGGCCAAATAATATTAATCAGTGCTATAGAACATAATGTGAAAAATCAAAATTAGGGATCGCTGCAGCACCCACTGTTGCTCACACATACACATCAGATAAATAATTCAATATAGATGGCACTGCGCAGTTCCTACATAAATACATGTGACTAATAAACATCAAATAAAGGAATCAATATAACAAAAGGTTTTTGGTGCACCGGATCTATACAAGAGATAATAGTGACGCAAATAGTATTATCCCAGTGGGGTGAAATCAATATAGGCACAGTCCTCATTAAGTAACATGCTCCACATTTTGCATGCTCAGGGACCCCTGAGGAAGTAACAAGTCGTGACGTAACGCGTGGGGTCGTGGCCGAAGGACAGAAAGTGAGGGGAGAGGCAGCAGTGCCTGTGTTTTTATCACCCCAATGTGATTTTAACTTTATATTGATCTAACTTTACACCTACCCTACAGTTTTTTAACATTCTACCCTACAGGTGTCAAACACAAGGCCTGTGGGCTGAATCCAGCCTGCCAGATCATTTAATGTGGCCCTCGCACCTCTCCTGCAGCTACGGCTCCCCCCTAGTATCGCCCCCATCTTGTCTTAGCAATCGGCAGCTGAGAGGAGGACAGAAATTCTCAGCCAGATCCTGCCCTTCTCTGTTCTCGTCTCTCTGCCATCCTCCTCCCCACATTAAGAGTCGGCAACAGAGAGGAGGACATAACTTTCTACAGATCCTACCCCTCCCTTGTCTTCGCCTCCCTTTGTCTCGGCATTCAGCAGACTCTGGCAGTTGACTCCAGCCCTCCTCTGGTCCTCCTCCAGACTCTGCACTATCTGCTTCTTAGCCCCTTCCCCAGCCTCTTCCTGGCAGAAGCACAAGGTAAGAGGGGTGCACTACAGTTGCGGCTAGTGGGCCAGGGGGGCGGCAGATGGACCACACCATACACCCCCCCCTGGACCACATCAGCGCGCACACCATACCCCCCCCCCCATTGCCAGCTCACTTACATTAAAGAGCGCTGACATGAGAAATAGAACAGGTGGACACAATCAGTTACTTGCTTTGATTTCCAGGATGCCCTGGAACACTCTCAGGAATTCAGGTGGAATCCTGCCTGGCCCCATTAGAAGCCTCCCATCAACTTCATCTCCGGCGGTGGCTTCTCCTGGCAGCGACGTTGGCGGCTTCCTCGGCGTCTTCTCCCTCCTCCTCCTCCTCCTTGGCCAATAGCATGGCCTCTCCTTTTGGCCAATCGGGAAACGGGTTTCATGATCCGCTTCCTGATTGGCCAGGAGGAGGATCCGTGTCACAATGAATTTTCATTGGCTATTGTCACACAACTAGGTGGGCTCGGGACGCAGTGCTCTGCGCCCCGAGCCCACCTTTTTTTTACCCTGTGAGAGTCTCTGGCTCTAATCACATGGTTAAAAAAAAAAAAAAATCCCCATTGAACTTCATGCGTCCGCACCCCGCATGTAGATTAGGGGGCCGGACACATGGATAGGGGGGCGTCGCCCCTGTGCCCTGTATGCAACAGCCGCCACTGGTGCACTATAATGTAAAGGAGGGGGGAGACTCTTGACATCTGATGTAAGGGGGGACGGGAGAGCTCTAGACATTTAGTCTTACAGATACAACCGGCCCTCTAAAAGCAAACAAAATACTGAGGTGGCCCTAACACACGTGTCAAACACAAGGCCCGCAGGCCGAATCCGTCCCCCAGGCCATTTCATATGGCCCTTGCACCTCTCCTGTAGCTGTGGCACCCCCCTCATCTCTGCCCCCACCCCACAGCCACAGCACCCCCAGTCTCCAGTTGATCCTCCTCCAGGCACTGCACTTTCTGCTCCCTTGCTCTGCCCCCAGGCATTCTTAACAGAAGCACAAGTGTAAGGGGGTTGCACTGTGACGTAAGGGATGGTGGGGGAGGGGGGCTCTTGACATCTAAAGAAAGGGGGAGTAGGGTGATCTGGACATTTAATTTTACAGATACAACCGGCCCTTTGAGGGCAACCATAATGGTAATGCGGCCCACGATAAAACCAAGTTTGACACCCCTGTCCTAGTATATGGATGCATGAGCCCAGCAAAACTTTAGAAGGAGCTAAAGACCCTCTAGCCAAGTATCCAACAGGGAAACCTAAAGGGAGGACCCCTCACGGAAGGCCAGACTAGACCATATAGTGGGAGCCTTACTTATAGGCTCTTGTTTTATGAGAGTAAGGTGAGAGTTCTGTGAACACTGAGGTGTTTGGTGGAGGCTCCGGACTCACCCCCCTCAGAAAGGGGAGATCAATATAAAGTTAAATTCACATTGGGGGGATAAAAACACAGGCAATGCTGCCTCTCCCATCACTTCCTGTCCTTCGGCCACGACCCTACGCGTTACGTCACGACTTGTGACTTCCTCAGGGGTCCCTGAGCATGCAAAATGTGGAGCACGTTACTTAATGAGGACGGCGCTTTAACATACTTGCCAACTGTCCCTTTTTTCCTGGGACAGTCCCTGCAAATAGGAGCCTGTCCCAGGTAATTTATATTGTCCCTGGAAGCGCCTGTTAATTGGGCTGCCCATAAATGTTACGCAGAAGTAGTGCAGCTGAATGGGAGACTTATTCCAACTCTGCTACTGTCACCTTAAGTTAGAAATTCCCTTTTTCATTTCCTGTAATTCTCTCTATATTGAGTAGACCCTATAATCTGATAAGTAGGCGAGATTAATTATGCAGAGTGGGCGAGGCTTCAGGGAAGTGGGTGTGGTAATTGATAGCTGTGCGGCAAAGTGTCCCTGGAAAAATGTTTTAAATGTTGGCAACTATGCGCTTATATCGATTTCACCCCACTGGGATAATATTGTTTGAGTCACTATTATCACTTGTATAGATTTGGTGCACTTGAAATCTTTTGTGATATTGATTCCTTTATTTGATGTTTATTGAGTTAAAGTGCACATGTCACATGTGTTTATGTAGGAACTGCACAGCGCCATCTATATTGAATTATTTAGGTGCTGATCTCCTGCAGCCTCTTTGCAGACACTTAGACCCCTTTCACATGGGCCGGACTGCGGCTGTGATCCGCTTGCTCAGCAGGAGATCTGTCCATTGATCCCCTCTGAGCAGGCGGATGACAGGTCCGTGTCCGCTCTGCTTATGCAGGGCGGACACAGACACAGCCAGCCCGCTCTCCTCTATGGGTGGTCATTTGTAAACGGACTGCATGTCTGTTTACACCTGACTGCCATCTGATCTGATCTGCTGGACAGAAGGGGAAGGGATCCTTAGCCATCTCTTTTTGGCGGATCGGATTGGATGTAGGCGCATCGGATGCATGTCCCTTTACACCCGCCATAGAGAAAAGAATGGAGGTTCCGATCGGGTCCACCTGAAAAACCGAGAGGGGGACCCAATCAGATTGTCCACGTGAAAGGGGCCTGAGGGGTTGATTTTGCAAAAATGTGGTGCAGCTGTGCATGGAAACCAATCAGATTCCAGATATAGGCCCATGTGCACACTGAGGCCGCTTTGAAAGCGTGCGAGTTCAGCACAATTTCAAGCCGGCATTTCAGCCTGATTTCAGGGGTGATTTCACAGACATCTGTGTGGGTTCCTTCCTTCTATGTAAATCGCCCCTCAAAGTCGCCAAAAGTAGTACAGAAATTACTTTTGGCAATCGGTGCTGTGCTGCAAAGTCGGCGTCGCACAGATTCGGACGGTGCATTTGCTGCCAATTGGCTCCGATTTTACATCAGATTTAACATGTCAAATCGCATGTCAAATTGGACCAATGTGAACGGGGACTTAAGTCCCGTACACACGTACCGATTGTCGGCCGAACGATCGGCCGTCTTTTGTCCAGGGCTGTCCTGTCCGCTGAAAAGTGCAAAAGACTGCACACGAATTTTGTCGGCCAACAACAGCCGACTGCAGAAGTGATGTCATGTGATGGTTAACTTTCCCTGTGTTTTTTCTTTTCTGAGCATGCCCAGTCTTGCAAATCTGCTGATTGTCGGCCAAATTCTGTACTGACTGGCGAACAATCGGCCGTTCTGTTGTCGGCCTACAAAAATTTTAATGCTTGCACGACAGATTCTGTTCGGCCGAAAATGCGCTGTCGGCTGTCGGAAGCATCATACTAACAAGCCTACAATCGGCCGATCGGTCGGCGGCCGAATATTTGCGGCAGACAATCGGTAAGTGTGTACGGGGCAATATTCTCAAAGTTTGATTAAACAAGCTGAGGTTAGAAGCTGATTGGCTACCATGCACAGCTGCACCAGATTCAGTTTTAGGGCTGGTTCATACAACAAAAACGCACTCCAGATCCCTTTTGGATGCATTTCTACATGTGCATTTTTGACGCGTTCTGGTGCGTTTTTAATGTGTTCCCAGATGCATTCCAGATACTTTTTTTCTTTCCTGTTTTTTTTCCCCACTGCTCTGGGGTCTGATGAGTTTTTGATGCGTTCCAGTGCGTTTTTGATGCGTTTTACCGCGTTCCAGTGCAGGAAAAATGCATCATGTTCTACTTTTTTTTCTGAAACTGGAATGCACTGGAACTGACCAAACTGGTGTGAACTATGCCATTGGAAACCACGTAGCGCCAGTTCACACCACATGCAGTCCAGTGAATTTTTTTCTGCATCGAAAACTAATGGAGAATAGGTTGTATGGTTTCCAATGGCATAGATCACACCAGTGCGGTCAGTTTTAGGGTGTCCCAGTTCCAAAAATAAAAATTAAACATGCTGCATTTTCCCTGCAGTGAACTGTACTGGAATGTGGTAAAACGCATGAAAAACGTACCAGAATGCACTGGAACACATCAAAAATTCACCAGACCCCATTACAGTGAAAAAAAAAAAATGAAAAAAGAGAAAAAAAGAAGAAAAAAGCATCTGGAATGTATCCGGAAACGCATCAAAAACACACCAGAACGTGTCAAAAACATACTGTAAGGGATTAGCTCGGTGGTAGGCGTGGATGACCCCTTGGGGGGTGCGTTTTCCCAGAGAGGTAGCCGACAAGTGCTTGCAAACAAACAGTGTGGTTTATTAAATGGTGTTTTCTTCACCAGGCTGTATGCAGCAAAACATCCAAAATAAAATAAAACAGAAAATAAATCCTTGCCTCTGTGGGCGGCTACCTTCTCACAACTGGAACCTGCCTAAGTGTCTGTCTCCAACCTACCGTCGGGCAGACTTCCTTGTCCTCCAGCGGACACTCAATAGTCCTTTTATAATAGCTTCACAGGGCAACACAGTCCTTTGTTTCTTTCACATCAACAGTTCGTCTTCTCACCTTTGAGACGTATTCACCCTTGGTTACCGTCCCGGGCACACATCACTCCGGGGGGTCTTCTCCCAGGCCCACACATCCTGTCGGGAGGCACACGCTGACTGTCCTCCTGCTCCCAGCCCACATGGCTTCAGGACACAGCTTCTGGAGGCAGCAAACAATAGGAATTTCTCTGAACAAATTATAGAGCCTTAACTCCCTCATTCTGAACAGGTGAAGGCCTTTCAACTTCCTGCTGGCTAGCTCTGTAGCCAACACCCTAAATTAATTACTGGACTTTCTAAATCAGGTGGAAATGTATCTCCTTCCTGTGACTACATTCCCAGATTTAGCTGACTTCCTGTCACATACCCCCCCCTCTTGTTTCAACCCTAGGGTTGGGACACATATTTCCAGGCACGCATGTGTCAGGCACTGCTGACTCACTGATAAGCCTCCTATTATCCTCAAGCTTCCGGATGAAACTGTTTTGTCATCTTCATTGACGGATTTCTCATAAATGCCACACAGTTTGTCTCTCATCTCATATACACATTCTTCAACTGCATTTTTGGCATCATTTTGCTCCTTCTCGTTTCTGTCATCTTCATTGACAGCTTTCTCATAAATGTCAGACAGCTTGTCCCTCATAACCGTCTGTCCAATCCACCATGGAGGACCGTGATCCATAGGCAACTCAATTGGGCTAGTCTTAATGTCTTCAACATTCTTAAGACGCCTCTCTCTGCAATCCATAAATGTTTTCCACAAAACTTTGAGAACCTTTGCTTCACTAAGCTTTGTTCCAAGTAGGGACTCTTGACATCCCTCTGTGACTTGAGTTGCCTCTCCATACAGCTGTACACAATCATTGACTTTTTGTTGTAAAAGGGAATGATCTTCCTTCTTGAGCTTTGCTTGCTCTAAGATGCTGTGCAGAGGATTTTCCAATTGAGACAACAGGCTGTCACACATTTCTTCAAAGTGACCCCTGTTCCTTTTCCCAGAGATATCAATATCATTCAAACATTTCATATTCATAGGCAGATCTGAAGCATTTGCACTCATCAACTTCTTAAACTTTTCGCCCTCCTGAGCGAGTCGCAGTAAAGGCCTACTATTTGATTTGATATTCAGTTTATATTTCTTGCCAAACTCTTCACAGAAGTAGCCAACCAGAACATCATCAACTTTCCTTCCACCAACATAGGGGTCAAAGGCAACAACACAGTTGAACCCAGCGATCTGGGTGGTATCCATTATAGACCTCCTCTCTGCATCAGTGAAGAAGCATGGAACTGCAACACATTCTTTTACAGGTTTCTTCAATGCACTTTCTGCTGAACTATTTGACCGCTCAAGGTCACCTAGTTCTTTTTCTCTATCTGAATTCCACATGGAATGCATCTCAAGATCACGATCAAACTTCTGCCACCCGTCTTTCACCAGTTCCATTTTGGAAACACTCCCTGAAAGGCACTTATTCATTTGCTTCACGTTTTCACCAACAGCCTTAGTTTTCTCCACTAGGTTTTCAGCCTGAACTGAGAAATCATCACATTTCTTACTCAGCTCCTTTGTTTGCTGAAGCTCTAATGATACATTTTCCAATGCTTGAAGTTTTTGAAGGAACGGGTTATTCCAAAGGGGTGATTCAAGCCACATGTCGTCACATTTCTGAGGCTCACTCAGGACAGACCCCAAAACACTGATCCTTTTAAAAACTGCATCAGGCACACTATCCCCTCTTTGGGACAGATCCTCTGTTGCCTGGAATTCCTCTTCCAGTTCCTGCAACGGAATCTTCATCTCTTCTAGTTGCTGTTCTAAGGCTCGCTTAGACTTTTCTAGCTCCTGAACGCTTTTCACAACATCATCCTTGGAGCTGATCAATTCTTCCATTTCTGTACGCAGCTGTTTAACACTTTCTAGTTCAGCCTTACACTCTAGAGCTTCCTCCAAAGAGCGAGCCAAGAACAGGGCTTTGCTCTCGTTATCACGCACCTCCGTTTCTGCACGTGCGCGTTCTTCTGCATATTTTGCAGACACATTCTTCTCTTCACCAAGCATCTGATCAAACTTCTTTTTCACATCTTCAACACACTGTAATGAACCAACGCTTTCTTCCATGCGTTTTTTCATAACCGCTATCTGAGCTTGCAATGTTGCGACTTGCTCTGATAGGTTTTTCTTTGCTTCCGCCTCCTCTTTTAATTGTTCCAGGAAGCCATTTTTCTCATCTTCCATTTGTTTGAGCTTTGTGCTAAAACTCAGCCTTTGACACCTCTCTTCCTGTAAGAGTTCCTGCGTGTCTTGCAGCTGCGATTCCAAGATAGAAAAATCTTCCGCAATTTCTCTAGATTTGCTGTCTGCTTGAGAAAGCTGATTTGTAACATTGTCCAACTCAACCTGCAGTCGGTTTGCCTTCTCTGACAGCTTAGCACACAATCGGTCACCTTCTGACACCTTGACTTGCGATTCCAGAAGCTGTGCCTCTACTTTTTCCCTCTTATGTTCACAATCTTCTTTTCCCTGCATAAGAGCCTTCACCTCATTGGCTAGCATCTGGGAATAAGAATGTAATTCTGCCACACAGGCTTCTTTCTCCTTTAACTGCTGCTGGACACGTTGGGCTTCCCCTTTCCAACTTTCACAGTCCGCACGCCATTCATCTACCACATTGCTTAAAGTAGTGAGCTCATACACAGTACTCAGTAATTTAGCCTCTCTTTCACTTTTCTCTTTGTCGCTGAGAGACAATGTCGCTTCCAGAGCAACATTCTGTTCCTGCGACTCCTGCAGGTCTATTTTTGTAGCTCCCAAAGACTGAAGACTTTTTTCCAGCTGATTACGCAACTCCAACATATCAGCCATACTTTGCTTCTGCAAAGTCTGAATTTCACTTTCCTTTTCCATGAGGATGGTATCTTTCTCCATTATAGTCTCTCTGCGTTTTTGCAACTCGACCAAAAGAAGAGCAGTGGATTCTTCCCACTGTGACACATGAGACTTGAGTAGTTCATTTGTTTCCTGCAAGTTTCTATGCTCCATTTTAAGCAATTCCAAGGCTTGTTCCTTTTCTTCCATTTTCCGTTGCAAGGCATCCAACTCAGTCCTGCACACATACTCGGTTTCCTCCAAACCGATGGCCTCCATTGGCTGCTGGCGTCTCTGTTTCCAGCCTGCCATGCTCTCTTGATGAGCCTTTTGTTGAGCTGCAAAGCTCTGCTGAAAATCCGCATTTGCCTGCTGTTGAGCTGCATTTGCTTGCTGTTGAGCTGCATTTGATATAATCAGATGTTTCAACATCTCCTCCATTTTGAGTTTACTTTTCATCTGAGCACACTGCGTCTCCATAGCAGTTTCATCAGTGTTGCTAGGGACAACAACCTTCCTCTTTAGTAGACTCTCTTTAGGCATGGATGGGGCTGGTTCAGACGGTAACATCCCCTCCATCCATAGAATCCGGTCTCTCATTTCATCTATCTTTGCATTTTTCAGGCGTTTGGATCGCCCCATCTTCAATAACTCCACAAATTTTTCACAGTCCAGCAAAAAATTTTCAGACCACTGTCTCTTTAACACATGTAGTTTTTCTCTCTCTTGCAAGATCTCTTTTCCTGCACACACAGTTTGTGCAGTCACTTGCACCAGACACAACAAAGTTCATCAAATAATTTTGAGACCGCTGTCTCTTTAAAACACGTTTTTTTTTTTTTTTTTTTTTTCTGTCAGGATCTTCTCTCCTGCACACATAGATTGTGCAATCTCATGCACCAGACAAAGTTCATCAAACATTTGCACTTCCTTGCAGGGATCTTCGCTTCTGCCCACTGCATACCTCCACCATATGTAAGGGATTAGCTCGGTGGTAGGCGTGGATGACCCCTTGGGGGGTGCGTTTTCCCAGAGAGGTAGCCGACAAGTGCTTGCAAACAAACAGTGTGGTTTATTAAATGGTGTTTTCTTCACCAGGCTGTATGCAGCAAAACATCCAAAATAAAATAAAACAGAAAATAAATCCTTGCCTCTGTGGGCGGCTACCTTCTCACAACTGGAACCTGCCTAAGTGTCTGTCTCCAACCTACCGTCGGGCAGACTTCCTTGTCCTCCAGCGGACACTCAATAGTCCTTTTATAATAGCTTCACAGGGCAACACAGTCCTTTGTTTCTTTCACATCAACAGTTCGTCTTCTCACCTTTGAGACGTATTCACCCTTGGTTACCGTCCCGGGCACACATCACTCCGGGGGGTCTTCTCCCAGGCCCACACATCCTGTCGGGAGGCACACGCTGACTGTCCTCCTGCTCCCAGCCCACATGGCTTCAGGACACAGCTTCTGGAGGCAGCAAACAATAGGAATTTCTCTGAACAAATTATAGAGCCTTAACTCCCTCATTCTGAACAGGTGAAGGCCTTTCAACTTCCTGCTGGCTAGCTCTGTAGCCAACACCCTAAATTAATTACTGGACTTTCTAAATCAGGTGGAAATGTATCTCCTTCCTGTGACTACATTCCCAGATTTAGCTGACTTCCTGTCACAATACATACATGCAGAAATGCATCCGGAGCGGATCTGGAGTGTGTTTTTATGGTGTGAATCAGCCCATAACCTACTTTCCATGCAGTTTTGAGCAGAAAAATAACGCACTGGACTACATGTGGTGTGAACTTTCCCTTAATAAATTGCCCCAATACTGTCTACATGCCCTCCAGTGATGGCTACATGGTATCCCTCAGGGCGGGTTTCATAATGGTGACAACAGCGGACCACGTCTGTGTAATGTGTGCTGAAACAGCCACTTGAAGCCTCCTTTGGAAGCCCATGTGACTGGGTGAGCCCATGTGACTGGGTGACAACTTGGGAGAACAAGTGGGAGCACAGGGTGTGCCGGGTGTGCCTGGGCACACCCTAATCATCCTGTTCGGTGACGATTCCCCTTGCTTCCTGGTGCCCGTTTCCCCCTTGCAGTGCTGCCAGCTTCCCTCCTCTCCTCTTCTGCCTGCTGCTGCGGGGGATGCTTCAGGATGGATGAATGAATGAACACAGTGTGTGATTTGTACCGATCACTCTTGTGTTCATTCTTAACTGAAGCATAGTAAACTATGTTTACCATGCTTCAGTTTGTGAATGAACAGGAAGCCGCTCAGCACAGAGCACTTCCCATTTGTTCACTGTCCAGTGCAGCTGAGGCTGCAGAGAAAGGGAAGCTCTGTCCTCAGTCCCTTTCTCTTTGTTTGGACTCTTTTTCAGCAGGAACGCGGAGCAATGCAGTTCCAGAACCTGCAGCACTGACTGTATGCAACGGCACGGGGTGCTGGGGTGTGCTGCAGGGTCTATTGCTACTGGCTGCTGGGGGATATTTTCTATCTGGAGGGGATCTATTGTTGCTAGGGGGTGGGTCTTATATTGCTAGGGGGGTCAATTGTTGCTGGAAGGGATTTACTGTTGAGGGAGGGGTCTATTGTTGCTGGGGGGTGGGTCTTATATTGCTGGGGGGGTCAATTGTTACTTGAAGAGATCTACTACAAAAAATTGAAATTGGGTGACTGACAAAGTTGCACCTAAAGCCAACCAAAAACACCACATCCCTGATATAAAATATGAAGAACAGAAGCGGTATTCAGTGGACTGGAAGACCAGCCATGAAACCACCAAAATGTGGGACTTTAAAGGTGTATGGTAATGACACAGACAGGGCAATTGAAGATGAATAAAAAATCAACTTTAATATTTAACATATTACATTAAAAAAGGTACAATAATTGTACCCAAACATTGGTGGTCAAATATATAAGACAGACATTACAGTAGATAAACAGATGAATACTACGTTCATTAGAAGCCGAGAAGATGCAGGGGGTCACCGAGGTCCTACATGTTTCGCCATTTCATTGGCTTCATCAGGGACTAAGTGACTTGTGACCTCTCGCAGTGGCTCTAAATACAAAGCGTAATAAACATAGACACAGCAACTGTAAACTGCATGACTGGACGTGTGCATAACGTGGTGCCAGACCTCCCCCCGAAAGTCCCGGATGGACGCGGGGTAGTGAGTACCTTGAGAGGCCAACCAATGCTGGACCGGACTGGGACACAGTCACCACTACCTGACGCTGCGCTGCGCGGGACGGATGCAAATTCAATTCAGGCTTATGAGGTTGGAACCTATTATTCTACCCTTTCGCATTTGACAAATTAGCCGATTACTGTGTCCCAGTCCGGTCCAGCATTGGTTGGCCTCTCAAGGTACTCACTACCCCGCGTCCATCCGGGACTTTTGGGGGGAGGTCTGGCACCACGTTATGCACACGTCCAGTCATGCAGTTTACAGTTGCTGTGTCTATGTTTATTACGCTTTGTATTTAGAGCCACTGCGAGAGGTCACAAGTCACTTAGTCCCTGATGAAGCCAATGAAATGGCGAAACATGTAGGACCTCGGTGACCCCCTGCATCTTCTCGGCTTCTAATGAACGTAGTATTCATCTGTATATCTACTGTAATGTCTGTCTTATATATTTGACCACCAATGTTTGGGTACAATTATTGTACCTTTTTTAATGTAATATGTTAAATATTAAAGTTGATTTTTTATTCATCTTCAATTGCCCTGTCTGTGTCATTACCATACACCTTTAAAGTCCCACATTTTGGTGGTTTCATGGCTGGTCTTCCAGTCCACTGAATACCGCTTCTGTTCTTCATATTGAAGAGATCTACTGTTGAGGGAGGGGTCTATTATTGCTGGCTGCTGGCCGTGGGAGATCTGTTGTTACTGCCGGGGGTCTATTGTTGCTGAGGGATTTATAGTCACTGCAGAGGGGGAATTTTGTTTCGGTGGTCCATTGTTGTTGGAGGGGATCTATTGTTGATAGAAGGGGCTCTATTGTGACTGGCTGCAAGGGATCTATTTTATTGCTTTTTTTGGTATCATTAACATATTCCATACAAATGAATTATCAGCACAAAGTGATGCTTTGGTCTGTATTCTCTAAAAAGGCAGTAATGGGAGGTGGATGGGGGGTGGAACAAAGGAACAGTATTCAGGGGTGGGTAGGGGTGGAGAAAAGGGGTCGGAAAGTGGGAGTTCCTGCTCCTATTCTATGAGAAAAAAAAGCCCTGTTTAGACATTTGATATTTCCCCAAAGCTCCCCAAAGGCTAAAAACAATTGTAAAAAAAAAAAAATTGAATTATTAAAAAAAAATAAAATTGTAAAAAATAATAAAAAATAAAAACTGCTGATGCCGCCCACTGCCCTACTGACACCAATCTCTGCTCTGCTGACAGCGTCCATGGCATGCTCTGCACTCTAATGCAATAGGCTGCGCATACCAATGATTGGGAGACAGAGGCAGAGTGTTGTCACCCTGTAACAGGAAGTGCCTGAACCAGGACCACCGTGGCAGGATCACCAGGCAATATATTTAAATGAAAGCTCCAGATTTACAAAGTTTGAAAATGACTTTTGAATGAGATTTTACTGATTGGATTTCCATCTAGTAACCTGCAGGATACAGAAATACATTGTGGTGGAAATTGTCGTGTCACCTCTTTTAGTTTCCAGGTGTCGTGTGATTTGATTGGTGATAATTCTGATATAATATACTGTAATCAGCTCTTCCTTTTGTTGGTAACAATGTATCATGTGATGGAAAAAAAAGTCTGCCAATTTATTACACGTAACAACGGCAGCTCCCCTTGGGGAAAACAGCCAATGACATCGCCCTGGGGGAATTTGGCCAATCACAGCACATTAATGTTGTGATATGAACACTTCTAGGAAAAAACATCTGTGATGTCATCGTCTGCACTAAAGCTGGCCTTACACCATACAATCTAAATGTACAATCGCTATGAAATCTACTTAGATTCAAAACCTAAACAATCTATCCAATTTGCAGTAAATCAGGCAGGTCTTGGCTAATGGGCCATACACACTATAAGATTTTCTGAAGACTTCTTCCTTTAGAATTACCAAAACCATATAATATGAGGTCAAACCTAAACACTTTCAATTTGTACGCAATCTGGCAGGCCCTTGCACTACATAGAAAAGGTAAATCTGAAGGAAAAAGTCTTCAGAAAATCTTATAGTGTGTATGGCCCTTAAATCTAAGGGAGATTGTACAATCAGATTGTACAGTGAATGGTCAGATTTAGTTGAGGGATGATTATTACAGAAAATAAAATGTTATAACTGCAATGAGGAAAAGCAGCGAATGATGGAAAAAATATCCCCCCCACACGTTTTAATTCTGAATAAAACTTACACCATTTATCTAACAAACTTGGGGGGTTTAAAGGGGGCCTGACATAAATTTTGTATTGATAAAACAGTAAATGTAACACCACACCCAGCACCACTGATAACTGAATTGAATTAAAAGAGGAAGACGTAATGACGAAACGCGTCCGGAGCGTGACCACGCGGCCTCAGTAAGCAGATGTCGGACTGTTTGGTATCACCGGGGAAATTGGTTTATGTAAAGGAAAGTTCAGCGAGATAATGGAGGATGACGTCTCCCTGCGCACACTGACTTCCTGTTGGGAAAGCCGCAGAGGCGGACAGACAGACAACTGTCCCCATGAACCTCCTCCAGCCTGAAATGGGTTCCAGAGATCCGAGAAATTACAATTACAGCACATGAATCCCAATCCCCACCAGCAACCGTCTACTGTCTGTGGATACTACTCTCCTTCCAGCAACAGGTGCAGAAAAACTACAACTCTCAGCATTACAATAACCTGTGTCTGCCAAGATGGTGGAGAACCACAACACTCAGCGTGTCCCATAAGACACCAATAACCTGTTTCTGCCAAACTTCTGGAGAACTACCACTCCCAGCATGATCCATTAGCCAGCAATAACGTGTATCTGCCCAGATTCTGGAGAACTACAACTCCCAGCATGACCCATCAGCAAGCAGTAACCTTTGTCTGTCAAGCTTCTGGAGCACTACAACTCCCAGAATTTCTTGCTAGCCACCCATAACCTCTGTTTGCCAAGCTGTCAGGGAACTACAACACCCAGCATGTCCTATTAGCCACCCATAACTTGTGTCTGTCAAGCTGCTACAGTACTATAACACTCAGCATGTCCTATGAGCCTCCAATAAATGATGTCTGCCAAGCTGCTAGAGAGCTATAACACCCAGCATGTCATATGAGCCTCCAATAAATTATGTCTGCCAAGCTGCTAGAGAGCTACAGTAGCCACCAATAACCTATGCCAGACAAGCTGCTTCAGAACTACTACTCCCAGCATGGCCTATTACCAACCCATAATCTGTGTCTGTAATGCTGCTAGATAACTACAACACCCAGCATGCCCTATTAACCTCCAATAACCTATGTTGATCAAGCTCGTTCAGAACTGCTACTCCAGCATGTCATCTTACCCACCAATAACCTATGTCTATCAAGCTGCTACAGAACTACTACTCCCAGCATGTCCTCTTACCCACCAATAACCTATGTCTGCCAAGCTGCTACAGAACTACTACTCCCAGCATGTCCTCTTACCCTCCAATAACCTATTTCTACCAAGATGCTACAGAACTACTAATGCCAGTATTTCCTTTAAGCCACCAATAACCTTGTCTGCCAAGCTGCTGGAAAACTACAACACCCAGCATGCCCTATTAACCTCCAATAACCTATGTCTACCAAACTGCTACAGAACTAATACTACCAGCATTGCCTTTTACCTACAAATAACCGGTGTCTGCCAAGCTGCTACAGAACTACTTCTCCCAGCATGTCCTATCAGCCACCAATAACCTGTGTCTGTCTAGCTGTAGGAGAACTAAAACTCCCAGCAAGTTTTTGAGACTCTGAGAAGATGCTGGATCCTATAACCCACGAGAGCCACAGGCTGAGAATTAATTTCTGCTGCAACTATATAGAATTGAAGGTCCTGAGCCGGAGTCCCTGCCAGGTAGCCCAGAGTAGCCCATATTTCCCCAGAACTAACAAGGAAATAAATAGATATCTCCAGATGGGGTCACCTGCCTTGGATATGAGGTGTTTGATGGAGGGAAGATATGACAAGAAGAGGAGGCTGGAGATGGCAGAGATGATGGGAAGATAGCTGATCGGTTCCTTAACAGTGGAGTTCCACTTTAGTGTTTTGCAGCTCAATGTTGCCACCTAGTGCCCACTTTTATAATGACCTGGTCTGCATACGTCTCTATTATTATTATTATTATTATTATTATTTTTATTATTACATCTCAGTAGTGAACACACACCAAACATTTAGTATCAGCTGACAGAATTATTGATGTTTCCCTGGCTGTCTCCCCCACTCCTTCAGTGAGAATCCCTCCAAGATTTACTGAGAAACTATAGACATTCATATCGTCCAGTGTCACCCATTTACTTCTGACAATTCTCCTTCCTAATTCTGTGTTATTTACTACCCAGCGAGCTGGGAAATGTCTATGCGTCTATGCTATTAAGGTTTGATGCCTTATTGCTTGCAACAATTCCAACTTTTTCCATTAGTCACAGTGAAGGACAAAGTGCAGTAACTCACAGCAGAGAAATTATATCTTCTGATTGGTTGTTTTGGGTTAAAGTACATTAAACCCTAACTCTGCTCCACTTATCATGTTTGCAGGGTCGGACCCCCAGTAACCAGTCAGGTTTCATATCAGCAAGGGGTGGATTCTGATTGGTTGTTCTGGGTTACGGCACATTGAACATTATCTCTGCACCTCTGATCATGTGTATGGGGTTGGACCCCCCCAACGACCAATCAGGTTTCATATCAGTGAGGAGTGAATTCTGATTGGTTGTTCTGGGTTACGGCACATTGAACATCATCTCTGCACCTCTGATCATGTGTATGGGGTTGGACCCCCCCAACGACCAATCAGGTTTCATATCAGTGAGGAATGAATTCTGATTGGTTGTTCTGGGTTACGGCACATTGAACATCATCTCTGCACCTCTGATTGTGTGTGTGGGGTCGGACTCCCTCAATGACCCATCAGGTTTCATATCAGTTAGGAGTGAATTCTGATTGGTTTTCTGAGTTACTGTACATTGAACATTATCTCTGCACCAGGGCTGTGATAAGGGGTGGGCAAGAGGGAAGGTTGCCCTGGGCGCATTGGTTTATTGTAGGGATTGGAGTGCCCTAACCCTGATATGGGGGGGCGCAGTTTGGCATCTTTGCCCTGGGTGCTGGATGACCTTGTCCCGCCACTGCTCGGCACCACTGATCATGTTTGTGGGATTGGACCCCCCTGTGACTAGTCAGGTTTCATATGAACTGCATGAGCAAAGCGTAAATTCTGATTGGCTGCTCTACATTATTGATCATGTTTGTGGAGTCCAATCAGGTTTCATGTCAGCAATAAGTGAATTCTGATCAGTTATTCTGGGTTACGACACATTGCACATCATCTCTGCACCATTGATCATGAGTGTGGGGTTGGACAGCAATGTTTCCAATCAGGTTTTATAACAGACGTATGAGCGAAGAGGGAATTTTGATTGGCTGCGCTGGGCTACTTCACTTTACACACAGCTGTTTGCCCTAAGCTGACCATACATGTACAATCTGATTGCCCAATCTTCTTTAGGGTGACCAGACACACTACAATCCAATTGAACAAACTCCTTTAAATTTACTAAAATATTGTAAAATTCGGGATAGACCTAAATTATCTATTCAATTTGTATCCCTCAACACTAAGGGTGTCAAACTCAGTTTCATCACAGGCCACATGAGCATTATGGTTGCCCTCAAAGAGACGGTTGTATCTTTAAGACTAGATGTCCAGAGTACCCCACCCTTCTTTACATCAGGTGTCAAGAGTATCCCACCCTCCCTTACATCACAGTGTACCCCCCTTACCTTGTGTTGCTTCTGGGAACAAGCTGGGGTGGTGTTAGGAAACTGAAAGTGCAGTGTCTGGAGGAGGACCAGAGGAGGGCTAGATTCAGTCTGCTGAATGCTGAGACCAGGGGAGGCAAAGTTGAGGGGGTGCTGCGGCTGTACAAAGAGGCGCAGAATCTGTAGGAGGAGTTCTGTACTCCTCTCTTCTACCAACTGCTGAGATTGGGGGGAGTAGAGAAGAGCCTCTCCATAGCTACACAGAGAAGCACAGGATCTGGCATAAGAGTTCTGTTTTCCTTTCTGCTGCCAAATGTTAAGACAAGGTAGGGTGGCAACGAGGGGGTGCCGCAGCTGCAGTAGAGGTGTGAAGGCCACATGAAATGGCCTGGCGGTCCAGATTCCGCCCTACACTGTTGTACAGGTTGTATTGAGCTTGTACAATTTGATTTTAATGTGTATGGTTACTCCCACTGCCCTCTACATGGAAGACACAGTCACAGAGTACTCACCCTGTCCTCCTCCTCCCGCAGGTCCGGCATGGTGCTGATGCACAGGTTGATGGCGGTGGTGGCCACGAACAGGATGGACAGGCACGCAAACACTTTCCCCGGGATCCCAGACTGTGGATTCTCCACCATGTCCCGCAGTTTGTTCATACAATGCCCCATCTTGGTGGGGTCATCCAGGACGCAGATGGTCTCACGGGTGGTCTGTGCCTCCTCCTGCTTCCGGATGTCCTCCAGCTCCTCCAGCTTCTGGATGAGTTTCCGCAGGCAGCAGCGCTCCAGGTTGGACTCCTCGATGCCCCAATAGGCCAGCTCATCCTGAAAGGATAAAGCGCACATCTCCCGCAGTAGGCGCAGCTTGCCGGCCGCCAAGAAGCTGACGATCATGCTGAAGGCGCAGGGGTTCCTATCGAAAAAGAACTCGTTGGTGTCCTCATCAAAGTCGTCGCAGATCTGAATGATCTCCTCATAGCTGCTGCAGAACCTCAACCTACCCAGCCGGGTCATGGGAAAGTCGTCCAGCGTGCTCCATGGTAGAAGATACCTGTTGCCTCCAACATTGATGATGATCTCGCGTTTTAGGTCGGCTGCATAGAGCTCATCGGGGTCATAAATCCGTTGCGCCCTCCGGTACCTCACCCCCTTCACTGGCTGGGACTCGACAGAGATGGGGAAGAATTGGTTTAGGGTACTGCTCGACGTATAGCTGAGGTTGCTGTAGTCTTGCTCACTCCCTCCGGAGATTATAGGCATCGCTACCGGCCAGATGTCGCTTCACACGGGTGACCTGGAGAGGACAGAACATGATCATCAGAACAGACTAGGGGGGTCATTACCAAGACTGTTGCAGCTCTCTGGTTTGGCAGATGTAACTTTATTTCTTTTATCATTTTAAAATGTCTGGGATTAAAAGTACCAATTCAGTTTTTGCAGGTGACACCAAACTAGGCAATGGAATAACTTCCTTACAGGATGTCTCCAACTTACAAGCCGACCTTAATGTACTGTTCAATTGGGCAAATGAGGTTTGCGATTCTGCCCGCGATCCATAATCACATCAAATTGCTGGACGCCTGTGCCACTTTCAATGGCACCCCAAACACGGCGTGATTTTGCCGTGATTGTCACATGACGAATCACGGTAAAATCGCGCAAACAAAATCGCGGAACGCCTGTCGCCCAAAAAAAGTACAAGAACTTATTTTGGGCAAAAGGCGTCCCGTGATTCTGTTTGCTCGATTTTACCGCAATTCGTCAGGCGACAATCTTGGGCCACGTTTGGGGTGCCATTGGAAGTGGCACAGGCGTCCAGCAATTTGCCTTGATACAGAATGCCAGGATGTGAACGAAGCCTCAAGTTTGATTTACTAAAGTGGAGCAGCTCTGCACAGAAACCAATCAGCTTGCAGGTTTTATTGTCAAAGCTTAATTGAACAAGCTAGATTTAAAAGCTGATTGGCTACAAAGCACAGCTGCACCAGATTTAGCACTCTCCAGTTTTAGGCCCCTTTCACACGGCGGACCGTTCAGATCTGCCTGTTCGTTTTTTTGGCGGATCTGAACGGTCCCCCCCCATGCATTCCTTTGGGGCATCGGATGTCAGCGGAGACATGCCCGCTGACATCCGACCCGATTCGTCAAATCTGGACGGATGGAAACCCTATTTTCCATCCGTCCAGCGGATAGGATCGGATGGGATCGGATGACGGTCTGTTCCCATCCGATTTCCCCCATAGAGATGCATGGGGAACTGACAGCTGTGTCTCCGCACACAGCACGGAGACACAGCTGTCATCCTTCTGCTCAGCGGGGGATCGGCGGCTCGATCCCCCGCTGAGAAAAACGGAATCTGTCCGACGGACGGATAGTGTGAAAGGGACTTAGAAAATCAACCCGCTACTGTCTACATGCACTCCAGTTATGGCTGCATGGCATTTCTCAGGGCAGGCTTCTTGATGGTGACAACAGTGGACTGAGCCCAAGTCATGTGTGTCAGCATGGCTGGTTGTAGTCTACCCTGGAAACCTGTGTAGCAGGATGACGAGAGAGCAATTAGAAGAAAGGGACACAATGTTGTCACCCCAAATAACAGGAGGGGCCTGAACAAGGACCTTCATGGCAGGATGATCAGGGGCACATGTGACATGGTGACAACACAGGAGAAAAATAGGTTGTCACCCTATAACCAAAAAGGCCTGAACAAGCACCTTCATGGCAGGATCATCAGGGGCACATATAACAGTATGACCACACAGGGGAACAATAGGGAGATGGTTGTCATCCATACCAAAAAGGGCCTGAGCAAGGACCTTCATGGCAGGATCATCAGGGGCACATGTAACAGGGTGACAACACAGGAGTACATAAGGGAGACAGTTGTCACCCTGTAACACAAAGTAGCTTAACAATGGACCATGCCTGGGTATTGTGTGCTGGCAAAGGCGCCTTGTTGTCTCCCAGGACACCTATGTTACAGTGTGACAATCCAGTACAGCAATTAGGAGTCAGAGGCAGAGTGTTGGCCCCCCACATAACAGAAAGGGCCTGAACAAGGACCTCCTTGGCAGAATTATCTGTGGCACAAGTGACACAGTGACAACACAGAACAATAGGGAGATAGTTGTCACCCTATAACACAATCCTACCTGGGTAATGTGTGACGGCAGAGCCGCTTGATGTCTCCACTGGAAACCTGTGTAACACTACAGGAGAACAATTAGGAGACAGTGTTGTCACCCTACATAACAGGAAGGGCCTGAACAAGGACATCAATGGCAGGATCATCAAAGGAACACATGACAAGGTGACAACAGAAAATAAAAACAGGGAGAGGGTTGTCACCCTATAACACAAAGTTCTTGAACAGGGACCTACATGGAAGGATCACCAGGAATTGTTTTAATGAAAGCAGCAGATTTAAGAAGATTAAATATTACTTTTGATGATATGCTGAAGAATATATGGGATTTTAGTGATTAGTGTTACATAATTACAATTTCCTACATTAGGATATAAGCACCTAAATGTAATATAATACAGTGAATGATCCCCTTCAATGTCTCTGACATCTCTTTTCATTATTTCCTATCAGTGAGATGGAATAAATATGAATATAATATGAATACTGAGCGCCAGTACATATCATAGAGTTCTCTTCTTTGTCATATTCATAGAGGAAATAAAACATTGCCAGATGTAAATAAATCCTTCTAAATGATATATAGAGGAGAATGGGGAGGGAATAAAGGGATGGGGACACTTTGTATATATGCATATTATACAGAAATCTATCTATCTATCTATCTATCTATCTATCTATCTATCTATCTATCTATCTATCTATCTATCTATCTATCTATCTATCTATCTATCTATCTATCTATCTATCTATCTATCTATTTATCGTCATACATACATCATTATAGAAGAATTAGGATACTGGGATGGAACATTGATACATTGTAAATTGCAACCTTTAAAACAAAAAACAGATTATAAGAAAGATAAGGAAAATATCTCGGAATGATCAGAATGTGCTGCTCCAGAGACAATTCCAGGGACAAGTCCAGGACAATTCCCAGTTTTGGATATTGGAAAGTGAGGTGGGAGGACAGAAGAGTTCAGGATTTGTTATGAAATCCCCGAAATCGTGGGAATGATTAGGACAGGGACATTTAGGACAGGGACAGATAGGACAGGGACAGATAGGACAGGGACAGATAGGACAGGGACTGATAGGACAGGGACAGATAGGACAGGGACTGATAGGACAGGGACTGATAGGACAGGTAGGGAGCTCAGCCTAGAACTCCACAGGGATGTCACAGACTGATGTCCTTAGATGGTCAGATGTTACATTCCATGGATCACACCTGGACAGAACAACAACTTTGATATGGATGGACTGCGCCCTGGGAGGGGAGAATTTGGGGCACCCCCTAGGGAAGAAGTGATAAAGTTTTTCTTACCAGGATCCGCGTGCTGCTGCATCCTTCTCACTGCTCAGTCATCTCCATCCTCCGCTTCTCCTCCTCACCCGGGAGCTGCTGGCTGCAAAGCACACACTGACTGTACTAGACTCATCACTACCAATGCAACCTCCTCCTCCTCCTCCTTCTCCTCCTCCTCCTCTCCCATTCTGTGACCTCCCCTCACTGGCTGCCTCTTCTCTGCCCCATCTCCATCCTTCTCTGTCTCTCCGACTCTCCTATCCATCCACAACTCTTTTCCTTCCTCCCTCTTCCTCTTTTTTCTTTCAGTTTTCCCTCTCTCTCCCCTGTTCCCTCCTTCTATCGCATCTTATTAGTTATACATCTCTCCATCCCTCTGCCTTTCTATCTCCCTCTCCATCTTCTTTCTTTCTTTCTTTCTTTCTTTCTTTCTTTCTTTCTTTCTTTCTTTCTTTCTTTCTTTCTTTCTTTCTTTCTTTCTTTCTTTCTTTCTTTCTTTCTTTCTTTCTTTCCCAATGCCTTCTTCCTCTTCCTCTCTCTCCATATCTCTCTCTATATCTCTCTCTCTCTCTCTCTCCCCCCTCCCAATCTATCTCTCCATAACTCTCTCTCTCTCTCTCTCTCCCCTCCCCATCTCTCTCTCCATATCTCTCTCCCTCCCCTCCCCATCTTTCTTTCCATATCTCTCTCTTTCTCCCTCCCCTCCCCACCTCTCTCCATATCTCTCTCTCCCCTCCCCATATCTCTCTCCATATTTCTCTCTCTCTTCCCCCTTCCCCATCTATCTCTCCATATCTCTCTCCCTCCCCTCCCCACCTCTCTCCCCTCCCCATCTCTTCCTCCATCTCTCTCTCTCTCCCTCCATATCTCTCTCTCCCCTCCCCATCTATCTCTCCATATCTCTCTCCCTCCCCTCCCCACCTCTCTCTCTCTCCATATCTCTCTCTCTCTCTCTCCCTCCCCTCCCCACCTCTCCCTCCATTCTTTCTTTCTTTCTTTCTTTCTTTCCCAATGCCTTCTTCCTCTTCCTCTCTCTCCATATCTCTCTCTATATCTCTCTCTCTCTCTCTCTCTCTCCCCCCTCCCAATCTATCTCTCCATAACTCTCTCTCTCTCTCTCCCCTCCCCATCTCTCTCTCCATATCTCTCTCCCTCCCCTCCCCATCTTTCTTTCCATATCTCTCTCTTTCTCCCTCCCCTCCCCACCTCTCTCCATATCTCTCTCTCCCCTCCCCATATCTCTCTCCATATTTCTCTCTCTCTTCCCCCTTCCCCATCTATCTCTCCATATCTCTCTCCCTCCCCTCCCCACCTCTCTCTCTCCATATCTCTCTCTCCCCCCTCCCCATCTATCTCCATATCTCTCTCTCTCTCCCTCCCCACCTCTCTCTCCATATCTCTCTCTCTCCCTTCCCCATCTCTCTCCATATCTCTCTCTCCCCCCTCCCCACCTCTCTCTCCATATCTCTCTCCCTCCCCTCCCCACCTCTCTCTCTCCATATCTCTCTCTCCCCCCTCCCCATCTATCTCTCCATATCTCTCTCTCTCCCCTCCCCATCTCTTCCTCCATCTCTCTCTCTCTCCCTCCATATCTCTCTCTCCCCTCCCCATCTATCTCTCCATATCTCTCTCCCTCCCCTCCCCACCTCTCTCTCTCTCCATATCTCTCTCTCTCTCTCTCCCTCCCCTCCCCACCTCTCCCTCCATATCTCTCTCTCTCTCTCCCCTCCCCATCTCTCCCTCCATATCTCTCTCCCTCCCCTCCCCATGTCTCTCTTCATATCTCTCCCTCCCCTCCCCTCCCCTCCCCATCTCTCTCTCTATATCTCTCTATCTCTCCTCCCAATCTATCTCTCCATCTCTCCTTCCCTCCCCATCTCTTTCTCCCCCTTTCCAACCTATCCCCCCTCTTAACCCCCCCCCCCCCCCACCTCTCTCTCCATATCTCTCTCTGTCCCCTCCCCATCTCTCCCTCCATATCTCTCTCTCTCCCCTCCCCACCTCTCCCTCCATATCTCTCTCCCTCCCCTCCCCATCTCTCTCTCCCTCCCCTCCCCATCTCTCTCTCCCTCCCCTCCCCATCTCTTTCTCCCCCTTTCCAACCTATCCCCCCTCTTAACCCCCCCCCTCTCTCCTCTCATTCTCCCACTTCTCTCCTCCTCTTTAAGCCCCCCCCCCCCACACACACACACACACACGCACGCACACCCATATCTCTCTCTCTCTCTCTCTCACTCTTTCCCTTACCTGCCCTGTGCCCTCTCTTTGCTCCTCCTCACCTGGCTCCCCTCCTTCTCACTGTATGTTGCTCTCTGTATTAGGGTGCCCTCAGTCTATTCTGTGTCACCTTAATTATTACTATAATGTGCTGTATTGAGGCCCCGGATGTCTCATACGTGATGCTGGTATATTTGTGTGGATTTTCCATCGTCTCCATGTAGGTCCAGGACCTTGGAGGGTAGATTACTGGTTGCCATCCTGAGCCAGCTATTGCTTGTAGGAAATCTGTGAAAATGATTTTACTCTATTGTAATTGTAAACTACTTGAGAAGTGACACCCCTCCAACCCAGACAACCTTCACCCCGACATTTGTATATACTATAAAGTATGCTGTGTTCTACTGTGTCATAGATAAATTATAATGTTGTTATAATGTAAGTCATCTCCTGAATGCAACATTATATGTAATATAGAGAGATGGTCTACTTTATTGAGGGCTCATATAAAAGGGGACGAAAGACGTTCAGGAGCAGAGCATTTTCTACCATATAAAGCAGGGATCTCCAAACTTTTTAAACAAAGGGTCAGTTGACTATTCCTCAGACTTTTGGGGGCCAAACTGTGGCCAGTGAGAGGAATAGTGGCCCATCACTGGTGTGTGTCAGTGGGAGTTATAGTGCCCTATCATTGGCGTGTGTCAGTGGGAGGAATAGTGCCCTATTATTGGTGTCAGTTGGAGGATTAGTGCCCTATTGTTGGTATCAGTGGGAGGAATAGGGCCTAATTGTTGGTGTCAGTGGGAGGAATAGTGCCCCATCATTGGTGTCACTGGGAGGAATAGTGCCCCATCATTAGTGTCAGTGAAAGGAATAGTGTCGCATCATTGGTGTCAGTGGGAGGAATAGTGCCCCATCATTGGTGTTAGTGGAAGGAATAGTGCCCCATCATTGGTGTCACTGGGAGGAATAGTGCCCCATCATTAGTGTCAGCGAAAGGAATAGTGTCGCATCATTGGTGTCAGTGGGAGGAATAGTGCCCCATCATTGGTGTTAGTGGAAGGAATAGTGCCCCATCATTGGTGTCAGTGGGAGGAATAATGCCCCATCATTGGTGTCAGTGGGAGGAATAGTGCCCCATCATTGGTGTCACTGGGAGGAATAGTGCCCCATCATTAGTGTCAGTGAAAGGAATAGTGTCGCATCATTGGTGTCAGTGGGAGGAATATTGCCCCATCATTGGTGTTAGTGGAAGGAATAGTGCCCCATCATTGGTGTCAGTGGGAGGAATAATGCCCCATCATTGGTGTCAGTGGGAGGAATAGTGCCCCATCATTGGTGTCAGTGGGAGGAATAGTGCCCCATCATTGGTGTCAGTGGGAGGAATAGTGGCCCATCATTGGTGTCAGTGGAAGGAATAGTGCCCCATCATTGGTGTCAGTGGGAGGAATAGTGCCCCATCATTGGTGTCAGTGGGAGGAATAGTGCCCCATCATTGGTGTCAGTGGGAGGAATAGTGGCCCATCATTGGTGTCAGTGGGAGGAATAATGTCCCATCATTGGTGTCAGTGGGAGGAATAGTGTCCCAAGGGCCAGATAAAGTCAAGCAAAGGACCACAGTTTAGAGACCTCTGATTTACCAGGTCACGTTGAAGGTGTGAGGTCAGGAGCAAAGTATTTTGTACCTTATGGAATGGAGGGTCATGTTGGAGTTCTGATATCCCAGTGATGGTGTAATTAGAAAGGTAGAGAGGAGGTCAGGAGCAGAGTATTTTCTACCATATAAGGGCTTGTTTTGGATATGTGATATCTTGGTGGTGGGTGTAAACAGAAAGGTAGAGAGAAGGTCAGGAGTAGAGTATTTTCTACCATAGAGAGGGTTATATCGGAGATGTGATAGTCTGGTACTAGGTGTAATCAGAAAGGTAGAGAGAAGGTCAGGAGCAGAGTATTTTCTACCTTATAGAGGGCCATGTTGGAGTTGTGATATCCCAGTGATGATGTAATTAGAAAGGTAGAGAGAAGGCCAGGAGCAGAGTGTCTTCTACCTTATTGAGGGACAATTTGGAGATGTGATATTCCGATCATGAGTGTATTTTCTACCATATAAGAGCCGGTTCACATTATTGCGGCTGCGGAGATCGCATGTAATTCGGAGCGCACTGCTCCTTCATTACATGCGATCTCCAGTGCGGATGCGAATTCAGCCATACACTTTGTATGGCTGAATTCGCACTGTATCCGCACCAAAGACGCACAGGACCCTTTTTTTCAGCCGCATCAGGATGGGATCGCACAATGGTTCACACTTGTGCGATCCGATCCTGTGCGAACTGTCAGATCGCACTGCGATATGCGATCAAACTGGGGGTGTCGTTAACATTTAATTGACACCCCCTGTGTATCGCATATGGCAGTGTGAACTGCCAGATGTGCGGATGCGATGCGGGAACAGGCTGCAAATTCGCAGCCTTCCCGCATCGCACAAGTGTGAACTGAGCCTAAGGGGTTGTTTTGGAGATGTGATATCTTGGTGGTGGGTGTAAACAGAAAGGTAGAGAGAAGGTCAGGAGCAGAGTATTTTCTACCGTAGGGAGGGTTATATTGGGGATGTGATTGTCTGGTGCTGGGTGCAATCAGAAATATAGAGAGAAGGTCAGGAGCAGAGTATTTTCTACCTTATGCAGGGTCATGTTGGAGTTGTGATATCCCAGTGATGGGTGTAATTAGAAAGGTAGAGAGAAGGTCAGGAGCAGAGTGTCTTCTTCCTTATTGACGGTCATTTTGGAGATGTGATATCCTGGGGGTGAGTGTAATAAAAAAGTAGAGAGAGGGTCAGGAGCAGAGTATTTTCTTCTACCTTATGCAGGGTCATTTTGGAGATCTGATATCCCAGTGATTGATATCTTGGTGGTGGGTGTAAACAGAAAGGTAGAGAGAAGGTCAGGAGCAGAGTATTTTCTACCGTAGGGAGGGTTATATTGGGGATGTGATTGTCTGGTGCTGGGTGCAATCAGAAATATAGAGAGAAGGTCAGGAGCAGAGTATTTTCTACCTTATGCAGGGTCATGTTGGAGTTGTGATATCCCAGTGATGGGTGTAATTAGAAAGGTAGAGAGAAGGTCAGGAGCAGAGTGTCTTCTTCCTTATTGACGGTCATTTTGGAGATGTGATATCCTGGGGGTGAGTGTAATAAAAAAGTAGAGAGAGGGTCAGGAGCAGAGTATTTTCTTCTACCTTATGCAGGGTCATTTTGGAGATCTGATATCCCAGTGATTGGTGTAATTTGAAAGGTAGAGAGAAGGTCAGGAGTAGAGTATTTTCTACCGTAGAGAGGGTTATATCAGAGATGTGATAGTCTGGTACTAGGTGTAATCGGGAAGGTAGAGAGAAGGTCAGGAGCAGAGTATTTTCTTCCTTATGGAGGGCCATATTGGAGTTGTGATATCCCAGTGATGGGTGTAATGAGAAAGGTAGAGAGAGGGTCAGGAGCAGAGTGTCTTCTACCTTATTGATGGTAATTTTGGAGATGTGATATACTGGTGGTGAGTGTAATAAAAAAGTAGAGAGAGGGTCAGGAGCAGAGTATTTTCTATCTTATGGAGGGCCATGTTGGAGTTGTGATATCCCAGTGATGGGCGTAATTCGAAAAAGTCAAAAGAAGCTCAGGAGCAAAGTGTCTTCTACCTTATTGACGGTCATTTTGGAGATGTGATATCCTGGGGTGAGTGTAATAAAAAAGTAGAGAGAGGGTCAGGAGCAGAGTATTTTCTACCTTATGGAGGGTCATGTTGGAGATGTGATATCCCAGCGATGGTGTAATTAGAAAGGTAGAGAGAAGGTCAGGAGCAGAGTATTTTCTTCCTTATGGAGGGCCATATTGGAGTTGTGATATCCCAGTGATGGTTGTAATTAGAAAGGTAGAGAGAAGGTCAGGAGCAGAGTGTCTTCGACCTCATTGACGGTCATTTTGGAGATGTGATATCCTGGGGGTGAGTGTAATAAAACGTAGAGAGAGGGTCAGGAGCAGAGTATTTTTTACCTTATGCAGGGTCATTTTGGAGATCTGATATCCCAGTGATTGGTGTAATTTGAAAGGTAGAGAGAAGGTCAGAAGTAGAGTATTTTCTACCGTAGAGAGGGTTATATCAGAGATGTGATAGTCTGGTACTAGGTGTAATCAGGAAGGTAGAGAGAAGGTCAGGAGCAGAGTATTTTCTTCCTTATGGAGGGCCATATTGGAGTTGTGATATCCCAGTGATGGGCGTAATTCGAAAAAAGTCAAAAGAAGGTCAGGAGCAGAGTATCTTCTACCTTATTGACGGTCATTTTGGAGATGTGATATCCTGGGGGTGAGTGTAATAAAAAAGTAGAGAGAGGGTCAGGAGCAGAGTATTTTCTACCTTATGGAGGGCCATGTTGGAGTTGTGATATCCCAGTGATGGGTGTAATGAGAAAGGTAGAGAGAGGGTCATGAGCAGAGTATTTTCTACCTTATGGAGGGTCATGTTTGGAGATCTGATATCCCAGTGATGGGTGTAGTTAGAAAGGTAGAGAGAAGGTCAGGAGCAGAGTATTATCTATGTAATGGAGTGGGGAAATTAGTAGGTCTATATAATATGACCAGTTAGCTTGTGGTACAATCAGTCTAGTTATATTATTCCTGGAGATAGCGATTAATATTTGATGTGTACATGAAAAAAGAATTCCATTGAAGTGAGCGCTGGGTGTTTCTGTTGATCCTGGAGAATCGTCAGTGTAGTCCCAGCCTAGAGCTCATACATTATATATCGGAACCTATAGAGTACAATGTTATCCGATACTAATGAATCCATCGCCAATTCCCCGCACAGCAACTGAGCACAAAACACAATGCCGATCATTAAAGAGCTGAAGGGAAAAAGTGGAATTCAGTGATTGATGAGCTGTGAAAATCAACTCCTCTCTATGCCCTCCTTTATTATTCTGAAGTTTTGGCTGAAGAGCTTGCAATCTATTTGTGAGCTTTCATCCTGCTTTATCACAAAGACACTTTGGTTGGTTTTGCTGCTTATGGTATAACATGTAAACTGATAAATAGTAGAACAAGGAAATAAAATTATCTGTTACATCAGAAGATGGGTACACTGTAGTCATAAAGGGATGGACATGGTCAGAAACAATACTCAGGTAGGCCGTGGTGTTTAAACAATTGCTCAATTGGTACTAAGGAGCCCAAAGTGTGCCAAAAAAATATGATTCTGTGCGAATTGTAGCCTCAGTTTCCTGTTCTTAGCCGACAGGAGTGGCACCCGGTGTGGTTTTCCGCTGCTGTAGCCCATCTTCTTCAAGGTTCGATGTGTTGTGCGTTCAGAGATGCTATTCTGCATACCTTGGTTGTATGAATGGTTATTTGAGTACCCTACATTCACATCTCTACGTGTGGCTGCGGGTGTGCGGGAATTGCAGGGATTCCCCTACCCGCAACCACCCGCAGTGAAAACGCACTACTCTGCAGAAACGTGTGGGGCTGCTATTCATTCTAAATGGCACCCCCACACATGTAAAATCGCAGTGCATGTGCGGGGGCAGGAACCACAGGGAAATCGCATGATCAAGAAGACAATGCAATTTCCATTTCGGCTGCATTTTTGAAAAGGTACATGCACCTTTCTTTTGCAGAAATGCAGGCATGGCAGCCCATTCATTTGAATAGGCTACTGTGCCTGTGCAAGTGCATCCCGCAATGAATGCAGAGATGTGAATCAAGAGTCACTGTTGCCTTTCTATCATCTCAAACCAGTCTGCCCATTCTTCTCTAACATCAACAAGGCATTTTCCTTCACACAACCACTGGCATCCACTATCCACTGGCACACAGTGGCATAACTGGCCCGGCGTTGCCTCCCGGTCTTCGTGAAGGAGTGCTCTCCTTCCATCATCCAGTTTTCCCACATGATTCGCAGTTTCGCCTTGAAGGAACGATTGACACTTATGTCCAGTGGTTGCACCCCTTTGGTCAAACCATCCAGTTAACGGTAAATTTTCAAACTATTTTCATATATAAGGCGCACCGGATTATAAGGCGCACTGCCAGTTTTTGATCAAATTTTAGGATTTTCAGTGCGCCTTATAGTGCGAAAAATACGGTACCTTATGAAGTGGTTGATGAGTGTATAAATATAATATGTCTGTGGTGTCCCTAAAAATCATGAGAAGAGGAAAACATATGAACATCAGAGCGCTCCACACATGTTGGCTTTGAGAATGCTGCAATTGTTCTGCTGGCTCTCACAGTGTCCAGAAAGGCGTGTGCAGGGGGTATGCCAGGTGCGCCTGGGCACACCCTAATCACTATGTGCAGTGCTGATTCCCCCTATTGCCTGGGCTTCCCCCCATGTTGCCCCCTACCCCACTGCAGTGCTTCTGGCTTCCCTCCTCTCTATCTATACCGTGGGAGGGGGTCTGTACTTGGTGGGGGGGGGGTCTATATTGGGGGAGGGGGGTCTGTACCTAGCAGGGGGGTCTATACTGATGGAGAGGGGTCTGCACTGAGGGGAGGGGGATCTGTACTGATGGAGAGGGGTAAATATTGATGGAGGGGGGGTCTGCACTTAGTGGGGGGGGGTCTTTACTGAGGGGGGTCTGTACTTAGTGGAGGGGAGGTCTGTACTGAGGGGGGATTATAGTTGGTGAAGGGGGGGGGGGTGACACAATGTTTGTTCCTCACCGGTAGACACCAACCCAAGTGACGCCACTGAAAGTGGATAGAGGCAGGGGCGCACTGAGAGCCCCTGCAGCCCCTTCCACCTCTTCTACAAGAAGATAAAGGCACAGCAATAAAGTGTCTCCCAGATCACAGAACTCTCACTACAAGCAGCTTTATTTACAGCCCAGCAGACTGCGTGTCTCTGCCTCTCTATGCAGCACAATCAATGCACACTGACACCCAGCCCAGCAGTAAATAAAGCTGAGAGGAGACTGCTTGCTGGACCTTTCAGTGGGGACTGGAGATACACAGTCAGCCCCACATTACATAAGGCTGTGTGCAGTGAAAGTTATCAGGATGGAAGCTTTACTTTAATTTAACCCACGCCAAGGCTGGGTTTTACACTGATACGGTCTACCGCATCGCATGTCTACCGCATCGCATGTCTACCGCATCGCATGTCTACCGCATCGCATGTCTACCGCATCGCATGTCTACCGCATCGCATGTCATTTGTATAGGAATCGCTCAGGAAAATGCAAATTCAGTGCGGTGCGAATTGGACCATACATCATGTGGATCCAGTGCTCAATTCGCACTGGATCCGCACCAAAAAGGTGCAGGACCCTTTTTTTTTTTGTCAGCACTGGAATCTGATCACATGGGTGTTCCATCCGATTCCACAGTTCTGCGAACTGATTTGGGGGTGTAATTATATTATATTGACACCCGCAGTGGTTCCCAGAGCACAGTGTGAAGTGAACTGCCTTGCAGTCCTGATGTGGTGCCGGAACCCCACAGGAATCACCATGGTTCCCATACCGCATCACTGTAAACCCGGCGTTCCATTCACACCTATGCAGTTTTCTTTTGAGTGTTTCTGAAGGGCTTTTTGCAGGTTTTTACTGCGATTTTGCACCATTTTTGCTGCAATTTGTGGTTTTTATGCTTTTTTGGCAAATTTGTTGTTGGGCAGATTAAAATACGCTTTTCTGCAGCTTCTCCATTGTCGTCTATTGAAGCAAAAAAAAAAAAGCCCCCGTTGTAGGTTTAAAAAAGTCCCTGACCCTTTCCAAAAACATAGAGGCACAAAAATGCATTGGTGTGAGGTGCTCCATAGGAGCCAATGTTATAAAAAATGTCTGCAAAAAGCATTGGTGTGAACAAAGCCTCAGGCGATTTGAATCGCTGGTGGAATCACCGCGATTCTGCCCGCGATTCCAAATCCTGGCAAATCGCAGGACACGTTTGCCTTTTACTGGCACCCCAATGGCGCCAGGATTTTGCAGCGATTGTCACGTTATAAGTTGCACGGGAAATTGCAACGTGTGACGCTTGTCGTCCCGGAATTTATCGCTCAGAGCCTTAAGGTAAGGCTGACCAAACATTAGGCAATTTTCTTTCCTTCAACCAGCAGTAAGGCTAAGGCCGAAGAACCTCGAGACTCTGATATAAGGGGGGCTCTAAGGACTCTGATGTTAGGTGGATGACTCTGGGAAACCTGATGTAAAGGAGGAGCACTTTAAAAGGGGGTGGGGGACTCTTGGGATCCTGATTTAAGATGGGTGATTCTGGGGACCCTGAGGTAAGGCTGAAGAACCCTAGGGTCTATGATGTAAGGGGGTCTCTAAGGACTCTTATGTTGAGTGGGTGACTCTGGGGACCCTGATGTAAAGGGGGAGTACTCTGATGGGGGGTAGGACTCTGGGGATCCTGATGTAAGGTGGGTGGTTCTGGGGACCCTGGAGTAAGGCTGGGGAACCCTGATGTAAGGAGGGCTCTAAGGTCTCTGATGTTAAAGGGGTGACTCTGGGGACCCTGATGTAAAGGGGAAGGTCTCTGATATGGGGGAGGACTCTGTTTAAGGGGGAAATCTGATGAGGAATCTTGATGTAAGGGGGAATCTGATGAGAACAGGTGGGCTTGTCCCGATGCTGCACTCTATATGTTGTCTTTATGTTACTTATTCCTGACCCCTGCACTCTATACATTATGCTGTACATTACATAGTCCTGACCAAAGTGTTCATTGTCCCAACACTTACTGGTTTTAATGAAGTTCTTCTTTAAGGTCGGCTCAGACAGGTAAAGTGTTCACTTTTAGTGTGCAGAAAAGCATATGTGATGGAAATGTTTATACTTTTAGAAATGATCCTCCTTTCTGAGGTTTACGTGCATCTGTGAGACGTACAGCGACTAGGCACAGATTCTGTTAATCATTCCCCTTAAGGCTCCTTCCACTGTTAGGCAAAATCTTTACTCTGTGTCACTTACTACTGATCCCTGTCCTTTGTCCTGCTGACCCCCTGAACACCGCCCTGCTGATCCCCTGTACACTGCCCTGCTGACCCCCTGTACACTGCCCTGCTGCCCCCCTGTACACTGCCCTGCTGATCCCCTTTCTCCTCCCTGCTGCCCCCCCTATACACTGCCCTGCTGACCCCCTGTACACTGCCCTGCTGCCCCCCTATACACTGCCCTGCTGACCCCCTGTACATTGCCCTGCTGACCCCCTATACACTGCCCTGCTGACCTCCTGTACACTGCCATGCTGATCCCTTTTCTCCACCCATCTGACCCCCTGTACACTGCCCTGCTGCCCCCCTATACACTGCCCTGCTGACCCCCTGTACACTGCCCTGCTGATCCCTTTTCTCCACCTTGCTGACCCCCTGTACACTACCCAGCTGCCCCCCTATACACTGCCCTGCTGACCTCCTGTACACTGCCCTGCTGACCTCCTGTACATTGCCCTGCTTACACCCTATACACTGCCCTGCTGACCTCCTGTACACTGCCCTGCTGACCTCCTGTACATTGCCCTGCTTACACCCTATACACTGCCCTGCTGACCCCCTGTACACTGCCCTGCTGACCTTCTATCCTCTGCCCCCTGACTTTCTTTACTGCACCCCCACATTAGACAGGCTACATCTGTCCCTGGTGTTAATGTAGCGCTTAGAATATATTTGAGAATGATTGTCACTAGTTGTTCGGGAGAAAGGTCCTTCAGCAATCTGACACTGATAAAGAATTATCTGGGAACGATCCACCACAATGAAGGACTAAGTGCTCTGTGACAGCTGGCTGTGGAGAGCAGTGTCCTGAAGATGATACAGTTTTATGAGTTAGGCAGCCCTTAGATTCCTGTATGTGATTTTCCTTTCTTCCATCATGGGTGAAACGGAAAAAAAATCACATGATTCCCCCATCAATACAGAGTTCATGAGGGATTCCCTCCCGCAGAGCTATCGTGTTCTGCCAGCGGGGAGCCTTCCTGGGCAGAAGAACACAATGATTACTGCTAGCGGACAATGCTGCCAGCAGTAATAGCATGTAAAAAATCTGACAGGCTGGTTGTACCCACGTAGATCAACGGATCCATTGGGTACAACCAGCCTGCCCATAGATGGATTGTATCTTGGCCTGTCCCAGCTGAATCAGACGAGATTCGATCCATCTATGGCCAGCTTCATTTAAAGATTTTGCAGATGCTAAGTGCAGGAAGAAAGACAAAAGAGAAAAGAAATTGAGAAAAAAAATCAAAGTGTCTTTTTTGGAAACATAAATTATATTTTTTACAACAAATGTGGTTTATCATTTATTTCAATTCACTTTTTTAGTTTATAATTTAAAGTGATTTTAAAATCTGTTTTTTAAAAAAACAAACAAAAAACAAACATGTTATACTTATTTATTTTATTTATTTCAGGTACTTATATAACGCCGTCAATTTACGAAGTGCTTTACATATACATTGTACATTCACATCAGTCCCTGCCCTCAAGGAGCTTACAATCTAAGGTATATACTTACCTCCTCTGTGCAGTTGGTTTTGCACAGAGCGGCCGGGATCCTCCTCGTCTCGGGTGCGTCTTCGGCTCTCCTGGCCCCTCCCTCCTGTTGAGTGCCCCCACAGCAAGCAGCTTGCTATGGGGGCACCCGAGTCAAGTCACAGCTCCCTGTGTCCACTCGCCCCCGCCCCCTCTCTCTCCTGATTGGCTGACTGACTTGGATTGACAGCAGCGGGCGGCAATCGCACCGGGCTGCTATCTTAGCCAATGAGGAGGGGAGCTGAAACAATCCTGGAAACCATCGCTGGATAAAGATGGGCTCAAGGAGGTATTGGGGGGCTGTTGCACACAGGTTTTTTTTTTAGAATGCATTAGGATAAAAAACCTTCTGAGGGGCCCCCAAAATTGAAATGCCCTGCCCCCCCCCCCCCCCCCAAGGTCTAAATCCGGCCCTGGGTTCTCAGTGTAACACAAAGAAAAAAAGACAAGGGCACCTCTAAGGCTGTGCATAGAACAATTTTTAGATACACCTTATTACAAAAAGTATTGGGACGCCTGCCTTTACACACACATGAACTTTAATGACATCCCAGTCTTAGTCCGTAGGGTTCAATATTGAGTTGGCCCAACCTTTGCAGCTATAATAGCTTCAACTCTTCTGGGAAGGCTGTCCACAAGGTTTAGGAGTGTCTATGGGAATGTTTCGCCATTCTTCCAGAAGTGTATTTGTGAGGTCAGGCACTGATGTTGGACGAGAAGGCCTGGCTCGCAGTCTCCGCACTAATTCATTCCAAAGGTGTTCTATCGGGTTGAGGTCAGGACTCTGTGCAGGCCAGTCAAGTTCCTCCACCCCAAACTCCCTCATCCATGTCTTTAGAGCAAGCACTGGTGTGAACTATGCCATTGGAAAACATATAACCTACTTTCCATGCGTTTTTGATGCAGAAAAAAAACGCACTGGACTACATGTGGTGAGACCTGGCCCTAAGAAAAAAGAGGGGGAGGGGGAATGCACTGGGCTGCATCAAAAACACACTGGGACAGAATGAATGCAAAAAAGCATCTGGAAAGCATTGGGACTGCGTTTCTATGGTGTGAACTGGCCCTAACAAACCCCAATGTGTATTAGAGGCTGCAGCAGGTCACATACAGCCTAAATCATTTTCTGGCTGGACAACATCCAGCATCATCTAGCACTTTCCTTCCCAGTCTGACTGTCCCTGGCCTGACCGTTTCATTCATTGGATTTAAAGCGGAGTTCCACCCTGGAATTTTTTTTTTTTTTTTAAAAATACCCCCGGGACAGTCAGGGCTAGTACATTCCACAATGGCTAGCCTCTGATCTGTCCCGGGTTGCACTTACCTGTTAGGACAAATACTTACCTTGAAAAAGTCTTGTCCAGCGCTGCCATCTCAGATGTGGGCAGCTTGAAGCCAGCGCGATCCTCTTCGGCGTCCTCTTCCGCCTTCTTCGGTCCCACGATGCCCTGCGCCGGCCCCGCCGTCACTTCCGGGCACACGCGTCATCCCTCCACAGCTTCTGGGCATGCCCAGAAGCTGTTTAGAAGGGGATGACGCGCGCGCCCCGGAACTGACGTCGGGGCCGGTGCAGGCGCAATGATTCCTGGGAGCTATGACGTTCAGCTCCCAGGAATCATTGCAGAGCCAGGAAGTGACGGCGGGCCGCGGCCGAGGAAGGAGGAAGAAGGAAGTAAGGTAAGTGTATTTTCTTCGCTACGAGGTAAGTAAAAAAAAAAAAAAAATGCGATTAGCCATTTGTTTTTCAGGTGACCCGGAGCGAGAAGATGGAGGTAAGTATAAAATTAGGGTGGAACTCCACTTTAAGTTCTTTCAATCATGGAGCCTCATCATCAGATGTGGGCATTACCTAGAATGGTCTACATGCAAATACAGTCTGTCTAGAAACACCCACTCCTCCAGATTTATACATGCTTATCAGTTTGCATAACTCCTCCCAAAAGCTTGCATCAGGACTGAGAGCTCTTAGGACAAGTACTGAGGCAGGGGGCTGGGATGTTTTCAGGAAGCTCTGTACAGCACCCTGCAAGCTCCTCCCACCAGCCATGATCTGCCTGCATTGCATAGAGGAGTACTGTACAGAGACCCAGTAATGACATCACTGGGTGTAAAATAAGGTATATATTGAAGGGGAAAGGTTTTATTTAACCACTTCTGACCCGGAAGGATTTACCTCCTTAATGACCAGGCCATTTTTTGCGTTTCGGCACTGTGTTAGTTTACCGGACAATTGCACGGTTATGCGACGCTGTACCTAAATAAAATTGATGTCCTTCCTTTTCCCGCAAATAGTGCTTTCTTTTGGTGGTATTTGATCACCTGTTGTGATTTTTATTTTTTGCGCTATAAACAAAAAAAGAGCAACAATTCTGAAAAAAAACAATATTTTTTACTTTTTGCTATATAACATTCCCAATAAAAAAATGTAAAAATCAAATTTTTTCATCATTTTAGGCCAATTTGTGTTCTGCTACATAATTTTGGTTAAAAAAATCCCAATAAGCATATATTGATTGGTTTTCGCAAAAAAGTTATCATGTCTACAGACTAGGGGAAAAATTGATGTAATTTTAATTAATTTATTTATTTTTTACTAGTAATGGTGGCGATCAGCGATTTTTAGCGAGACTGTGACATTGCAGCGGACAGATCGGACCCCTAACTGACATTATTCACACTTTTGGGGGGCCCAGTGACATTACTACAGTAATCAGTGCTACAAACTCGATTCCAAAAAAGTTGGGACACTGTACAGATTGTGAATAAAAACAGAATGCAATGATGTGGAAGTTTCAAATTTCAATATTTTATTCAGAATACAACATAAATGACATATCAAATGTTTAAACTGAGAAAATGTATCATTTTAAGGGAAAAATAAGTTGATTTTAAATTTCATGGCATCAACACATCTCAAAAAAGTTGGGACAAGGCCATGTGTACCACTGTGTGGCATCCCCTCTTCATTTTATAACAGTCTGCAAACATCTGGGGACTGAGGAGACAAGTTGTTAAAGTTTAGGAATAGGAATTTTGTCCCATTCTTGTCTAATACAGGCTTCTAGTTGCTCAATTGTCTTAGATCTTCTTTGTCACATCTTCCTCTTTATGATGTGCCAAATGTTTTCTATGGGTGAAAGATCTGGACTGCAGGCTGGCCATTTCAGTACCCGTATCCTTCTTCTATGCAGCCATGATGTTGTAATTGATGCAGTATGTGGTCTGGCATTGTCATGTTGGAAAATGCAAGGTCTTCCCTGAAAGAGACGACGTCTGGATGGAGCATATGTTGTTCTAGAACTTGGATATACCTTTCATCAGCATTGATGGTGCCTTTCTAGATGTGTAAGCTGCCCATGCCACACGCACATATGCAACCCCATACCATCAGAGATGCAGGCTTCTGAACTCAGCGCTGATAACAACTTGGGTTGTCCTTGTCCTCTTTAGTCCGGATGACATGGTGTTCCAGTTTTCCAAAAAGAACTTCAAATTTTGATTTGTCTGACCACAGAACAGTTTTCCACTTTTCCACTGTCCTTTTTAAATGAGCCTTGGCCCAGAGAAAACGCCTGCGCTTCTGGATCATGTTTAGATATGGCTTCTTTTTTGGCCTATAGAGTTGTAGCCGGCAACGGTGAATGGCACGGTGGATTGTGTTCACCGACAATGTTTTCTGGAAGTATTCCTGAGCCCATGTTGTGATTTCCATTACAGTAGCATTCCTGTATGTGATGCAGTGCCGTCTAAGGGCCCGAAGATCACGGGCATCCAGTATGGTTTTCTGGCTTTGACCCTTATACACAGAGACTGTTCCAGATTCTCTGAAACTTTGGATGATATTATGCACTGTAGATGATGATAACTTCAAACTCTTTGCAATTTTTCTCTGAGAAACTCCTTTCTGATATTGCTCCACTATTTATCGCCGCAGCATTGGGGGAATTGGTGATCCTCTGCCCATCTTGTCTTCTGAGACACTGCCACTCTGGGAGGCTCTTTTTATACCCAATCCTGTTGCAAATTGACCTAATAAGTTGTAAATTGGTCCTTCTGCTGTTCCTTATATGTACATGTAACTTTTCCGGCATCTTATTGCTACCTGTCCCAACTTTTTTGGAATGTGTAGCTCTCATGAAATCCAAAATGAGCCAATATTTGTCATGACATTTCAAAATGTCTCACTTTCATCATTTGATATGTTATCTATATTATATAGTGAATAAAATATAAGTTTATGAGATTTGTAAATGAGTCCATTCCTTTTTTATTCACAATTTGTACAGTGTCCCAACTTTTTTGGAATTGGGTTTGTAAAAATATGCACTGTTACTGTAATAATGACACTGGCAGGGAAGAGGTTAACACCAGGGGGCGATCAAAGGATTAAATGTACCCTAAGGGGTGCTTTCTAACTTTGTGGGGGATGGGATTTCTGCATGAACACAGAGACCTATGTTCCTAAATAAGAGGAACACAGGATCCGTGTTCATAACTGACAAAACAGCGGTCTGCCGTGTTTACATGGGCAGACCGCCGTTTTGTCTCCATGAGGTATGATTGCGGGTGCCTGGCAGCAATCGTTATCGCCGCACCCGCTGATCGGCTTCCCCTGTGGCGAATGGGTGCGCATGTGCGCCCCCCCCCCATTAGCGGTCCCGCCAAACTGCGGCAGCTGGTCGTTAAGTGGTTAAAACAATTACTACCATGTTGATGAGGGGGAGGTAGAACCAGGGAAGGCAAAATATAAGCAGAATAAACTTCAACTTTTAAGAATCTGCAAATTGTAATGAGATAATCAGTTCCCTTTAGTAGGACTCTGCAAGGTCATTAAAGGGCCAGCTCCGCCATTTTCAGCAGTGTGGGGGGCGCTGGGTGAATTTTTCGGGTTTGTTGAGCACCGTGATGTCCAGTCAGAGCTCCATTATCATGAATTATTGTCATCTCTGTTTGACGGGTTCAGTAAAATGTAACAAATCGATTTTGTTTTATGACTGTTCGGACGAATAAAATAATTCAGAACTTTCATCTGATAATAGGGATCAAAGATGAGCAGAACACATCTATAAAAACATTTATGAGGCTGGGAAGTTGCTGTATATCTCACTGCCTGGGGGGGGGACCTGAGGGGCAGAAAAAAAAATACTGGTCAGTGTAATGGTTCAGCTTCCAGCAAACACGGAACGATCAGTTCTGAGTGGACAGACCTACCTTGGTCAACTTCCAGGACAACTCAAGCACCTTTTTATTGGGACCAGCATGAACTTTTTCAGCAATTTGAGCTCCAGCAGCTCTTTTATTGGATCAGACTACATGGTAAAACCTTCCTTCCCCAATCAGCCTTGGCCGCCCATAACCCTGTCGCCGATTTGCTGTTTTTTCTTTCTTGGACTGGTCGGTTGGTCCTGAGCACTGCAGACCAGGAACATCCTATAAGAGATTAAGTTTTCGAGTTGCTCTGACCCAATCATCTAGCCATTTCACTTTGCCCCGGGGTCAAAGTCACTGAAAGCCGTACGGGTGCCCCTTATTTCTGCTTTCAAATTCAGGGACAACACGTTCACTTGCTGCCTAATATATCCCACCCACCTTCAAATGCTATTGTAAAAAAATAATCAATGTTATTCACCTGATCAGTGATTATAACATTATTGCTGATAGGTATGTAATGTATATACAGGGCCTTGCGAAAGTATTCGGCCCCCTTGAACTTTTTGACCTTTTGCCACATTTCAGGCTTCAAACATAAAGATATAAAACTGTAATTTTTTGTGAAGAATCAACAAGTGGGACACAATCATGAAGTGGAACAAAATTTATTGGATATTTCAAACTTTTTTAACAAATAAAAAACTGAAAAATTGGGCGTGCAAAATTATTCAGCCCCCTTAAGTTAATACTTTGTAGCGCCACCTTTTGCTGCGATTACAGCTGTAAGTCGCTTGGGGTATGTCTCTATCAGTTTTGCACATCGAGAGACTGAAATTTTTGCCCATTCCTCCTTGCAAAACAGCTCGAGCTCAGTGAGGTTGGATGGAGAGTGTTTGTGAACAGCAGTTTTCAGTTCTTTCCACAGATTCTCGATTGGATTCAGGTCTGGACTTTGACTTGGCCATTCTAACACCTGGATATGTTTATTTGTGAACCATTCCATTGTAGACTTTGCTTTATGTTTTGGATCATTGTCTTGTTGGAAGAGAAATCTCCATCCCAGTCTCAGGTCTTTTGCAGACTCCATCAGGTTTTCTTCCAGAATGGTCCTGTATTTGGCTCCATCCATCTTCCCATCAATTTTAACCATCTTCCCTGTCCCTGCTGAAGAAAAGCAGGCCCAAACCATGATGCTGCCACCACCATGTTTGACAGTGGGGATGGTGTGTTCAGGGTGATGAGCTGTGTTGCTTTTACGCCAAACATAACGTTTTGCATTGTTGCCAAAAAGTTTGATTTTGGTTTCATTTGACCAGAGCACCTTCTTCCACATGTATGGTGTCTCCCAGGTGGCTTGTGGCAAACTTTAAACGACACTTTTTATGGATATCTTTAAGAAATGGCTTTCTTCTTGTCACTCTTCCATAAAGGCCAGATTTGTGCAGTATACGACTGATTGTTGTCCTATGGACAGAGTCTCCCACCTCAGCTGTAGATCTCTGCAGTTCATCCAGAGTGATCATGGGCCTCTTGGCTGCATCTCTGATCAGTCTTCTCCTTGTATGAGCTGAAAGTTTAGAGGGACGGCCAGGTCTTCGTAGATTTGCAGTGGTCTGATACTCCTTCCATTTCAATATTATCGCTTGCACAGTGCTCCTCGGGATGTTTAAAGCTTGGGAAATCTTTTTGTATCCAAATCCGGCTTTAAACTTCTCTACAACAGTATCTCAGACCTGCCTGGTGTGTTCCTTGTTCTTCATGATGCTCTCTGCGCTTTAAACGGACCTCTGAGACTATCACAGTGCAGGTGCATTTATACGGAGACTTGATTACACACAGGTGGATTCTATTTATCATCATTAGTCATTTAGGTCAACATTGGATCATTCAGAGATCCTCACTGAACTTCTGGAGAGAGTTTGCTGCACTGAAGGTAAAGGGGCTGAATAATTTGGCACGCCCAATTTTTCAGTTTTTTATTTGTTAACAAAGTTTGAAATATCCAATAAATTTCGTTCCACTTCATGATTGTGTCCCACTTTTTGTTGATTCTTCACAAAAAATTAGTTTTATATCTTTATGTTTGAAGCCTGAAATGTGGCAAAAGGTCGAAAAGTTCAAGGGGGCCAAATACTTTCGCAAGGCACTGTATATATATATACATATATCTCAAACAGTGCATCACTGTTCTGCTTCTCCTTTTCCTTTCCAGTCGCAGGCTGAGGGCAGGGCCAGGACAGTCTGTGCTCAGAGGAAGTGGATTTAATTATGCCGAACCTCAGACTAAAGACATTTTGTGGGGAGAAAAAAAAATAGTGCAGGTAAGAGCTCTTGCTTAAAAATGAATATGGCAAGCTGCTTTTTTTTATTTTATCTATTACTTGTGGGAAGATTTTCTCTCCTTTCCTGTTCTGTCTTCACCTATTACCTAGAAGGTAAATTTCTGGAGTACTGCTTTAAATGGCAGCTGAGGGGTTACAGAAGTTCTTGACATGTTTTGTTATGTTTAAATTTGCTTTTCAGGATGTTTTGATATGTTGGCAGCCATTTGTTTTCATCGGGCTGCAAGTAGAACCTCCGCTCATCTGCTTCCTCCCCCCCTCTGGTGACACATTTGGCACCTTTCAGGGGGGAGAGGGGGAACGGGTACCCTTCCCCACCTCCGGGAGACAGCGCCACGGCGCCGTCCCTCGGAAGTTCCGTTCCCCTTTCTCCTTCCCCCGACGCTGAGCCAATGAGAATGCGCAGCGCGCTTCGCGCATGCGCAGTAGGGGGCCGGCTGTGAAGCCGAAAGGCTTAATTGACGGTTTCCTTTAGAGTGGATGGCAGTGGAAGCACCCAGCAGCTGATCGGAAAATCGGCTGAGGTGCTGACATTGCGGGCTCCCTGTACAGGTAAGTGTCTATATACTAAAAGTCAGCAGCTACAGTATTTGTACAGTATTTGTAGCTGCTGACTTCTATTTAAATTCTGTTCCACACCTGGAACACCTCATTAACATGCAATATTAATGCATGAGCGAAACACCCTGCAAAACATTCTAAGCCCTAAACAAATCCGGAACATGTGATTACATCAATAATTCCCCTTTACTAGGACTCTGTGGGCTCATTAAAGCCGTTTCAGGCAGAGTTTTTTTGTTTCATTTCTTGTTCACACATTGCCTGGTCAGGGAGACTCCTGGAGTTTTGATTTAAATGCTCCCTTTTTTGTTATATCTAAATTTTGTTTTTAAAAATTTTATTATTTTTATTACTAATGTTTTTTTTTTCTTTTATTTGCTTACAAGTTTTGTGAACTACTAAGATCAAGTAAGAAGAAACACAAAGGCAGCTGTCAGTGACATGGATGGTTTATTAACAAAACCATGTGATGTTAGTAAACGAAGATATATATTAGTAAACAAAACCAGGTGATGCTGGTAAACAAAGATATTGGCCAGTAGTACACAAATCCATGTGGTGTTAGTAAACAAAACCATATGATGTTAGTAAACAAAGACATCTGCTATTAGTGTACTAAACTAGGTAGTGTTGTTAACAAAACTATGTGATGTTAGTAAGCAAAGACATTAGGAATTAGTACACAAGGCCATGTTATGTTAGTAAACAAAGATATCAATTAGCAAACAAAACCATGTCATGTTAGTAAACAAAGATATCTATTATTAAACAAAATCAGGTGATTTTAGTAAACAAAGATATTTTTCTATTAGTGCATTCTGTATGTGTTGTTTGTTATTTAACATTATATGGTTTTGTTTACTAAGACATCTGCTATTAGTTCAGAAGATCATGTGATGTTAGTAAACAAAGACATCAATTAGCAAACAAAACCATGTGATGTTAGTAAACAAAGATATAAAAAAATATATTTTATATATATATATATATATATATATATATATATATATATATATATATATATATATATAAACAAAACTATTAGTGTACGGGTGGTGTTAGTAAACAACATTTGTTAGTTGTTAGTACACAAAGACATTGGGCATTAGTGAAGACCATGTGATGTTAGTAAACAAAGATATCAATTAGCAAACAAGACCAGTGATGTTAGTAAACAAAGATATATATTAGTAAACAAAACCAGGTGATGTTAGTAAGAAAAGATATTCGCCAGTAGTACACACATCAATGTCGTGTTAATAAACAAAACCATGTGATGTTAGTAAACAAATACATTTAGAGCCCGTTCACACTGGGGCGACCTGTCAGGTGACCTGGTCGCCTGACAGGTCGCCGTAGGTCGCCTTCCACAGAGACGCTGTGGACCCGTTCTAATAGGAGCGACGCAAGTCGCTCCGACTTAGAAAAAGGGTCCGGAGCTTCTTTGGGGCGACCCGGAGCGACCTGCATAGACTTCAATAATATGAAGTCCGTGCCGGCCGCTCCGAGGTCGCGGAGCGAGCAGCGCACCGCGACTTCACAGGTCGCCCCGGGAAGTAGCGTCGCCCCAGTGTGAACGGGGTCTTACTATTAGTGTACTAAACTAGGTAGTGTTGTTAACAAAACTATGTGATGTTAGTAATCAAAGACATAAGGCATTAGAACACAAGGCCACGTGATGTTAGTAAACAAAGATAGTAAAAAAAAAAAAAAAAAACAGGGGTTTTTAGTAAACAAAGATATTTGCTATTAGTGCATTATGTATGTGTTGTTAGTAAACAAAACCATTTGATGTTAGTTAACAAAGACATCTGCTATTGGTGTACTAAACCATGTGGTGTTGGTAAACAAAACTATTATGTTAGTACACAAAGACATTGGGCATTAGTACAGAAGACCATGTGATGTTAGTAAACAAAGATATCAATTAGCAAACAAAACCATGTCATGTTAGTAAACAAAGACATTTGCTATTAGTGTACTAAACCAGGTAGTGTTGTTAAAAAAACTTTGTGATGTTAGTAAGCAAAGACATTAGGCATTAGAACACAAGGCCATGTGATATTAGTAAACAAAGATATCTATTAGAAAACAAAGCCAGGTGATTTTAGTAAACAAAGATATTTGCTATTAGTGCATTAAGTATGTGTTGTTAGTAAACAAAACCATATGATGTTAGTTAACAAAGACATCTGCTATTAGTACACTTAGAGCCCATTCACACTAGCACGACTTGTGAGGCGACTTGTGTAGCCCCAGGTCGCTTGACATAACAAAAGCAATGTTAATCAATCAGTGCCGTCTTAATTGGCACTACTGAAGTCGCTCCGACTTCAAAAAAGGGTCCTGTACTACTTTGAGGCGACCTGTGATCCGACTGTCCCATATACTTCAATGGGAGTTGCCTCCTTATCTTAATTGACACGACTTGTTATCAGACTTTCCAGGAAGAAGAAAGAGATTAGCCAGGCATTCCCCACAGACAAAGTCGCCTGTCTCTTCAAAGTAGTGCACAAGTCTCTTCCAAGTCTCTTCCAAGTCACGGGGCGACTTTCTGGTCGTGGTAGTGTGAACCGGCTCTAAATCATGTAGTGTTAAATACAACTATGCAATGTTAGTAAGCAAATATATATATTAGAAAATAAATATATGTGATGTTAGTAAATAAAACCATGTGATGTTAGTAAACAAAGACTTTGGGTATAAGTCCTGGTTCGCATATCTACGATGTGGGAACCAGTGCGATTCCAGTGCTGGTGTCCCCGCATCACACATCACCTGCCGGAGGTTCCCACTAACATCTGCAAACCGCTGTCAATGCAAAGTTAATGACACCCTCAGATCAGTTCTCAGATTGCAGTGCGAACTGCCGAATGGTGCAGGAATCGGATTGCATAGGTTTGAACACCCATGCGATCCGATTCCAGTGCAGACCAAGAAAAAAAAAAAAGGTCCTACACCTTTATGGTGTGAATACGATGCAAATTCAGCCATACAATCTGTATGGCTGAATTTGCATTGCACAGGCATTGCATGTGATCTGCACAGCAGTGCGGTGCGAATCACATTCAATGTCATCCATACACATACTAGGGCAGCCATTTTCAACCAGGATGCCCAGGCAGACTGGGGTGACTTGAAGTTTCTTCAGGGGTACCTTGGCAAAATACCTAAAAACGGACCAAAAATTCTATACAAGCCGGTGGATGGGACACAAAGCCACAGGTTTTTATTGTACACCATTATAGCCTTCTACCTCCTAACGACCAATGACCTCATCAGTTTATAAGGAGGATGTCGGTTGCTTGCATCATCATCATCCTCGATTGTCCCTCTCTTGTGGCTCTCCATGAGCTTTGGGGTCTCATGAATGATGGAGAAAAACTGAGGAAGAAGAGAAACATTGGAATACTAGTCAGTACCAGTTTGCAAAAGTGTATTAATAAAAGTGTAGTGTAGTGAAAAATAAATCACCTCTAACATTGGGTGTACTACGTGTATTGATGCTGCTGCACTATGTAAGACTGTCAGAATAGTTTTTACATTTTAGAACAGGGTGCCTCATGACTGTCCATCACTTTGGAGGGTGTCTCGAGATTGTTCATAATTTGCCATGAATGAAAAAACTTTGAGAAGCACTGTACGAAGGCAAATTAACCAGCATGTCTTTGGAGTGTGAGAGGAAACCAGAGTACCCGGAGGAAACCCACGCAGGCACAGGGAGAACATGCAAACTCCAGGCAGATTGTACTGTGGTTGGATTCAAAGCAACGACCCTACTGCTGCTACCCATTGTGCTGCCCCCCATTTAAAAATTAATATTCGGTGCCCCACACATAACAGTTATCACTTACAAATTGCAGGGACAGATCAACTCCCCACACCGCACCTCACCATCGCCCTGCGCTAATAGTAGAGATCCCGCAGCTGTACGGCACATGATGGATTCCTCTTCAAGCAGCACCAGGGTCAGGTATTCAGACCGCATCTGAAGTCTTTTAACAGATCGTCATTTAATCAAAAGGAATTCCCAGGGTGCAGTTTTTTTTTTCTTTTTTTTACGGCGCTGCGGTTGAGATTGGCCCTTCTTGCTGCGTTTTGCTGATTCTGAACATTATTTTGATGTGTGCGGAGAGCGCGGCAATGTGCGAGGCCTCGTCAGGGGCATCAAGCAGGAAATTGCGGCTATTACCGAAGCTGAGGAAGGCATAACTTATCGCAGCACTTCTAAATTTAGACGTCCGACAGGACAATTCTGCGGCTTCTCCTTCGTCTACAACAATTCACCGGCTACAAAAATCTGCTGAATTGCGAAGATAAAAATAAAAGGTAAAAACTCTGGACAAACGTGAACTTTTCTTCTGTAAACTTACTTATGGCAGAGCTCCTAAACATCTCTAATCTAAAGTTTGTGTTGTCAGGAAAGCCAGGTCAGGATCATGGCCAAAAACCTGCGTATGCGCTCAGAGTGATATGCAGACCCGTGCGCAGGTTTAGGGTCATGTGCGCATTCGCATGTGTCTGCAGATGCGCATGCGTGTGCCCATTAACATGCCTCCCAACTTCTTTTTGAGATGGGAACGAGGGACACCTATTCACAAAAATATGTAGGCATAAGACACACCCCCTGCCACACCCCCTTAAAGGAGAATTCTACAAAAAAAATGATTAGTTGAACCCACAAGTGCCTTTTTTTACCACTGCTATACCTTTATACTGGCTTTTGAATTTTACAAATGCAGCAATATAGAAATTGGATGAAAGGTTCAATACTGGGAAACACTTTTTGAAGATAAAAAGTGCATTTTATATACAACCGTATAGATCTGACCAAAATGAGGGACAAATGAGGAGGAAAGAGGGATAGAGGGACTTTCTTCCAAATCAGGGACAGTCCTTCGAAATCAGAGAGAGTTGGGAGCTATGCATTAATGTGCATGCTGGCATTGATCTTGTCTCTGTTGGGTTGGTACAGTTACCTGCCAGTTTGATATTGACCCTGGCTTGGCTTCCGTTTTTGCCTTTATCTCCTGATCCCGCATCTGGGGCAGAACAGTGGTGAAGTGGTTAGTCCTTCCGCCTACCAGCACTGGGGTTGCCGGTTTTAGGACCCTAACCACGGCACTACCTGCCTGGAGTTTGCATAATCTCCCTGTGCCTGCGTGGGTTTTCTCCCACACTCCAAAGACATGCTGGTAGGTAAATTGGCCCTAGTATGTGAGTTAGGGACTTTAGATTGTAAGCTCTTTGAGGGCAGGGACTGATGTGAATGTACTATATATATATATATATATATATATATATATATATATATATACACAGCACTGTGTAAATTGACAGCGCTATACAAGTACCTGTAATAAATAAATTGTGGCTGCCAACTTGCCTGACCATGTTTCTGTCTCCCACATCCACAAGTTCCTGTCATTGATGACACCCTTAACAAGTTCCTGTGATGACACCCCTAACAAGTTCCTGTGAGGACACCCCTAACAATTTCCTGAGATGACACCCTTAACCACTTTACGACCGGCGCACGACGATCTACGTCGGCACTCAGCCCCGGCCAGGCAAACTGACGTAGGCCTACGTCAGCACAATTTGCCGGCCCTGTGCGCGCTTCCGCGCGTCCCCGCCGCCGATGATGACTCGATTGGGTTCAGAACCGATCAGTCATCAGGTCCAGGCCAATCATTTTTGGTCTGGACCTGTTGATCGGTCCTGCCCAATCAGATCATCCTCTAAGCCTGTGAAATGTAAACACAGGCTTAGAGGAGATGTGCCCTCCCCCCACAACGGTCTTTTTGGATCCAGCGTGAGAGGAGAGCACATCTTACTGTGAGTATTGCACCAAGCACACCCACACACAGTTAGATAGGCACATTTCACCCCCGATCGCCCCCTCAATTAACCCCTACAGCACCTGACACAACACACACTATATACAGCATATAGCATATACCTATATACCTGTATAAGTGTGATTTGTGAACAGGTGTAGCCCTTGCGACCCCCCCTTTTCCACTCAAATTACCCCCCACCCCCCCTAATAAAGATTTAACCCACTGATCCCCCCTGAACCCCCCCTGATCACCGCCGTTAACCCCTACACCCTCTGTCACATCAGCACTAATACAAACGCAATATACGGTGTTATTGTATTTTTGTATTAGTGTCATTGTGATCAGAATTAGCGCAGGCGACTAAGTTTCTGTCCCAAGAAGGTTTAGGGTCCCCGCCACCCGCCCAATAAAGATTTAAGCCCCTGACCCCCCCCCTGATCACCCCTACACCCCCTGCCATAACACACACCGTATACAGTATATAGCATTTTGCTATATACCCGTATAAGTGTGATTTGTGGTCAGGTCTAGCGCTTGCGACCCCCCTTTTTCCACTTGAATTACCCGCCACCCCCCCCTAATAAAGATTTAAGCCCCTGATCCCACCTGATCCCCCCCTGATCACCGCTAGTTAACCCCTACACCCTCTGTCACATCAGCACTAATACAAACGTAATATACTGTGTTTTTGTATTTTTGTATTAGTGTCATTGTGATCAGAATTAGCGCAGGCGACTAAGTTTGTGTCCCAAGCAGGTTTAGGGTCCCCCCCACCCGCCCAATAAAGATTTAATCCCCTGATCCCCCCTACACCCCCTGCCACAACGCACACTGTATACAGTATATAGCATTTTCTATATACCCGTATAAGTGTGACTTGTGACCAGGTTTAGCGCTTGCCACCGTTCCTTTTATCCTTAGGATACCCGCCAGTCCCTTCCAATAAAGATTTAACCCCCTGATCCCCCCCTTATCACATCCCGTTAACCCCTACACCCTCTGTCACATTAGCACTAATACACACATAATATACTGTTTTTACTGTATTTTGTATTGGTGTCATTGTGACTTGAGGTTGCGCTAGCTAGCTAGTTTCTTTCCCAAAGGAGGTTTAGGGTCCCCGCCACCCCCCCCAGATCCCCAGCGCATAGTTTAGAAGTAACCCCTTGATTGCCACACACGCACGCACGCACGCACGCACCTACACTTCCATTTCTAGTATAGTGTTTGAACAGATCAATATCTGATCTGATCAGAGCTATACTAGCGCCCCCATAGTTTAGGGTTCCCAAAACGCGGTGTTTGCACGATCAGTACTGATTCCGGCCAGCACCTGCGTTTAACCCTTTCACCCAGGCAAGTGTAGTAATCAATAGATTACTGTCACTTGCAAAAAAACACAAGACACAAAACCGCTGTGTTAGCAGAGTCAGGCCTGATCCCTGCTAGCATTAGCAGTTTTTTTTGTAGCGCTTGAAATAATCTTCGACAACCAGGTGCTTTTATTACCTGTGAGTCGCATCACTGTACGAGTAAATTTAGTTACCAAAATGACCAAACGTTCGTACAGGGATGAAGAGCTTGTCAGTTATATGCTGACCGAGTCATCTGATAGCGAAGGGGAAGCTACAATGACCGAATTAGTGTCAGTATATGAACCTGATGACGGCAGCGGCTCCCTGACAGATAGCTCCGACGACAGATGGGTCCCTGTTAGACCCAGGCGTACCCGACCTCATTCTGAAGTTGTTGTGATGCAGGAATCGCAGGGTGCTCGTATGGAGCACAGTGTGGGTACTAGTGCCGCTCATCCTTCTGGCGACCTGGCAAGCGCCAGCGGCCTAGTACAACCTGGACCTAGTACAACCAGCACTGCAGTAAGACCTGGTGACGTGGCGAGTCCCCTAAGTGCAGTTGAAGCTGGTGCGGTGGCTAGCACAAGTAGTGGCCCGCAGCCACCGCGTATTCGAAGACAGGCCCGTAGAGCCCATAGTGCCCTCCCTGATGCGCTGGCATTTCCTAATTGGCAACCCACTGATACTACAGCGCCAGTACTTCCCCCATTCACCGCCCAACCTGGAATCCACGTGGAGACAGCTGGTTTTACGCCCCTGAACTTTTTTGAGCTGTTCTTCACGGAAGATCTTTACAGATCTATTGTGGATCAATCAAATTTATATGCACAACAGTTCATCGCCGCCAACCCAAATTCACACCTTGCCAGACAATTCGGCTGGAAACCTATAACGGTTTCCGAATTTAAGATCTTTCTGGGCCTTTCCCTCCACATGGGCATAACTAAACAGAGTGAATTGCGGCTATATTGGTCCACTAGCCCAGTTCACCATATGCGCATGTACTCTGCCTCTATGTCCAGGACGAGATACGAGCAAATTCTGCGATTTATGCATTTCAGCGACAATGAAATCTGTCGTCCTCGGGGAGACCCTGCATACGATCGGCTCCACAAAATTCGGCCCCTCATAGACCACTTCAATCAGCGGTTTGCAGCCTTGTTTACCCCCGAACAAGTTGTCTGCGTTGACGAGTCCCTGATTAAATTTACTGGCCGCCTTGCTATGAAACAGTACCTCCCCAGCAAGCGTGCCAAGTACGGGGTCAAACTGTATAAATTGTGTGACAGGGCCACAGGCTATACAGTTAGTTTCCGGGTCTATGAGGGAAAAGATAGCTGTGTGGAGCCCCCCAACTGCCCAGACTACATAGGGAGCAGCGGTAAGATCGTTTGGGACTTGGTGTCACCCTTATCCGGAAAGGGGTACCATTTGTACGTGGACAACTTTTATACAAGCGTGCCACTATTTAGTCATCTTCTTGATTTACAAATTGGCGCATGTGGCACCGTGCGACCTAATCGCCGGGGCTTCCCCCAACGGCTTGTAGATTCCCGTCTTAGTCGGGGGGCGAGAGCCTGCTTGAAAACGGACAAATTGCTTGCGGTGAAGTGGAAGGATACACGGGATGTTTATGTTCTGTCCTCCCTTCACCCAGACACGACGATCCAAATTCCTACGGCAACTGGCGTTATGGAGAAACCCCTCTGTGTCCACGAATATAACCTTAACATGGGAGGGGTGGACCTTAACGACCAGCTTTTGGCGCCGTATTTAGTTGCCCGTAAAGCCAGACGCTGGTACAAAAAAGTGTCTGTTTACCTATACCAATTGGCTATGCTGAACGCCTTTGTCCTATACAGGGCGTCAGGACGAACTGGATCTTTCCGGGAATTCCAGGAAGAGATCATCCTTGCCTACCTGTACCCAGGAGGCATGCCTGCCCAACTTCCCCTTCCAGATGCAGTGAGCCGGCTGCATGAGAGGCATTTTTCACATGTCCTCCCGAGTACCCCTACCCAAAGATGGCCCCAAAGAAGATGTCGTGTCTGTAGCAAGCGCGGATTTAGGCGTGACACCCGTTATTATTGTCCCAAATGTCCTGACCAACCTGGTCTCTGCATCGGGGAATGTTTCGAGCGCTACCATACACTAGTGGATTATTAGCGTAGGGTACAGCACGACACAGTGTAGGGCACATAAACACAGGGTCTCAAAGGATGTTGGATGTCCATCGACATTTTGAGAGACCCAAGCTGGAAGAGAAGATCGCAGATGATCGCAGTCCCTCCCAAATCAAGAAGTAAAGGAACAGTTAGAAAGAAAAATAAAAGGATCCAAAAACTGTTGTGGTGTCAGTAATTTTATATGTCCTTCTACTCCTTCCTACTATACTTTTTTTCAATGTCCTTTGTTTGTTTTTTCATTCTTTTGTGACCTGTTTCTCTTGCAGGTCCCTCGTCGGCTACCACGCATTGATTTTATATATTCTGACACAAACAGCGTTTGCGCTCAGCATATATGGATACCTTTGCTGATAGCAGCTGTGGTGATTTTCTGATTTCAGCACTGCAGTTAAAATCCTATTTTGGTATACGTGGATAGTGTCGTGTATACCCATCATTAAATTCAGTGGGTGGTTGTTTGGGCGGTTAATGATGAGTAATACTACGCATTATTCCTGTGCTGATTTCTGATAGGTTCTCTTTTTTTCCGTTCAGCCCACAGGCTGCATGAAAAAAAAAAAAACCTATATGCCAAACAAGGACCAGCAATGTACTGGTACGTTGCTGGACTTTGAGTGGTTATACCAGGATGATGCCTGCAGATTTAGGCATCATCTTGGTATCGTTTTTTACAGCCAGCGGTCGGCTTACATGTAAAAGCAATTCTAGCAGGTAATTGGCCGCTAGACTGCTTTTACATGCAGTGGGAGGGGCCTCCCCCCCCCCACCGCCGCCTTCCGCAGCCTTCCATGGTTTTTCTCTGGCTCTCCTGTCCCACCGGTTAACCCGAGAGTGCAGCCGGTGGTTCAATTATCTAACCATAGAGCTAATTGGAGATGAGAATGGCTCCAATCATCTCTATGGCCTAAGATGCCGGAGGCTACGAGCATTTTATGACTTCTGTTTCGCCAGAAATAAACAGGGCCATTGGGAAATTGGGAAAGTATTTTATCACACCAATTTTGGTGTGGTCAGATGCGTTAAGGTCAGAGGAGAGATCTAGAGTCTAAAAGACCCCAATTTTTTTTAAAAAGAGTACCTGTCACTACAGATTGCTATCATAGGGGATATTTAAATTCACTATGATAACAATAAAAATGATTTAAAAAAAAAAAAAAATAAAGGAAAGGTGTCAAAATAACATAAAAAAGCAAAAGAAAAAAGAAAAAAAAAAAAAAAAATTGAGCCCCCCCCCCTTACCCCCGGTGCTTGCGCGCAATGGCGCACGCAAGCGGTGGTCTAGTGTCATATGTAAACCACAATTGCAGCATGCATGTGAGGTATCGCCGCGATCGCCAGATCGAGTGCAGTAATTCTTGCAGTAGACCTCCTCTGTAAGTCTAAAGTGGTAACCTGTAGAGACTTTTAAAGGTTTTCAAAAATGTACATACGTTTTTGTCGCTGCGCAGGCATGCGCAATTTTTAAAGCATGTCATGTTAGGTGTCTATGAACTCGGCATAAGATCATCTTTTAAATTTTACCAAAAAAATTGGAATTATATAGTGTATTTGTGCAATAAATTAAAAAAAAATGTATTTTTTTCGCAAAAATTGCGTTTGGAAAATCTGTGCGCAAATACCGTGTGACAAAAAAATTTGCAACATCCACCATTTTATTCTATAGGGCCTCTGCTTTAAAAAAATATATAATGTTTGGGGGTTCAAAGTAATTTTCTAGTAAAAAAAAAATATTTTTTCATGTAAACAAAAAGGCACAGAAAAGGCTTGGTTTTCAAGTGGTTAGAAGAGTGGGTGATGTGTGGATAAGATTGAGTATAAAATGCCGGGACTGTTCAAACACCCCCCTAATGACCCCTTTTTGAAAAGTAGACACCCAAAGCTTTTTTCTGAGAGGCATGGTGAGTCCATGGAGTATTTTATATTTTGCCACAAGTTTCGGGAAAATTATTATTTTTTTTTTTTTTGTTGTTTTTTTACAGAAAGTTGTCACTAAATGATATATTGCTCATGCATGCCATGGGAATATGTGAAATGACACCCCAAAATACATTCTTTTGCTTCTCCTGAGTACAGGGATACCACATGTGTGAGACTTTTTGGGAGCCTAGCTGTGTACGCGCCCCCGAAAACCAATCCACATCTTCAGGTTTTCTAATGGCGTAAATTGCTGATTTTACCCCTGACTACCTGTCACAGTTTCAGAGGCCCTGAAATTTCAAGATGGCACAAAACCCCCCCAAATGACCCCATTTTGCAAAGTAGACACTCCAAGCTACTGGCTGAGAAGTATGGTGAGTCCATGGAATAGTTTATATTTTGCCACAAGTTTCGAGGAAAAAAAATTTTTTTAATTTTGTTTATTTTTTTACACAAAGTTGTCAGTAAATGATATATTGCTCACACAGGCCATGGGTATATGTGAAATGACACCCCAAAATACATTCTGCTGCTTCTCCTGAGTACAATGATACCCCATGTGTGAGACTTTTTGCCAGTCTAGCCGCGTACAGGACCCGGAAAACCAATGCGCACCTTTAGGCTTTCTAAGGGCGTAAATTGTTGATCTCACTCCTTACTACCTATCACAGTTTTGAAGTCCATAAAAAGCCAAGATTGCACAAACCCCCCCCAAATGACCCCATTTTGCAAAGTAGACACTCCAATCTATTTGCTGAGAGGCATGGTGAGTATTTTGCAGCTCTAATTTTTTTTGGAAAATGAAGAAAAAACAGGAAAATGCATTTTTTTTCCTCTTTTTTCAATTTCCAAAACTTTGTGACAAAAAGTGAGATCTGCAAAACACTCAACATGCCTCTCTGCAAATAGCTCAGGGTGTCTACTTTCCGAAAAGGGGTCATTTGGGGGGGGGTTGTGCTGTCTTGGCATTTCATGGCCTCCAAAACTGTGATAGGTAGTCAGGAGTGAAATCAACAATTTACGCCCTTGGAAAGCCTGAAGGCGATGATTGGTTTTCGGGGTCCTGTACTCGGCTAGACTGCAAAAAAGTCTCACACATGGGGTATCCCTATACTCAGGAGAAGCAGCAGAATGTATTTTGGGGTGTCAGTTCACATATACCCATGGCATGTGTGAGCAATATATCATTTACTGACAACTTTGTGTAAAAAAAAAAAAAAATATATATATATATATATATATTTCCCGGAACTTGTGGCAAAATATAAAATATTCCATGGACTCACCATGCCTCTCAGCAAATAGCTTGGGGTGTCTACTTTCCAAAATGGGGTCATTTGGGGGGGTTTTGTGCTATCTTGGAATTTTAGGGCCTCCGAAACTGTGATAGGTAGTCAGGAGTGAAATCAACAATTTACGCCCTTGGAAAGCCTGAAAGCGGGGACTGGTTTTCGGGGACCTGTACTCGGCTAGACTGCAAAAAAGTCTCACACATGGGGTATCCCTGTACTCAGGAGAAGCAGCAGAATGTATTTTGGGGTGTCATTTCACATATACCCATGGCATGTGTGAGCAATATTTCATTTACTGACAACTTTGTGAAAAAAAAAAAAAAAAATATATATATATATGTATTTCCCGGAACTTGTGGCAGAATATAAAATATTCCATGGACTCACCATGCCTCTCAGCAAATAGCTTGGGGTGTCTACTTTCCAAAATGGGGTCATTTGGGGGGGGTTTGTGCTATCTTGGAATTTTAGGGCCTCCGAAACTGTGACAGGTAGTGCAGAGGTGACATGCACAATTTACGCCATTAGAAAACCTGGGAGTGTTGATTGGTTTTCGCGGTCCTGTACACAGCTAGGCTCCCAAAAAGTCTCACACATGGGGCATCCCCATACTCAGGAGAAGTGGCAGAATGTATTTTGGGGTGTAATTCCACATATACCCATGTCATGTGTGAGAATTTTATCTTTTAGTGACAACGTTGTGTAAAAAAAAAAAAAAAAAAAAAAAAATAGTAATATTCCCAAAACTTGTGGTAAAATATAAAATATTCCATGGACTCACCATGCCTCTTAGCAAACAGCTTGGGGTGTCTACTTTCCAAAATGGGGTCATTTTGGGGGGTTTTGTGGTATCTTGACATTTCAGGGCCTCCTAAACCGTTAGAGGTAGTGAGAAAATGCAATGAAAAATGTACGCCCTTTGAAATTCTGATGGTGGGGATTTGTTTTTGTGGTCCCGTACACAGCTAGGCTCCCAAAAAGTCCCACATATGTGGTATCCCTGTACTCAGGAGAAGCAGCAGAATATATTTTGGGGTGTAATTACACATATACCCATGGCATGTGTGAGCAATATATCATTTCAATGACAACTTTGTGTAAAAAAAAAAAAAAAAAAAAATTTTTAGTCATTTTTCAAACACCTGTGACAAAAAAATGAAATATTCAATGAGCTCAACATGCCTCTCAGAACATTCCTTAGGATGTCTACTTTCCAAAAAGTGGTAGTTTGGGGGGGTTTTGTACTGCCCTGCCATTTTAGCACTTCATGAAATGAGATAGGCAGTCAAAAATTAAAGCTGCGTAAATTTCTGTATTTACACCATAGTTTGTAGACGCTATAACTTTTGCGCAAACCAATAAAAATACGCTCATTGAATTTTTTTTTGTCAAAGACATGTAGCTAAATATATTTTGGGCAAAAAAAAATACATAAATTGAGTATATTGGATATTTTTTAAAAGACAAAGTTGAAAATGTCATTTTTTTGCAAAATTTTCGCTCTTTTTTTATTAATATCGCAAAAAATAAAAAGCGCAGAGGTGATCAAATACCACCAAAAGAAAGCTCTGTTTGTGGGAAAAAAAGGACGTAAATTTCGTTTGGGTACCACATTGCATGACCGCACAATTGTCAGTTAAAGTCACGCAGTGCCGAGTCGTAAAATACCCCCTGGTCGGAATGGGGGTAAAATCTTCCGGGGCTTAAGTGGTTAACAAGTTCCTGCTCAGAATATTCTGCATGATCCGGACCCTCCTGAGATCAGGATATATCATAGGCACCCATGCCACTCCATGTCCTGAATCTCAAGGGGAAAACAGGACAAGATATGTAAGGGGAAGCCCTCTCATCAGCTTGGCCCCTATCAGGTATGTTACCCATCTCCATGGCTGCCTGCTTAGTGAAGTTCCAGGGTTAGCCGGTAATCTCATCCTCGTAACAGTCCTGAATCCAAGCCTGAGAAATGACAAGCCAGCCTGTTCCCTGGTTCCAGCCTCGCCCTCTTTCTGAGCCCAGTGCAACAACACTTACCTGCGTTTGGAGCATAAAACCAAGGTTCCTCAGAATCATGTGACAAGAGGCTGCGGGTGAGAAAGAAGCACTGTTAAAGGCCTGCTGAAAAAAAAAACATGTTAGAATAACACAAAAGAAAGGACCTAGTGCAGTGATGGCTAACCTTGGCACCCCAGATGTTTTGGAACTACATTTCGTATGATGCTCATGCACTCTGCAGTGTAGTTGAGCATCATGGGAAATGTAGTTTCAAAACATCTGGGGTGCCAAGGTTCGCCATCACTGACCTAGTGCATTACCCTTGGACACTTTTAAAAATGTATTTTGAATGCCAAAAACATACTCACAAACATGAAGAGAAAAATCGCATAAAATAAGTCCGCCTTGATGTGGAAAGGACATATCCCTTAGTCGGGACCGCTGACATATTTCGGAAGACACGCTCCCTTCCTCAGAACACGTCAGCGTTCCCAACTAAGGGATATGCCCTTTCCACATCAAGGTGGACTTACAGTATCTCACAAAAGTGAGTACACCCCTCACATTTTTGTAAATATTTTATTATATCTTTTCATGTGACAACACTGAAGAAATGACACTTTGCTACAATGTAAAGTAGTGAGTGTACAGCTTGTATAACAGTGTAAATTTGCTGTCCCCTCAATATAACTCAACACACAGCCATTATAGTCTAAACCACTGGCAACAAAAGTGAGTACAACCCTAAGTTAAAATTTCCAAATTGGGCCCAAACTGTCAATATTTTGTGTGGCCACCATTATTTTCCTGCACTGCCTTAACCCTCTTGGGCATGGAGTTCACCAGAGCCTCACAGGTTGCCACTGGAGTCCTCTTCCCCTCCTCCATGACGACATCACGGAGCTGGTGGATGTTAGAGACCTTGCACTCCTCCACCTTCTGTTTGAGGATGCCCCACAGATGCTCAATAGGATTTAGGTATGGAGACATGCTTGGCCAGTCCATCACCTTTACCCTCAGTTTCTTTAGCAAGGCAGTGGTCATCTTGGAGGTGTGTTTGGGGTCGTTATGTTGGAATATTGCCCTGCGGCCCAGTCCCCGAAGGGAGGGGATCATACTCATACTGCTCGACTGTAGGCCAGACACACTTGTCTATGTACTCCTCACCTGGTTGCCGACACACAGGCTTGACACCATCTGAACCAAACACGTTTATTTTGGTCGCATCAGACCACTGGACATGGTTGCAAGAATCCATGTCCTTACGCTTGCTTGTCTTCAGCAAACTGTTTGCAGGCTTTCTTGTGCATCATATTTAGAAGAGGCTTCCTTCTGGGACGACAGCCATGCAGACCAATTGGATGCAGTGTGCAGTGAATCGTCTGAGCACTGACAGGCTGACCCCCCATGCCTGCAACCTCTGCAGCAATGCTGGCAGCACTCATATGTCTATTTCCCAAAGACAACCTCTGGATATGACGCTGAGCATGTGGACTCAACCTCTTTGGTCGACCCTGGCGAGGCCTGTTCTGAGTGGAAACTGTCCTGTTAAACTTCTGTATGGTCTTGGCCCTTGTGCTGCAGCTCAGTTTCAGGGTCTTGGCAATCTTCTTATAACCTAGGCCATCTTTATGTAGAGCAACAATTCTTTTTTTTCAGATCCTCAGAGAGTTCTTTGCCATGAGGTGCCATGTTGAACTTCCAGTGCCCAGTATGAGAGAGTGAGAGCGATAACACCAAATTTAACACATCTGCTCCCCATTCACACCTGAGACCTTGTAACACTAACTAGTCACATGACACCGGGGAGGGAAAATGGCTAATTGGGCCAAATTTGGACATTTTTTCTTAGGGGTGTACTCACTTTTGTTGCCAGCGGTTCAAACATTAATGGCTGTGTGTTGAGGTATTTTGAGGTGACAGAAAATTTACACTGTTATACAAGCTGTACACTCACTACTTTACATTGTAGCAAAGTGTAATTTCTTCAGTGTTGTCACATGAAAAGATATAATAAAATATTTACAAAAATGTGAGGGGTTTACTCACTTTTGTGAGATACTGTATTCTATGCGCTTTTTACTCTTCATTTTTATAAGTATGTTTTTGGCATTCAAAATAAATTCTTAAAGGTGTCCAAGGATAATGCACTAGGTGCTTGCTCCTCCTTTCTTTTGTGTTTTCAGTCTTTGGAGTTTCCCCATCTAAGGAGAGCAGCACCTATAATTCCCATTAGAGTTAGCGCTTGGGTCATTCAGATGTTAGAATAACAACTTTAGCCATTTTTGGCATTCCTTTATATGATTTTTCTTGCCCTGAGCTGCTCTTGTGGCTGAATTCAAACAGTTGTGTTCAAAATAATGCATTAACACCTGTATTTATTATACTATACGTTACAGCAATAAATTATAATGGCATTGCATATGAATGACACCCCAATGCACCTGCGATTTAGTGCAATTCAACACATGCACAGGATGGAAATTTATTGTGGTGCGCTAAGGCCTGTCAATCTGACATCGATAGTATGTAAACTTCTGGAGGGGATGATAAGGGACTATATCGTAGAGTTTGCTAAAGACAACAACATCATCAGCAGTAACCAGCACGGGTTTACAAATGGGCGTTCTTGTCAAACCAATCTCTTAACATTATACGAGGAGGTGAGCTGTGAGCTAGATAGGGGCAGACCAGTGGATGTGGTGTACTTGGATTTCGCCAAGGCGTTTGATACAGTTCCCCACAAGCGCTTAATTTATAAAATAAGGTCTGCAGGTATCGACAGCAGGGTTTGCTCTTGGATACGGAATTGGCTAAAAGGGGGTGTCCAAATGGTGGTAATAAACAGCGCATACTCAGACTGGTCTGAGGTGGTAAGCGGGGTCCCCCAAGGCTCAGTCCTGGGACCAACCTTCAATTTATTCATAAACAGACAGGATCAGTAGTTCTATATCAGTTTTTGCAGATGATACAAAATTGGGCAGGGCAATAACTGCACAGCATGAAGCGGATATCCTACAGGATGACCTGGACAAAATAACGGAGTGGGCAACAGCATGGCAATTGAGGTTTAATGTGGAGAAGTGTAAGGTTTTGCACTTGGGGACTAAAAACATAAAAGCACAATACACTTTAGGAGGAGAACCCTTGGGGGCATCAAAAATGGAGAAAGATCTGGGAGTCTTGGTAGAGGATAGACTAGGCAATAGCATGCAATGTCAAACGGCAGCTGCCAAAGCCAGCAGAATATTAGCATGCATAAAGAAAGGGATGTATTCCAGAGATAAGACTATAATCCTTCCACTTTATAAAACTCTGGTCCGACCGCATCTGGAGTATTCTGTCCAGTTCTCGTCGCCAGTCCTCAGGAGGGATGTGTTGGAGCTGGAGAGAATCCAGAGAAGGGCAACTAAACTAATTAGGGGATTGGAGGACCTTAATTATGAAGAGTATCTGCAATCGCTTGATTTATTCTCGCTGGAGAAGAGACGCCTATGAGGGGACATGATAGCAATTTATAAATATCTCAATGGTGATCTCGGCATAGAAAAAAAGCTGTTCAGTCGAAGGGATTGCATGAGGACTTGAGGGCATACAATGCGATTAGAGGAAAAGCGTTTTAACCTCAGGCAACATGGGGGGTTCTTTACTGTTAGAGCTAGAAGATTGTGGAATTCTCTACCACAAGAGGTGGTTTCTGCGGGAAGTATGGTGGCTTTCAAAAGACTCTTAGACGTACATCTCAAGGATCAGAAAATTCAGGGGTATGTGAGATGATTACGGCCACACACACCTACACAGGTTGAACTGGATGGACTATTGTCTTTATTCAACCTCACCTACTATGTAACTATGTAACTATATGTAACTATATGTAAATAGCTAAAAAGTACTTGTGTGTGCATTTAGGTGATACGTGCGTTAATGTGTTCATCACCATATGACAAAACCCGAATTACTATTTTTGCCCATGTAGGCTTGCTGGTCCTTTAAGGCTTAAGATGACCCTCCATTATTGAAATCCTAGCTGGGAAGATCAGCGGTTTTAATGACCACACACTCATACATTTAGGAATCAGTGCCCATCTGTGGCCACCAGCTGAACATTTCCAAACTAAGCTCGACGACCTGCAAATATTATAGACAATATTTTTAAAAATCATCTTGAAATATTTCCCCCATGGTCTCACTTTGCAATTTGTCTTTAATAAGCTCCTTGTTATGTGAGCCGCCCCAACATTTCCGCAGCAGAACCCAACGACAAAACGAGCAATGAAATATTCCGCCAGGAACTGCCGAAGCAGACGGACTGAAAAAAAGGCAAAAAAAAAAAAATAATAAAGCCGTTTTATGTGGCCGGCAATTAAGCATTTCTCAGCCGCTTCAAGAAAACGCGTGCTTGGCACAGCGAGGCGGCCATTGGAGAAAAACGATGGTAATGACAGTCTGGCAGCACCAGCATTTCTCCTGAGAAGGAAAGCAATCCTATATATATATATATATATATATATATATATATATATATATATATATATATATGTACATATATCTATATAACCTGACAGCATGGTTTTGTCTTTATATATCCATGGTTAGGTGGGAGGCGGCAGTACGATAGATCTTGCGCCTATTTTTTGAGCCAGGCCTTTCATTAGTCTGCACAATCCGCCAATGATCCATTTCACTACTCATCTTCAGCAGGGAGGGCTCGCTAGAAAGTGACAGTTGCCTTTTATTGGCAACATAATACACCTTTTGCAGACTGCTAAATTGAACTATGGACTGGATTCACACACAAAGAAAGGGAGAAAGCCTTTACAATAACTCATAAACTATGGCACAAGAAAAAGACTTTTTGCTGAGTAAACAAAACCATGTGATGTTAGCAAACAAAGATATCTGCGATCAGGGCAGCCATCAGAATCTTGGGGGACCCTTACACAGCTTTAGGCCTGGGCCCCTCCGAGCCTTGACAACCAACATTCCCCAGGGACAGCGCCCTTGCCGTCCCACCGAATCCGCCCGCTGGCCATCCCACCGAGTCCTTCAGTGCACCCACTTTTATTTTAACACTCTTACAACTTAATGTATGAAATTGAATCCTATCCAGCAAAAAGACATCCCCATATTTTCAGCAAAGAGACATCCCAATCCAGCAAAAAGACATTCCCATATATTCAGCAAAGAGACAGCCCAATCCAGCAAAGAGACATCCAAATCCAGCAAAGAGACATTCCCATATATTCAGCAAAGAGACAGCCCAATCCAGCAAAGAGACAATCCCGTATATTCAGCAAAGAGACGCCCAATCCAGCAAAGAGATGGCCTCATATATTCAGCAAAGAGACAACCAAATCTAGCAAAAAGACATCCCAATCCAGCAAAGAGACAACCTCATATATTCAGCAAAGTGACAGCTCAATCCAGCAAAGAGACATCCCTTCGGCTGCATGAGCTTACTCTGCGGCCACCCTGCTTTAGCAATTGCTAGTTACTACGGCAGCAACAACTTGATCTTGTTAGTTGGGCCTAGACATATGCCGGTTTTCGGTAATTCGATATATCGCGGTATTGCATAGCCACGGTATTGTTATTGTGGCATTTTTAAAATACAGAGTTTCTCTGTCAAGTCTGCCTGACTTGTGAATTGATACATTTCAGTGAGCTGGATGACTCATTCACTCACACAGCTAACCCCTTTCAGCATTAAGTCTCCTAACTATAAACAAAAATGATTACATTTGTATCTTTTCCTTCCCTCTGCCAGGGAGAAAGGAAGTTTAACCTCTTAAAGACTGGACCTTTTTCTGACACTTGTTTGCAAGTTAAAATCAGTTTTTTTTTTGCTAGAAAAGTACTTAGAACCCCCAAATATTTTATATATTTTTTTAGCAGAGACCCTACAGAAAAAAAATGGCGATTGTTGTAATATTTTATGTCACACTGTATTTGCGCAGCAGTCTTTCAAAACGCAATTAATAGACTTTAATGAATAAAAAAAAAAAAAACGTAACAGTAAAGTTATCCCAATTTTTTTTTTTTTTTTTTTTTTACACAGAGAATCGTGATCTTTATTCCAAGCTAAAAAATCGTGATTCTCATTTTGGCCAGAATCGTGCAGCTCTAATATATATATATATATATATATATATATATATATATATATATATATATATATATATATATATATATATATATATATATATATACATACATACATACATACATACATACACACACACACACACACACACACACACACACACACACACACACACACACACACACACACACGCATGGCAGCCCACATTACATTATTATATAGCCATCAAGCAGTGTCTGGCCTACCTGGTGATGACTGGTCCTGGCGCTCTGATCCGATGGCCTGGTCTCTAAAGGGGCAAATCCTTGCGATCCAGAAGTGGTTAAACCTGCAGGTGGACCAGGGCTTTTATCTATTAATGACTTTACTATTGCTTTAGGCCTGGTTCACATGTATGCGGGTTGGCGGTTCACATGTATGCGGGTTGGTGGTTCACATGTATGCGGGTTGGCGGTTCACATGTGCACAGGCATAACAGCCCATTGATTTGAACGGGCTGCTATGCCCTCATTTTCCGCAGAAAAAAAGGTGCATGCAGCATTTTTTTAAAATTCAGTGGCCTTGAAATCCATCCTGCTTTTGCACCATGCGACTAACCTGCAGTTCCTGCTCTGGCAAGCTTTCTGCATTTTTTGTATACGTGGGCACGGCATTTAAAAACAGTTTGCGTGTGCAGCAACGGCAGGTAAGTCGCATGGTGCACAAGAAGGATGGATTTCATGGCCACTGCATTTTTTTTAAATTCTGCATGCACCTTTTTTCAGCTGAAAACGCAGGCATAGCAGCTCAAGCCCATTCACATCAATGGGCTGCTATGCCTGTGCAAATGTGGGCCCCCAACCCGCATACATGTGAACCAGGCCTAAAGCAATAGTAAAGTCATTAAATGGTTAAACCTGCAGGAGGACCGGTGTTTTTATCTATTAATGACTTTACTATTGCTTTAGGCCTGGTTCACATGTATGCGGGTTGGGGGCCCACATTTGCACAGGCATAGCGGCCCATTGATGTGAATGGGCTTCAGCTGCTATGCCTGCGTTTTCAGCTGAAAAAAGGTGCATGCAGAATTTAAAAAAATGCAGTGGCCATGAAATCCATCCTTCTTTTGCACCATGCGACTTACCTGCCGTTGCTGCACACGCAAACTGTTTTTAAATGCCGTGCCCACGTATACAAAAAATGCAGAAAGCTTGCCAGAGCAGGAACTGCAGGTTAGTCGCATGGTGCAAAAGCAGGATGGATTTCAAGGCCACTGAATTTTAAAAAAATGCTGCATGCACCTTTTTTCTGCGGAAAATGAGGGCATAGCAGGCCGTTCAAATCAATGGGCTGCTATGCCTGTGCAAATGTGGGCCGCCAACCCGCATACATGTGAACCGCCAACCCGCATACATGTGAACCACCAACCCGCATACATGTGTACCAGGCCTAAAGCAATAGTAAAGTAATTTATAAACACCTCCTCCTTCAGGTTTAACCACTTCTTGACCACAAGGATTTGCCCTCTTAATGACCAGGCCATCGGATCGGAGCCGAGCGCCAGGACCAGTTATCACCAGTTAGGCCAGACACTGCTTGATGACCTATTTTAGGCCTGGTTCACAGAGTCTGTACTGACTGACTATATAATAATGTGCATAAGTGAACCAAAGCCCCTAAATTCAGCAATGAAATTGAAGTGAGGTGGAAATTTAATAATTTAAATTTAATAATAGAATACCGTGATAATACCGTATACCGTGGCAAAACCTTAATCAATTAATCGCAGCATGAAAATCTGATACCGTCACAAGCCTAGTTGGGCCTGGGCGGCCAGGCCCCTTGGAGCGCCCGGGCCCCCTACATGTGTATGGGCTGTCCCCCCCCCCCCCCCTCTTCTGATGGCAGCCCTGTCTGCTATTAGTAAACAAGCAAATTAGATGTTAGTGAATAAGGACATCTGCTATTAAACAAAACCATGTGGTGTTAGTAAACAAAGACATCGCTATTAGTAAGCAATATTATGCAATGTTAGTAAACAAAGACATCTGCTATTAGTAAACAAAACTATGTGGTGTTAGTAAACAAAGACATCGCTATTAGTAAACCAAACCATGCAATGTTAGTAAACAAAGACTTCTGCTATTAGTAAACAAAAGCACATGATCATAATAAACAAAGTTATCTGCTATTAGTAAACAAGTGATATTAGTAAATTAGGACATCTGATATCTGCTCTATATGAAACAAAGCCACGTGATGTTATTAAAGTTGTAGTAAAGTCCTTTTTCCTCACTTGTACCTATAGGTAAGCTTACAATAAAGCTTACCTGTAGGTACAATGATTGCCTCCTTAATAGCCACTGCTTAGGAGATATTCACATTGGTAATAGGCAATGACATCACACGGCATGCACAGTGACACTCTGCATTCAGGGCACACAGTACCCAATTTTTTGGGGGTTTACTACCGCTTTAAACAAAGACATTTGTTATTAAACAAAACCATGCAATGTTATTAAACAAAAACATTTTCCATTAGTAAACAAAACCATGTGATGTTATGGCACTTTTCCACTGCAAGTACCGGCTGGGCTCTACTCGGCCCTGCTTGGTCCCGGTTTGCTTTTCCACTGCTGGTACCGCATGGTACGGTGTTGGAACGGTTCGGTACGGTTTGCTTTTCCACTAAAGTAGTACTAAAGTTAAGTGGGTGGGATAACAACGATTCTCTGACCAATCAGTGGCTATTAGTGACTGCATGCAAAGGATTGTGGGATATGGTACCGGTATGGTACCTCTTGGAACCACAATCGAGGTGGTACTGTTTTAGAGAGCCGTATCGTTCGGTTCCATGTAGTGGAAAAGCGCCGCCGTACCGTACCAAACCGTTCCTACACCGTACCATGCGGTACCAGCAGTGGAAAAGCACAAAAGCGAGCCGAACAGTTTGGTTCCATGCAGTGGAAAAGCGCCATAGGTAACCAAAAAGAATCTGCTATTAGTAAACAAAACCATGCAATGTCACTAAACAAAGCATGTTAAAGGCTTTAGAATAACCCATAAACTAAAGAGAGCCATTATGACTCAGAAAAAAAGGTAAAAAACACTACACTTGACATATATCTCTAAGTTACAGGTATGATGGTATCCAATTCCCCACAGATAGCAGGGAAAGACTTTTAGTTTCAGTTCTTCTTTCTTTGCACCAAATGCACTATCATACCAGGACACTGGTATCCCTCTGTCCCTCATATTAAGGACTTGGTACAAGAACTTTGTCTGCTTATGATAATGGAGAGCTCGACTTCATGAAACACAAGACACAAGATTTAATGACCTATGGGGCCCTCAGGTCCTTTTCATGGGCACATCAACCTACAGAGCTCTCTCTCTATCTTAGAGGTTCATAGATCTTTATCCTACGCTATGTTGTAGTATCATGATGTGGTTGAGTAAACAAAACCATGTGATGTTAAACAAAAATATCTGCTATTAGGTAACAAAACTATACAATGTTTGTGAAATCCTTTAAAAGAACCCATTAAAAACTAGAGTTACTATGGCTCAGGAATTTTTTTTTTTTTTTAAATGCTCACTTTTTATGGTGCTCCTATGCCTTACACAACCCCCTCTAATTGATGGCACTGTGGGGCAGTAGAATAAATCATGTTGCATATATGGTGGAGCTGTAAAGGTACAATGGGGTGCTACTTTGACATATTTCACTTTGTCACTGGTATGATGGTTTCCAATTCCCCACATATAATGTTATTGCCCATCTTCCTAGGATGCTTCTCCAACATCATGAAGACTCTCCTTTGTTTCTTTCTTTCAACCATATGGCTTATCATACCAGGACATTGTGGATCGCCCACAGTCCCTCATATTAGGGACTGGGTATGACAGCTTTGCCTACTTATAAGAATAAAAACCTAGAGTTTAAATTCATGATACACAAGACCACTTTAAATACCCATGCAGGCTTTAGATCCTCTTCATGGGAACATCAGCCTACAGCACTCTCTGTCTCTCCTAGAGGTTCTTGGATCTTGCACCTCAAGGGCCGTACACACGATAAGAAAATCTGAAGGGAAATTTCGTATGACGAGTGATCTGCCGATTTTCGGATTATTAGTACGGTGCTTTCGACAGCCGATTACGAATTTTCGGACGACAAAAACTGGATGTGCAGGCTATAAAATTTTTATCGTATGTCAACACAACGTCCGATTTTCATTTAATTAGTACAGTTTTCGTCCGAAAAAAATCGTAAGAGCAAGACTAGGTATGCTCAGAAACTAAATAACACATATAAAACAATTCAATACATGACATCACTTCTGAAGTAGAATTCTGTCGTACGGGAATTTTCGTATGAAAGTAACCTCTTCACTTTTGACATGAGACTAGCATGCAACAAAAAGGATGACAGATCGTTCGATAATCTGATCGTGTGTATGGGGCTTAACTCCATGGTTTAGTATCATGGTGTGGTAAGACCTTCAACATTCCATATTGTTCATTGATGCCAATCTTATATTTCTATCATATGTTGTCTCATCCAATTGGTGAAATGGGCCAACAAACCACCCTACCATCTTCCCCCCTATTCTATTCCTTTTCTTTTCTCCTTTATTTAATCCTCCAGTCCCCCTTCTCCTGGCTACTCTTCTGAATTCCTGGTATATCCATTTATTGTAGATGACCTATCCTACGAACATCTGCGATGCCCATCTCTTACTAAGAAGTACTTCACCTACTTCATTATCTTTTGATGAAATTGTGTACTGTGTTGGAGAACTTGTCCTGCATATCTCATGGACAGCGGCCTGGATTGTTCTGCTCTTCTGTTAACCTTTATCTTCTCAAAAAAAAATTCTTATTATGTAAAAAAGAAAGTGACAGTTGGAGGAAATTAGCAGACGTGTTTTTATGTGACAAAGCAGCACGTGGCGGTGTGATGTGCGTGGTGGACAGCGATGACCTTTCACGTTTAAGCTCAAACATGAAAAACGTGCTCAAAGAATAGAAATTGTAAGGTGGGGAGGCCAATTGGGGTCATTATGTTAGTTCTGTATTTCTGGGAATTGTTTCTGGAGGGACCGGAGATTGGGGTGCTGGTTATAGTGTGCCAGACAAAAATGATAGAGAACTGTATGGGATCTGCACGTGTTTTCATTAGTGGGGGGTCGTTTTTCACTAGAAATCTGCATGTTGGATTCTAGAAGTGAAAACGATAACAGGTAATGGCAGGATAGAACCAGTGGGCAGGTGTTCAGTTCAGTTTAGGGTGAGGATGGATGATTAGGCTAAATTTAAAGGTTGGGTTGGGTTTAGAAGGTTGGCTCAGGTTTGTATTATACAGGAAATCAAATCTTTTTATGTCTCTTTAGATATACAGTACATAACAATGTCATCACTATCTGGTAACTGTAGGTGTTATATGAACAGTATGCCATCATCTATGTGAAGACCCTCTGCAGTGCAGTTACCATATAAATAAGGCTCTTATTAGTGCCCTAGAGTTTGGCCAGGGGAAAAACTGCCAAGATATAGCTGTTATGCTGTAGGACTTAGTCAACCCCAAGTCAGGGTTCCCAGTGGGGTCTGGAACCTATAGACGTATATAGACTTGTGTTACCGTAACTGAATTCTGTTATGGATTTTTGATACCTCTTGTGGATACACTGCCTAGAATGGACTCTTGCCTTGAAAAGGACTCTTTATGGATCTAGCCACCTGCCTAAGATATGACTAGGACACCTTAAGCCCCGCCCACAAGCTTTTATACTTGAAAAATAAATGTGATTAGGCAATGCCAAATTCTTGAGGTTAGGGTTTATCTTTTTTTACTTGTTTTTATATTTATTGGGGGGGGGGGGGGGGGGCTGTTATTAACAATTACTTTACAGTGAAACTGCCACAGCCACAAGTCCCAAGTCTTAGTGAAATGTAAGATGAGAGTCCATTGTAAGATCATACCATGTAAGTGAGAGGTACGTAAAGAGAGTGTCAGAGTAGAGGTAAGGGAAAGGAGTGTTGAATGGAATATTAAGGGGATAGGGGTGTCAGAAGAAGGGTACGGAAATTATTGTCAGATGGAGAGGTGAGGCAGCTGGAGGCAGATAAAACAAGTAAAGAAAGGGAGTTTTGGGGTAAAGATACTGGTAATGATGGTGGAAAAACGGAATGTCGGAGGCAGTGATAAAGGGAAGGGATTGTCAGAGACTGTAGTAGAGGTGGGGAATGTCAGTGGCTGTAGTATGGGAAGGGAATGTGAGAGGCAGTGGTAAGGGAGGGAAGTGTCAGAAGCAATGGTAAGGGAAGGGTGTGTCAAAGGCAGTGGTAAGGGAGGGGAATGTCAGAGACAATAGTAAGGGAAGGGAGTGTCACAGGTGGTGATCAGAGGCATGGTAAGGAAAGGAAGTGGCAGAGGCAGTGGTAAGGGAAGGGGGTGTCAGAAACAAAGATAAGGGAGGGGATCATTAGAGGTAATGGTAAGGGAAGGGGTGTCAGAGGTAATGGTAAGGAAGGGGAGTGTCAGAGACAATTGTATTTGAAGGGAGTGTCAGACAATAGTATGGGAAGGGAGTGTCAGAGAATAGTATGGGAAGGGAGTGTCAGACAATAGTATGGGAAGGGAATGTCAGACAATAGTATGGGAAGGGAGTGTCAGACAATAGTATGGGAAGGGAGTGTCAGACAATAGTATGGGAAGGGAGTGTCAGAGAATAGTATGGGAAGGGAGTGTCAGACAATAGTATGGGAAGGGAATGTCAGACAATAGTATGGAAAGGGAATGTCAGACAATAGTATGGGAAGGGAGTGTCAGACAATAGTATGGGAAGGGAGTGTCAGAGAATAGTATGGGAAGGGAGTGTCAGACAATAGTATGGGAAGGGAATGTCAGACAATAGTATGGAAAGGGAATGTCAGACAATAGTATGGGAAGGGAGTGTCAGACAATAGTATGGGAAGGGAGTGTCAGACAATAGTATGGGAAGGGAGAGTCACAGATGGTGATCAGAGGCTTGGTGAGGGATGGGAGTGGCAAATGCAGTGGTAAGGGAAGGAAATGTCAGAGGCAGTGGTAAGGGGGGGGGGGTGTCAGAGGCAATGGTAAGGGAAAGGATGTCAGATGCAGTGGTAAGGGGGGCTGTCAGAGGCAATGGTAAGGGAAGAGAGTGTTAGAGCCAGTGGGTAAGGGAAAGGAATGTCAGAGGCAGTGGTGGTGGTGGTGGTGGGGGGGGGGGGGCTGGTCAGAGGCAATGGTAAGGGAAGGGGTGTCAGAGGCAGTGGTAAGGGAAGATAGTGTTAGAGGCAGTGGTAAGGTAAAGGAATGCCAGAGGCAGTGGTAAGAAAAGGGGGTGTTAGAGGCAGTGATAACAGAAAGGAGTGTTAGAAGAAGGATGTAGATTACAGATGGGAATCAATAAACGACATGAACATTAAATATGGTATAATTAATAGTATTAATAGTCTTCAGCCATCTGTATCTGTTCCTTCAGATTCCACTGAATTGGCTGCCGCTGCAGACGTCATCTCTGGAATATGTTCCTCTCAATTGTCACTGTTCTTCAGGCAAAAGCCTCAAACGTTTCAGCTGTCCCCATATGTCACCGAGCTCACTGAGCCGCTTTCTATAAAGTCCATAGATTGCAGTATATCATCCCATCTATAATCACCATTACTCATTAATTATCTCCAGAGGAAGGCAGATTAGGAGATCAGAGGGCAACCAGGAGATGTATTTTCATCGGGGTGTGGCGGCCATCCAGGATAATATCATCGCTGCATGTCAAGATACTGATTATACTGCCAGCCTGTCCTCCTCCATCTGCTCTTCCTGGAAAGCTGATTATGTGCCATCAACTGCAAGATCTGTGGGCCCCATCCCAGAATATCACTAGAAGGACAAACTGGCTCTACCGAAACTTCTCATTACATGTCCCCTGACAGATACACTGTGATATATTCTGCAGATTATTCCATCAATGACCTTCCTAGAGATGGGCAAAACATTGTTCAGTCCCATTTCCCTCCTGACAGATACATATTGATATATTGTGAAGATTATTCCATTACAGGCCTTCTCAGAGATATACAGAACATTGCATCATTCTATCTAAAGTCTTTCTAAAAAGTTTTAACATGGAGGAACCCTCAAAATAACTCTCAGGTGTCAGGGAACCCCTGCTAATAATTACTGTATCTATAGCTCAGAGTACATTAGTGTGACCAGTAGGTTGTGATCAGTGGCGGCCAGTCCATTGGGGACGCAGGGGTGCCGCCCCCCCCCCCCCAATCCATGCATCCGGCCCCCTAATCTACATGCAGGGTGCCAGATGCATGGATTCCAATAGGGTTTTTTTTTTTTTTTAAGCACATGATTAGAGTCAGAGGCTCTAATAGGCTTCAAAAAGGGTGGGCTCAGGGCGCAGAGCACCGTGCCCTGAGCCCACCCAGTTGTGTGACAATAGCCAATGAATATTCACTATTATCACACTGATTCTCCTCCCAGCCAATCAAGTGGGTCGTAAATCCCCTTTCCTGATTGGCTGAAAAGAGAAGCAATTTTACTGGCCATTGGCCAGGAAGAGGGAGGAAACGCACGGCCACTCGGGGAAGGAGGAGGTAAGGATGCTGGCTGCCTGGCTTACCAGCCGTCTGTCTATCCCGGGGGGGTGGTGGATGTGACTGCTGGCTGGCCGGTCGTCCCGCAGGGTGGTGGATAAGTTTGGATCAGTGACTTACCTGTAATAAAAGATGTCCCAAGATGTGCAGGCTGCTGGATTCTGCAGAAATTCTTCCCTGAAGGGCTGCCCTGTCCTCTTCCTGCTGTTGAACTTCCAGCACTGTGGGGGTTACCTGGTTTGGGTCTGCAGGCTCAGCTTCACTAAAGATGATCAGAGTGGGACATGCCCCCTCCTGTCCTCCCCTCCAATTAGAAAGTTATTTCCTTTATTAATAACTGCATGTAATATATATAGTGAATATTAAAAAAGAATAGCGCAACCATGCAAAAGAAATGACTATTAAATATGGAGACAATCCATAAATAAAAATGGGGGTTTAGTCCCACCATATGGCCATATCGTGCTCAAGCCCACCACTGCGTCAAAGTACCCCATTATCAGTGGGTCCTACACTATCCATAGAAAAGGGGTGAATCCAGCCTCTCTAACCCTTGGAGACAACACTCCTTGCTGGGATGGATGTGCATATGGTGGGACTAAACCCCCATTTTTATTTATGGATTGTCTCCATATTTAATAGTCATTTCTTTTGCATGGTTGCGCTATTCTTTTTTAATATACATGTTGCTTGGTCCATAGCTGCACCGGCTTTAGATATACATGTTCACGGTTTGCTCCCCCAATTTTTTGCTTGTTTATTATGTATTCAGTCTGACCAGACTTCTGTGGTTGAGCATCCCACCCCCCACACACACCTGTACTCTATCAGAGTCCACCATCAAGTAGATACAGGAGGAGTCCTTTGTAGTGCATTAGCACATCCATCCCAGCAAGGAGTGTTGTCTCCAAGGGTTGGAGAGGCTGGATTCACCCCTTTTCTATGGATAGTGTAGGACCCACTGATAATGGGGTACTTTGACGCAGTGGTGGGCTTGAGCACGATATGGCCATATGGTGGGACCAAATCCCCATTTTTATTTATGGATTGTCTCCATATTTAATAGTCATTTCTTTTGCATGGTTGCGCTATTCTTTTTTAATATACATGTTGCTTGGTCCATAGCTGCACCGGCTTTAGATATACATGTTCAGGGCTTGCTCCCCCAATTTTTTGCTTGTTTATAAATAGTGAATAGCAGAGAGAATTCTGTGACTGATCAAACTCTCCTCCATTCACAGATTAGGTTACAGGCAGTGTAATTAGGGAAATAACTTTTCTCATTGGAGGAGAGGGCATGAGGGGGCGTGTTCCCGTTGGATCATCTTTAGTGTAGCTGAACCTGGAAACCCGAAGCTATTACCCCCACAGCACCAAAAGTTCAGCAGCAGGAAGAGGACAGGGCAGCCCTGCAGTGAAGATTTCTACAGAATCAGCAACCTGCACGTCCTGGGACATACTTATTATAGGCATGCAATGTCACTAAAGCTCTAGAGAAAAAAATGTTTGTTGTTTTTTAAGCAAAACTTCAGTTTTAAGTAATACTAATTAAATGAATAATGATAATAAAAATAACTAGAAAATTAAAAAAAAAAAACTTCAGGTATGGATAATTTAACATAGTTACATTGTTTCAGCTTGTAACTACGTATATATCATACCTGTGGAACCCCTATAGAAGCTGAAAATCTCTCTGTAGACACTGCTACAATAATGCTACTACCAGTGGCGGCCCGTGCATAGGGGGCGCCAGGGCGCCGCCCCCCCTAAAAAAAAAGAAGAAAAAAAAAAAAAAGACAAAAAGAACAATAAAGTTCGGAAAAAAAAAAAATCGGTTCGCCGGCCAATGTGGTGGCTAAAGAGGGGGTGGGGGTTACGACCCAGAAGAGGCGCCGATTGGCTGCCTTCTGGGGGCGTAACCTGGGCGCAGGAAACAGCGCTTGGCCACCCCCACCTTCGTGATATCCTGGCTGTGATTGGTCCAGTCTCCAGCCTGGACCAATCATCATCCAGGATATCCCTGACGTCGAATGGGGGCGGTGCCGGTGCGTGCGTCAATCACTCGCCGTCACCGCCGCTCAGAGAAGAGGAGAGGCCGCCCGCCGGTTCCCGCCGCGAGACGAGGGAGAAGGACCCGCCGCAGAAGAGGAGGAAGAAGCTGAGCCGCGCCGCCGCCAGGTAAGTTTGAAGGGAGCACGCACGCTGCACTCTGCATCGATTGGGGTACACTGCTGGCACTCTGCAATCATTGGGGGACAATGCTGTGGCGCTCTGCAATCATTGGGGGACAATGCTGGCACTCTGCAATCATTGGGGTACAATGCTGGCACTCTGCAATAATTGGGGTACAATGCTGTGGGCACTCTGCAATAATTGGAGGACAATGCTGTGGCGCTCTGCAATCATTGGGGTACAACGCTGTGGGCGCTCTGCAATCATTGGGGGACAATGCTGTGGCGCTCTGCAATCATTGGGGTACAATGCTGTGGCGCTCTGCAATCATTGGGGGACAATGCTGTGGCGCTCTGCAATTATTGGGGGACAATGCTGTGGCGCTCTGCAATCATTGGGGGACAATGCTGTGGCGCTCTGCAATCATTGGGGTACAATGCTGTGGCACTCTGCAGTGATTGGGGTACAATGCTGTGGCGCTCTGCAATCATTGGGGGACAATGCTGTGGCGCTCTGCAATCATTGGGGGACAATGCTGTGGCGCTCTGCAATCATTGGGGTACAATGCTGTGGCGCTCTGCAATCATTGGGGGACAATGCTGTGGCGCTCTGCAATTATTGGGGGACAATGCTGTGGCGCTCTGCAATCATTGGGGGACAATGCTGTGGCGCTCTGCAATTATTGGGGGACAATGCTGTGGCGCTCTGCAATCATTGGGGGACAATGCTGTGGCACTCTGCAGTGATTGGGGTACAATGCTGTGGCGCTCTGCAATCATTGGGGTACAATGCTGTGGCGCTCTGCAACCATTGGGGTACAACGCTGTGGGCGCTCTGCAATCATTGGGGGACAATCCTGTGGCACTCTGCAATTATTGGGGGACAATGCTGTGGCGCTTTGCAATTATTGGGGGGACAATGCTGTGGCGCTCTGCAATTATTGGGGGACAATGCTGTGGCGCTCTGCAATCATTGGGGGACAATGCTGTGGCGCTCTGCAATCATTGGGGGACAATGCTGTGGCGCTCTGCAATTATTGGGGGACAATGCTGTGGCGCTCTGCCATCATTGGGGAACAATGCTGTGGCGCTCTGCAATTATTGGGGGACAATGCTGTGGCGCTCTGCAATCATTGGGGAACAATGCTGTGGCGCTCTGCAATCATTGGGGTACAATGCTGTGGCACTCTGCAGTGATTGGGGGACAATGCTGTGGCTCTTTGCAATCATTGGGGTACAATGCTGTGGCGCTCTGCAATCATTGGGGAACAATGCTGTGGCGCTCTGCAATCATTGGGGGACAATGCTGTGGCACTCTGCAGTGATTGGGGGACAATGCTGTGGCTCTTTGCAATCATTGGGGTACAATGCTGTGGCGCACTCTGCAATCATTGGGGTACAATGCTGTGGCGCACTCTGCAATCATTGGGGTACAATGCTGTGGCGCTCTGCAATTATTGGGGGACAATGCTGTGGCGCTCTGCATTGAAAGGGGCATGCACGCTGAACTCTGCATTGAAGGGGGCACAGCACAGTGTTTATTGCATTGAAGGGGGCACAGCACATTGTTCATTGCATTGAAGGGGACACAGCACAGTTGCATTGAAGGGGGCAGGCACGCTGAACTCTGCATTGTGGGGGCACAGCACAGTGTTCATTGCATTGAAGGGGGCACAGCACAGTTGCATTGAAGGGGGCATGCACGCTGAACTCTGCATTGTTGGGGCACAGCACAGAGTTCATTGCATTGAAGGGGGCACAGCACAGTGTTTATTGCATTGAAGGGGGCACAGCACAGTGTTTATTGCATTGAAGGGGGCACAGCACAGTGTTTATTGCATTGAAGGGGGCACAGCACAGTGTTCATTGCATTGTGGGGGCACAGCACAGTGTTTATTGCATTGAAGGGGGCACAGCACAGTGTTTATTGCATTGAAGGGGGCATATCACAGTGTTCATTGCATTGAAGGGGGCACAGCACAGTGTTTATTGCATTGAAGGGGGCACAGCACAGTGTTTATTGCATTGAAGGGGGCACAGCACATTGTTTATTGCATTGAAGGGGGCATATCACAGTGTTCATTGCATTGAAGGGGGCACAGAACAGTGTTTATTGCATTGAAGGGGGCACAGCACAGTGTTTATTGCATTGAAGGGGGCATAGCACAGTGTTCATTGCATTGAAGGGGGCACAGCACATTGTTCATTGCATTGAAGGGGGCACAGCACAGTTGCATTGAAGGGGGCATGCACGCTGAACTCTGCATTGTGGGGGCACAGCACAGTGTTCATTGCATTGAAGGGGGCACAGCACAGTTGCATTGAAGGGGGCACAGCACAGTTGCATTGAAGGGGGCATGCACGCTGAACTCTGCATTGTTGGGGCACAGCACAGAGTTCATTGCATTGAAGGGGGCACAGCACAGTGTTTATTGCATTGAAGGGGGCACAGCACAGTGTTTATTGCATTGAAGGGGGCACAGCACAGTGTTCATTGCATTGTGGGGGCACAGCACAGTGTTCATTGCATTGTGGGGGCACAGCACAGTGTTCATTGCATTGAAGGGGGCACAGCACAGTGTTTATTGCATTGAAGGGGGCATAGCACAGTGTTCATTGCATTGAAGGGGGCACAGCACAGTGTTTATTGCATTGAAGGGGGCACAGCACAGTGTTTATTGCATTGAAGGGGGCACAGCACAGTGTTTATTGCATTGAAGGGGGCACAGCACAGTGTTTATTGCATTGAAGGGGGCATAGCACAGTGTTCATTGCATTGAAGGGGGCACAGAACAGTGTTTATTGCATTGAAGGGGGCACAGCACAGTGTTTATTGCATTGAAGGGGGCCCAGCACAGTGTTTATTGCATTGAAGGGGGCACAGCACAGTGTTTATTGCATTGAAGGGGGCATAGCACAGTGTTCATTGCATTGAAGGGGGCACAGAACAGTGTTTATTGCATTGAAGGGGGCATGCACGCTGAACTCTGCATTGTTGGGGCACAGCACAGTGTTCATTGCATTGAAGGGGGCACAGAACAGTGTTTATTGCATTGAAGGGGGCACAGCACATTGTTTATTGCATTGAAGGGGGCCCAGCACAGTGTTTATTGCATTGAAGGGGGCCCAGCACAGTGTTTATTGCATTGAAGGGGGCACAGCACAGTGTTTATTGCATTGAAGGGGGCATGCACGCTGAACTCTGCATTGTTGGGGCACAGCACAGTGTTCATTGCATTGAAGGGGGCACAGAACAGTGTTTATTGCATTGAAGGGGGCACAGCACATTGTTCATTGCATTGAAGGGGGCACAGCACAGTGTTTATTGCATTGAAGGGGGTACAGCACAGTGTTTATTGCATTGAAGGGGGCACAGCACAGTGTTCATTGCATTGTGGGGGCACAGCACAGTGTTCATTGCATTGAAGGGGGCACAGCACAGTGTTTATTGCATTGAAGGGGGCATAGCACAGTGTTCATTGCATTGAAGGGGGCACAGCACAGTGTTTATTGCATTGAAGGGGGCACAGCACATTGTTCATTGCATTGAAGGGGGCACAGCACAGTGTTTATTGCATTGAAGGGGGTACAGCACAGTGTTTATTGCATTGAAGGGGGCACAGCACAGTGTTCATTGCATTGTGGGGGCACAGCACAGTGTTCATTGCATTGAAGGGGGCACAGCACAGTGTTTATTGCATTGAAGGGGGCATAGCACAGTGTTCATTGCATTGAAGGGGGCACAGCACAGTGTTTATTGCATTGAAGGGGGCACAGCACAGTGTTTATTGCATTGAAGGGGGCATAGCACAGTGTTCATTGCATTGAAGGGGGCACAGCACATTGTTCATTGCATTGAAGAGGGCACAGCACAGTTGCATTGAAGGGGGCATGCACGCTGAACTCTGCATTGTGGGGGCACAGCACAGTGTTCATTGCATTGAAGGGGGCACAGCACAGTGTTTATTGCATTGAAGGGGGCATAGCACAGTGTTCATTGCATTGAAGGGGGCACAGCACAGTGTTCATTGCATTGAAGGGGGCACAGCACAGTGTTTATTGCATTGAAGGGGGCACAGCACAGTGTTTATTGCATTGAAGGGGGCATAGCACAGTGTTCATTGCATTGAAGGGGGCACAGCACATTGTTCATTGCATTGAAGAGGGCACAGCACAGTTGCATTGAAGGGGGCATGCACGCTGAACTCTGCATTGTGGGGGCACAGCACAGTGTTTATTGCATTGAAGGGGGCATAGCACAGTGTTCATTGCATTGAAGGGGGCACGCACGCTGGTCTCTGCATTGAAAGGGGGCATGTACGCTGGTCTCTGCATTGAAAGGGGGCATGTACCATCTCCTGTACCATGACCTGTGACATGCTTATACCATATCTGTGCCATGCCTATACCATCTCCTGTACCATCACCTGTGCCATGCCTGTACCATGACTTCAAAGTCACGCAATTTTTTACTGCGTTTTTTGACGCAAAGCAATACCTATTACATTTTTCTTTTTGCGCCCCCCCAAAAATTTTGAGCACCAGCCGCCACTGGCTACTACAGTGATCTCCACTAGCTTCCAGGTCCCATACAGAGCTACCTGTGAACACAGGAGGTTGACTGCTTGGCACGGACACCATTTAGAGAATGCAAAGCATTTTCTCAATGAATGCAAAGCATTTTCTGATTGGACGAGGTGGAAAATGCTTTGCACTTATTGAGAACATGCAAAGCAATCTCTGAATGGTGCCCATGCCGAGCAGTCAGCTTTCTGTGTTCTAAATGCAGCAGTACAGCTTCACAGCATGGGACCTGAAAGCTAGTGGAGATCATTGGAGTCTTGGTGTAGTAGCAGTGTCTATAGAGTGATATCCAGCTACTAGAGGGATCTCACAGGAATGGTATATACATAGTTACATTGGTCCAAAATGAATCAATATCAGTACAGGTGCATCTAAAAAAATGAGAATATCATCAAAAAGTTTATTTATTCCAGTAATTCAATTCAAAATGTAAAACTCATATACCAACCCGATTCCAAAAAAGTTGGGACACTGTACAAATTGTGAATAAAAACAGAATGCAATGATGTGGAAGTTTCACATTTCAATATTTTATTCAGAATACAACATAGATGACATATCAAATGTTTAAACTGAGAAAATGTATAATTTTAAGGGAAAAATAAATTGATTTTAAATTTCATGGCATCAACACATCTCAAAAAAGTTGGGACAAGGCCATGTTTACCACTGTGTGGCATCCCCTCTTCATTTTATAACAGTCTGCAAACATCTGGGGACTGAGGAGACAAGTTGCCCAAGTTTAGAAATAGGAATGTTGTCCCATTCTTGTCTAATACAGGTTTTTAGTTGCTCAACTGTCTTAGGTCTTCTTTGTCACATCTTCCTCTTTATGATGTGTCAAATTTTTATATGGGTGAAAGATCTGGACTGCAGGCTGGCCATTTCAGTACCCGGATCCTTCTTCTACGCAGCCATGATGTTGTAATTGATGCAGTATGTGGTCTGGCATTGTCATGTTGGAAAATGCAAGGTCTTCCCTGAAAGAGACGACGTCTGGATGGGAGCATATGTTGTTCTAGAACTTGGATATACCTTTCAGCATTGATGGTGCCTTTCCAGATGTGTAAGCTGCCCATGCCACACGCACTCATGCCACCCCATACCATCAGAGATGCAGGCTTCTGAACTGAGCGCTGATAACAACTTGGGTTGTCCTTGTCCTATTTAGTCCGGATGACATGGCGTCCCAGTTTTCCAAAAAGAACTTTGATTTGTCTGACCACAGAACAGTTTTCCACTTTGCCACAGTCCATTTTAAATGAGCCTTGGCCCAGAAAAAACGCCTGCGCTTCTGGATCATGTTTAGATTTGGCTTCTTTTTTGGCTTATAGAGTTTTAGCCGGCAACGGCGAATGGCACGGTGGATTGTGTTCACCGACAATGTTTTCTGGAAGTATTCCTGAGCCCATGTTGTGATTTCCATTACAGTAGCATTCCTGTATGTGATGCGGTGCCGTCTAAGGCACCTCAGCAGTGCCACAGGCTGATCGCCTTCATGCCACGCCGCATTGATGCAGTAATTCATTAAAAAGGAGCCCAACCAAGTATTGAGTGCATACTATACTGTACATGGACATACTTTTCAGTAAGCCAACAATTCTGTATAAAAAATCCTTTATTTTTATTGGTCTTATGTAATATTCTAATATTTTGAGATGTTGAAATTTGGGTTTTCACTAGCTGTAAGTCATAATCATTAAAATTAAAAGAAGGAAATGCTTGAAATATATTACTCTGTGTAATGCAACTATATAAAATATACGAGTTTCACTTTTTGAATTTAATTAATGAAATAAATTAACTTTTTGATATTATCATTTTATTAAATGAACCTGTATGTAAAAATGTCCATACCTGTGGATATCTGCAATCTCCTCTCACATTGGTGGGGAGTGGGAAAAATGCTGCTTTGTATGATGGTGAATGGAGAAGTTCACCAATTCATTGTTGGTGAGTGAAGTAGCCCTTCACATTAGTGGTGTCACCTTCAGTGTTCATTTTGGCAGCAAATTTCAATTTAGTTATAGTCTTTTGACTAAAATGCCATTTTAGTTTTAGTCTTTGGACCAAAAATGCTCATTTTGTTTTAGTTCTATTTTAGTCATCTGAATTGTTTAAGTTTTAGTCATATTTAAGTCTACTAAAATCTCCAGTACATTTTAGTCAACTAAAATCTCACATTTTAGTCAACTACAAATTTAAATGGGTTTAGATAAATTGTAATACATTATTTAAACATTTCTCTAGAATTTCCAAACTATTTATATACTCCTGGAGTAAAAATCGAATAATATGTTATTTATGGTATTACTGTCCATTCACACTACCGCGACTTGTCAGGCGACTTGTCAGCCTGACAAGTCACGGTCCGTCGCGGTCCATGCAGTGCTACATGACCCGTTCTAATTGGAGCGACACAAGTCGCTCCGACTTAGAAAAAGGGTCCTGTACTACTTCGGGGCGACCTCGGAGCGACTTGCATAGACATTCATTATATGAATGCACGCGACTTCACAGGTCGCCCCCGAAGTCGGAGCGACCTAGTGTGAACCGGCACTTAGGCTTTTAACATTCACTACAGACACAGATTTAGCTATTGCGATATACATATAACGTTTTTATAAATAAAACCAAGTTTCATAAACAAACAAAAATATATGGGAAGAATGTCCCTTACATTGGTTTTCAGTGGGAAGAATGTCCCTTACATTGGTTTTCAGAGGGAAGAATGTCCCTTACAATGGTGGCTAGTGGGAAGAATGTCCCTTGCATTAGTGATCAGTGGGAAGAATGTCCCCTTCAATGGTGGCTAGGTCCCTTGCATTAGTGATCAGTGGGAAGAATGTCCCTTACATTGGTGGCCAGTGGGAAGAATGTCCCTTACATTAGTGATCAGTGGGAAGAATGTCCCTTACATTGGTGATCAGTGGAAAGAATGTCCCTTACATTGGTGGCCAGTGGGAAGAATGTCCCTTACATTGGTGATCAGTGGGAAGAATGTCCCTTACATTGGTGATCAGTGGGAAGAATGTCCCTTACATTGGAGGCCGGTGGGAAGAATGTCCCTTACATTAGTGATCAGTGGGAAGAATGTCCCTTACATTGGTGATCAGTGGGAAGAATGTCCCTTACATTGGTGATCAGTGGGAAGAATGTCCCTTACATTGGTGATCAGTGGGAAGAATGTCCCTTACATTGGTGATCAGTGGGGAGAATGTCCCTTTACATTGGTGGCTAATTGTGGACATTGCTCTGTCCCATCTACCCCCTGACAGAAACATTTTAATATATTCTGAAGATTATTCCATTACTGAACTTTATACAGGTCTGCAGAATATTGCTCTGTCCAATCTACCCTCTGACACATACATATTGACATATTCTGTAGATTATTTCATCAATGACCTCTTTAGAGACCTGCAGAACATTGCTCCATCCCATCTCTTGACAGTAGCATATTGCTATTTTCTGCAGATTATTACTGACTCCAGAGATTCTGCAGAGCATTGCTCTCTCCAAGGGCATGTACAATGCTCCATGGAGCGCTGTAATTAAATGAACAGACACAGTTCTGCTAGTTGAATTCAAAAAACGGTTATTCCTTCCAGCCTCACATGACGGCTGTACAGAAAATAACAATGTCATGTTTTGTTACCTCCGCCGCTGTGAAACCCCAGAATGGAAAATTGTGTTTCCTTAACAAGGACACAACCTAATCCTGCGTGTCTGAATTGTCAGGAGGATTGTGACTCAGTGCCTGGGTGATGACACTCATTATAAGAGCAGCTCAGACCCTGCCAATCAGGCCGGACGGCCGGCTCCGGGTGCTTTAATAGAGACTTGAAGTGACAGTCAGAAGTAAAATCAATATGATAATGAAATTACACAAATCCATAATCACAATGATAATTAACCTCACCGGAGAAGACTGACACTGACACCGAGGATAGAAGAGATCAGAGAATCTTCTTGATGACCGATTATTCTCTCCAGGTGAATCTTCCAGGTCCATGTGTTATAATGACAGTGATGGATTCTCCACCAGAGAACGTTTGGTGTCCATTGTCCAATGCATGGAGAAGACTGTAAGACAAATCTCCTCTGACAAAATGATATACAATGATAATAATAATGATAATAATAATAAAAATAATGATAAAAATAATAATAATAAATAATGATGAGGATGATGATGATAATAATAATAAAAAAATAAAAATAACCATTGTTCTTGTCCTAATAATTATATTAATCATCTATCAATAATAACCGTCAATAATAATAATAAAATATAAACAATAATAAAAATAACCATTGTTCTCATCATTATTATTAAACATTATTATTAAACACAACAACTTTCAGATGAAATCAGCTAAATACACTCCAGGTGTACCAAAGCAACAGGTGTGCAAAGTTTATTTTCTTTAGAAAGCAACCCCAGCTTGAATAGAAAAGCCTTTCCCCTGGCACCAGTCTGCAGAGAAGGTCCCTTTCTCTCTGGAATTGGAAGCAGTGGTCTCTAGGGGGCGATCTGGAGCTCTGCACAGAATGACTGCTTCCACACTACAAGGCAAGGGTCTTTCTCTGCAGCATGATGGCAAGGAACAGTCTTTTCTATTCAGGCTGTGGCTGCTTTCTATTAAAAAAAAAAAGGACTATGCACACCTTTTGTTTGGATACATCTGGAATGTATTTAGCTGATTTAAAATGAAACTTCAAGCCTTCTGCAGAGAAGGACTCATGATCTCTGTGTGTGGAAGCAGTGATCTCTCTGCAGAGCCAACCCCCCCCATCCATAGTCAGAGCTAAAAATCTCCAATCAGCAGGGAACCTAAGCTTCTGAGCTTTGCTGATTGCAGTTGCAAATCTGATCCAGTAGGGGGGGGGGGGGTGTTGGAACTCTGCACAGAAACTAGTGCTTCCACACAATGAGCGAGGGTCCTTCTCTGTGGAATGGTGGCAAAGAACCGGCTTTTCTATTCAGGCTGTGCCTGCTTTCTAAAAGAAAAAATTAACCATGTACACCTTTTGTTTTGATACACCTGGAACACATTTAGCTGATTTATTATGGAATTTCAAGCATGCTGCAGAGAAAGACTTGTGTGTTTCGCTGTATGGAAGCAGTGGCCTCTCTACAGAGATCTGACACACCCATTGCTGCGTCAGAGCCACAGCTCTCCAGTCTTAGGGGAACCTGAGCTTTGCTGAGAGCAGAGTTATAAGTCTGACTCAGTAATTGGTGTGTCAGAGCTCTGCTTCTACACTGCGAGCAATGGACCTTTTCTGCAGCATGGTGGCAAGGAACAGGCTGCTATATTCAAGCTGTAGCTACCACACACTGCCTACTGAGTAAAAACGTAAAACTCTGCAATCAGCTAAGGCTCCCCACTGATAGGAGATCTCTGACTCATAAAGGAGTGTGTCAGACCTCTGCAGAGAGACCACTGCTTCTACATACAAAAAGTTTCACATCAAACAATCTAAATACATTCCAAGTGTATCAAAACAAAAGTGTGCAAAGTTCATTTTCCTTACAAAGCAGCCACAGCCTGAATAGAAAAGCCTGTCCCTCGCCACTATGCTGCAGAGAAAGACTCTTGCTTGCTGTGCAGAAGCAGTGATCTCTCTGCAGAGCTCTGACACGACCCTTACTGAGTCAGACTTATAACTTTTCTATCAGCAAAGCTCAGGCTCCCCACTGATTGGCGAGTTCTGACTCAGCAATGGGTGTGTCAGACCTCTGCAGAGAGGCCACTGCTTCTACTGTTCTCTGCAGCATGCAGAGATCTTGGGTACAATCATTAATAAATAGACCTCCTTATGTATGAACAACAAATCCCTGTATCAACCGATCATGGGGAGGAGGGGTGGTTCTTAAAGCTGTACTCCCGTTGTTTTACCCACTTTCCATATCTGCCTGCTGCAGTAGGAACACATTATGAATTATTTGATGGATGTTATTCATATCATTAATCATGAGGAATTGATAAATATTAATGCCAATCTGTTTGCTCTTTAAATATAACTCAGAACTCAGAACAATTTGCAGAAGGTGATTTATGACATATTAATATGATCTAAAGTGCTGTTCAGATATAGTGTAGACCAGCCTAGTTTGTTATAATGGGGGCAGCACAGATATTCATGGGGGGGATATTGACGTCTTCTGGGCTCCCAGGAGCAGAATTTGAGGTGCAGCTTGTGTGCCGAGGATCAGACCTCCAGATCCACACTCATTTTTCTTTGGGGATTCAGCCGTTTGCAGCACATTCTGAGTCAAGCCTCCATGGCAGTGGCATGCATGGGATAGGTCTACATTTAGGATGAGCAATACCAATTTCACTAAACTTGATTGTAAAGCAAATACATGCTGAAATATTGCCAAGATTGGCCTTATTGCCACGTGACGCTGCAAAACTAGCTTAAAAAGGGTTTTCTGCTGCTGTGTTAGAGCCGGTTCACATAGGCGCGACCCGACTTGCCGGGGCGACCTGTGAAGTCGCGGTGCACAGCTCGCACCGCGACCTCGGAGCGGCATGGACGGACTTCATATCATTGAAGTCAATGCAGGTCGCTCCAGGTCGCCCCAAAGTAGTACCGGACCCTTTTTCTAAGTTGGAGCGACTTGTGTCGCTCCTATTAGAACGAGTCCTGTGCTACTCTATGGCAGGCGACCCACAGCGACTTGTCAGGCGACCAGGTCGCCTGACAAGTCGCCCCAGTGTGAACGGGGTCTTACACAGCTTTGTTTATAAACAGAGTCGCATCACAAATCACAATTGTCGTGACTTTGCTGACCTGACGCGCCATCTGAGCACTGACATGATGATCACATGGTAGACACGTGCAATACGCTATGTTACAAATTTGTTTGACGAATATTGGCAAATTCGTTCATTTGGGAGCATCCAAATGAACGAAAGACTCTTGACAAATGCGTACAAAAACGAGTTGTTAAAATGAAAATCCAAAAGAACGAGAATCCGAAGGAACGAAAATCCGAAGGAGCGAAAATCCGAAAGAACGAAAAACGATTCCACCTATGAGTTTAATGAATCGATTACATTTGGATAATTTAGTTTTTCGTATTTTCGTTATTTCTGACTATTCGTTATCACTGAACATAAAAAATAATTGATGAATGCATTCATATTTCTTTTGTATATATTCGGATTAATTCGATTTTCGAATGGGCAGTGTTAGTCTGTTATCTCTGGCCAATGAGCTTGTCCCTTGTCAGACTGCATTCCATCCAGAGCCCAGACAGTGTGTGGTGGGCCGGTGGCACTGTTTTGTTTGATTTGTGAGTCTCTTGTGACAAAGTGAGTGAGAGATAAATTATTACGAACGCATCCGAAGTCACAAATGCTGATCATATCTGACGATCCGATAAACAGGAAAAAAAAACCCGAATGAAATGAAAAACTAAACTAAACAAATTTTTCGGTAGAGCCCAATCTATTACATGGCTTTGTTTATAAAAAGAGTCACATCACAAATCACAATTATCATTTTGCTTTGCTGACCCATTGCTCACCACCTAAGCCCTAACATGAGGATTGCATGGCTTAGTTTATAAACAGACTCATGTGACAAATCATAATTATTATCATGTGGCTTTGCTCACCCATTGCTTACTACTTGAACCTTGATATGATGATAACATGGCTTTGTTTATAAACAGAGTCACATTACACATCACAATTGTTATCAGTTGACATTGATGACTGTGCTCACTTGAGCACTGACATGATAAACGCGTGGCTTTGTTGATAAAACAAGCGTTGTCACAGTGTCAGTGTTTTAGAAGGTGGAGTAACACCGTAGTCAGATGCATTAACCTCTTCATGACCACGCTATAGCCAAATGACAGCTACAGCTCAGTTGCACATTGCTGGGAGGGCGTCATATGACGTCCTCCTGTGATTGCGCTTCTCGCATACTCCCTGCGGCGTGCATCCACAGGCATCTGGGATCGATGTGTCGTTGAGACACAGCTGATCACAGATAGTGGTGAAAAGCCAATCACTGTGGCTCTTTACAATGTGATCAGCTGTGTCCAATTACAACTGATCACAATGTAAACAGGATTTGCCAGCTATCAGCATTCCTCTCCTCGCGCTGACAGCACGTGAGGAGAGCCCATAACTGGCAAATCCACACAGGGACATGTACACTGATAATTAGTGTAGCCCCAACAGTGCCCACCAGTGCTGCCAATCAGTGCCCACCATTGCTGCCAACCAGTGCCAATCAGTGCCCATCACTGCTGCTAGTTAATGCCCATCAGTGCTGCCTGTCAGTTTCTATTAGTGATGCTTATCATTGCCACCTATCAGTGCCCATCAGTGCCACCTATCAGTGCCACCTATCAGTGCCCATCACTGTTGCCTATCAGGGCAGCCTCATCGGTGCCCATCAGTGCGGCCTCATCAGTGCCGCCTAATCAAAGCCCATCAGTGCAGCCTATCAGGGCCCATCAGTGCAGCCTATCAGGGCCCATCAGTGCAGCCTATCAGGGCCCATCAGTGCAGCCTCATCAGCGCACATCAGTCAAGGAGTAAAATTTGTTATATACAAAATTTTATAACAGAAAACTTTTTTTATTTTTTCCAAATTTTCTGTCTTTTTTCATTTATTTAGCAAATAATAAAAAAACCCAGCGGTGATTAAATACCACGAAAAAGAAAGCTCTATCTGTCTCAAAAAAATGATACAAGTTTTGTTTCGGTACGGTGTTACATGACCACGCAACTGTCATTCTAAGAGTGACAGCACTGAAAGCTGAAAATTGGCCTGGGCAGGAAGGGGTTAAAAGTGCCCAGTAGGTAAGTGGTTAAAAAATTAATTTTACCATGGGCTGAATACGTGATAAGGAAAGGTTGTGCTATGATACTAAAAGTCACTGGGTCAGGCCACCAAAGGTAATATTTTAGCTGTGGCGGGAAGCCTGGTGGCCGAGTCATCTCCTGACTTCTTCTACGACTTGGATGCTCCATCAGCAGGGCAGGAACAAGGGGTGGGCAGGAGGGACGGTTGCCCTGTGTGCAATGGTTTATTGCAGGGATGGGGGGGGGGGGGGGGGGGCGTCGCCTTGACCCTAACCCTAAGGGAAGGGGGGGCAGTTTGCCATCCTTGCCCTGGATGACGTTCTCCCAGCACTGTCCATCAGTGAGATCTCCCTGCCATAACTCGGTTTCTTGAGTCCCAGAGAGATAAAAGACACTGTAAGGGGTTGATCTCTCACTAGAATATTAGTATTGGGTGGAGAGAACCTTTAGCCTCTTGGTACCCAACTCTGTTCCATCACCTGGCACTGAAACAAATCCTTTGTGGTGTGGCGGAGTACCAACAGTACAAGTCCCGGCCTGGGGAATGCGGGAGGGCGGTGCGGGAGCGTGTGATCTGGTAAGTGGATTTAATTCCCCCAATGTGGAGGGGGTGAGATGAGGTGGATAACCTTCACTGTCATAACCATTAATGCAAGGCTGTAACCGTCACTGTCACTGGCCACTAATGTGGGGGGTTGATAGTACTTACACCAGTGCTGGAGGGTAATATTGCATCCACTGACATCAGTACTAGAGGTTATTATTGCATCCACTGGCACCAATGTTGTGGGTAACTATTATGTTAACTGATACTAGTGCTGTGGGTTAATATTGTATCCACTGGAAACAATGTTGGGGGTTATCATTGCACTCACTGACACCAATGTTGGGGGTTATCATTGCACTCACTGACACCAATGTTGGGGGTTATCATTGCACTCACTGACACCAATGTTGGGGGTTATTATTATGTCCACTGACACCAATGCTGGGAGTTCCTTTTGCACTCACTGTCACCAATATTGGGGCTTCTTATGGCACTTATTGGCATGAATGCTGGGGGTTATTATTGCACTTATTGACACGAATGCTGGGGGTTATTATTGCAATCACTGATACCAAAGTTGGGGGTTATTATTGCAGTCACTGTCACCAATGTTGGGGGTTATTATTGCAGTCACTGTCACCAATGTTGGGGTTTATTAATGCAGTCACTGTCACCAATGTTGGGGGTTATTATTGCAGTCACTGATGCTAATGCTGGGGGTTATTATTGCAGTCACTGATGCTAATGCTGGGGGTTAATAATGCATTCCCTGTCACCAAAGTTGGGGGTTATTATTGCACTCACTGACACCAATGTTGGGACTTTTTATTTTGTTCAATGACACCAATGCTGGGAGTTAATAATAATATTCATTGTCACCAATGCTGGGGGGTTATTATTGCACTCACTCACACCAATGTTGGGGGCTATTATTACACTCACTGTCTGTCACCAATGTTGGGGGTTATTATTGCACTCACTGACACTAACGCTGGGGGTATTATTGCACTCACTGATACCAATGCTGGGGGGTTATTATTGCACTCACTGACACTAATTCTGGGGGTTAATATTGCACTCACTGATACCAATGTTGGGGGCTATTATTACACTCACTGTCATGTTGGGGGTTATTACTGCACTCACTGATACCAATGTTGGGGGTTATTATTTCACTCACTGACACCAACGCTGGGGGTTGTCATTGTACTCACTGACACCAATGCAGGGGGTTATTATTGCACTCACTGATACCAATGTTGAGGGCTATTATTACACTCACTGTCATGTTGGGGGTATTATTGCACTCACTAACACTAACACTGGGGATATTATTGCACTCACTGATACTAATGTTGGGGGTTATTATTGCACTCACTAACACTAACACTGGGGATATTATTGCACTCACTGATACCAATGTTGGGGGTTATTATTGCACTTACTGTCACCACTGCTGGGGGTTATTATTGCACTTACTGTCACTAATGCTGGGGGTTATTTTTGCACTTACTGTCACCACTGCTGGGGGTTACTATTGCACTCAATATCACTAATGCTGGGTTTATAATTTCGCTTACTAACACCAAGTGAAGGTGCAGTATTGCCCATTCATTTTAAATGAAATGCGTAACATGATGGAATGCATCTCAATGCACCAAAATGTGCTGCTATTGTGATCTGGAGCTGTCAGGGGCCACACCTGAGGCTCTCTATAATTTTCAAGTTGACCGGCAACGCTTTAGCCACTGGGCAGTTTTATTATTGGCGTTTCCCTTCCAGAAGATCAATTCTTTTTCCAACATTTGATTCACAGAACGTGATGGAATAAAATGTTTCGTAACAAGACAAAGTGAGCGCGGAGTTGTGCAGACGAGGAATTCATTAATAATGAATGATCTGGGGAGATTGTTAGATCTATGGCAATGAATATTATTTATACATGAATTGAAAGCTGTGGGATGTGAGACGGCTCCACCTGGGGTACTTGGAGGCTTCCCTGTTGCTGTTGGGGCTCTTCACAAAACGTTGCTGCCCAGGGGGTTCCCACAGAGCTGAGCCCCATCTAAAGGCATTCAGGCTGAACGATTTGAGATGCCAGTACAGGAGGTCCTCTGATACTCCATGGGAGACCCCCAAGTGCTGTCAGTGCCCCTCCTGTCAGGAGAGGAGTGTTAGACAGAGGAAGAAGCAGAGTCCTCCAGCAGTGCAGAGTATTTTAGAAGAGTAGAGTTAGATAGAGGAAGGAGCAGAGTCCTCCAGCAGAGCAGAGTATTTCAGGAGAGGATAGTTAGGGGAAGGAGCAGAGTCCTCCAGCAGTGCAGAGTATTTCAGGAGAGAAGAGTTAGATAGAGGAAGGAGCAGAGTCCTCCAGCAGTGCAGAGTATTGTAGGAGAGGAGAGTTGGATAGAGGAAAAAGCAGAGTCCTCCAGCAGTGCAGAGTATTTAAGGAAAGGATGAGAAATGTTTCATCAGGGTTTATTAGTGATAATGGAGCTTTGAAGGACATTTTGGAAGAAGCTGTTCTCCTGGATTTTTGGATTCCATAAGCCAGGTCAGAGATGTTCCATGTTGAAGGAATTGTAATTGCTCATTGCAGAGGATTATGGGAAATCGGGGAATGATACAGTCTATGAGAGGTCTATATAAAGCCATCTTTTCAATGTCATGCTGTGACCACACTTTTCCTCTGATAATTGCCATGTAATCGTCATTAGGATGATCTCAGGCATTGGAGGGTACACAAGGCAATAAATAGAAAGTATTAGATTTCTTGTCTACGAACAAGCTGATAGAAATCTACAACCTGCTGCCCAGGGGACTACAAGTCCCAGCATGATTTTCTGGTTTGCCTATGCCAAGGCATGCTTGGACTTATTGAGGCTTTACAGCAGCCTGTCCTGAGATGACCAGCATGGCAGATGTTAGAGATTAGAAGGTGATGAAGCTCCAAAAAACATTCACTACTCCACAGAAAATGAGAATTTCACTCTTACTCTGCGGTAACATTGTTTGTAGTGCTGCCAGGCGCCCTGTCTTAGCCGCCATGTCAGGCAGTGAGTAATATCAGTCACTAAACTTCTTGTACTTTTTAGCAAACACTGCAGCTGTGCTAATTTTGAGAAGGTCCATTGAACCGGACCTTTATGCAGATCACTGCAGGAAATTCAGTAGGCTTTCCTCAGTGCCAGTAGGTAGGTGTGCAGCCTCATATTACATGATTCTAAGCTAGGCAAGGTCCCTCTCCTGCTCCAAGGTGTGTAGAGGGGTGTCTGTGCTCAGAGAGAGGGCAGTTCAGGAACCTGGGAACACACAGAAGGGCCAATCAGAACATGAGGCTAGCCAGTAGGAGCCAGGGCCTGGAGATAGATAGATAATGGGGTGAGAGAGAGAGACAGCGAGCGAGGGAGAGAGAGAGAGAGACAGCGAGCGAGGGAGAGAGAGAGAGAGATAGCGAGAGAGAGAGAGAGAGAGAGAGCGAGAGAGAGAGAGAGAGAGAGAGATAGCAAGAGAGAGAGAGAGAGATAGAGAGAGAGAGAGAGAGAGAGAGAGAGAGATAGAGAGAGAGAGAGATAGAGAGAGAGAGAGATAGAGAGAGAGATAGCAAGAGAGAGAGATAGCAAGAGAGAGATAGCACGAGAGACAGAGAGATAGCGTAAAAGAGAGCGAGAGAGAGAAAGAGAGATAGAGAGATAGAGAGAGAGAGAGAGAGAGAGAGAGAGAGAGAGAGAGAGAAATAGCAAGAGAGAGAGATAGCAATAGAGAGAGAGATATCAAGAGAGAGAGAGAGATAGCAAGAGAGACAGAGAGATAGCAAGAGCGAGAGAGAGCGAGCGATAGAGAGAGAGATCGATAGCGAGAGAGAGAGAGAGATAGCGAGAGAGAGAGAGATAGCGAGAGAGAGAGAGAGATAGCGAGAGAGAGAGAGATAGCGAGAGAGAGAGAGATAGCGAGAGAGAGAGAGAGATAACGAGAGAGAGAGATAGCGAGAGAGAGAGAGATAGCGAGAGAGAGAGAGATAGCGAGAGAGAGAGAGAGATAACGAGAGAGAGAGATAGCGAGAGAGTAAGAGAGATAGCGAGAGAGAAAGATAGAGAGAGTCAGAGATAGCGAGGGAAATAGCGGGAGAGAGAGAGAGCAAGATGAGAGAGATAGCGAGAGAGAGCAAGAGAGATAGCAAGAGAGAGAGAGGGCGATAGCGAGAGAGAGAAAGAGAGATAGTGAGAGAAATAGCGAGAGAGAGAGCAAGATCCAAGATACGAGAGTGATAGAGAGACTAGCGACTGGAGGAGCTGGTGCTGGATCTGTGTGAGATCTTCTGAGATAGTAAAGGTGGAGATAGATAGATAGATAGATAGATAGATAGATAGATAGATAGATAGATAGATAGATAGATAGATAGATAGATAGATAGATAGATAGATAGATAGATAGATAGATAGATAGATAGATAGATAGATAGATAGATAGATAGATAGATAGAATGGATCCAATACATAAACTGTTAACAATTGAGAATTCCTCGATGTCCATGGAGCGGGGATTATCAGATCTTCTCTCGGATACAGAACACAAACACACCTGGTGCCAGGTAATAATAGGATGTCCCTAGGATCCTATTTTTCACACCAGGAATACGGGATAAATACGAAGACAATTCCCTTGTTATTGATTGTTATTATTATCTGTGGTGACAGCTCTCTACAGCTCAGCAACATGAAGAAACATTGATCAGACAATAGACCTAAAGTGAATGACATGCAATTCTCATAAATAAGCAATTATTTTTTTATTTAACAACTTGTAGGCCATATAACTTTAATATACAGTGGCAAAGTGGCACTGCTGCGCCGGATCACGTACCTAGTGCGTAATCGGACACTTCTGGGTTGGGGGGACGCACATGCATGCCGCTGTGATTATACAGAGCGGGATTCAATGTCTGCCGACACCCGCCGATCATCCAGCACAGAGGCAGAACAGTGGACTGTCTATGTAAACAAGGCGGATCGCAGTTCTGTCAGTAAGGAAGGCATGGATCCTGTATTCCTGCAAAGCAGTGACATGGATCCATGCCTTCCCTTAGTAAAAGCACCCCCCACACTGCAAAGAACACCGGCTAGGTGCACAGTTAACCCTTTGATTGCCCCTGACATTAACCCCTTCCCAGCCAGTGTCATTAGTACAGTGACAGTGTATATTTTTAGCACTGATCACTGTATTATTGTAACTGGATCCCAAAAAGTGTCAGTTATTGTCTGTCTGCCGCAATGTCACAAAACCATTCGGTTGAGCCAAGTTTTTAACACTCTTCAACAGCAGAGAGATGGAGACAGGCAATCCCCAGCTCTCTGCAGGCTGAAGACCGAGAACTGAGTGATCAGCGGTGTTTGATCGCTCAGTTCTCAGTCTTAAGCCCCGTACACACGCACAGATCGTCGTCATACAAACGTCGGCGGACGAAAGATCTGCCGATTGTACGCGTGTTAGTATGGTGCCTCCGACAGCTGTCTGCACACAATCCGCGGACAAGAGTCTTTCTTGCAAACATGAAAATTTTTGTCTGCGGACACCAGAACGGACGATTGTTCGCCTGTCAGTACAGAAATCAGCCGACAGACCGCAGATTTGCAAGACTGGGCATGCTCAGAAAATAAAAAACACAGGGAAAGTTAACCATTACATGACATCACTTCTGCAGTCAGCTGAAGTCTGCAGACAAAATTCTTGTGCTGTCCTTGTGCTGTCTTTGCACTTTTCAACAGACACCGACATCCCGGGGAGAAAAGACGAACATTTGTATGACGACGATCTGTGCGTGTGTACGGGGCTTTAGAGCCGACGGGGGACACATGCACCATCTGATCAATACTTCATCCACCTAGGTGAGTATATATAATTATATATTATATATATATATATATATATATATATATATATACACACATACATACATACACACTGTATATATATATTTTTTTTTTACCCAAACTTCTTTCTTAAGCTGCAAAAACAGCCTGGTGGGGGGAAGGGGTGTAGACATGCTGAGACCCCCCTGTCGCATTCAGCAGGCAGTACCCCACAGAACATGACCTTGTCAAGCAAATGGGGCCAAAACTATGAGCAATGTACATGGTTGTGGTATGGTAATGTAACATTTACAAGGTCACCACCTCGCCACCTATAAAACACCCCTGAAAGGCAATCCACCGTGGATCGCATTTCAGAGGTGTGGCAATAGCAGCTGCATTTCTAAATGTAGCCTTTAACCCCTTCACACCGACATCACACAAATATGCAGCCCCACTAGACTGGGCTTTTTGCTGTGGGGCCGCACATTTATGTACCTCCGTGAGCCCCAAACCCCGTAATAATGATCAGGACCCAGAACTTGGGATTCCGGGTCATTTCTGTGAATGAAGGAAAGAGATGCAGTGTATCTTTGTCTGTCCTTGCACAGAAAAAAAAAAAAAAAGTGTAAAAAAATAATTATATAAAATAGTAATAATAATAATAATAATAATAATAATAATAAAAAATAAATAAATAAAAATTCCAAAAAAATACCTAGATCAAGGTTTGCAGGGTTAGTGTTTGTGTCAAGGTCAGGGTCAAAGGTCAGGGTCAGTCGTTTTTTTGGGGAGGGGGGGAACAGAATTCTTTTTTTTAAATATCAGTGTCACGGGTGTTAGTGTCAGTGTGTTTTAGGTAGGATAATGCACACTATTGTTTTTGGGCTGTACTACGGGGACAAATACCAACTAACATACACATATGTGGTATCTCTGCGATCGTCAGGTGCAGGAGAACTTATTTTGGGTTGTTCTTTGGTGGTAGGTTATGGTAGTACCAAGAAATATACAGCTACATTTAAAAAAATATATTTTTTACTATTTCGGGCCAGATTTCCTTTGATAAAAAAAAAAAAAAAGCAGGAGATATCTTACCATTTACCACCAAATGAAAGCCCAATTTTTCCTGAAAAACAAGATATAATCCACCTGAATACACAAAGTAGATGTGATGATATGTACAGTTTTACTAACTCAAAGTCACAGAATTGGGCTTAGGCATTTCGATTTGTTTTACCCATAGGAGCAAAGGGGTTAATGTTCCACAAGGCAATGTAGGCAGGAGCCTGGGGCCCACTGGATGTTCGGGGACCCAGCTACAACCTTTATTCTCCTCCATAGGTTGGGGTATTGAGGTCAGTGTAAATGGCAACTCAACACATTGTACAGTAGAGCCCAATGTAGTACAACGCACCACATTGCATAATCTTTTCTGCCCTAAAGCAATGGACATTAACGCACATTAATGCACCACAATGGAACGTTGGGCCCTTCAAGAAGAAGGAAGTGTCCACAAAAATGTAACAATTCTGTAAACAAAAATTTTTCACGCATTCCCCATCAGGTGGCGCAGTGCTCAAAGACGAACATTTTAAATACATCTATAGGTCAGCGCACATGCGTCTGCCACCAAATTCACATTTGACCTCAGTATGAAACATTAGTCCAGCTAACAGTTAAAATGTTGTCAATTTTTTTTTTCTGTGCGTGACCCCCATTGAGGAGATTTTCCCTCACTTCCTGTCTCTGTGACACCAATAGAAGGAATCGGTAGCGGTTGTCACCAGAACAAGAAGGCCCAGACAGCACTAAAAATATTTTGTCAGAGGTTTCAACTAAGATTGTATCTATGGGGGTCTCCCTGTGGAGGAGATTTCCCACCAGCTAGGACTTTGTCCCTGGAAAAGGAAGTGGGAGGAAATGACCACAGAAGGGACACACCCCTTCCCTACTTCACCCAAAACCACATCATCATTTTTGTCTGGAGTTGAGTAAATATCCAGAGCTGAGTAATCCAGGAGTCCGATGACAGACAGGCGATAAGAGCGAAGCTCATAATTAATGAAGCGCGGCGTGTGCTGGCGGTGGAAGATGAGAGCTCTGTTTACCTCTCATGTATACAAAGTGTTTAATATTTACTTGGTGGAAAAGAGGCGAATGGGCGGCTTCTTGAAAAGTCCCCTGGAGGATCTCGCCGATCGGAAAGTCGCGCCCCTCGCTCACGTTCTGCGGGGCCGTCACGCTGCGGCTAATTATCTCCAAACCCATCTGCCTGCTTCATTGGTAACCTCCGTCAACTGGAAAATTGCCTTTTAATTCCTTTGGATGAGTTTGTTAGTCGGCGATGTGTGAATTGCTGCAGGCAGAAAGGGTTCCCGCCATACGCGTCGCAGAGCGCAGGATCGGACGCGGCGGGCGAGTCTGTTTGTCTGTAGGCCAGGCAGGTGACAAATCTTCCTGGAGGTCGGGGGGGACGTATTCAGCACTGTAGGAGGAGGGCAGGCTGTTATGGTGGCAGCTGATAATTGCTGATCCCCGCTGTGGTCAATAAACATCTTGTGGTGTAGAAGTCCCTATGTACTAATAGCTCCCCAGAAGAGTGACTCACTTATAGAGCCCCATTCATTAACCTGAGTGCTAAACAGACCCAGATATGTACTAAGCTCTACGTTCAGCACCAGGAATAAATACCTGAATACTTATCTCTTCTGCCGTCTGTGCTGCTCAATACTGATCTATTGTAAAAAAAAACTGGTCCCCCAACACTAACACCTAGTACACACAACTAACCCTAACACATACCTATTCCCAACACTAACCCTAACACCCATCCCAATATTAACCCTAACACCCATCCCCTACACTAATCCTAACACCCAACCCTAATACTTTTTCCCAACACTAACCCTAACACCCATCCCCAACACTAATCCTAACACCTAGTACAAACAACTAACCATAACACATATTGCCTACACTAACCGTAATACCTATTCCCAACACTAACCCTAACACCCATCCCCAACACTAACCCTAACACCCATCCCCAACATTAACCCTAACACCCATCCCCAACACTAACCCTAACACCCATCCCCAACACTAACCCTAACACCCATCCCCAACACTAACCCAAACACCCATCCCCAAAACTAACCCTAACACCCATCCCCAACATTAACCCTAACACCCATCCCCAACACTAACCCTAACACCCAACCCTAATACCTTTTCCCATCACTAACCCTAACACCTAGTACAAACAACTAACCCTAATACCAGTCCCCAACACTAACCCTAACACCCAACCCTAACACCTATCCCCAACAGTAACCTTAACACCCCTCCCTGTCACTAACCCTAACACCCATCCCCGACACTAATCCTAACACCCAACCCTAATACCTTTTCCCAACACTAACCCTAACACCCATCCCCGACACTAACCCTAACACTCATCCCCGACACTAACCCTAACACCCATTCCCAACACTTATACCTTTTCCCAACACTAACCCTAACACACATCCCCGACACTAACCCTAACACCTAGTACAAACAACTAACCCTAATACCCATCCCCAACACTAACCCTAACACCTATCACCAACAGTAACCTTAACAACCATCCCTGTCACTAACCCTAACACCCATCCTCGACATTAACCCAAACACCCAACCCTAATACCTTTTTCCAACACGGACCCTAACACCCATCCCCAACACTAACCCTAACACCCAACCCTAATACCTATTCCCAACATTAACCCTAACACCCATCCCCAACACTAACCCTAACACCCAACCCTAATACCTATTCCCAACATTAACCCTAACACCCATCCCCAACACTAACCCTAACACCTAGCACAAACAACTAACCTAACACCCACCCCACACTAACCCTAACACCTATTCCCAACACTAAAGCTAACACCCATCCCCAACACTAACCCTAACACCTAGCACAAACAACTAACCCTAACACATATTGCCTACACTAACAGTAACACCCATCCCCAACATTAACCCTAATACCTATTCCCAACACTAACCATAAAACCCATCCCCATCACTAACCCTAATGTCTAACTCTAATACTTATTCCCAACACTAACCCTAACACCCAAACCTAATACCTTTTCCCAACACTAATCCTAACACCCATCCCCAAAACGAACCCTAACACCCAGCACAAACAACTAACTCTAACACAGATTGCCTACACTAACTGTAACACCTATCCTGAACACTATCCCTAATACCTATTCCCAACACTAACCCTAAAATCAATCCCCAACACTAAACCTAACACCTAGCAAAAACAACTAACCCTATTGCCTACACTAACCCTAACACCCACCTCCAACATTAACCCTAACACCCATCCTCAACACTAACAGTGTTGGGATTTCCTGACTGATCCAAGAACTCTTGGTGAGCATATTAATGTGCTTAATCACGAGGTGGAGCACCCAATGAATAAAAGAAAGAAGGTACAGTGTGGGTGGCAGCTTTTTTAGAGCACCATTTTTTTATTTTTTTTATTGTTTATGGACTAAGGATTTGAATATCTTTCACATTTGTTATTTTTCATGGAATAATTCTTTGATGTTGGATATATTTTTTTCCCCTGCTGTAGTAAATTGGATCATGCTTTACTGGGGTTTATTCGCCTTCCTCTGGATCAACTGCGGGTATAGGATTGTGTATATGGGATTGTATGGTTGGGTTTTCTTTACTGTTTTTTTTTTTTGAGCCAGATGGACTTATGTCTTTTTTCAACCTGACTAACTATGTAGCTATGTATGTATATATATATATATAGTTATTAACCTCCCCCCGTCCGCGCTACAGCCTATATACGGCTGCAGCGCGGACTCGAATTTTCGGGAGGCCGTTTTTAAACGGCCTCCCAGTGACACGCCCCCAGCGCGCTCCCGCGAGCGCGCTGCGGGGAAAATCTGTGTCGGCCGTGTCCCTTGGACACAGCCGATCACAGATCGTGGTGAATGGCCAATCACAGCGGCCATTCACCACGTGATCTGGCCGTCCAATGAGCGATGATCTCATATGTAAACATATGAGATCATCTCTCATCGCCGGCGCTCCTTCCTCACACGGAGCCTGCAGTGTGAGGAAGGAGGGGGAGCCGACAGCCGCTGGGGACACACAGCAATGTAATCAGGGCACCGATCACCAGTGCCCTGATTACTATAAGGTAAAAACACATACACAGTGCCCCCACATCAGTGCCCACAGTGCCCGCCATCAGTGCCCCCCATCAATGCCCACAATCAGTGCCCATAGTGCTGCTAGTCAGTGCCCATCAGTGCCTGCTCATCTAGGCACTGATGAGCACTGACTGGCAGCACTATGGGCACTGAGTGTGGGCACTGATGGTGCTGCCCATCAGTGCCGCTCATCAGTGCCACCCGTCAGTGTCCAGTGCCATCCGCCAGTGCCCATCAGTGCCGCCTATCAGTGCCCATCAGTGCCGCCTCTCAGTGCCCAGCAGTGCCACCTGTCAGTGCCCAGCAGTGCCACCTCTCAGTGCCCAGCAGTGCCGCCTCTCAGTGCCCAGCAGTGCCGCCTCTCAGTGCCCAGCAGTGCCGCCTATCAGTGCCCAGCAGTGCCGCCTATCAGTGCTCATCAGTGCCGCCTCTCAGTGCTGCCTCTCAGTGCCGCCTCTCAGTGCTCATCAGTGCGGCATATTAGTACCTCCTCATCAGTGCCCATAAGTGCCACCTCATCAGTGCCCATAAGTGCCACCTCATCAGTGCCCATCAGTGCAGCCTATCAGTGCCCATCAGTGCCGCCTCATCAGCGCACATCAGTGAAGGAGAAAAATTTATTTTCAAAATTTACTCGCAGAAAATAAGAAAAACTTTTTTTTTTTTTCAAAATTTTTTGTCTTTATTCTTTTTTTTTGTAAAAAATAAAAAACCCAGAGATGATTACATACCACCAAAAGAAAGCTCTATTTGTGTGAAAAAAATGATAAAAATTTCATATGGGTACAGTGTAGCATGACCGCGCAATTGTCAGTTAAAGTGTGACAGCGCTGAAAGCTGAAAATTGGCCTGGATGGGAAGGGTGTTTAAGTGCACAGAAGGCAAGTGGTTAATGGATTGTCACATTGTGTTCACTTGATACACTTGATATGCACAGTTAGGCTCCTTTCACACGGGCTTTCTGATCCGGTCTGCTTGTCAGTTCTTCAGGCGAACCAGATCAGATGCTCCATGCAGTCCAATGGAGCGGCGGATGTCAGAGGAGACATCTCTGCTGACACCCGTACTGACACCTGCTGCTATCCGATCCTGTCTGTGAAATCTGGATGGATGGAAACCCTATTTTCCATCCGTCTGGAGGATCACATTGGATAGGATCGGATGAAAATGAACAGGCGGTCCGTTCTCATCCGATCTCCCATAGAGGAGAGCGGGGATCTGACAGCTCCGTCTCTGCAAAGCAAGCGGAGATAAAGCTGTCATCCGCCTGCTCAGCGGGGATCGGCGGATCGATCCCCGCTGAGCAAAACGGACTCCGTCAGGCGCACTGCCCGTGTAAAAGGAGCCTAAGTTGGTTATTTATTTTATGGTACATACGAATGAGTCACTAATTTTAATGTGTTATCACATTAAAAGGGGCAGCAGTTAAGGGGTATTCCACTAACAGATGAGGTGCCTTCATGGGTTATATAATGTTTATGTCATGTATATTTATTTTATTTATTTTTTGCTCTGTTGCTATTCTTGTTGTGTGCTCTGAAAGGCGCCTATAAATAAAATGTATTATTATTATTACTACAGTATTACAGTGCAGTGCCAAAAAGTACAGCATGCTGCATTTTTCTGCACTGCAAATGCTCAGAAATGCAAGAAAATGCACTGTAACCACAGAGGTGATCAAATAGCACCAAATTAAAGCTCTATTTGGGGGGGAAAAAAGGATATACATTTTATTTGGTTACAGTGTCGCATGACCGTGCAACTGTCAAATAAATCCACGCAGTGCGGTAGTGCCTGGTCAGGAAGGGAGTAAAACCTTCCAGTCCAGAAGTGGTTAACCACTTGCCGACCTCCGCCCGACTATATACGGCGGTGGTCAGCCCCTCCCAGGCAAAGTGACGTACCGGTACGTCACTAGCCTAGGAGCCAATAGGGGGCTCCCGCTCCCGCCCCCGCTCGTTCCCTAAGCAGCCCGCGCGTATGACCGGCGGATCCGATGTCCGCCGGTCACTCACGATCGTCGGGTGGAGAGGGAGAAAGGCAGGCGGCTAATGTAAGTAAACAAAGCCGCCTGTCATTCTCCCCTGTGTAAAAGCACAGATCATACTGTCCTGCTATGTAGGACCGTTGATCTCTGCTGTTGCACACACAGCCACATCCAATCACAGTTAGAAACACGCCCCTAGGGACACACTTAACCCCTCCCTCTCCAATAAAAAGTTAACCCCTTCCCCCAAGTGTCATTTTTACAGTAACAGTGCATATGTATAGCACTGATTACTGTAGTAATGTCACTGGTAACCCCAAAAGTGTCAAAAATGTCAGTCAAGGGTCCGATCTGTCCGCCGCAATGTCGCAGTCCCACAAAAAAAAAAAAAAAAAAAAAAAAAAAAATCGCAGATCGCCGCCATTACTCGTTAAAAAAAAAAAACAATAAAAATGACAAAAATCTTTCCCTAAGTTAGTAAACGCAATAACTTTTGCGCAAACCAATCAAAATACGCTTTTTGCAATTTTTTTTTACCAAACATATGCAGCAGTAAACAAATTGGCCTAAAATGTTAAAAAATTTAGATTTTTACATTTTTTTGGGGGGGAATTTCATATAAAAAAATGTGAAAAATATTGTTATTTTTGCAAAATTGTCACTCTTTTTTTGTTTATAGCGCATGATCAAAAAATCGCACAGGTGATCAAATACCACCAAAAGAAAGCTCTGTTTGTGGGAAAAAAAGGACGTCAATTTCATTTGGGTACAGCATCGCACGACCGCGCAATTGTCCGTTAAATTTGCACAGTGCCGAATCGCAAAAAGTGGCCTGGACGTAAGACAGCAAAATCCTCTAATGGTAAAATGGTTATAATGATGAATTCGATTTTTTCATTTTATTAGATGTTTTTTTTTTTAATAGCAGAAAGTAAAAAAAAAAAAAAAAAAAAATTTATATATATATATATATATATATATATATATATATATATATATATATATATATATATATATATATATATACATATATATATACACACACACACACACACTATATTATATATATATATATATATATATATATATATATATATATATATATATATATATATTTTTTTTTTTTTAAATTGTTGATCTTTTTTTGTTTATAGCACAAAAAATAAAAAACGCAGAGGTGATCAAATAGCACCAAATTAAAGCTCTATTTGTGGGGAAAAAAAGGATATACATTTTATTTGGTTACAGTGTCGCATGACTGTGCAACTGTCAAATAAATCCACGCAGTGCGGTATCGCAAAAAATGGCCTGGTCAGGAAGGGAGTAAAACCTTCCGATCCAGAAGTGGTTAAGTGGTGTGCACTGTATTACGGTACAGTGCATTTTCATGCATTTCTGAGCATCCGCAATGCAGAAAATGCAGCATGCTGTAATTTTTGGCACTGCACTGTAACAGTAATAATATTAATACATTTTATTTATAGGCGCCTGGAGGGGGGGGGGGGGTAAAACCTTCCAAAGTTGAAGTGGTTAGAGCCCTAACAGAAGGAAGAAGGAAATGCAAACTTTGGAAAACTGCACTGCAAATGTATGTAAAAAAATATGTGGGAAACGCACATCGCTGCGCAGGCAAAAATGTGCGGTAAACACACAAATCGCTGATGTGAATGGGCCCTAAAAGAGGTTTATACATTATTTCAGTCTGCTCTACAACACTGCCATCTCTCCTCTTTGCGGGACGGGATGAGCGGAGTTCCCCTACACAAGGCAGATGGGACCCTTCCTTCCTGGGAGTGATGCAGCGATCAGGACCCTCCAGATGTGCGCCGCACAACATCTGTAATTAAGCCTTAAATATGAAGTGCCATCTGGACGGTAATCTTCTACATCTCATTCTGATGGAACATCTAATCACTTCTATGTCGGCAGCGACGCCCCGTTCACCTTCCCCGGCGAATCTGCTGCGCTCTTAATTACGCCGCCCTTCATTGTCTCTCTCGTATCATCACATAAGCCCACCAGTCAGACTGAGCGCTGCGATATGGAGTAAATTGAGAGGCTATAAACAGATACATAATGTCAGGGCGGGGAGCTTAGCGGAGGAGCTGAAAGTCGCCAAGTTCTATCTTTACACAGCGGGCAGCAAGTGACATCACAGCAGGAATCCTGGAGCTGTGCTGAGGTCATGGCGGAGACAAGGTCGATTCAGGCTGCAGCAACACAATACGCCGCACAACATATCCACTCCATCCTGCAGGCATGATTTATTAACACAGGGCTGGCCCAAGACATTGTGCTGCCTGGGTCCAAGAATGAAATGCTGCCCCCCGAACAAAAAATAAAAATCACGCCCACCAAAAGGCCCCTACATCCATTATTTTATATAACATTGAGAAGATATTATATATACGGATATCTTCTTCCATAACTCACCACCGAACCGGTCCACTAAACACCCGCTGTCTGTCCTCAGTCCTCCTGTCACTCCTGTGTCCAGTGCTGGGACAAGGCCATCCAGCGCCCAGGGCAAAGATGCCAAACTCTGCCCCCTTCACTCAGGGTTAGGGTCATGGTGTCCACATCCCTGTCATAAACCATTGCGCCCAGGGCAGCCATCCCTCTTGCCCACCCCTTGTCCCGGCCCTGCCTGTATCTGCCACGGCCACCACCCTAGAAGATCCAGCCCGCCCTGCGTGAGATGGCGTGCGCTGATGTCTGACGTCATCGCGCACACCACGATCACACGAGGGACGTTCCCTGGAGGGGACGCTCCCCCTCCTCATACTCATCAGTCTGCGCTACGGGCAGCAGTAACGTGCCGCAAACTGATGACACAAAAACCACTGTAAAAAAATAAAGCTTGGGAGTCAATTTGCCACCCCTCTCCAAGTGCTGCCTGGGTCCAATGGACCGAGTGGGACCCATGGTAGGGCCAGGCCTGTGTAACAAAGTGGAGTTCGCCTCCCCCTCCAAAAATTAAAAGTCAGCAGCTACACACACTGTACACATACTGTACACATACTGCACACATACTGTAGCTGCTGAATTTTATTATTATGACACTTACCTGTCCTGGAGTCCACCGATGTCGGCACCGCAGCCGATGTTTCCATTGGCTGGCAGGTGCTGCTGTTGCCATTGCCGGTAAGGGAACCCGCCTAGTGGCTTCACAGCCGCGTCCCTACTGCACATGTTGCGCGAATCACGTTGCGCTCTGTAATTGGCAGAAAGCAGAGGGGGGAGTAGGGGGCCGAACCTCTGATGTACCTCGCCGCAGCGAGGTCCGACAGAAGTGGGGACAGGGTACCTGTCAAAAGCAGGTACCCGCTCCCCCCTGAATGGTGCCAAATGGGGCACCAGAGGGGGGGGGGGGGGAGATAAGCAGAAGTTCCACTTTTGAGTGTAACTCCGCTTTAAAGTAGATGTAAATCCCAAACTTCGGAAGATTGCCAAGACCCTGAAACTGAGCTGCAGCGCGGTGGCCAAAACCATACAGGACAGGTTCTACTCAGAACAGATTTTGCCATGGTCAACCAAAGAAGTTGAGTGCACATGCTCAGCGTCATATCCAGAGGTTGTCTTTGAGAAATAGACGTATGAGTGCTGCCAGCATTGCTGCAGAGGTTGATGGGGTGGGGGGTCAGCCTGTCAGTGCTCAGACCATACGCCGCACACTGCATCAAATTGGTCTGCATGGCTGTCATCCCAGAAGGAAGCCTCTTCTAAAGATGATGCACAAGAAAGCCCGCAAAAAGTTTGCTGAAGACAATCAGACTAAGGACATGGATTACTGGAACCATCTCCTGCGGTCTGATGAGACCAAGATAAACTTATTTGGTTCAGATGGTGTCAAGCGTGTGTGGCAGCAACCAGGTGAGGAGTACAAAGACAAGTGTGTCTTGCCTACAGTCAAGCATGGTGGTGGGAGTGTCATGGTCTGGGGCTGCATGAGTGCTGCCGGCACTGGGGAGATACAGTTCATTGAGGGAACCATGAATGCCAACATGTACTGTGACATACTGAAGCAGAGCATGATCCCCTCCCTTTGGAGACTGGGCTGTAGGGCAGTATTCCAACATGATAACGACCCCCAACACACCTCTTAGACAACCACTGCCTTGCTAAAGAGGCTGAGGGTAAAGGTGATGGACTGGCAAAGACAAGCATATCTCCAGTCCTAAACCCTATTGAGCATCTGCGGGGCATCCTCAAACGGAAGGTGGAGGAGCGCAACGTCTCTAACATCCACCAGCTCTGTGATGTCATCATGGAGGAGTGGAAGAGGACTCCAGTGACAACCTGTGAAGCTCTGGTCAGCTCCATGCCCAAGAGGGTTAAGGCAATGCTGGAAAATAATGGTGGCCACACAAAATATTGACACTTTGGGCCCAATTTGGACATTTTCACAGGGATGTACTCATCTTTTTGCCAGCGGTTTAGACATTAATGGCTGTGTGTTGAGTTATTTTGAGGGGACAGCAAATCTACACTGTTATACAAGCTGTACACTACTACTTTACATTGTAGCAAAGTGTCATTTCTTCAGTGTTGTCACATGAAAAGATATAATAAAATATTTTCAAAAATGGGAGGGATGTACTCACTTTTGGAAAGATCTGTACATATACTGCGGCAGGGTGACCCTTAAGTGCAAAATCATGTACCTGTACATGATTTTCTTCTTCGGCTCTGGGGCGGGCACACGTGCCGCCTGAGCCCTGCTCCCGCTGTGATTGGGGACAAGGTACTTTTGGGGGGGGGGTCAGAGCCATGTTAGCGCTTGCTTGTCCCCACCCTTTCCTGACCTGCCGGGCTGCATGCTTGAATAAAGGACTAGTATGGATTTTGAGGGGACACTGGGTTTTTTTCTATTTTTTTTTTTTTATTGCTGTCAATTCTTGTTTTTACATTCAGCTGTCAGAGGGGAACCCCCACTGACAGCTGATGACTTATTAGTTGATAGGGACACAGTGGCCAGCTTCCCGGCCCGATCCTTAACAACAAGCTATACACAGTTTATTATGCTGAAAAAACCCGCCAAAATGCAATACTTGCACTTTTGGTGCGGGTCCATTGAAGTCTAGTCCCTGACCCTTTCCAAAAATGCACCGGCTGAAAAACGCATTGATGTGAACGTATACCATGGGAAACCATGTCAAATGGAATGTTGCATTTTAGTATTCTAGATCATATTAAAGTGGGTCTCCGCTATGCTGTGAATTAGAATTATTGCTGTCAATTCTTATTTTTACATTCAGCTGTCAGTGGAGAACCCCGCTGACAGCTGGTGACTCATTGGTTGTTAAGGACACAGTGGCCAGCTTCCCGGCCTGTTCCTTCAGTCCCGGAAGATTTTACCCCCTTCCTGACCAGGCCCTATTTTGCGTTACTTTAATGGACAATTGCTCGGTCGCTCGATGCTGTACCCAAACGAAATGTACGTCCTTTTTTTCCCACAAATAGAGCTTTCTTTTGGTGGTATTTGATCACCTGTGCGATTTTTTTTTTCTTGTGCTATAAACAAAAAAATGTGACAATTTTGAAAAAGAAAATCTATATTTTTCACATTCTGCTATATGACATTCTCAAAAAAAAAAAAAAAAATTAAAAATCAAAATTTTTTAACATTTAAGACCAATTTGTTTTTTGCTACATATTTTGTGTAAAAAAAAAAATCGCGATAAGTGTATTTTGATTGGTTTGCACAAAAGTTAAAGATAAAAAAGATAAAAAAGGTAAAAGGTAAAGATTTATGTCATTTTTATTTATTTATTTATTTTTTTTACAAGTAATGGCGGTGATCTGCGATTTTTTGCGGGACTGTGACATTGCAGAGGGCAGATCGGACCCCTAACTGACATTTTTGGGGGTACCAGGGACATTATTACAGTAATCAGTGCTAAAAATATGCACTGTTACTGTAATAATGACACTGGCAGGGAGGAGGTTAACAGTATAGGTGATCAAGGGGTTAAATGTGAGTCTAGGGGAGTGATTCTTGCTGTGGGGGGGGCGTAGCTTCTGAGATGACAATAGAGACATGTGATCAGGGCCGCTGATAGGGGGGGACCACCAGCCCTCTTGTAGGGGGCCCGAGCACAAAGGGGGGCCCACACAGAGAGGGGGGATTAGTGATGGACAACAAATACAGAAATCTTCCTCCAGCACCTGAATCTGATCTGTCCCTCTCCCTGCTATCAGCTTTTATCTGTTGAGAAAGAGACAGTTGTCCCTCCCCCTCCCTTGTGTGGGCCCCCCTCCCAGCACTGGCTCTAATGTTATCTCTGCTCAGGAGTTTATTTGTAACTTTGTTTCTCTACCTCTGTCTCTCTGATCACTGAGCTCCAACTGCCCAGCCTGTATATTTTTTCTCATCTCATCTTCATTTTTATTTAACATAGTTTTTTTTTTTTAGATTTAGCAGGAATTATGTGAGTTATGTTATATTTGTGTCTGCTAATAGTGATTTTGTTGTAATTTTAGCTAAATTTATCTTTAATATTTTCTTGGGGGGGGGCCCTGCCAGGTAGTCTGTACGGGGCCCCACGATTTCTATCAGCAGCCCTGCATGTGATTCTATATAGCAGGATCACATGGGCTCTATGATCATCCCAGGGAGAAGGACGGTCAGCTGTGTTTACAACAGCCGACCGTCCTTCTCTCTCAGCGGTGAACGATCGTGGATGTCAGGCAGCAATCAGAGCCGCCTGGCTGGGAAGTCGGGAGTGGGAGCATGCCTCCCCAGTGGGGGTGGGAGCGCGCCTCCAGCAGCGCATGCTCGCCCCCTAGCTTCCCGCATGCGACCGACATACCCCTACGTCAGTTTTCACAGGAGAGCCACCCTGCCGCAGTATATATGCAGTGAGCGGTTGGCACAGTGGTGTAGTGGTTAGCAGCAAGAGGGTCGCTGGTTCAAATCCCAACCACGACACCACCTGCCCAGAGCTTGCATGTTCTCCCTGTGCCTGCATGGGCTTCCTCCAGGCACTCCAGCCTCCTCCCACACTCCAAAATACATGCTGGTAGGTTAAATGGATCCTGTATAAAAAAAATTAGCCCTACTGTGTATGTATGCGAGTTAGGGACCTTAGATTGTAAGCTCCTTGAGGGCAGGGACTGATGTGAATGTACAATGTATATGTAAAGCGCTGTGTAAAATTGACAGCGCTATATAAGTACCTGAAATAAAATAAGTGGTTAACAACAAGCTATACACAGTTGGTTATGGAGAAAAAAAACCCAGCAAAAACACAACATTTGCGCTTTTGGTGCGAGTGCATTGAAGTCTAGTCCCTGACCCTTTTCAAAAATGCATCGGCTGAAAAACGCATTGATGTGAACGTGTACCATGGGAAACCATGTTAAATGGACTGTACAGTAGTGCATTTCCGCATACTGCAAAACGCACTAAAAAATGCATAGGCCTGAACCTAGTGTCAAATGTTAAGCAGTCTTTGAAGTCTACTTGGACTAGAAAATGTCTTTTATTCCCGAAATTGGCAGAGATGTTGCTGATTTGTAGAGGAAATGTTTTCCCTGATGATTCTCTGGAAGTGGGAAACTCTTCAAATGCCAGTATGCAGCTTCCAGCGGCAGAGGGTTTGGCTGTGAGATCCCGCACCCTCCGTCTCCTTGTGATGTCATCCTTCAGAGGGGAAACTTCCAGAACTCACCAAACAAAGAGAGAAGCCATTGTCAGAAAGGAGACGATGCAGAATATTCGATGGCTGGGATGGAGCATCTCTGATCAATTATAAATAGCATCTCTTTATCCTGCGACCCCTGCAGAGCGCCTGTGGCACCGACGTCATCAAAGACACAACAACTTTCATGTGTTCCTTCGCCCCGCGCTCGGGGAACTCCGCAGGTGGGAGCAGCACAAGTGATCTCATCGGATCAATGGACTCCACTAACACAAATAGCCGGTTATGTTGCATGCTAGTATTCTAGATCATATTAACCACTTTAAGACCGGAGGGATTTGCCCCCTTAATGACCACGCCACTTTTTTCAACTTGGCACTGCGTGACATTAAATGACAATTGCGCGGTCATGCAATGCTGTACCCAAACAAAAATTACATCCTTTTTTTTCCCACAAATAGAGCTTTCTTTTGGTGGTATTTGATCACCTGTGCGATTTTTATTTTTTGCGCTATAAACAAAAAAATAGCGACAATTCTGAAAAAAATAAAAACAATAGTTTTCACATTCTGCTATACAACATTCCAAAAAAAAAATAAAAATTAGAAATCAAAATTTTTTAACATTTTAGGCTTCTCCGGAAGAAACGAGGGCTGATCAGGCGAAGGACCAACCCCTTCCTCAGGCCCAGCTCCAGCCTGAGAGTGGTGAGTCTCCCCAATGTGTCTGTTTAAATATATAGATAGCGAGAGAGAGAGAGAGAGAGATCTCAATGTAAATCTAGTTTTTGATAGAGAGAGAGAGATATGTGCACATGTAGCCTAACTAGCAATTGGACACAACACATACCATTGTTACAAATGTTAGTTTCTCCTAACCTGTTGAGGTTTACATGGCAGGCCTTATACATTGTTTTTGGAGAACAGCTAATAAAGTTAGAAGTCATCTTGTTGAACCTTTAGAACTCTTTTCCGTGGACAGCTTATTGTCTATGCTTATTGCCCCTTAAAGTTGTTTCACATTTGGGAGAATATTTGCTAAAACTGTAGAAACTAGTGAGTATTTACCTGTTAGGTCAAACAAAGTGCTTCCTCCATTGTCATCTCTACCATCTCCAGGCTTCAATGCTAAAAGATGAGAGACCTCACCTCAGTTTCCTAGAAGCTCCCCTCCCTCCCCAAACCTGATTAATCAAACCATTAGGTCAATAGCAAACTCTGATCCAGTGTGGATTGAATTAGACAGCATTCCCAATGTAGATATATCCATGGAGATTGCATGTAACAATCTCATCTTGTTGGCCAAGGAATTCACCTTACACGTGCCCTAAAAATGTTTTAGAATTAACCTTTTGAATATGACTATGTAGACCATCAATCTATCATGTTTGAGCAAGAATGTATGTTAAACGGGGCAAATATGCTACAGTGCCTAGTTTTAGACGTGGTGGTTTTGTGAATCCTTTGTTGATGCATTTTGCCTCCAGGTAATTATCTTGTCTCTTTTTCTCCACAGTGGTGATGGACCCATTGCTGGAGGACATGAAAAAGATGCTGCGGTGAGCTGTCCACCGCTTTCAGGCCTTTGAGCGGGAATATGGGGTTGGTCCTTCCCCTGATCAGCCCGAGTAATTCCAACACTTGTAATTTTGTTTTTATTTATTTTTTAAAATTTTATTTATTTTTAAAAATAAAGTTTTATACGTTTTGTACCAATTCAAGCGTCTGTCTGTCTGTCTGTCATATTCAAACTTCAAGGTTTTCAGCCCTTCAGGTCTGGTATGGATGTTAAAGGGAACCCCACGCCAAAATTAAAAAATAAAAACGACGTAGGGTCCCCCCCAAAATCCATACCAGACCCTGATCCGAGCATGCAGCCTGGCAGGCCAGGATGGGGGGGGCGAGTGAGCACCTGAAACATACCAGGCCGCTTGTCCTCAACATGGGGAGGTTGCCCCCTGAAGCACTTTGTCCCCATGTTGATGTGGACAAGGGCCTCTTCCCAACAACCCTGGGCTGTGGTTGTGGGGGTCTGCGGGTGGGGGTCTTAGCAGAATCTGGAAGCCCCCTTTAACAAGTGAGCCCCCAGATCCCGCTTCCCCCATGTGAATGGGTATCAGGTACATCGTACCCCTATCCAGTCACCCAAAAAGTTTAAAAAAGTAAAAAACACAGAACACAGTTTTGGACAAGTCCTTTATTCCAAATCAAATTTCCAAAATAGTGTCCCTGGATATAAATACATTGTCAGTCACGACACCCGCCAGACTCGAAAAAAATGTTAAAAACACAAAAACCACTTTGCCTCTTCTGAGGCTCCCCGCTGTCTGCCAATTTGGATCTTTGACAGCTCTTTTCTAGGCAAGGGGCGGGGCTACCCGGTTATGTCACCCTGTGGCACCGCCCCGTATGACATTATGTGGCGTTAGGTGACGTCAGAAGGGGGCAGGATCACCGGGTGGTAGAAACGGGTGGCCCGGCAACTTGCCTAGAAAAGAGCTCTTAAAGATCCAAATTGGCAGATGGCTGGGAGCCTCAGAAGAGGCAAAGCGGTTTTTGTTTTTTTCCAATTTTTAGGGGACGGCGGGCGTCGTGATTGACAATGGATTTACATTCATTACACTACATTAACAATTAGCGTCAAGTTTACAATGATCATGCATTTTAGCACTATATATATTTTGGAGATTTCAGTAATTAGCCACTTCCCAACAGTCATATAGTAAAATGACGGCCGCAAAGGGGTTGTCCCATCCCGGACGGGCGTCATATGACGTCCAGCAGGATAGGCTGCTCGGGTGCGCAGAGCGGCGATCGGTGGTTTGTGTGTCACTCTGACACACCGCATCTCCGATCCCGGTAAAGAGCCTATGACGTAGGCTCTTTACCATGTGATCAGGTGTGTCCAAACACAGCTGGTCACATACTAAATAGGAAGTGTCGTTGATCGGCTTTCCTCAGTTTGCACCTAACAGGCATGAGTAGAGGAGAGCCAATTGGTGGCTCTCCTGACAGGAAGGGGGGTCTGTGCTGGGGGAATACCACTAGAGCCACCAGGATTGCCCACCCATGGCCTCCAGGGATGCCAATCAGTGCTCAGGGAGCCTGTTAGTGCCCATCATTGCCCATCAGTGCCGCCTATCAGTGCCCATCAATGCTGCATATCAGTGCCCATCAGTGCTGCCTATCAGTGCCCATCAGTGCTGCCTATCAGTGCTGCTTTTCAGTGCCCATTAGTGCTGCATATCAGTGCCACCTATCAGTGCCCATCAATGCTGCATATCAGTGCCACATATCAGTGCCCATCAGTGTTGCATATCAGTGCCCATCAGTGTTGCATATCCGTGCCGCCTATCAGTGCCCATCAATGCTACATATCAGTGCTACCTATCAGTGCATATCAGTGCCGCCTATCAGTGCCCATCAGTGCTGCATATTAGTGTCTCATCAGTGCCACCCCACCAGTGCCTCCCCATCAGTGCCTGCCAGTGTGTCTTCATCAATGCTCGTCAGTGCAAGAAAAGGCCTAACATAAACCAAATAATATTTTTTTTGGGGGTCAAACTTTTCGGTCTTTTTTTATTTGTTTAGCAAAAAAGAAAAAACCTTGTGGTGATCAAATACCACCAAAAGAAAGCTCTATTTGTGTGAAAAAATGACGTCAATTTGGTTTAGGTACAGTGTTGTATGACCACGAAATTGTCATTCAAATTGCAACAGAGCTATAAGCTGAAAATTGGCCTGGGCAGGAAGGGGGTGTAACTACCCTGTATGGAAGTGATTAACTATTGAAGCATTGGACTAAATATTCCAAGGGAAACTGTGCTCTGCTCTGCTCTGCTCTGCTCTGCTCTGCTCTGCTCAATGGTTTACTGGTTAGTGCTCCTATCTATAAACACTAAGAGCATGGGTTCAAATCTCACATATGCAATGACTGTCTTAAATTTTAGACAACTGTAAATACTGAACCTTGGCAAACGCCTAATTGCAACCAGCACATATGCATGTCTGTTTCTTGAATATACGTGGCCATTTACATGAAATTTTAGGTGATGCAGCCAATGTATTACTATGTGGCAAAAAATAATTACACACCAGGTGTTAGCATGGTTGGGACTTGAACTCATAACCTAGCAGTCTTTGTCCATGAGCATAGACCACTACACCAATGTGCTAAATACAATTGGACATGCCTGAAAGTTTAAGAAGAATAAAGAATGAAGATTGATAATTAGACAGCTGTGTAGTCTGCTATTGGTAAATCTAAAGGTTAAAACACATAAGATACATAACTATGCATAAAAAATAAATGTAACCATAATAGATGACATTGCTGTGTAATACTGATTCAGAATAGAGGAATTTTCCTTTTTTCACAATTTTTTTTTTACATACTGTTACCAGTGCAGTACAGCCTCATCAAATAATGGGTGTGGTGGTAATCAGGGACACTGACTGGTGACAGTACGTTAAAAATTTAAAATAAACCATTTACGTTTCAATTATTTATTTTTTTTATTACATTTTTCTTCTTTTTGTTTTTAATTCGTTTTTTAACACACTGTGACCAGGGCAATACAGTGTTACCATAGTAACACTGTACTACTCTAGGGAAGTGATCAGCATTATTTTTTTTTACACATTATGATTATTTATATCAGTGAATTTCACTGGTATAAGCAACCATTTTTACTGAAGGAAACAAAATAATCCAGTGTGTTTTATTGTGATTAGCTGTGATTGGCCACAGCTAAACACATGGTACAGATGAGCTGTGATTGGCCACAGCTAATCATATGGTACAGATGGGCTCTGATTGGCCCCGTCTGTACCATGTGGTCACTGTGACTAATCACAACCCATCTGTACCATGTGATTAGTTGTGACCAATCACAGCTAGTAACACAATTGTACGCAATGGATGGCCTTAAAGGAAGCCATCCATTGTTTACAATTGTCATGTGATCTGCTGTGATTGGTCACAGCGATCACATGTTACTGGCAGTGGGGCGGTACACTGATCAGCCATCGACTGTGTCCAGCACACGTAGCCCGTGACAGATTGCGTCACGGCCCCAGGCACAATCTGGGAGGACGTCATATGACATCCACTCGGATGGACGAAAGTTCCCCCCGTCTGTGATTTTGGTATAGGCCGGGCAACAAGGGGTTAAAACTGCCTTAGGTGAGAAGGAAATGTTCTTTATTCTTGTCCTAATAAGACAATCCTGCTCCTCCATAGATACACTACCAAGGGTGAATGTTGTCACCCTAGAACAGGAAGTTTGTTACCAGGAGGATCATCAAGGGAAAATAAAGGAAAAAAGGTTTAGATAAAGAAAACAAATGCAGCCACCACATCCAGGGACTGGTAGTCTATGACATAGTTGTTGGTTTGGATCCACTTTAAGCAGAGAACAGCCATTTTTACTCTCCAGCAGACATCCTCAGAGCGGGGCTGATTGCGTGTCACGTGTCCCCATCTCTGCCTTGTACACATGCAAGTCCTCCATCCTGATCGATGGTCTGTCGCGGGCATAAAATTCCACGGTGGAAGCATTGTATTACGAGGACGAGAAGTGTGCATTATAAATCACCCGCTGAGCCGTCAGCGGAAAGTGACGCTTCTATTTATTAATGATAACAAACATCCCAAGGGAATGCCGCCGCCAGAGACCCCCAACCGGCAAATCCCTCATCATTCATCCAGCAAAACCAGAATTTTACATCCGCCTGTCTCATGAATATTAACCGCTGACTATATCAATCTGTTGGAGGGAGACGGAACAAATATGTAATAAAATCTGTGCTCACAGGACTACCGCCAACACATGCCCTAAAGACAATTTCCCATGAGGGTCGTTTCCTGATAAAAAGTCATAGGACACTTTAGGACAGAACAGGGGTCTCTGTCAGGGCCGTCTTAATAACATCATGGGCCCCTGTGAAAATTAATACACTGGGGCCCCCACCAGCCTGCCCAATTTATGCACCTACTCTGAAGAATTAAAGTAGAGTATAAATAGTTGATAGATTTAAACATATATTTATTAGTTATTATTTCAATCCCCTTTTTAACAATAAGAAAACATGTCACAAATCAAGGACTAATCAACACAAAGGGCACAGTACAGGGCGGAGGTAGAAAGGCACAGTACAGGGCGGAGGTAGAAAGGCACAGTACAGGGGGGAGGCAGAAAGGCAAAGTACAGGGCAGAGGTAGAAAGGCACAGTACTGGGGGGAGGCAGAAAGGCAAAGTACAGGGCAGAGGTAGAAAGGCACAGTACTGGGGGGAGCCAGAAAGACACAGTACAGGGGGGAGGTAGAAAGGCACAGTACAGGGCGGAGGTAGAAAGGCACAGTACTGGGGGGAGGCAGAAAGGCACAGTACAGGGGGGAGGTAGAAAGGCACAGTACAGGGCGGAGGTAGAAAGGCACAGTACAGGGCAGAGGTAGAAAGGCACAGTACAGGGGGGAGGTAGAAAGGCACAGTACTGGGGTGAGGCAGAAAGGCACAGTACAGGAAGGAGGTAGAAAGGCACAGTACAGGGCGGAGGCAGAAAGACACAGTACAGGGGGGACGCAGAAAGGCACAGTATAGGGGAGAGGTAGAAAGGCACAGTACAGGGGGGGGGGTAGAAAGGCACAGTACAGGGCGGAGGTAGGAAAGCACAGTACAGGGGGGAGGCAGAAAGGCACAGTACAGGGGGGAGGTAGAAAGGCACAGTACAGGGGAGAGGTAGAAAGGCACAGTACAGGGGGGAAGTAGAAAAGCACAGTACATGGGGGAGGTAGAAAGGCACAGTACAGGGCAGAGGTAGAAAGGCACAGTACAGATGGTAGATAGAAAGGCACAGTACTGGGGGGAGGCAGCAAGGCACAGTACAGGGGGGGAGGTAGAAAGGAAAAGTACAGGGGGGAGGTAGAAAGGCACAGTACAGGGGAGAGGTAGAAAGGCACAGTACAGGGGGGAGGTAGAAAGGCACAGTACAGGGGAGAGGTAGAAAGGCACAGTACAGAGGGGAGGCAGAAAGGCACAATACAGGGAAGAACAAAAACAATAGAGGGGCGCACCGACCTAGTGCAATATCATAAGACATTTATAGATGCTAATGATATTTAAGGTACTGGATCGGCCAGTGTAGGAGGTCTTGTCTGCTCTGCTGCGCTATATAAATGTGTAGTAAGTCATTTGGGATTGTGGCTCTGATGAAGAGGGTTCTCCCTTGAAAGGCGTCAGCCTCACCAGTGCGGACGCCTTCCAGTCCTCCTGCAGTACTGAAAAGAATCCCAGTCCTGGAGGTCTCCTGACTGCATTAGGAATTTATATGCGCATTTTCAGCATGCGTTTGTGAGTATGATGTATGGAATTCTTTTTTACTCTCCAATAAAAGTCTTATGATATTGCACTAGGTTGATGCACCCTTTGATTTTGTTCTTTCCTAGTTCATGTGGATGCCCATTTTCCTAAGAGGGCAAGAGCAAGAACCTACACGCCATCAACACAGCCCTCCCTTTAGCACAGCACAAGGGCCGGCGCTACCTGTAAGGTGACCTAGGCAGCCGCCTAGGGCGCAAATTAGCAGGGGGTACAGGCACCGCCCCCCCAATCCATTCATCTGGCCCCCTAATCTAGATCTGGATTCCAATCCGGAGACCAGTTTCCCAATTGGCCAAAGGAGAAGGCATCCTAATGGCGGAGGAGGAGGAGGGAGGAAACGGCTGCCGAGAGGGGACATGGAGGAGACTGAGGGGGAAGCCGTTGCCACCTGTTAGTCCGGAGGAACAAGGCAAGTGAACTGGCGCGCGGGGGATATGGATTGGACTGGACTCTGGAGTGACGGGTCCGTGGCCATGTCCGTCTGCCCCCCCCCCCCCCCGACCGACGAAGCACCAGCCACCATTGGTTTTAATCCCTTCAGCAACTTGGGATGGGGGATGGGAGAGCATATGGGGGGGGGGGGCAATTTTGATTTTGCCTAGGGCGGCAAAAACCCTTGCACCGGCCCTGCACAGCACCTACGAGCAGGAGAATTATTTGTTGAACAGTACAGGGAAGGTCAGGAGGGCACAGTACAGGTTCCGGGACACTGCCATCCTGAGACAGATTTGTAAAAAACATGACTATCCCAGCAAATCCAGGACAGTATGCAAGTATGATGTAATGCAAGGTTATCATGAGGCCCCCTTGCCTCTGGGGCCCCTACCCATGCATTAAGACAGCCCTGCTCTCTGTGTTACGCTAGGCCAGTGCAGTGTGAAAACCTTCCTGCTAGAAATTGCGTCATATGATTCGAGATTTGCACTTGATTTAACCAATCGATTGGTGAATATTCCCTGCAGATGGGGGATTTACCTGGAAGAATTGATCTGCTCTATTGTCAGCTGGTTAAGGGGTCCTGCAATACTTCCTTATAAGGGAATATTATATCACAAGAGTTGAGAATTTTCTCCCATAATCCACCAGTAAGTAAATTCTAAATCCTCACTGGGTCCTCTTGGAGGTCAGCAAGGGGCGCCATTCCAGAAATCCACTGTGACCCTAAGAGTCCAAAAAGATCCCTTTACTGGTTCATTTCATGTCAGGGAGATTGCAAATATCCACCCAGGTTTAGCACTAGTCATAAGGCCCGTAAGAAAAACTGTAGGGAAAATTCGTCCGACGACCGATCTGCCGATTTTTGGATTGTTAGTATGGTGCTTTCGACAGCCAACTCTGACTTTTCGGCTGACAAAATCCTGATGTGCAGGCTATATAATTTTTGTCGTCTGTAATACAACGTCCGATTTTCGTCTGATTAGTACAGATTTCGACGGAAAAAAATCTTAAGAGCAAGACAAGGCATGCTAAGAGAGAAAGAACACATACAAAGCAATCCAACACATGACATCACTTCTGAAGTAGAATTCTGTCGTAAGGGAAAATTCGTATGAAAATAACCTTCATTTTCCACATCAGACTAGTATGCCACAAAAAACAGACGACAGATCGTTCGATAATCTGATCATGTGTACGGGGCTTTATACTATGATTATCTGCTGGGCTTCAGTAGGGGACACTCTCAGGCCTCTTCTGTGATAGAGATCAGCAAGTTACTAAAATGTGTTATTTTGGTGATCTGCTGAATCAGCTCCTTCTGCCTATGTGTTGGTCTGCTTTTTCAGTTTTTGTAGTCTCTCGCTATATAATTTATTATAACTTTGTACTTTCTTTTTTTTTTTTTTTTTTACCTGAGTGTATGAACTGTTACTTAGGTCCTATAAAATGGGTTCTCTCCAAAAAGAAAGCCTGCTGAGCAGTGCCTGGCATGGTGCAGGGAGTGTGGTGTAGTGCGGTGATGCCACCTGGTGGATTTCATAAAACCCTAGTTTGTAAAAAAACTTGTTGTACTGAAATGAAGCAAAATGGTATATTTATAAAGAAGTGAATGTGACTTTCACAAGAATATTGGGAAAATTCCTTATAATTAATAAGGCTTTACATTTAATGAGCCAACACATATGGCCCCCTGTGCTTTCAGGTCATATTGTATGTGATATATTCTATTCCAGCTCTCTCAATTGAGGGTGTAGAGAACACCAAACAAAGGGCAGAGAACCAGGTTGCAAATGGCCATTACACCTTGGCTGGGAATTGATCTTGTGGTCTAATGTGTTCTGGATTGTTTCCCTGCTAACTGAGCCACTAGGCAATTACAAGTCTGGGATTGATTCTCACTATCTCCTACCTTTTGGTATGAGACTCTTGCTCCACCCAGTGGCCAGCTGTAGTCAGTTACCTCATCACTTGACCTATATATACCCTCCTCCACTTCCTGCTAGTGCATAGGTTTTGCTTCCTGTTTGTCTGCTGTGCATGTGGAGGGTTGTTACTGACTGCTCTTTGGATCACCCTTTTGGACTGTACTGGCTCTGGCTATTGAACTTGCTCTTGACTAATCTTCTGGAATTTGCTCCCTTGGGGTCTGGCTCCTGTCCTACTACAAACTGTGAGTCATTTTTTTATTAGTTACCTAGGTTTGCTGGTTGCACTTTCATTGAAGGTCCTGATATTTTGGCTGCAGGACCCCTTCTGCTCCTCTACCTGATACTGGGATAAGACTACTTGTCAGGAAATTGGAGGAGTGTTTGGGGTCTCTGGCAGGCCTAACAATGGGGCTGTGTGGGGAGAGAGGGGGTGAATGGGGGCTGTGTGGTGAGAGAGGGGGTGAATGGGGGCTGTGCGGTGAGAGAGGGGGGGTGAATGGGGGCTGTGCGGTGAGAGAGGGGGGGTGAATGGGGGCTGTGCGGTGAGAGAGGGGGGGTGAATGGGGGCTGTGCGGTGAGAGAGGGGGGGTGGTGAGAGAGGGGGGGTGGTGGGAGGGGGGGCCCTGGAAATTTTCTGGCCTGCTTTAACCACTCTTAAGACTGGGAAAGAATTTGCCCCTTAATGACTAGGCCCTATTTTGTGATTTGGCACTGCATTAATTTAAAGGACAGTTGTGCGACGCTGTACTCAAATTTTTTTTTTCCCCACCAATGGCTTTCTTTTGGTGGTATTTGATCACCTGTGCATGTGTTTTTTTTTTTTTTTTTTTTTGTTTTTATATATAGAGTGACAAATTTGAGAAAGCGATATTTTCCATTCTGCTATATGATCTTCTCAAAAAATGTAAAACAAAATTTTTTAACATCGTAGGCCAATTTGTTTTTGGCTACATATTTTTGGTAAAAATCGCAATAAGCGTATTTTGATTGGTTTATCGCGTCTACTAACTATGGGAAATATTTGTCATTGTTTACTTTTTTTTTTTTTAACTAGTAATGGTGGACAGATTGGACCCATAACTGAAATTTTTTACACTCTTTGGGGGGGACCAGTGACATTACTACAGTAATCAGTGATAAAAATATGCACTTACTGTAATGACTCTGGCAGAGAAGGGGTTAACCCTGTAGGTGATTAAGGGGTTAAATGTGAGCTTAGGGTAGTGATTCTAACTGTGGGGGTGTGGCTTCTGAAATGACCAGAGGAATGTGATCCTTTAGAGAAGGATCACATGGGCTCTATCCAGTGTCGGCTGGTCAATAGGGCCCCCCCAATGCTAGTAACATCAGCATACTAAGTTTTACCACTCCTGCGAAATCCTTCCCATATGGGCCATTACATGACTATGAGCTTTCTGGACTGTTATCAGTTAGCATTGTAATCCCCATGAACTACAAAACTCCTCCCCTGTTATCAAGAGGAGACCTTGCCTCCACTCACAGATTTTAATGAAACTATTTTCTTTTGTAAATGAGGTCCTATTGGATGAATTTTAAAATGTATAATTTTACCTTTACATTCTCTTTAAATGCCTCCAAAAAGTAAAAACTCTGATTTAGGAGTTCTACTTTTTTGTTTTGGGTAACCTCTAAGTGCTGGTTCACACTTCTGCGTTTGTGGAGATCGCATGTAATTCGGAGCCCACTGCTCCTAATTGCATGCGATCTGATGTGCGGATGCAAGTTCAGCCATACACTTTGTATGGCTGAATTCGCACTGTATCCGCACCACCAACACGCACAGGAGGCTTTTTTTGAGCTGCAGTAGAATTGGATCGCACAGTGGTTCACACTAGTGCGATTGGATTCTGTGCGTACTTGCAGATCGCACTGCGATATGCAATCAACTGGGGGTGTCAACTTTTAATTGACACCCCCTGTGTATCGCATTTGGCAGTGTGAACTGCCAGATGTGCGGATGCGATGCGGGAACATGCTGCATATTTGCAGTGTTCCTGCATCGCAGAAGTGTGAACCGGCACTTAATCAGACTTTCTCTTACTTTTTGGAGGCATTTAAAGAGCATGTAAAAGGTAAAATCGCATACATTTTAAATGTATACAACTAATAGGACCTCATTTACAAAAGAGAATTTTTTCATTAAAATCTGTGGTTAAGGCCTCCTTTTCTTAAGAGGGGGAGGTGTTTTGTAGTTCATGGGGAATAACTGGGAACTATGCTAACAGTCCAGAAAGCTCAGTAAGTGCCGGTTCACACTAGGGCGACCTGGTCGCCTCACAGGTCGCCTCCCATAGGGAAGCTGCGGACCTGTTCTAATAGGAGCGACACAAGTCGCTCCGACCTAGAAAAAGGGTCCGGAGCTTCTTTGGGGTGCCCCGGAGGCGACTGCCATAGACTTCAATAATATGAAGTCCGTGGCGGCGGCGCGCTGCTCGCACCGCAACCTCGGAGGTCGCGGTGCGAAGTAGCGTCGCCCCCCTATGTGAACGGGGGCTTATTGGCTCACGATTCCTGGCTGCATGACAGTTTTTTTTATTTTTTTGCCCAACAAAATAAAATGCTTTTAATTTTATATTTAGAGGAGCAAATAAGAGAAATGTATTGGTGCCGGTTGGCACTGTTGCGATGACAGACATTGCATGCGATTTGGAGCACACAGCTCCTAAAATCACATTCGATTTCTGCGCGGTGCGAATTCAGCCGTACAGATAGCCATGAACTCGCACAGGACCCTTTTTTTGGTCCGCAGCAGAATCGGCTCGCATGGTGGTTCACACCAGTGCAATCCGATTCATGTGCAAACTGATCTGGAGGCGTCGTTAACTTTGTATTGACACCCCTAGCGATTTGCATATGGCAGTGTGAACTGCCTGTGCTGCGAATGCGATGCGGGAACACGCAGTAGATTCCAGAGGTGGGGGGACTGGAGTCACAGATTTAAGTCAGACTGAGTCACCAGTTTGAGGACTTGAGACTTGCTTGACTAAAATGAATAAGACTCGACTTGACTTTGACTTGGTATTCATGACTTGAGACTTGACTTGAGACATGACTCAATGACTTTACCTTTAGTTATTAAATATTTGCATTTTCTCAAGATGTGTTTAAAAATAATGTGCCTTTTTATGTTTCTGACACCAGTCACTTAAAACACCTCAGTGTGTTCTGATTTTTAGGACACTGGCTGTTTAACAATGGAAATAAAATGTTTTAGTGACTGGTGTTGAAACATGACCAGACAAAGGATTTTGAGCTGTTTGGGCATTCAAAGTGTTTCTTTAATATGCCAAGAAAAAAATCACTAAGCAGTTTTGTTAATGTTAAAAATAAAGCAAAATCTTTCCTGACCACTGATTAAAAATAAAAATGATGAAAATTGGGGTAGATCAGTATTTTGACTTGATGTGTGACTTAACTTGCTTTTCGCCACAGTAACTTAGGACTTGCTTGAGACTTGGAGGTTAAGACTTGAGACTTGCTTGTGACTTGCACATGTGTGACTTACACCCATGTCTGGTAGATTCGCAGGGTTCCCGCATCGCAGTAGTGTGAACCGGGACTTGGTGTTTAACCACTTGCCGACCAGTCACGCTGACTGTACTGCGGCAAAGTGGCTCGTTCCCGTCCAGCAACGTAGACCTGCATCGCTTAACTCCTCCCCTTGTGGGCATCACGCGTGCTGCCGGAGGCTCGCTCCCCCTGTATGGAGTCGGGGAATCCAGTCTGGAGATCCGCCCGCTTGTGTAAACAAAGCGGGCGGATCTCCTAAGTAACAGGCAGTGTCAGATTGCAGGGTTCAGCGTAGCTGAACTTGCAATCTGTCCCTGTCACTCAGTCACCTCCCCCACACGTTAGTAAGCACCAGGCATACATTAACCCCTCCCTCTCCAATAAAAATTAATCCCTTCCCTGCCAGTGTAATTTTTACAGTAACAGTGCATATATATATATATCTCAGATTACTGTAGTAATGTCACTGGTACCCCAAGTGTCAAATGTCAGTCAAGGGTCCGATCTGTCCACCGCAATGTTGCAGTTCCACAAAAAAAATCGCAGATCGCCATTTTTAAAAAAAACAAAAATGACAAATCTTTCCCTTAGTAAACGCAATAACTTTTGCGCAAACCAATCAAAATATGCTTTTTTTTTTTTTTTTTTTTTTTTTTTTACCAAACATAGGTAACAGAAAACAAATTGGCCAAAAATTAAAAAAATTTGATTTTTTCCTTATTTTGGCGGAATTTCATATTTAAAAAAATGAGAAATATTGTTTAAAATTTACCCTTTTTTTTGTTTATAGCACAAAAAGTAAAAATTGCACAGGTGATCAAATACCACCAAAAGAAAGCGCTTTGTGGGAAAAAAAGGACGTAAATTTTGTTTGGGTATGGCGTTGCATGACCGCGCAATTGTCAGGTAAAGTCGCACAGTGCCGAATTGCAAAAAGTGGCCTGGACGTAAGACAGCAAAATCCTCCAGTGGTTAAATACAATAGTTTTAACCACTTTAGCCTCTGAAGAATTTGCCCCTTCCTGACCAGGCCCTATTTTACGATTCAGCACTGCGTTACTTTAACGCAGTGGTCCTCAACCCTGGTCCTCAGGGCACACTAACAGGCCAGGTTTGCAAGATAACAAATACATCCCAGGTGATATAATTTGCTGCTCAGTGATTGCAGTATTCTAGTCTGCATCTCCCCAAGGTAATACTTAAAATCTGGCCTGTTAGTGGGCCCTGAGGACCGGAGTTGCGGACCACTGCTTTAACAGACAATTGTGCAGTTGTGCAACGCTGTACCCAAATTAAATTTATGTTTTTTTGTTTTTCCCACAAATGGAGCTTTCTTTTGTTGGTATTTTTATCATTTGTGCGTTAACTTTTGCGCGGTAAAAAGAGTGACAGTTTGGTAAAAAGAGTGACAGTTTGGTAAAAAGAGTGACAGTTTGGTAAAAAGAGTGACAGTTTGGTAAAAAGAGTGACAGTTTGGTAAAAAGAGTGACAGTTTGGTAAAAAGAGTGACAGTTTGGTAAAAAGAGTGACAGTTTGGTAAAAAGAGTGACCCTGCACAGACCCCCCAATTGACGTTATTCGACTACTCTCGCTGCTGACTCTACTACTGCCTTCTGTCCTTTGCTCCCTCATAATTGACTACTTCTGAGCCCTCCCCCCAGTCTCCTAGTTTAAAAGCCCCCTCCAACTTGGCCATCTTTCTCCCCAAAAGAGCTGTACCATCCCTATTAAGGTGCAGCCCATCCTTACTAAAGAGCCGGTAGCCAACTGAGAAGTCAGAACTGTATGAATTAATGTGTGGTTTCCCACACCCCATTAGAATGAATCGCACTCTTGGGCAGTTCAGCTCTTATATTTATCTTTTGTTCCAACACAGATTACATCTAATGACAAATGTGGATGAAGTGCCTAGGGGAAAATAACTCTGGAACACCCATTGAGGACAGCCATTCTTCTCCCAAAAAGGCAACATCGCTGCTCATGACTTTGCTGGGACACTTTCACTGATGGTGCAATAGAACCGAAGACCCCCCTATGCCAAGGCAGAAGAGGAAATAGAAAAATATTGTAAAGCTCTGCCTCTCACTGAGGACCCTTTGAAATGGTGGCGTGAGCATGAGGCCATATTTCCCCTCTGCTGTCAAAGCAATACTTGTGTATCCCAGGTACAAACGTATCTGCAGAGCGGGTTTTCTCTACGCAGGAGATGTCACAACAAAAAGAAGCACCCTCAAACCAGAGCATGTGGATCAACTAGTGTTCTTACAGGAAAACCTACATGTTCCCAAATGCTAAGCACTGCAGTAATTACTAATTCATTCTGCCAGTCACACCAGAGTTAGCTTTATAGCCCTGAGATGGTTTGTTTTTTAAGATTGTCCAATGTCCAATCCATATTCAGTTTCCAGTGTATATTTGGTTGAGGGTTAAATGAAACCCTAAAGTGTATTTCCTTCTAGACAACTGACACCAAGCCATGGTGCCACCATCATAGGAAGGAAAATCATTAAGAGAAATTGTAAATTGAAGCTTAAAACCTAGAGTAAATCTTATTGGATCACAAATACACCAATTTTTTGATGTTGGTATTGGATGTTGGTATTGGATGTTATGTGGATTTATTCTGTCAAGGATTTTCCTTCCTCTAATGGTGGCTTGGCTTCAGTTACAGGTGTAATTGACGTGGTAGAGTGCAGGTAATGTTTTCTTTCTGTAACTTACCTGACTGTCGTGACAACCCAAGAGCTTATAATGCAGCTCTAGCATTAACTCAACAGTGTGAGTTGATGTTAGAGCTGCGTTATGAGCTCCTGAGTTGTCACAACACACTGTTTAGTTGACTGGCAGGGACAAACACAATCACAGTGAACCTGGACCATTAAATGTGTGTGTATGTTTGTTTTTTTATTTTTTATTTACATATTTTCTGGCAATGGAGATGTAGAATGGCTTGTTTTCAAAGATGGTCCGTTTTGAATGTTCATTCACACACTAACTGTCTGTAGCTAGTGTAGGGGCTCCCTCAACCAAATCCTAAAAGGTAAGTGTATCTTCTAGAGCAGTGGTCCTCAACCCTGGTCCTCAGGGCCCATTAACAGGCCAGGTTTGCAAGATAACTGATACATCCCAGGTGATATCATTTGCTGCTCAGTGATTGCAGTACTCTAGTCTGCATCTCCCCAAGGTAATGATTAAAATCTGGCCTGTTAGTGGGCCCTGAGGACTGGAGTTGAGGATCACTGTTCTAGACAACTAAGGCCAGCCACGGTACACGAACATCCTTGAAAGTTTAAATTATACATTGAAGCCTAAAACACTGATTCAATTTTTACTGGATCGCAAATGCACACAAACCTGACCTAACCTCATGTGCCTTGAGTTGTACCAGTGCCAAACCTTTATCATGATTCTGATACAATCGTGTTGTGTGTGTATTTGTGATCCCATAAAGATTTACTATAAGTTTAAGCTTCAGTTGATTTACTGTCAAGGGTTTCCTTCCTCTAATAGTGGCTTGGCTTCAGTTGGGTTTAATTGTGTTAGACTGCAGGACAAGTAACATTTTTCTGTAAAGTGACAACTCGAGAGCTTATATATTTATAGTAGTGATTCACTGATATTATTTTTGTGTTTCTGATACTGATATTTTTGCCAATGCATATCTGTATCAGCTGATATTTTTGTACATTTTTTAATTTTTATTTTTTTACATGACAGGTATTCATGCAGACAAAGACAGGATGCCCAAACAACCAGTGGATGAAAAGCCTGTTTATAACCTCAGCTCCAATGGGGACTCCTGGGTGCAAAGTCAGATCAGTGAGAAGGCTGGAGGTTAGGGAGCGCTTCTGGTAATGTATTGCATAAAATCAATAGAAGTTAAACACACACTGGTCAGATGTCAGGCTGAGCCAATGAGCTAGCAGTACATTGACAGTGGGGGGAAGTAGTTTCTGGCCAGTATCAACATCGCCAACAGGCGTCTGTGCTCCAAGGATGGATGCTTGATTTGACAGGGCTCCAGGTGGACCAATGGTACACTGACCGATAACAGGAAACGCTGTGCCAGACAGCTGAAGCGGTGGCAGCTCAAGTGTTTCATGTATCAGTCTGTACTGTTGGTCCATCCGGAGCCCTGTCACATCAAACATCCATCCTTGTGATGGCACGGACGCCTGCTGGCAATGTTGACACGGCCAGAAACTTAGCTAGCAGTACACAGGCTCAGCCTGACATCCGACCAGTGTGTTTTTCACACTTATATTGATTTTATGCAATAAACTGTTGTTGGACCTTTCCCTGGAGTAGAGCCTTTAATTTTTTTCCACCACTATGCCCTTTACCATCAGGTATTTTACTAATTTCATTAACCACTTAAGCCCTGGAGGATTTGGCTGCTCAAAGACCAGGCCCTATTTTGCGATTTGGCATTGTGACTTTAACAGACAATTGCACGGTGGTACCATGCTGCTACATATTTTTGTTTAAAAAAATAAGTGTATTTTGGTTTGCGCAAAAGTTATTGCGTTTACTAACTACGGGAAAGATTTATCATTTTAACTAGTAATGGCGGCTATCTTTATTTTTTTTTTTTTTTTTGCGGGATTGTGGCGGACAGATCGGACCCCTGACTGACATTTTTGACACTTTTGGGGATACCAGTGACATTACTACAGTCATCAGTGCTATAAATATGCAATGTTACTTTAAAAATGACACTGGCAGGGAAGGTGTTAACTTGGTGGTCTAGGGGTGGGGTGTGGTTCTAACTGTTAGGGGGTGTGGCTAGTAAGTAATCAAACATACAATCCTACATGGCAGGATTGCATAGCCTCTGTCATTACTTCAGGGAGAATGACAGACGGCTGTTTACATCAGCAGTCTGTCTCTCCCCCTCCTGTGGGAGATCGCGAGTGGCCGGCAGACATCAGAGCTGCTGGTCACATGCGCTGGATAGGCAGGAAACGAGCGATGGCGTGTGCTCTCCCCCTACAGGCTTGTGGGAGAGCGACTTGGTACTATGTCACTTTGCCCAGGGGAGGCTGACTGCCGCAGTAAATAATCATGCAGTAGTTGGCAAGTGATAATAAAATTATTACCCGAAGCGCTCCCTAACTTAAAGTCTTCTCAATGAATTTTTTAAAAATTGGCCAGTTGTGGGGCTGATGCAGGTATATTGGCAGAAGTCATTATCAGCCCTCGATAGATTGGCTGATCCCTAATTTATAGCTCCACTCTAGCAGCCATCAACTCACTTGAGTTGACTGGCAGGGGCAAACAAACATCAGTGAACCTGGAAGTTCTGCAGCACTATGTTCCAGGTTCACCTTGAAGTTTGCTACTAGTCAGGAAGTGCTGTTTTGTAGAGGACAGGTTATGGCACACCTGGAATTTATTGCCACGCATATATTCACATAAAGGATTTATGTTTTGTGGGAATTTATGATGACCATTGTGTCCAGAATATTAGCTTGGTTGGCTGGTTTCTATCTTGACTTTAAAGTAGAATGAACTATAGGCAAAACTCTTCAATTTGGATAGAGCAAGGGAAGGTTCTTTAATTATTACACCTGTAAGGTTTATTTGTGCCATGTTGCCCCAATTGTGGAAATTTTTATCTTTACTTTTTGTCCCAAAATGAAAGTGAGGAAATCTCACAATTTACTTTAAATAGTAAAAACACAGGACAAATGGAGGGTGAGTCTCTCCATTGTGGGACAGCAATAAACAATGAAAGATGTTTGAATACATCTCCACTCCACAACTAAAGGCAAAACTTTTTGATTTGGATAATTTAAAAGGTTTAGACATATTTTATGAAGTAAACTGCACTACAGTATGATGCCATAATATTTTACTGTTACTACTTGTAAATAGTGTTGTATGTCTCTGCTATGCTTTTTCAGATTTTCTATGTATGCAGTGCAAGTGTACTATGCAGGTCCAGGGAAGTTTCCTTATAAGAGCAAATTAAAATAAAAATATTGTTTAAATTTGTGACTCTTGTGTGGTTTTTTTTTTATAAAAGGTTTGAAAACCATTGGGCAGTGGGCTGCACATGGGCATTGGGCCATATCTCATCCTTATGTGGGTAGTCATTCTTTTGGACTCTGAGTTAATCAAGGGGCTTACGGTGGCAAGAGTACCCTTTTGCCCCAAGCCTCTGAAAATCACCCTGTGCTAGGTGGGGCCCTTAAGGCTCATTGTGGGTCCTTTGTGACATTTTGGGCACAGGATAACGGGCAATCCTTCCAAGACCTAAGGTGGTCACAAGAAGCCATGGTCAGGTAAGTCCAAGGCCAGTTCGGTGGCCTAGTCTTCATCTTCTGAAGGGAAACCCTCACCTGTTTCAGGGGTGGGTGGGACATCTGCATCAGTGTTAATTTTGGCAGCAAATTTCAATTTAGTTTTAGACTTAGTCTTAGGACTAAAATGGCATTTTAGTTTAGTCCCATTTTAGTCTTCTGCAAGTGTTTTCGTTTTAGTCGACTAAAACTCCAGTACATTTTAGTCGACTAAAACTCCAGTACATTTTAGTCGACTAAAACTCCAGTACATTTTAGTCGACTAAAACTCCAGTACATTTTAGTCGACTAAAACTCCAGTACATTTTAGTCGACTAAAACTCCAGTACATTTTAGTCGACTAAAACTCCAGTACATTTTAGTCGACTAAAACTCCAGTACATTTTAGTCGACTAAAACTCCAGTACATTTTAGTCGACTAAAACTCCAGTACATTTTAGTCGACTAAAACTCCAGTACATTTTAGTCGACTAAAACTCCAGTACATTTTAGTCGACTAAAACTCCAGTACATTTTAGTCGACTAAAACTCCAGTACATTTTAGTCGACTAAAACTCCAGTACATTTTAGTCGACTAAAACTCCAGTACATTTTAGTCGACTAAAACTCCAGTACATTTTAGTCGACTAAAACTCCAGTACATTTTAGTCATCAATAATCGAATGGGTGTAGTTCAATTGTAATTTGTAATGCATTATTTAAGCATTTCTCTACAATCTCCAAACTCATTATAGACTACTGCTGGTCCTGGAGTGAAGAATCTTCAACCCCCCCCTTTTCTTGTTTTTTTGTTTTGGTTTTGTTTTTTTTTTTTCTCCTTTTCTTGTCTATTTACGCAAAGCCTTGGAGTGTTTGACCCAAGTAATTGGCTGCATTAACACTGTTTTATATTTTTTGTCTGATTTTGTAAAAAGGAAAATAAAAGTTTATGGGAGAAAAAATCTAATGTTATTTATGGTATTAAGCTTTGAGCATGCACCAGTGTTAATTTTGGCAGCAAATTTCAATTTAGTTTTAGACTTAGTCTTAGGACTAAAATGGCATTTTAGTTTAGTCCCATTTTAGTCTTCTGCAAGTGTTTTCGTTTTAGTCGACTAAAACTCCAGTACGTTTTAGTCGACTAAAACTCCAGTACGTTTTAGTCGACTAAAACTCCAGTACGTTTTAGTCGACTAAAACTCCAGTACGTTTTAGTCGACTAAAACTCCAGTACGTTTTAGTCGACTAAAACTCCAGTACGTTTTAGTCGACTAAAACTCCAGTACATTTTAGTCGACTAAAACTCCAGTACATTTTAGTCATCAATAATCGAATGGGTGTAGTTCAATTGTAATTTGTAATGCATTATTTAAGCATTTCTCTACAATCTCCAAACTCATTATAGACTACTGCTGGTCCTGGAGTGAAGAATCTTCAACCCCCCCCTTTTCTTGTTTTTTTGTTTTGGTTTTGTTTTTTTTTTTTCTCCTTTTCTTGTCTATTTACGCAAAGCCTTGGAGTGTTTGACCCAAGTAATTGGCTGCATTAACACTGTTTTATATTTTTTGTCTGATTTTGTAAAAAGGAAAATAAAAGTTTATGGGAGAAAAAATCTAATGTTATTTATGGTATTAAGCTTTGAGCATGCACCAGTGTTAATTTTGGCAGCAAATTTCAATTTAGTTTTAGACTTAGTCTTAGGACTAAAATGGCATTTTAGTTTAGTCCCATTTTAGTCTTCTGCAAGTGTTTTCGTTTTAGTCGACTAAAACTCCAGTACGTTTTAGTCGACTAAAACTCCAGTACGTTTTAGTCGACTAAAACTCCAGTACGTTTTAGTCGACTAAAACTCCAGTACGTTTTAGTCGACTAAAACTCCAGTACGTTTTAGTCGACTAAAACTCCAGTACGTTTTAGTCGACTAAAACTCCAGTACGTTTTAGTCGACTAAAACTCCAGTACGTTTTAGTCGACTAAAACTCCAGTACGTTTTAGTCGACTAAAACTCCAGTACGTTTTAGTCGACTAAAACTCCAGTACGTTTTAGTCGACTAAAACTCCAGTACGTTTTAGTCGACTAAAACTCCAGTACGTTTTAGTCGACTAAAACTCCAGTACGTTTTAGTCGACTAAAACTCCAGTACGTTTTAGTCGACTAAAACTCCAGTACGTTTTAGTCGACTAAAACTCCAGTACATTTTAGTCGACTAAAACTCCAGTACATTTTAGTCGACTAAAACTCCAGTACATTTTAGTCGACTAAAACTCCAGTACATTTTAGTCGACTAAAACTCCAGTACATTTTAGTCATCAATAATCGAATGGGTGTAGTTCAATTGTAATTTGTAATGCATTATTTAAGCATTTCTCTACAATCTCCAAACTCATTATAGACTACTGCTGGTCCTGGAGTGAAGAATCTTCAACCCCCCCCTTTTCTTGTTTTTTTGTTTTGGTTTTGTTTTTTTTTTTCTCCTTTTCTTGTCTATTTACGCAAAGCCTTGGAGTGTTTGACCCAAGTAATTGGCTGCATTAACACTGTTTTATATTTTTTGTCTGATTTTGTAAAAAGGAAAATAAAAGTTTATGGGAGAAAAAATCTAATGTTATTTATGGTATTAAGCTTTGAGCATGCACCAGTGTTAATTTTGGCAGCAAATTTCAATTTAGTTTTAGTTAGTCTTTTGACTAAAATGCCATTTTAGTTTTGTCGTATTTTAGTCATCTGAATTTTTTTAGTCGACTAAAATTGTGTTAATTTCGTCAACTAAAACGAACACTGATCTGCATTTCCTGGAACCCTGGTTGTCCTGAAGTCAGGACAGGTGGGTTCACAAACTGATTTGTTTCAGGGTACAAGTTTGTGTTTTGATCTTGCCCCACAGACATGTTTCCATCAAATCTCCATCTGACTCCTGATCGTTTCAGATCTCAAGGGGGCGGTTAAGATTATCTCGTCAGTCATCATTGTGCCAGTCCCTTCATGGGATAGGTTTTGCTTTGTTCTTTTTTTTTTTTTTCCTCCAATTTGTTCACGGTCCCCAGAAAAGAGGGCAAAGTGTGTCTGATCTGGACTGGTCTCAGAATTGTTTTTGTGAGGATTCTGGATGGAATGGTCGGTGTTGGCATTGTTGAGTCTAGGGGACTTCATGGCCTCCATTGACTTGAAGGATGCATATCTGCACATCCCTGTCTGAGGGTCATCTGTGGTATCTCCACTTCGTTGGCAGAGGAGCTTTATCAGTTTTGTGGCATTGTCCTTTGGTCTTGTTGTGGCTCCGTATCTCGCATCTCGCATCTCGCATCTCGCATCTCGCATCTCGCATCTCGCATCTCGCATCTCGCATCTCGCATCTCGCATCTCGCATCTCGCATCTCGCATCTCGCATCTCGCATCTCGCATCTCGCATCTCGCATCTCGCATCTCGCATCTCGCATCTCGCATCTCGCATCTCGCATCTCGCATCTCGCATCTCGCATCTCGCATCTCGCATCTCGCATCTCGCATCTCGCATCTCGCATCTCGCATCTCGCATCTCGCATCTCGCATCTCGCATCTCGCATCTCGCATCTCGCATCTCGCATCTCGCATCTCGCATCTCGCATCTCGCATCTCGCATCTCGCATCTCGCATCTCGCATCTCGCATCTCGCATCTCGCATCTCGCATCTCGCATCTCGCATCTCGCATCTCGCATCTCGCATCTCGCATCTCGCATCTCGCATCTCGCATCTCGCATCTCGCATCTCGCATCTCGCATCTCGCATCTCGCATCTCGCATCTCGCATCTCGCATCTCGCATCTCGCATCTCGCATCTCGCATCTCGCATCTCGCATCTCGCATCTCGCATCTCGCATCTCGCATCTCGCATCTCGCATCTCGCATCTCGCATCTCGCATCTCGCATCTCGCATCTCGCATCTCGCATCTCGCATCTCGCATCTCGCATCTCGCATCTCGCATCTCGCATCTCGCATCTCGCATCTCGCATCTCGCATCTCGCATCTCGCATCTCGCATCTCGCATCTCGCATCTCGCATCTCGCATCTCGCATCTCGCATCTCGCATCTCGCATCTCGCATCTCGCATCTCGCATCTCGCATCTCGCATCTCGCATCTCGCATCTCGCATCTCGCATCTCGCATCTCGCATCTCGCATCTCGCATCTCGCATCTCGCATCTCGCATCTCGCATCTCGCATCTCGCATCTCGCATCTCGCATCTCGCATCTCGCATCTCGCATCTCGCATCTCGCATCTCGCATCTCGCATCTCGCATCTCGCATCTCGCATCTCGCATCTCGCATCTCGCATCTCGCATCTCGCATCTCGCATCTCGCATCTCGCATCTCGCATCTCGCATCTCGCATCTCGCATCTCGCATCTCGCATCTCGCATCTCGCATCTCGCATCTCGCATCTCGCATCTCGCATCTCGCATCTCGCATCTCGCATCTCGCATCTCGCATCTCGCATCTCGCATCTCGCATCTCGCATCTCGCATCTCGCATCTCGCATCTCGCATCTCGCATCTCGCATCTCGCATCTCGCATCTCGCATCTCGCATCTCGCATCTCGCATCTCGCATCTCGCATCTCGCATCTCGCATCTCGCATCTCGCATCTCGCATCTCGCATCTCGCATCTCGCATCTCGCATCTCGCATCTCGCATCTCGCATCTCGCATCTCGCATCTCGCATCTCGCATCTCGCATCTCGCATCTCGCATCTCGCATCTCGCATCTCGCATCTCGCATCTCGCATCTCGCATCTCGCATCTCGCATCTCGCATCTCGCATCTCGCATCTCGCATCTCGCATCTCGCATCTCGCATCTCGCATCTCGCGCACTGAAATTCACTTCAGGCACAGTACACCATAGAGCACAGCAGCCAACATTATTATCAGATTCAATGAAATCCTTCCTGCAAAAGAAGTAAAACAAAATAACATTTATTTTTATGTAATATCAAAGTTTCCTCTGAGAACAGAAAGGCAGATTCTAACCTGAAAGGGTCACCCCACCTATAATTGAGATTTCACTGTTTGGTTGTTTTTAAATGAGTTAAACCCCTGACAATCTCTTCTGTCTCTCAGGGACTCCATTGGTGACATCTCTGCATTGAGTTCCTGGATTTGCTGTACCCATTATGAGGGGCTCCCACCAGAGGCGTAACTAGAACCTTCAGGGCCCCAGTGCAAGAATCCATGACCTGACCCCCAGCCAGGGCCCTTCCCACTAATCCTGGGATGTGAGGGCAGCAGGATAGGAAGGGGCAGCAAAGAGGGACATATAGAGGAACAAATCCCCTCCATTTTCCTCCTGCAGCCTCTGAATGCCTATGGGAGGGAGAGGAGGAGAAGCTAGCTTTTAGCAGCTGGAGGAGAAAGATGGAGGAGATTTTTTTTTCTCTATATGCTGCCCCCCCTATCCAGGTGTACAGGGGCAACACATTGGCCATTGCAATTGTTAACCCTGTAGTTACGCCCCTGAGATGAGTAGCAGTGGTGGTTGGGATGATTGGCAGCTGCAATGGGGAGGACATGATGAGTGTCAACGGTGATGGGGGGATGGGATGAAATAAGATATGTGGTGGTGGCAGGGATGGGATGAGTGGCAGTAGTGGAGGGGGGATGGGATCAGTGGCAAGGACGGCGGTTAGGGGGAGATGAGTGGTGGTGGGGGGGGGGGGGTGGGACCAGTGACAGCAATGGTGGTGACATGGGGAGGGGGGATCAGTTGCAGCAGTGGGGGTGGTGTGGGGGGGATCAGTGGCAGCAGTGGTGGTGTATAGTAAGATAAAGTGGGCGCTGGTGCTAGTGTGTTTTAAGATTTTAGGTTTATAGCTGTCAAAATTTATATTCATGACTGTATAATATTCCAACATACACCAAAAAGTATTATAAATGTGTTCAAAGTGTAGACATTCTATAAATCCAATAAATCAAAAATCAAATCAATACAATAGGTGAACTAATAAGGGTCAAAAATCAAATAAAACCCCTTGTGTATGTGCTGGGATTTATATAAATAATATAGTGATTTTTGACACATATTTGTAAATAATAAGGTGGCCCAATCAATGTGCAAATATTAAAAAATGAACAATTGATGCAATAATTATGCAAAAGTGACAATTGATGCAATAATTATGCAAAAGTGCCTAAAGTCCATGCAGTGAATTTGCAAAATAATTCTCCAATTCAGGTGCTCCACCTCGTGATCCTGTGGGCTAATGGTAATCAATAATGCTCACCAGATATCCTCAGGTCACACAGACCTTAAAGCGCTTTATGACCCGTATTTCAAATCAAAAGGATGGATCACTTCTACACCATATTCCTCCACATCGGATCTCCTAGTGCTTTCAATCGCAGTATGGAGTGGGTGTGACGGTATCACTGTATCTTACCGCCTTGTAATTCCTTAATCCCCAATAGTGGAAGAATCCCCAATTCGCCAAATAAGAAATTGATGGTATCGCTGAATAATTCCACACATGAGCCAAAGCTGAATGCTGGAACAAGACTTTACTGGAAGCAACAACAACAGTTCAAAAGAAAAACTATTTCTTTTATGCCCTGCTCCCATGCAAGGGAGACACCCACAACAAATATACATTAACCAATAACACAAAGGTTACAACCCACATAAAATCCTCCCCTCTGCCTGTGATATAATTATGGTACACAATGGTTAACATAATTATCACAGGCAGGAAAAATGCAGTTTACCCACATGCTGTAACTTTAAAAATATACATCCAATCTTTATACAAATACTGTACATATTCACAATCAATCCATTCATGGCAACAACATATTAAAAAATGGCATGAATCAGACCAGGGGTTCAAAGGTTAGTAAAAGTCTCTTTGGCCTGGCTGTACTCATGGCTTTTCTGCCCAAAACCAGTTCTACACAGTCTTTTGTCCTGGAGAGAATTGAGAAGTGATCCACTTATCTCCCAAGGACAGAGGCAAGACTCCATAAGGCTACATTCACACCTGAGCATAGCGCTTTCGCGTGTTTTTTACCGCGATTTACAGGCGTTTTTACAGGCTTTTTTTGTTCAGGCATTCTTAGATTGAATAGAGACCAATGGAAAACGCCTGTAATCTGCCCAAAAAGAAGCTCATGTACTTTTTTGAGCGTTGGGCGTTTTGCTCACAGCGTCAAAACGCTCAGATGTGAACAGGGGCCATTGAAATGAATAGGATTTGTCTTGTTGGGCGTTTTGAGAGCTGATCCGAGAGCAGAAAAACTCACCAAAAACGCCCCAAAACGCCTACATGTGAACGGAGCCTTAGCCACATGGTAGCAAAAGACAGCAAAATACATGAAACTATATAACTATGCAGCTATTGCATAGAACAGGTACATTCAACATATCCCCAGATAGCTTAGATCTGAGCGCACATTATTACTGAATGGTGCTCAGATCACATACGTACAGATTCAACAGCAGGGGAAGAAAAAGTGTTTCAACATGGGACCATAATCACATGGTAAGAGGCTGGCAAGTAGTCCTCTCCAGGTACTCGTGGCAAACTCAAAAGAGGGGAGTTTATCACAGACATATAAACAAATCCTCAATATAGTCTTTTAAGCAGGGAGAGGAAACATGCGAACAGACATAGAAGGACATCCTTCACAGTGGGAAAAAACTGGAAATATTCCTTCACCTCACTCCTTATTTCCAGAGCCCCTGGATACTGGTCTCAGACAGGTATATGTTGGAAAACGACAGGAAGCCAAAACATAGTGTAATATTGTTTATTTGTTGAATAAAACAATAAAAGTAGAAATGGGTGCTTACATTTAGTTGTGCCCACCTGGCACTGGGCAAGAGCGCTGGTTGCTTTGTAAGAGCGTTTCTGTTCACAGAGTATGATTTCCTGTGAAGCTCTTGTAGCATGGCAGCGGTCGGCGTGCATTCCAATGCCCTGGCAGGAAATGATGTCGCCAGTGGCGGCCGGCCGATAGGGGGTGCAGGGGCACCGCCCCCCCCAAAAAAAAAAGAAAAAAAAAAGATTAAAAAACAAATAAATTGTTTGCCCACTAGGGGCGCCAGACCCATTGGTGGCTATGGGGGGGGGATGGGGTTTTCCACCCGGCAGAGGCGCCGATTGGCGGCCTTCTGGGGTGTAACCAGGGTGCAAAGCACTGCGCTACAACACCCCCCCCCCTCTTTTGTGATGTCCTGGATCATGATTGGTCCAGCCTGGACCAATCAGGATTCAGGACATCCCTGCTGACCTCGTTGGGGGCAGTGCCGGTGCATGCATCAGTCACTCACCATCACCACCCAGTCACCTTCCCGCCGCCACAGAAGAGGAGTCTCGAGGAGAGAAGAAGCCGGCGCTGCTCACCTTCCCGCCGCCCGCTGCAGAACGAAGAAGAGGAGAGGCCGAGAGGGAGAAGCCGCTCACCTTCCCACCGGTTCCCGCCGCCGAATGAAGAGGACATAGAGGAGAAGCCGCTCACCTTCCCGCCGCCAAAGAGGAGAGGAGCAGCCGCCGTGGATGTCGCAGGCAGCGTGAGTGTGGAGTCAGTGAGCCAGCCCATGAGAGCAGGTAAGTGATTGAAGCCACTGCACCTGTGACCTGACTTGTGACCTGCCTGTGACCCGACCTGTGACCCGACCTGTGACATAACCTGTGACCTGAGACATCCCTGTGACCTGACCTGTGACATAACCTGTGACATAACCTGTGACATAACCTGTGACATGACCTTAGAAATGCCCATGCCATGACCTGTACCATGACCTGTGCCATGACCTGTGACATGCCCTTACCATGACCTGTGACATGCCTATACCATTACCTGTGACATGCCTGTGCCATGCCCTTACCATGACCTGTGACATGCCCTTACCATGACCTTACCATGACCTGTGACATGCCCTTACCATGACCTGTGACATGCCTGTACCATGACCTGTGCCATGCCTGTGTCATGACCTGTGACATGCCCTTACCATGACCTGTGACATGCCCTTACCATGACCTGTGACATGCCTATACCATTACCTGTGACATGCCTGTGCAATGCCTTTACCATGACCTGTGCCATGCCTTTACCATGACCTGTGCCATGCCTGTGCCATGACCTGTGCCATGACCTGTGCCATGCCTATACCATCACCTGTGACATGCCTGTACCATGACCTGTGACATGCCCTTACCATGACCTGTGACATGTCTATACCATCACCTGTGTCATGACCTGTGCCATGACCTGTGACATGCCTGTACCATGACCTGTGACATGCATGTACCATGACCACCATGATCACGATCACCTTCCGTTCCCACCCGCTGCAGAGAGAGAGAGAGGACAGGAGAGCGAGAGCCGCTCCCGCGTGACTTGAGGTCGGGACTGAGCTGACTGAGGCGACGGAGTCGGATCGGAAGTCCCCAGAAGAAGTCGAGTGTGAGTGAGTAACCGTCCCTACCTCTACCTGAAGGCTGCCTGGTAATGGTAAGTGATTGATGCCTCAGGGGGGGCCCGGCCCGCACACTGTCCTGTCAGTCAGTTGTTCTGGTGCTATGAAGGTGGCACGCATGCTGATTTCTGCATTGGGGGCACCACGTATGCTGGTCACTACATTGGGGGGCACGCACGCTGATCTCTGCATTGGGGGCATCATGTATGCTGGTCACTGCATTGAAAGGGGGCATGTATACTGGTCACTACATTGAAAGGGGGCATGTACGCTGGTCACTGCATTGAAAGGGGGCCTGTACTGTGGAGTTTGTGCTAGGGTGCCTGTACTGTGGGATTAGTGCTAGGGGGTCTGTACTGTGGGGTTTGTGTTAGGGGGCCTGTACTGTTGGATTAGTGCTAGGGGTCTGTACTGTGGGATTAGTGCTAGGGGGTCTGTACTGTGGGGTCTGTGCTAGGGGGCCTGTACTGTGGGGTTTGTGCTAGGGGGCCTGTACTGTGGGGTTTGTGCTAGGGGGCCTGTACTGTGGGGTTTGTGCTAGGGGGTTTGTGCTTGAGGGGTTTGTGCTGGGGGGGGTCTGTACTGTGGGGTTTGTGCCACTCTCAGTCAGTGTATCCCATAATAGGGTGTCTCTCACAGTATATCCCATAATAGGGCCCCTGCTCCCTATTATGGGATATACTAGTACTGATGGACCCCGTAATATGTGATATATTGGGAGAATTTGTTCACGCAAGCAAAATACAGGGGACAAAATGGGTGGAGTCTATAAGGGGTGGGGCTTCTGAGAAATGGGAGGAGTCAAAATGGAAGGGCGGGGTCTTGCGCCCCACCATTTTAAAACTTCACCAGCTGCCACTGGATGTCGCTGGTTCTCAAAACATCCGGGTGTCGTTTTGACAACATAGCATTTCGCACTCTGCGTCATCAGGAAGTCTACACTACACCGGCCTGGTGTTCTATCAGAAAACCCTACCCCATCAGATTTCCCTACCTACGTCATTTCCAGTGCAGGTTCGTCATGCACCAGCTGTAGCCACATCACACATCCTACTGCGCATGTGCTGAATAGGTAGGGAATTTTGATAACATCGCAAGGGTTGAGGTAAAAGTCCTACTGCGCATGAGCGGGCGCATGCGCACCAACGGATCGGGCAGCGGCATCTCTTATAACAAACATCCATCCGATTTCCATGGCACACAATTCGCCGAGCCAACAATGGGACAATCCTATTTTCTACCCACACACGCACGCCCGCTGTCTCATTGTCGGGTCGGCGCAGTGTGGAGCATGGAGATCAGTTTGTCGGGTCGGTGCAGTGTCGGCTCGGCGCTGTGTGGGGTCATCGCAGTGTGGGCCATGGAGATCGGATGGATGTTTATCAGAGATCCGCTGCCCGACCCGTTGGTGCACATGCGCCGGCACATGCACGCTAGGTCTTTTGCCCTACCCCTTACGATGTTATCAAAATGCCCTACCTATTCTGCGCATGCGCAGTAGGACTTGTGACGCGGCTACAGCTGATTCATGACGAAGCCACAGCTGATCCGCAACCGGAAATGACAGAGGTATGGAATTCTGATAGGGTATGGTATTCTGACAGAACACCGGCAAATAGATATGCGGCTTGCTCGTCTTCTATTGTTTAAATGGCCAATAACCAATGCGGACATAGATGTTGGTATATTACTCATTTGACTGAATGATTAGGTTACTAACCAATAGCGGGCAAGGAAAAAACTCTCAAACCACCATTAACCACTTTAGCCCCGGAGGATTTGGCTGCTCAATGCCAAGGCCCTATTTTGCGATTCGTGGATTAATGGACAATTGCGTGGTCGTGCGACACTGTACCCAAATGAAATTGACGTCCTTTTTTTCCCACAAATAGAGCTTTCTTTTGGTGGTATTTTATCACCTGTGCAATTTTTATTTTTTGCGCTATAAACAAAAAAATTAGCAACAATTTTGAAAAAATAACAATATTTTTCATATTGTTTTATATGAAATTCTCAGAAAAAAATGTAAAAATCTAAATTTTTTAACAGTTAAGACCAATTTGTTTTCTGCTACATATTTTTGGTAAAAAAAATCACAATAAGCATATTTTGTTTGGTTTGCGCAAAATTTATTGCGTTTACTAACTACAGTAAAGATTTATGTCATTTTTATTGTTTTTTTTTTTTTTTTTTTACTAGTAATGGCAGCGATCTGCGATTTTTTTTTTTTTGCGGGACTGCGACATTGAGGCGGACAGATCGGACCCCTATCTGACATTTTTGACACTTTTGGAGGTACCTGTGACATAACTACAGTAATCAGTGCTATACATATGCACTGCTACTGTAAAAATGACACTGGCAGGGAAGGGGTTAACTTTACTGGTGATCAAGGGGTTAAGTGTGTCCCTATATAGCAGGATCGCATAGCCTCTGTGATCACTTCAGGGAGAATGACAGACGGCTGTGTTTACATCAGCTGTCTGTCTTTCTTTCTCCCTCTGCTGCGCAAGATCACGAGTGGCCGGCGGCTCGCCCCCTACAGTCTCCTGAGCGAGCGACGTAGGGCTACATTGCTTTGCCCAGCAGCGGCAGAGTGCCGCAGTAAATGTACGGTGGGCGGGGTTAAAGTGGTTAAATTACATAATTATTAAAACCGGTATATTTATATAAGATTTTGTTCTAAGTTATATAAAACCGATAATAAAATCAAAATCTAGTTACATAAAAAAAACGGCAAATATCTATAGTAATATAACTGCCATAAAAAAACAGCAAAATAGCTAAAACTATATAACCGGCATACATAGCAACTGTCGCCATGAATAAAAACAGCAGATGGCTTTATGATATAACCAGCCCACATAGCAACTATCGCCAACACTAACAAATTATACTGTTTTAATATATATATACTTTTTTAAAAATACAAATTACCATTAGATATAATTGACAATCCATAATCAACTATAAAATTGGTTTTAAAATAATAGTTAAATTTGTACATGTAGGACCATATACGAGGAACCCTCTACACCACCATCTAGTGGTGGTAGTTGGTAATGTAGGACATATAACCAAATTGGTTCAAATGTATCACTTGCATGTAAATCCAATTATTATTTTGAATTAAGGTACATTACAACCTAAAATATTATACCACTTATACCATATATATCTGTAAATAACTCAAACCAATATCTCATAGCTGGTGAAATTATGATGTCTATGTGTATTAGTTTGGTATGTCTCCTCCATTGGATGTGCTGTCCAAAAAAACATATATATTATCATAGAGGAATTTGAAAACAAATACTCCCTACTAGTTATTACCCTCTTTATGTCTGTTGAACTCATATTATTAGATATAGGAAAAGGTATCTAATTTTAATCCACTCCTAGATAAATTCTATATTTTCTTACTGTATCTAAAAGTAATTTAAAAAATAATTCAGTTCTATGTCTAGGTTGAGTCCCTGAGGTTTTGATGTTTTTAACCGATGAATCCACTGAGTCTCATTTTGTGAATTTTTTTTCCTCATGTCTGTGCCTCTTCAATGTTTCTAGACTCGGTCGATACCTCAGAACCACAGTAGAGACGGATCTTGGTTATGACACAACCTAAAATGGTTTGATAGACTATGCTGTCTGAACCCCTTCTGTATATTGTCTACGTGTTCTCCAATTCTGATCGCTAAAGTACGAGTGGTACGTACTATGTATTTGAGGCCGCATGGACAGGTGCACATGTATGTGACAAATTTTGTCCCACATGTGATAAATTTCTTTATATCAAACTCTTTCTGATCAGAGGATGAAAATTTTAGTTCAGTTATTTTTTTTTTATTTACTGGTTTTACATGCCTTGCACCTGAAGGGGAATGACAGGCCCTCTAACTAGTTGCTTGCAACCATTTTCTAGCTTGACCTGTGTCACGCCATTTTAAATGCAGCTCTGACTTAAAATGAGTTATTTCATTTGAGATTGCTTTAAGGCTTTAGTTACAATTACAATGAAACTTATAAATCACCCCATGTTTTCAGTGTCTTGACACCTTAGATAAAGATACATTCTGTTTCCTTTGTTTCTAACACATTCACTTCCTCAATTTCTATTAAGAGCCATAGGGTCTAGACAAGCCATATTTTGCAATTTCTAACGAACATTCTGTATTAACCCATTGTTTAACTTCTGAGAGACTTGACTCTTCCAGAGAGCACTCTCCCCCCCCCCCCTCCCAACTGTATTTCCTGTGACATTTTCTGTATAATAGCTACCCCGCTCGCTGAATAAACTTAAGAATGCTTTTGACTGAACACTGGTTGCATGTGTCTTTTTCACAGGATAAAGCATTCTCCAGAGCTCTGCCTTTCTTTTACACAGAACAGAACTGGACTTTGCTATAAGTCAGGGACTTGTATATATATATTTCTAAGGTATCTAGGTATTTCAATAGAAAAATCACCAACAGCACCTTCCACATTTATAGAACCCATTTTTTTCCCAAAATGTTCTACGTCTCTTGGGTGGGTCAGGTACATTCTTTAATATCATATTCCGTAGACCTGGAGCCCTTTTGTGATGAATCTAGGTCGACTTGGAAGAAGTTCCTTTAATGCTTCATCTCTTAGAAGTATTTGCCAATTTCTTCTAATACATTTTTCCACCTCTCTGTATTGGGAGTTGAAACCTGTGATGAACACCAAGTCATATTTTTTGTTCTCTTTATGTTTAGTTTTTAGAAGTTCTTTTCTTTCCATTTGGGATAGTTTTCTTTGAATGTTTCCAAGTTCGCTTTCTATATACCCTTTTTCTTTAAATCAGCCAATCAATTTATCAGTTTGGGCAAAGTAATCGTTCGCATTGGTGCAATTACTTTTTATGCATACAAATTGCACTTTGGGGGTGGCTTTAACCCATACTGGGTGATAACAACTTTTTTTTGGAGATGTAACCATTACTATCCACTTTTTTGAAGAAAGTTTTGGTGTTCAAGGTGTTATTGTTTCTGTAAATTTCTAGATCGAGGAATTGGATCACATTCTTAACCATAATGCCTGTGAATTTGATTTGATAATTATTCTGATTGATACGCTGGAAAAAATCATTAAGGGGTTTTTGTGAACCCTTCCATATGACCAGGATATCGTTGATAAATCTTCGATAATATTTAAGTTCATGTGGTTTATTTGCAAAAATGTGTTCCTCCTCCCACTTAGCTAGAAATATATTGGTAACACTGGGGGCATAACGGGCCCCCATGGCCACTCCCTTAATCTGGTTATAGAATTCACCACCAGACCAGAAATAATGATTGGGCATGGCCATGTCTAGGCCTTGTAGCAAAAAGTCGATTTGAGAGAACCATGAATCTATGTTCCTCCCAAAGGCCCATCTTGCCGCTTTCAATCGCATCTTTTTGCCTTATATTTGTGTAGAGAGATTTGACTACTATTGTTGCCAATATTGTGGTCTCATTGATCTCAAGATTTTCTAGCACCTTTATGGTATCTTTGGTGTCTCTTAAGAACGATCTTCCACCTGCTGCTATTGGCTGTAAAAATACATCTAGATATTCCCCAGTCCTGGCATATAGTGAGCCAATGCAACTAATAATAGGCCTCCCTGGTGGTTTCTCTGGGTTTTTGTGAATCTTGGGGATTTGATATATGACTGGCGTCCGTGGGGCTTTAATGTTTAGGTATTTACTTTCTTTCTTATTCAAGAGGCCTCTGGATGTGGTTTTTTTAATCCACTTAATCAATTTAGCTTTTAGTTTGTTCGTCGGGTCTCCTGGTAATTTTTTGTATGTTTCTTGGTCATTCACAATACAATCGAGATCTTCTGTATAGTCTTTTTTCTTCAAAATTACAAGTCCACCTCCTTTATCAGCTGATCTGATAAGAATATTTTTTCTTTTTTCCAAACTTTTTATGCCTTCCCATATTTGTTTGGTGTTCCTATTCGGCTTTCTCTTCAATGATTGGACCTCTTTCTGTACCATATTCTCGAAAACTTGTATATATTGATATGTATTTGACTTGGGAATGAAGACCGACTTATTTCTTAATTTTGTGTGCTGATATTCTGAGGTTTCTTCTGTGATGCATTTTTTCTGTTGTTCTGCAAAACATTTCTTTATATTGAGTTTCCGGGTGAATTTTTCAATATCGATGTAAGTTTCGAAATGGTCAAGGGATTTGGCAGGTGCGAATTTAAGCCTTTCTTGTAGGACCTTGAGTTCTGATGTAGTTAGTTCTACCCCTGCCAAATTGAAAATCCCCTGATCTAGTTGTCCCTTTTCCTTTTTCTTTTGTCTCCCTCCTCTACATCCTCATTTCTTATGTTGTCTCTTTTTTGGCCCTTGTGGGTTCCCCCAATAGTTCTCTTTCCAAGCCCTCTCTTCCCCCTGGTTTTGGAATTGTCCAGAGGGACCATATCCCATTGGTACTTCTTAATATTTTTCGTTTTTATTTCTGTGTCATATTTGGCGATGTGGTTTTGTGTCTAAGCAATTTTGTCTTTGTATTCCTGCAAAGAGGGGCAATTTTTTCTTTAATATTCAATATTTTGGCTTCAATATGTGTAAGTTTGGCTTTTCTCCTTTTGATTAGGAGTTCCATTAATTGTTTTTCTTTATTATTAAAGAACTTAAACCATTCATCCATTAATGGTTTGTCCTCAATTCCATCATTTGGATTAATATCCCATCTGAGACGTCTTGGGGTGATGTTTTCTTGTGTGCACCGTTCAAAGGTGGTGATATCCCACCAGGCCCTAATTTGCCTCTCTAAATTATATTTTAGATGTTTGAAATGCTGGGCCGTATTTAGTTCATCTAACCCTCTCTGTTGGAATATATCATTGGAGTTGTAATTCCTTTCTCTTAATAAATTGAATACATCCATATTGTAGTGTGTGTATTAGTAAGAACCGGCTGCCGTTCAAAATATGCAGTGTAACAATATTTCCAGGCATTGGGTCTGCCATTGTTACCGGGAACACTTCCAACACATTTAAGTTGAAAACTCAAGTGTGAGAACTGAGAAAATGACCATTCCGGCATCTTTGGTTTGTGTTGTTTATTTTGTAATGGGGATGGGAGAAGGGAAATAGTGGGATACTCCTCTGGCTCAACTAGGTTTAACTGGGACACTTTGTAGAAAAGATGCCTGTTAGCGCTGTCCTGACGCCAGCTGAATGCCAACCAACGCTTCCTGACGCTTTAAATACTGTTCTGCTGTAAGTGCTGAACCTTCGATTTTAACTCCTTGGTTAACTCAGAAGATCCAGGGCTGTAATGATCCTTGACTCTTGACACTCTGTCTAGCTCAAAAGTCCTGTGTATGACTCCCTCCAGTCCTTCACTGACTGAGGTAGCTCCTTGTAACTGCTTGTACTGCTGCAACTCCCAACACTGCACACTTAGCTCTTCAGGGCCCAACTGCTGGCGCCCCCTCTACACTTCCAGGGTCCTCTCACTAGGAAACCCCATTGACACTTCAGGGTCCTTTCACTAGGCAACCTCCTTGACACTTCAGGGTCCTTTTACTAGGCAACCCCCTTGACACTTGCAGGCTCCAGGATCCCTGGGTCCTTCACCGGAGTGGTCCCCTCAACACTAGGCAGACCCCAGGGGCAGTTCACAGTACTAACAACCTTGGAAGGCTTTCCTGGAACTGAACCCCTCTTTCTCCACTGGTCCTCGGCACACCGGATACTCTCTGCAGCTCAGCTCAGCTCTCCCTTCTGGATACTCCAAGGCACCCGATCCTTCTGACAGGAGGAGAGACAGCTGTACTCTCCCTCCTGGGACTCTGCTTCCCACCAAAGATGCTGCGTCATGCGTTCCCCTCAAACTTATACCCACTCCCAGAATCCTCTGCGGCAGAATTTGCCTTGCGGGGTGTCGTTAACCTAACATACACTCCGCAATCTGTTTGCATGGACGGGTTGCTATTTAGATGCAGTCCGCATTTGGTGTGAACCCAGGCTAAGAGATAACAGGTAATTTTAGGGTACATTAAAAATATATTACCCAATTTTTGGGTAAAATATAAAAGATAGGGGATAGGGATGACATCAGTAGTGGTGGTGGTGGGATAGGGATGACATCAGTAGTGGTGGTGGTGGGATAGGGATGACATCAGTAGCAGTGGTGGTAGGGATAAGGATGACATCAGTAGCAGTGGGAATAGGAATGACATCAGTGGCAGTGGTAGTGGGAATTGGGATGACATCAGTGGCAGTGGGGATTGGGATGACATCAGTGGCAGTGGTAGTGGGGATTGGGATGACATCAGTGGCAGTGGTGGTGGGGATAGGGGTGACATCAGTGGTGGTGGGGGATAGGGGTGACATCAGTGGCAGTGGTGGTGGAAATAGGGGTTACATCAGTGGTAGTGAGGATTGGGATATCAGTGGCAGTGGTGGTGGGGATAGGGGTGACATCAGTGGTGGTGGGGGATAGGGGGGACATCCGTGGCAGTGGTGGTGGGGATAGGGGTGACATCCGTGGCAGTGGTGGTGGGGATAGGGGTGACATCCGTGGCAGTGGTGGTGGGGATAGGGGTGACATCCGTGGTGGTGGTGGTGGGGATAGGGGTGACATCCGTGGTGGTGGGGATAGGGGTGACAGCAGTGGCAGTGGTGGTGGGGATAGGGGTTACATCAGTGGCAGTGGTGGTGGGGATAGGGGTGACATCAGTGGTGGTGGGGGATAGGGGTGACATCAGTGGCAGTGGTGGTGGGGATAGAGGTGACATCAGTGGCAGTGGTGGTGGGGATAGGGGTGACATCCGTGGTGGTGGGGATAGGGGTGACAACAGTGGCAGTGGTGGTGGGGATAGGGGTTAAATCAGTGGCAGTGGGAATAAGAATGACATCAGTGGTAGTGGGGATTGGGATGACATCAGTGGCAGTGGTGGGGATAGGGATGACATCAGTGGCGGTGGTGGTGGGGATAGCGATAACATCAGTGGTGGTGTTGAGGATAGGGATGATATCAGTGGGAATGATGAGGATAGGGGTGACATCAGTGGCAGTGGTGGTAAGGATAGGAATAACATCAGTGGCAGTGGTGGTGGGGATAGGAATGACAATGTCTGCCACTGATGTCATCCCTATGCTCATCACCACTGCCACTAATGTCATCCTTATCCCCACCGCTACTGATGTCATCCCTATCCCCCCCATCACCACTGCCTCATGGGAGGGGGGGAGAGATCAGACAGAGGGATGGCGGTGGGAGAGATGGGATCCGGCAGAGGTATGGCGGTGGGAGAGATGGGATCAGGCAGAGGTATGGCGGTGGGAGGGATGGGATCAGGCAGAGGTATGGCGGTGGGAGAGATGGGATCAGGCAGAGGTATGGCGGTGGGAGGGATGGGATCAGGCAGAAGTATGGCAGTGGGAGGGATGGGATCAGGCAGAGGTATGGCGGTGGGAGGGATGGGATCAGGCAGAGGTATGGCGGTGGGAGGGATGGGATCAGGCAGAGGTATGGCGGTGGGAGGGATGGGATGAGGCAGAGGTATGGCATTGGGAGAGATGGGATCAGGCAGAGGTATGGCATTGGAAGAGATGGGATGAGGCAGAGGTATGGCATTGGGAGAGATGGGATGAGGCAGAGGTATGGCGGTGGGAGAGATGGGATCAGGCAGAGGTATGGCGGTGGGAGGGATGGGATCAGGCAGAGGTATGGCATTGGGAGAGATGGGATGAGGCAGAGGTATGGCGGTGGGAGAGATGGGATCAGGCAGAGGTATGGCGGTGGGAGAGATGGGATCAGGCAGAGGTATGGCGGTGGGAGGGATGGGATCAGGCAGAGGTATGGCATTGGAAGAGATGGGATGAGGCAGAGGTATGGCGGTGGGAGAGATGGGATCAGGCAGAGGTATGGCGGTGGGAGAGATGGGATGAGGCAGAGGTATGGCGGTGGGAAAGATGGGATCAGGCAGAGGTATGGCGGTGGGAGGGATGGGATCAGGCAGAGGTATGGCGGTGGGAGGGATGGGATCAGGCAGAGGTATGGGATCAGGCAGAGGTATGGCATTGGAAGAGATGGGATGAGGCAGAGGTATGGCATTGGGAGAGATGGGATGAGGCAGAGGTATGGCGGTGGGAGAGATGGGATGAGGCAGAGGTATGGCGGTGGGAGAGATGGGATGAGGCAGAGGTATGGCGGTGGGAGAGATGGGATCAGGCAGAGGTATGGCAGTGGGAGAGATGGGATGAGGCAGAGGTATGGCGGTGGGAGGGATGGGATCAGGCAGAGGTATGGCATTGGAAGAGATGGGATGAGGCAGAGGTATGGCGGTGGGAGAGATGGGATCAGGCAGAGGTATGGCGGTGGGAGGGATGGGATCAGACAGAGGTATGGCATTGGAAGAGATGGGATGAGGCAGAGGTATGGCGGTGGGAGAGATGGGATCAGGCAGAGGTATGGCGGTGGGAGAGATGGGATGAGGCAGAGGTATGGCGGTGGGAAAGATGGGATCAGGCAGAGGTATGGCATTGGGAGAGATGGGATGAGGCAGAGGTATGGCGGTGGGAGAGATGGGATCAGGCAGAGGTATGGCGGTGGGAGGGATGGGATCAGGCAGAGGTATGGCATTGGGAGAGATGGGATGAGGCAGAGGTATGGCGGTGGGAGAGATGGGATCAGGCAGAGGTATGGCAGTGGGAGAGATGGGATCAGGCAGAGGTATGGCAGTGGGAGAGATGGGATCAGGCAGAGGTATGGCGGTGGGAGGGATGGGATCAGGCAGAGGTATGGCATTGGAAGAGATGGGATGAGGCAGAGGTATGGCGGTGGGAGAGATGGGATCAGGCAGAGGTATGGCATTGGGAGAGATGGGATCAGGCAGAGGTATGGCAGTGGGAGAGATGGGATCAGGCAGAGGTATGGCGGTGGGAGAGATGGGATGAGGCAGAGGTATGGCGGTGGGAGAGATGGGATGAGGCAGAGGTATGGCGGTGGGAAAGATGGGATCAGGCAGAGGTATGGCATTGGGAGAGATGGGATGAGGCAGAGGTATGGCGGTGGGAGAGATGGGATGAGGCAGAGGTATGGCGGTGGGAAAGATGGGATCAGGCAGAGGTATGGCATTGGGAGAGATGGGATGAGGCAGAGGTATGGCATTGGGAGAGATGGGATGAGGCAGAGGTATGGCATTGGAAGAGATGGGATGAGGCAGAGGTATGGCGATGGGAGAGATGGGATCAGGCAGAGGTATGGCGGTGGGAGAGATGGGATGAGGCAGAGGTATGGCGGTGGGAAAGATGGGATCAGGCAGAGGTATGGCATTGGGAGAGATGGGATGAGGCAGAGGTATGGCATTGGGAGAGATGGGATGAGGCAGATGTATGGCATTGGGAGAGATGGGATGAGGCAGAGGTATGGCATTGGGAGAGATGGGATGAGGCAGAGGTATGGCGGTGGGAGAGATGGGATCAGGCAGAGGTATGGCGGTGGGAGAGATGGGATCAGGCAGAGGTATGGCATTGGGAGAGATGGGATGAGGCAGAGGTATGGCATTGGGAGAGATGGGATGAGGCAGAGGTATGGCATTGGAAGAGATGGGATGAGGCAGAGGTATGGCGGTGGGAGAGATGGGATCAGGCAGAGGTATGGCGGTGGGAGAGATGGGATGAGGCAGAGGTATGGCGGTGGGAAAGATGGGATCAGGCAGAGGTATGGCATTGGGAGAGATGGGATGAGGCAGAGGTATGGCATTGGGAGAGATGGGATGAGGCAGAGGTATGGCATTGGGAGAGATGGGATGAGGCAGAGGTATGGCATTGGGAGAGATGGGATGAGGCAGAGGTATGGCGGTGGGTGAGATGGGATGAGGCAGAGGTATGGCAGTGGGAGGGATGGGATGAGGCAGAGGTATGGCAGTGGGAGGGATGGGATGGGATGAGGCAGAGGTATGGCAGTGGGAGGGATGGGATGAGGCAGAGGTATGGCAGTGGGAGGGATGGGATGAGGCAGAGGTATGGCGGTGGGAGAGATGGGATGAGGCAGAGGTATGGCGGTGGGAAAGATGGGATCAGGCAGAGGTATGGCATTGGGAGAGATGGGATGAGGCAGAGGTATGGCATTGGGAGAGATGGGATGAGGCAGAGGTATGGCATTGGGAGAGATGGGATGAGGCAGAGGTATGGCGGTGGGAGAGATGGGATGAGGCAGAGGTATGGCAGTGGGAGGGATGGGATGAGGCAGAGGTATGGCAGTGGGAGGGATGGGATGGGATGAGGCAGAGGTATGGCAGTGGGAAGGATGGGATGGGATGAGGCAGAGGTATGGCAGTGGGAGGGATGGGATGGGATGAGGCAGAGGTATGGCAGTGGGAAGGATGGGATGGGATGGGATGAGGCAGAGGTATGGCAGTGGGAGGGATGGGATGGGATGAGGCAGAGGTATGGCAGTGGGAGTCTGTGTTTTTAAATTGTGCTGCTGGCCTGCTGCCATTCTTTCCTTACCTGTTGTTGAGGCCTTGGCTCCTGTCCTGGTCGTGGGTGGTGGTGTTAATGCAGCTCCAGGGCAGGCACTAACTTGACACTGACGACTCCTCCACACTCTGACTCACTTAAGTTCAGACAGTCACTGTCTCAGACTCAGACACACTGTCAGTGTCTGTCTGCGGCGACGGCGACTGCTCACTTCCCGCTTCTTCCTGTGACAACAAGGCAGCATGGGGTCCCCGCCGGCCTCTAGCTCCACCCCCGGCCTTCACTTCACTTCACAGTCACACGGACGGTCCACCCACCGACTCCACCCCCTCCTGAGCTACGCTGGAGCCTGGATGCCACTGCGGAGCCGGCTGCCAGCTGAGCAAAGTTAGGAGTGGGGAGTCGGGGATAGCGGCGGGCGGCCAGAGTGCCGTAATGCGGGGCCCGGGCAGTCGGGGACAGTGGCGGCCGGCGGGGTTTGGCCAGATTGCGGTAATGCGGCGGCGGCCCTCAGACTCCGCGGAATCGGCCGCGGAGAGGCAGGCAACGGCCGGACGGCGGACACTGTCTTCCATTATAATGCGCCTGGCGCTGGACTCGGAGCGGAGGCCTCGGCGGCCCACCGGGCATATGCCCGCTGTGCCCAATGGTCAGTCCGGCCCTGCTTGTGACATCAGCAGTATACTTTCAAAGTTCCTTGGTCAGTTGTGATAGCCAGCCGGCCAACAGTTTTGTTTGCTTTTGAAACTTTTCAATGAGACACTTGCTTCCCTCAAATATAATAGTCAGGGTGAGGGATCTGAACATAAACACCTTGCTCATTCTTGACTCTGATGGACCTCCACTCTGTCTATGTAAATGGAGCTCCCAAAGTTCCACTGAGCTTTCACACTGTCAAATTTTTCCTTTAACTTCTCTTCCGGGGAGTCCCTTTATGGCTTAGGGACAAACAGGAAAAATCCCAAATTATTTCATCACACCAAAAGTCACGGAATTTTTCCACCATCAGCAATACCTCTCTGGATGCATGTGGATAGTCATATCCATATTCGAGTGGCCCTTTCTTCTGTAACCATCTCTGCATGCGGGACAGCCGGGGGAGAGTCCTCCTGTTACCTCTCCCCTTTGGAGAAAATGGAGTGTACACTCTTTGTATCATATTCTCATAAGCCGCGTTCTGATTTCTGGCCCTGGCAATGTTTCCTGGAGGGGTGAGGTCTGGGATCCTTTCAACATAAGCATCACAGAACCCCAATTTCTGAGCCAAGTCCCCCCTCTCCATGGCTTCCTTAGCCTCTTTGTCAACTGTTACTGCCACTCCACGACCTAGGGAGCTGCTCCCTGCTTCTGACCCCCAGTCCCACTCAGTTTCATCCATGGACCCCCAATCATCGATCCCCTCTTCTATGGATCTGTACTTGTACTGAAAGGACGGGGACCCGATGGATACAGGGCACTTTTCTCCCTCACTACTAGTGCTGATGTGTGAGGCTTGAATTACTGTAGGCTTTTCAGGCTGCCAGATAATAATGGGGGCAGATCCTGCCATGGCTGCTGAGGTATTTACATCCTCCGGCCACCCTCCGGTCACTGGTGCTGGTATGGATCTCCTCCCAATGGAACTCTGCGACCGAGTCCCCCTTCCACATATTGTAGGCCCACTGACTGCTGGCAGGGCCTTTTACTGCATCATCTTGTAACCGCTTGTACTGCTGCAACTCCCAACACTGCACACTTAACTCTTCAGAGCCCAACCGCTGGCGCCCCCTCCACACTTCCAGGGTCCTTTCTAGGTAACCCCCTTAACACTTCAGCATTCTTTCACTAGGCAACCCCCTTGACACTTCAGGGTCCTTTCACTAGGCAACCCCCTTGACCCTGGCAGGCTCCAGGATCCCTGTGACCTTCACCGGAGTGGTCCCCTCTACACTAGGCAGACCCCAGGGGCAGTTCACAGTACTCATGACCTTGGAAGGCTTTCCTGGAACTGAACCCCTCTTTCTCCACTGGTCCTCAGCACGCCGGATCTTCTTTGCAGCTCAGCTCTCCCTTCTGGATACTCAGGCAGCCACCCAAGACACCTGATCCTTCTGACAGGAGGAGAGACAGTCGTACTCTCCCTCCTGGGACTCTGCTTTTCGCCAAAGACGCTGCATCATGCGTTCCCCTCAAACTTATACCCACTCCCAGAATCCTCTGAAGGCATCTGCCTTCTGGGGTAAATACAGGCCTTAATAGGCCACTGATTGGGTTTCCTCCACTGCCCAATGAGAATCCTCTCATGGAGCCAGTGGTGAGACTTCCCCTCTCAGCAGCCACACCTGGGAGACGTAACAGTCCAGCTGAAAATCATGGTCCTGCTGTTAGGCAGCCAAAGCCCATTATGCTTTTACCTAGCACCTACCCTGTAGGGTGCTACAGCTGTATTAAGCTATTGAGAATATGAATATAAGAGTGAAGGAGCCTGGTTATGTTAGATTACACTATGGGGGATACCTGCAACCCCTTTTTATTGTGTGAACACAAATAAATCAAATGTATAGTTAGATAAAGTGGGCGCTGGTGCTAGTGTGTTTTTTAAGATTTTAGGTATATAGCTGTCGAAAATTATATTAGTGACTGTATATTATTCCAACATACACCAAAAAGTATTATGGCAGTGGTGAGGGGGGAACAGTGGCATCAGTGGGGGTGGCATGGGGGGGGGAAATCAGTGGCAGTGGTGAGGGGGGGGGGGGGGTCAGTGTTAGCAATGGGGGTGGTGTGGGGGTGCATCAGTGGCAGCAGTGGGGGTGGTGAGGGGGGAATCGGTGGCAGTGCTGATAGAGGGATGGGATCAGTGTCACTCACGTGCAGATCACTCAGTTCCCTCTCCTTGTACGGTGGAGAGCTCCTCCCCCTTCACTCTACTGGACCTACTCAGGTCAGGGCCGGCGCTCCCGCTAGGCGAATTAGGCAGCGGCTAGGGCGCACTGCCACCTAGGGGCGCACTGCCGCTGACTCAGATTGTGTCACTTACTCTTCAGTGACCCATTGCACCATCTGGAATGAATGGATCATCATCATCCGGACCAGACCGCATCCGATCCGACTCCGCTGGCTCTGCCTGTGGCTGGCTGGCTGGCCGGCCGCTCTCTCTCTCTCTGCTGCCGAGGCGGGCAGGAGCCCACACACATAGCACTGGCAGTGGCTGCTAGAGCCGCTTGGCGTCTAGCAACCAGTGACGTCACTCCAAGATATTATAAAAACTTTTAAAAATCTATAAAAACTAAATTAAAATAATTTACCTACTTGAAGGTAATCTATTATTGATTTATTATTGATTAATGTCTGACATGACATTTCTTCTTTGTCAAAGATCAAATTATTTTAATTGAGTTTTTATAGTTTTTTTTTTATAGTTTTTTTTAAAAGTTTTTATAATATCTTGTTCATGGCCATATGAATTTTAAACATGACAATTAGGTGAATGGAGACTGCAGTATGTAGCCATGCTTTAAAAATATCCCATCTGAAGGTGTCCATGATATCTTCACAATCTATTTTCTACATGAGCTAGGCTAGCTCAAGAGCATTTCCACATGCAGAATGCAGACTATGTTAGTTTGCCTGTATAATGCCCACCTCGCTGTAGGTATAATTGTGCCCATGTTACAAATCTCACCCTATGCACAGTATGCAGAATCAGCAAGCATGCCCATGAAATTCGCAAATAGCTGGTCTTGCCTAGGGTGCAAAATAGTCTAGCACCGGCCCTGACTCAGGTCAGCTGATTTTCTCTTTCCCTGAGTCTCCCGAGTCCCGACATTGCATCTCCCTACCCAACTGAACTCAATGGGTGGGCAGAGAGGATGGGCGGGGCCTGTGTGCCTGTGAGTGCCCATGAGTGTGGGCAGACAGGATGGGTCGGAACTGTGTGCCTGTGAGTGTGGGCAGAGAGGATGGGCAGGAACTGTGTGCCTGTGAGTGCGGGCAGAGAGGATGGGCAGGAACTGTGTGCCTGTGAGTGCGGGCGGAGAGAATGGGCGGGGACTGTGTACTGAGTGCACAAAAATGACTAGTGCACTATCTCCCAAATGGCAGCAGGCCCCCCCCCCCCCCCCGCAGTGGTGGAACACCAGGGCCCCAGTGCAAGTGCGACTGCTGCAGACCTGGTAGTTCCGCCAGTGCAAGCAGTGTTAGTTTCTGAATGTGATTTGTGTAGCATTTATTGCTCTTGCTGCTTATCAGGGGAGCCTGATCTATTAGGTTGCCTGTCACATGTTTCCAGGTGTGATTAACCAACATTGCGGCGGTCAGATCGGACACCTTACTGACATTTTTGACACTTTTGGGGGGACCATTGACATTACTGCAGTAATCAGTGCTAAAAATATGCACTGTATATGTTACTATAATAATGAAACTGGCAGGGAAGGGGTTAACCCAGGGGTGATCAAAGGGTTAAGTGTGAGCCTAGGGGAGTGTTTTCTAACTGTGAGGGGGATGGGCTTGTGGAATCAACACAGGGACCTGTGTTCCTATATAGAAGGATCACAGGCGCGCTCTGTGTTCATTCCAGAGAGAACAACGGTCTTCTGTGTCTACAACAGCAGACCATTGTTCTCTCTCAGCGGGGAGCAATTGTGGGTGCCCGGCGGCAATAATGGCCGCCAGCACCACCCCTCCCCCTCCCCTCCCCCTCCCCTCCCCTCCCCCAGGAGCGGTCCTGTGAACCACTGTACAGGTACGGTGATTTGTGCAGCCAAACCAGCCTGCCGCAGTATATGCAGCATTTGGTCAGCAAGTGGGTAATTGATGACATCTCGTATCTCGTATCTCGTATCTCGTATCTCGTATCCCGTATCTCGTATCCCGTATCTCGTATCTCGTCCAGGGGGCACTGAAATTCACTTCAGACACAGTACACCATAGAGCACAGCAGCCAACATTATTATCAGATTCTATGAAATCCTTCCTGCAAAAGAAGTAAAACAAAATAACATTTATTTTTATGTAATATCAAAGTTTCCTCTGAGAACAGAAAGGCAGATTCTAACCTGAAAGGGTCACCCCACCTATAATTGAGATTTCACTGTTCGGTTGTTTTTAAATGAGTTAAACCCCTGACAATCTCTTCTGTCTCTCAGGGACTCCATTGGTGAGATCTCTGCATTGAGTTCCTGGATTTGCTGTACCCATTATGAGGGGCTCCCACTAGAGGCGTAACTAGAACCTTCAGGGCCCCAGTGCAAGAATCCATGACCTGACCCCCAGCCAGGGCCCTTCCCACTAATCCTGGGACGTGAGGGCAGCAGGACCTGGATAGGAAGGGGTGGCAAAGAGGGACATATAGAGGAACAAATCCCCTCCATTTTCCTCCTGCAGCCTCTGAATGCCTATGGGAGGGAGAGGAGGAGAAGCTGGCTTTTAGCAGCTGCAGGAGAAAGATGGAGGAGATTTTTTTTCTCTATATGCTGCCCCCTTTATCCAGGTGTACAGGGGCAACACATTGGCCATTGCAATTGTTAACCCTGTAGTTACGCCCCTGAGATGAGTGGCAGCGATGGTGGTTGGGTGGGGATGGAATTAGTGGCAGCGGTGGTGGCGGGGAGATGGGATGATTGGCAGCTGTGGTGGAGGGGGGATGGGATGATTGGCAGCTGTGGTGGAGGGGACATGATGAGTGGCAGCGGTGATGGGGATGAAACAAGATCTGTGGCAGGGATAGGATGGGATGAGTGGCAGTAGTGGAGGGGGGATGGGACCAGTGGCAAGGATGGTGGTTAGGGGGGATGAGTGGTGGTGGAGGGGATGAGATCAGTGACAGCAATAGTGGTGACATAGGGGGGATCAGTGGCAGCAGTGGTGGTGATGTGGAGGGAATCAGTGGCGGTGGTATGGGGGGATCGGCAGCAGTGGTGGTGGTGTGGTGGGAATCGGCAGCAGTGGGGGGTGGTGTGGGGGGGTCAGTGGCAGCAGTGGAGGTGGTGTGGGGGGGATCAGTGGCAGTGGTGAGGGGGGATCAGTGGCAGCAGGGGGGGGAATCAGTGGCAGTGGTGAGGGGGGATCAGTGGCAGCAGTGGGGGTGATGTGGGGGGGGTCAGTGGCAGTGGTAAGGGGGATCAGTGGTGAGGGGGGATCGGTGGCAGCAGTGGGGGTGGTGTGGGGGGGGATCAGTGGTGGTGGTGTTAGGGGGATCCGTGGCAGCAGTGGTGGTGGTGTGGAGGTTCAGTGGCAGCAATGGTGATGGTGTGGTGGGATTCGGCGGCAACAATGGTGGTGGTGTGAGGAGGATCCGTGGCAGCAGTGGTGGTGGTGTGTGGGAGGATCAGTGGCAGCAGTGGGGGTGGTGTGGGGGGGGCAGTGGCAGCAGTGGGGGTGGTGTGGGGGGGATAAGTGGCAGCAGTGGGGGTGGTGTGGGGGGGGGATCAGTGGCAGTGGTGAGGGGTGATCATTGGCAGTTGTGGGGGTGGTGTGGGGGGGATCAGTGGCAGCAGTGGGGGTGGTGCAGTGGTGTATTTAGGTTTTGTGCTGCCCTAGGCCTAACTAAACTTGGGCACCCCTAATTTAAATATGACCCACCCCTTCTTGTAAAGGCCACACCCTTTCCTGTTTATGACCCGCCCTGTCATCTGTAAACCACAGACCACAACCACAGTCTATCAGTGCCCATAAGTGTAGCCTCATCAGTTCCCAATCAGTGCCCATCAGTGCAGCCTTATCAGTGATCATCAGTGCATCCTCATTACTGCCCATCAGTGCAGCCTCATCAGTGCAGCATATCATTTCAGCCTCATCAGTGGCCATCAGTACAGCCCCATCACTGGCAACCAGTGCAGCCTCTCAGTGCCCATTAGTGCAGCCTATCAGTGCATCATATCAGTGCCGCCTCATCAATTCCCAATCAGTGACCATCAGTGCAGCCTCATTATTGCCTATCAGTGTAGCATATCAGTGCGGCCTCATCAGTGGCCATCAGTACAGCCCCATCACTGACAACCAGTGCAGCCTCTCAGTGCCCATTAGTGCAGCCTATCAGTGCATCATATCAGTGCCCATCAGTGCTGCCTTAGCAGTGCAGCCCTGTCAGTGCAGCTTATCAGTCCTGCCTCATCAGTGGTCATCAGTGCAGTCTATTAGTGCCCATCAGTGCAACATATCAGTGTTTCTCTGTCGCTCATTGACAGACGCAGACTTCTTGATTAATATCAGTAGGAATATACTGGCAGTATATCCCTACTGATATTAATCAAGAAGTCTGCGTCTGTCAATGAGCTTAAGAGAAAAGGATTTTACGGTAAGTCAAAAATCCAATTTTCTCTCTCGCTCATTGACAGACGCAGACTTCTTGATTAATATCAGTAGGGATATACTGCCAGTATATCCCTACTGATATTATTCAAGAAGTCTGCGTCTGTCAATGAGCTTAAGAGAAAAGGATTTTACGGTTAGTCAAAAATCCAATTTTATCAGGGCAGTATACCAGTGTTGCCCTAGGCCTGGGCCTTGTTGGCCTAGGCCAAGATACAGCACTGGAGTGGTGTGGGGGGAATTAGTGGCAGCGGTGAGGGGGGGATCAGTGGCAGTGGTGAGGGGTGATCAGGGCAGTTGTGGGGGTGGTGTGGGGGGGATCAGTAGCAGCAGTGGGGTGATGTGGGGGGAATCAGTGGCAGCGGTGAGGGGGAGATCAGTGGCAGCAGTGGGGGTGGTGAGGGGGGGATTAGTGGCATCAGTGGCAGTGGTGAGGGGGGTGATCAGTGGCAGCAGTGGGGTGGTGTGGGGGGAACAGTGGCAGTGGTGAGGGGGGAGCAGTGGGGGTGGTGTGGTGGGGGATCAGTGGCAGTGGTGAGGGGGGGATTAGTGGCAGCAGTGGGGGTGGTGTGGGGGGAACAGTGGCAGTGGTGGAAGGGGGATCAGTGGCAGCAGTGGGGATGGTGTGGGGGGGGTCAGTGGCAGCAGCGGGGGTGGTGTGGGGGGATCAGTGGCAGCAGTGGAGGTGGTGTGGTGGGGGATCAGTGGCAGTGGTGAGGGGGGGATTAGTGGCAGCAGTGGGGGTGGTGTGGGGGGATCAGTGGCAGTGGTGAGGGGGGGGGGGTCAGTGGCAGCAGTGGTGTGGTGGGAATCGGTGGCAGCAGTAGGGATGGTGTTGGGGGTGGGGGGTGGTGTGGGGGGAGTCAGTGGCAGTGGTGAGGGGGGATCAGTGGCAGCAGTGGGGGCGGTGTGGGGGTGGATCAGTGGCAGCAGTGGGGGTGGTGTGAGGGGGGGGATCAGTGGCAGCAGTGGGGGTGGTGTGGGGGGATCAGTGGGGGTGGTGTGGGGGGATCAGTGGCAGTGGTGAGGGGGGAATCAGTGGCAGCAGAGGGGTGGTGTGTGGGGGGGATCAGTGGTGTGGGAGGATCAGTGGCAGCAGTGGGGGTGGTGTGGGGGGATCTGTGGCAGCAGTGGGGGTGGTGTAGGGAGGATCAGTGGCAGCAGTGGGGGTGGTGTGGGGGGGATCAGTGGCAGTAGTGGGGGTGGTGTGAGGGAATCGGTGGCAGTGCTGATAGAGGGATGGGATCAGTGTCACTCTCTTGCAGATCACTCGGTTCCCCCTTCTTGCACGGTGGAGAGCTCCTCCCCCTTCACTCTACTGGACCGACCTGAGTCAGCTGATTTTCTCTTTCCCTGAGTCTCCCGAGTCCCAACATTGCATCTCCCTACCCAACTGAACTCAATGGGTGGTCAGAGAGGATGGGCTGGGCCTGTGAGTGTGGGCAGAGAGGATGGGCGGGAACTGTGTGCCTGTGAGTGCGGGTGGAGAGGATGGGCGGGGACTGTGTGCCTGTGAGTGCGCCTGTGAGTGCGGGCGGAGAGAATGGGCGGGGACTGTGTGTCTGTGAGTGCACAAAAAATGACTAGTGCACTATCTCTCGAATTGCAGCAGGCCCCCCCCGCAGTGGTGGAACGCCAGGGCCCCGTTGCAAGTGCGACTGCTGCGGACCTGGTAGTTCCGCCAGTGCAAGCAGTGTTAGTTTCTGAATGTGACTTGTGTAGCATTTATTGCTCCTGCTGCTTATCAGGGGAGCCTGATCTATTAGGTTGCCTGTCGCATGTTTCCAGGTGTGATTAACCGACATTGCGGCGGACAGATCGGACCCCTAACTGAGATTTTTGACACTTTTGGGGGAACCAGAGACATTACTACAGTCATCATTAATATGCACTGTATATGTTACTGTAATAATGAAACTAGCAGGGAGGGGTTAACCCAGGGGTGATCAAAAGTTAAGTGTGAGCCTAGGGGAGTGTTTTCTAACTGTAAGGGGGATGGGCTTGTGGAATCAACACAGGGACCTGTGATCCTATATAGAAGCAACGCAGGCGCTCTGTGTTCATTCCAGAGAGAACAACGGTCTGCTGTGTTTACAACAGGCCATCATTCTCTCTCCGCAGGGAACGATCGTGGCTGCCAGACCCATAGATTGGCTTCCCCGCTGCCTAATGGGGATGAGCGCACCCCTCAGGCAGCGGGCACCCCCCAGGAGCTCTCCTGTGAACCACTCTACAGGTACGGTGATTCTCGCAGCCTAACCAGCCTGCCGCAGTATATGCGGCGGCCGGCCAGCAAGTGGGTACTTGATGACATCGTTGGTTGTTAAGATGCCAGAGGGAGAGGGGCACAGGAGGGTCAAACAAGGATGCTGTGGGACGACAGACATCCTCCTTATTAATTGATGACATCATTGGCTGTTAGGATGCCAATGTTTAGAAAGTCGTAATGGTGCATAATGAAAACCCATGGCTTTGAGTAACTAAAAGGCGGCTTAATCCACCTGTTGGCTTGTATACAAAATTTGATCAATTTTTAGACGTATTGCCAAGGCACCCTGGCTGCTTTAAGCGGCTATTCCATTTTTATCATGTTATTTTGGCTGGAGTTCTGCAATGGATGATGAACCCACTGTGAATGGGATTTTACAGATCAGCCAGACTTTTCCAGGGGTGATTATTATTTTCCGGCTTAGATCTTTACTCGGAGATGTGAGAGATGCAGCTTCAGCCATTGTCCCTGGAAGCAGCACAGAGGGAGAAGATTCCTCCAGCTGGAATGTCAGGAATTCGGCATTAATCTTCACCTCCATCTCCCCCCTCCTCCTCGCCCTCTTTATCTTCTCCTCTTTGGAGGCCCCCAGATGTAAAGAGAGACAAAACCTCCATCCCGGCCCCCAGTCCGGCCCCGACACCGAATACAAAGCTCCTTCCTCTCCAGTTTTCGCCATTTTGCCGCACTTTCCATTTGGGCGCTGTACATGAATGCTGCGTTCATCCTCATGTGCCCTGTCTTGTTCCTGTTGGGCCGTCAGATAACCAGTAACTGTCAGTCCCGTGCACATTCCCATGTGTGCTGTCCCATGCCAAGTCCCTGACCCAAGTGTGCCCACATTGTAAGGCCCCTTTCACACGAACGATCCGATCATATCCGCCTGTCAGTTTTTTTAGGCGGACCTGATCAGATCCTCCATGCATCCTTATGGGGCAGCGTATGTCAGCGGAGACATGTCCTCTGCCATCCGATTCCGATCCTGTCCGTGAAATCCGGACAGAGGGAAACCATCAATCCAGCAGATCGGATCAGATGGGATTGAATGAGAGCCGATAGGCGGTTCGTTCTCATCCGATTCTCCCATAGAGAGCAGCGGGGACCTGACAGCTCCCTCTCCGCACATAGAGCGGAGAGGGAGCTGTCATCCACCTGCTCAGCGGGAATCGGCGGATCGATCCACCGCTGAGCAGCACAGAGTCCGCCGGTGGACGCGGACCGTGTGAAAGGACCCTAACACACAAATATTCATTTAAAGCTAAACCCTAGGCACAAAACCTTTCATATAAATATATTCCTCAATAGCCACAAATAATACAAATTCACTTTGTGCGCACCAAATGCCTTTGCAAACTCAGATATTGCCTTGTAAAAGTAGCTGTGACATCATCACTGGACCGTGCAGAGCCTGTTTAGAGAGCAGAACGGTGGGAGGGCCCCAGTAGGCAGCTCCACCCACTACAGAAAACTTTGGTGGGGTGGAGACAAGACCAATAACCCTGCACAAAGAGAAAGAGCAGCAGTGAGCGGTCTTTATTACAGGAAGTCTCACAATGGATTACAGCACAGATCTGGAAGATTCAAGGAAGAATATACATGTCAAACATTTTTGGATGATATTTCCTGATCCCGGAGTTCAGCTTTAAGGTGATTAGAAAGGAATTTTAAAAAAATACAAAAAAACATGTTATACTTACCTGCTCTGTGCAAAACCAGAGCAGCCCCGATCATCTTCTCTTTGGGTCCCCAGCCGACAGTCTTGGCTCCTCCCACCTGCAAGAGTGCACTTAATAGCAAGCCTCTTGCTATGGGGGCACTCCAGCAGGCTCGATCCTGAGCCTCACTCTGTGTGTTCATTCACACACGAGAGTCCCGGGAGAGCTGCTGCTCTCATGCACATTGTTGGATGGAGATCGGGCCCAGGTAAGTATGGGAGGGGGGAGGGGGAGCTGCACCCAGAAGATTTTTTACATTAATGCATAGAATGTGTTAAGGTAAAAAAGTAAAAATTCTCTCTGTTTGTCAACAAGGGCAATAAACACTTGAGGAAATATTGTGATCCCGAAAATACTACAAAAGCACAGAATTCCAAAAGTCGGGTTTACTTTTATTCAGATTTTATCCAGTTTCAGTAGGCTTTTCATAGTGCTTTTGTCAGTGGTTGTGTGCTGTGTAACCTCCCTCTCATGCTCCGTGTATGTAGGCAGGGCTCCAAGAGATAAGGCATTGCTGCAATCTGGGAACTCATTGGCTGCATATTTAAGGCTGTTTTAAAGAAGCAGAGACCAGCACCCTACATGGGAGGATTGCCTTTATAAATGAAAAGTCACCATAATAGGTTAAAGTAAATTACAGCCATGTAGAGCTGAGATATGTGTACTGCACCAACCAGGAGAGGGCCAATTGGTAAAAGATTGGTCTGTAGCTAAATCTTTTAAGGACACATTTACATTCGTGCTTTAACATATATGGGTGAATGCATGTTATGTTGCGTTGCATTAAAATCAATAGGCCTCCAAAGCATCAAAATGTACCAAAAACCAGATGTGCCATAAAATTTGCAATGCATTATAGAGCATTGGGATCAGCTGAAATCTGTGTGCTTTGCTTTACTGCAGGGGTCTCCAAACTTTCTATACAAAGGGCCAGTTTACAGTCCTTCAAACTTTAGGGGGGGTTGGACTGTGGCCAGTGGGAGAAGAAAATGTCCTGGTGTGGGTGGGATTAAACAATGCCCCATGATTGGTATTAGGGGGAGCAATAGTGTCCCATCAATGGGAGAAATGGTGCTCCATCATTGGTGTCAGTGGGAGGATTAATGCCCCATCATTGGTGTCAGTGGGAGGAATAGTGCCCCATCATTGGTATCGGTGGGAGGAATAGTGCCTCATCATTGGTGTCAGTGGGAGGAATAGTGCCCCATCATTGGTGTCAGTGGAAGGAATAATGCTCCATCATTGGTGTCAGTGGTCGGAATAGTGCCTCATCATTGGTGTCAGTGGGAGGAATAGTGCTCCATCATTGGTGTCAGTGGAAGGAATAATGCTCCATCAATTCTGTCAGTGGGAGGAATAGTGCTCCATCATTGGTGTCAGTGGAAGGAATAATGCTCCATCATTTCTGTCAGTGGGAGGAATAGTGCCCCATCATTGGTACTAGTGAGAGGAATAGTGCTCCATTGTTGGTGTCAGTGGGAGGAATAGTGCCCCATTATTGTCAGTGGGAGAAATAGTGCTCCATTATTGGTTTCAATTGAAGAAATAGTGCCTCATTATTGGTACTAGTGGGAGAAATAGTGCCCCATCATTGATGTCAGTGGGAGGATCAGTGCCCCATCATTGGTATCAGCAGGAGGAATAGTGTCCCATCATTGGTATCAGCGGGAGAATTAGTGCCCCATCATTGTTGTCAGCATGAGGAATAGTCTGCCATAGTTGGTGTCAGTGAGAGGATTAGTTCCCCATTGTCGGGGTCAGTGACAGGAACTATGCCCCACAGCTGTTGACAATGGGAGGGAAATAATGCCCCAAGGGCAAGATAAAAGCAAGCAAAGGGCCGTATGTGGCCCCCAGGCCGCAGTTTGGAGACCACTTCTTTAGTGCAGTAAGATGGCATTCAAAATAATTAGCACCACAATGCAGCAACACAAATAATGCGCATTGGGGTAATGCAATAATGCATTATCACAGTGCATAGATGTACAGTAAGCGGGCCCTAAAGGATTTCAGCAGCTTCCACTCACAGTCCTGACATACACTTCCAGTGCTGGCAGAGAACTGCATATGTTTTACATGCACCAGAAAATCCATAGCGCCATTTCGAGCTGATGAGGGCATTCTAGAGAAATTGGCTGCACTACTTCACCAATAGGGAAATACAATACTGATTCCACCAGCTTAACCTCACTTTAGCTTTAATATAATTAATTTTCCTAATTTCATGTCTAAATATGCCTGGTGTCAGGGTCATCCGCCCTCCAGGGCCATTACAGCAAATGAAGCTGAACTCCTCCCATTGCGACCATCTCTGTAATTACCATTGTTTATTATTGAATGGCCCCATGTGTGCGCAGCGTATCATTAGGAAAGCCAGGAGGGGGGGCTGTCATTGTGCAATGGTGCAAACACGCCATCCGCGCTGACAGGACGCTCGGCCCAACCTGGAAACAATTTAATAAGAAGCACATGATGTGTGAGAGCGCGGTCAGGCCCAGTGTGGTGCCATGGGCCTTGGAGGGGGGCATCAGGCTAGAGGGGAGGAACCGCCAATTATCCCAGTAAATCATCCATCTCACTAATGGATTTCTCTAATCCCCCCCCCCCCCCGGCTCCATATCCCCCCCCCCCCCAATTCCCTTCACCGAAAACTGTTTAAAAAAGCGCAAAGCGTTCCCAGATGTTTCACTAACTTTTCTCAACGTCCCAAAGACACTTCATATATACTTGGAATGTTGCAAATAGTGACAGAGCAACCGGAGGCCAATCAGTGATGTCATATTTGCGTTATTGGAATATTTATGTTATATATTAGGCTCAGTCCGCAAAGCTTTACCACAAGGATCGCGATCCTTAGTTTATAACATAATATGTATATTTGGCCTTTGATAAAGTCCAGGTGCCAAAACGCATGAGGCGGAGTTTGAAGACACATGGGTAAACTCCGAATACTGAGTGAGACATTGGAGATCGAGGATCTGTTAGGGCGACTACAGTCTCTCCGACTTAGAAAAAGGTTCCTGCACTACTTGGTGGCAACTTCGCAGTGGCTTGCATTGACTTCTATTAGAGGAGTCGTTTGCAAGCCGCGATGAAGTCGTGCTGCACGGGGCGGCTTCAAAGTCGGGGCGAGTTTGAGTCGCCCCAGTGTGATCCGGCTCTTAGACATACAGCACACCTCTCACATTTTTATAAATATTTTATTCTATCTTTTCATGTGACAACACTGAAGAAATGACACTTTGCTACAATGTAAAGTAGTCAGTGTACAGCTTGTATAACAGTGTAAATTTGTCAATAACTCAAAACACAGCTATTAATGTCTAAACTGCTAGAAACAAAAGTGAGTACACCCCTAACACCATGAAAAGATATAATAAAATATTTACAAAAATGTGAGGGGTGTACTCACTTTTGTGAGATACTGTAAGTTAGGCTGGCCATACACGGATCGTATCTTGGCCAGTTCAGCAGAAACCGGTGGAAATTTGAACCATTAATGGGCAGGCTGAATGTACCAAGTTGGTCGCTCAATAAACGTGGGTACAACCAGTGGCAGCATCCTTGGGCTGGGGGGGGGGGGTGGGTGGCAGGCGGACCACACCATACCCCCCCGGACAACACCAGCTCACCAGGTCGCACATCACCCCCCCAATCGTCGGTTTACTTACATTAAAGCGCTAAAGATGCCCTCCTGCCTATCCCCATTAGAAGCCTCCCATCAGCTTCATCTCCGGCGGCGGCTTCCCCTGGCAGCGATGGCGGTGGCTTCCCTGGCGTCTCCTCCCTCCTCCTCCATGCCCAATGGCATGGCTTCTCCTTTCGGCCAGTCAGGAAATGCTTCCTGATTGGCCAGGAGGAGGATCCGTGTGACAATTGCAAATTTTTTCGCTATTGTCCCACAACTTGTGGGCACTGCGCCCCGAGCCTACCCTTTTTTTTAGCCTGTGAGAGCCTCTGGCTCTAATCACATGGTTAAAAAAATAAAAATGCCCATTGAACTCCATGCGTCCGGCGCCCCGCACGTAGATTAGGGGGCCGGACGCATGAATAGGGGGGCGGCGCCCATGCGCCCCATATACACCAGCCACCACTGGGTACAACCAGCCTGCCAGATTCTCTTGCAATTATCGCTAGGGGTTGCTATAGCTCCTAGCGATAATCACTGATGATCAGTGCCCTGATTACCTTTCCTAGGTTCCCCTTTGAGGAGGAGCCACTGATCGGCTCTCCTCGCCACACACTCTGACAGTGTGAAGCGAGGAGAGCTGATAAACGGCACTTCCTCATTTACATGTGCCAGACTGTGATTGGACACAGCCGATCACATGGGTAAAGAGCCAAGTCATTGACTCTTTACCAAGATTGGGGTCGCGCCGGGTCCTAGCAACACGACACAGCCAAGATCGGTGTACGAGAGGCTGTTCTGGTGCGCCGTCATATGACAGCGCCCCAGAACAAGAGCCGCACCGCTCCGCCATCATTTGACGATGGACGGGCGGCAAGTGGTTAAATTATAGACTGATCATTTCTTCGTCAGTGTGCAAAAGTACTAAATCAACAGGGGATCAAATACTTTTTTCCCTCACTATTTGTTCTGGGGGGTAAGAGCAGATCACATAAGAGGCCAAGGTGTGAAGGCCATATTCTGAATATTTATTGATATATTGTTTATTTATCCCATTATATCTGATTTTCTATTGTACAGAAGTATATCCTGTGCTTACAATAACCGTAGAGGGGGATGTATAATGTAACATTTTATTACCTTTCACTAAATGATACTTTATCACATTATACGTTGTACAATCATAGGTGTGCGCAGCCTATTGCATTAGGGTGTGCACCCCAAATCTCAAACACACATGCATGTGTGTGTCTACATGTATATGGCCCTGGTGCATTCATCTCCCTGCCTGCACAATGAAAGAAAAGTGCTTAAGCACTTCTCTTATGGCTGAGCTGGTAAGAGTGAGATCTTTCCCATCTCCCCACCCGCACACATAGCGATAATGCTAATGTGCACTAGGTGATTAGGGTGTGCCCAGGTACACCCGACACACCCTGTGCGCACACCTGTGTGTACAATGATGTCATGTCATCTATGAATTGTATTATGTTAGCTATAGGCAGCAGTGGAAGAACCACAAGTCCCAGCAGGGTATAGGCAGCAGAGGAAGAACCTCAAGTCCCAGCAAGTCAGCAATGTGGGGCATTCCGCTTGTCTAAACTCCTCCACCACCAACAGCGATGACATAAAATGTGACACCCCCTCCCCCCCCCCCCCTATCACTTTCTGTCACTCACTGTTTGGGAGTTATGTCCTAAAAGTGAGGTGGACCTGTATTCACTTTATACATTGAACTGTGTGCCGGGCAATTACAAGAAAACCTACCCCACCCTGTGAGTCAGCATGATCTGAAATTGCAGATGGTGTGCAGGGGATATGGATATTAAACATGAAGAAGGATTATTATGGTTATATATAGGTTGGGTGAAAATATATCTGCTTTATACAAAGGAGATCACATCAACTTGTAAGTTCAAAAAATAAAAACCTCTACCGCAAACGACCCACTTCTGGAATGTTTATTATGTGCGGCAATTCCATCCGAGTAGATATGCGCTGGCGGTGGAATGGCGGTGAGTCTGCGGTTCCCATCACAGAGGTTTATAGATGCCGCTGTTCTGAGTTCAGAGGTTTATTATCTGTACATTCCACATAAAGCGTTTACAAGTTACATCATTGCGAACGCCAAACACAGCATTCCTCATATGGAGGAACAATGTATACAGAGATAATATATCTTAAATCTGGGGAGCGGTCATATCACTCCTGTCTAATACAATGTATATCTTATATCTGGAGCGCAGTGATGTCACTCCTGTATAATATAATTTATATCTGAAGAGCGGTGATGTCACTCCTGTATAATATAATTTATATCTGGAGAGCGGTGATGTCACCCCTGTATAATATATCTGAGGGGTGGAGCTGTCACTCCTATATATCTTATAGCTTGAGAACATGATTCACTCCTGTATAATATATTCTGTATTTGGAGTGGTGAAGTCACTCTTGTATAATATAACTTACATCTGGAGAGTGGTGATGTCGCTCATTTATAACATATCTGGAGAGCGGTGATGTCACTCCTGTATAATATATCTTATATCTGGAGAGCGGTGATGTCACTCTTGTATAATATATCTTGTATCTGGAGAGCGGTGATGTCACTGCCGTATAATATAACTTACTTCTGGAGAGTGGTGATGTCGCTCGTTTATAACATAACATATCTGAAGAGCGGTGATGTCACTCCTGTATAATATATCTTATATCTGGAGAGTGGTGATGTCACTCCTGTATAATATATCTTATATCTGGAGAGCCGTGATGTCACTCTTGTATAATATATCTTACATCTGGAGAGCAGTGATGTCACTACCGTATAATATATATCATATTTGGAGAGCAGTGATGTCACTCCTGTATATTATATCTTATATGTGAAGAGCCATGATGTCACTCCTTTCTGATATTATGATATAACTGATATCTGGAGAGTGATGATGTCACTACTGTATATTATATCTTGTATCTGGAGAGCGATGATGTCACTCCTGTATAACAGTGGTCCTCAACCCTGGCCTACAGGGCCCACTAACAGGCCAGATTTTCAAGATAACTGAAATACATCCCAGGTGATATAATTTGCTGCTCTGTGATTGCAGTACTCTAGTCTGCATCTCCCCAAGGTAATACCTAAAATCTGGCCTGTTAGTGGGCCCTGTAGGCCAGGGTTGAGGACCACTGCTGTATAATATATCTTATTTATAGAGCAGTGATGTCACGCCTGTATAATATATCTTATATTTATAGATCAGTGATGTCACGCCTGTATAATATATCTTATATTTGAAGAGCAGTGATGTCACTCCTGTATAATATATCTTACATCTGGAGAGCGGTGATGTCACTCCTGTATAATATAACATATCTGGAGAGCAATGATGTCACTCCTGTATAATATATCTTATACAGTAGTGACATCACCGCTCTACAAATATATTATATCTTAAATCTGGAGAGCAGTGATTTCACTCCTGTATAATATAACTGATATCTGGAGAGCGGTGATGTCACTCTTGTATAATATAACTGATATCTGGAGAGCGGTGATGTCACTCCTGTATAATATAACTGATATCTGGAGAGTGGGGATGTCACTCCTGTGTAATATACTGTATCTTATATCTGGAGAGCGGTGATGTCACTCCTGTATAATATATCTTATATCTGGAGAGCGGTGATGTCATTGGTCACATGACTGGATGTGAGTTGCTCTTTGCATCTGTCACAGGGTTTTCTTTCATTACATTAAACTGTTATAACCAACATTTTCCTTCCTGTTCAGATCATTATTTGTAATGCTAAACTCCATTATGACGTGTGTAATGTTTTATCACAGAGGATACATTGTTTCTATAATAATAACAATAACTGACAATATGTATCAGTTGGGAAGGATTGTAGAGTGTAGTATCAGACATGGGCAGGATCAGGGTACATGCACTTGGCTGGACCATGGCTGCACCTTCCATGTGGATGAGCGCAGTCCCATTGGACCGGAGCCAGCATGTCGGTGGCCTTATATGGTCATGGCCGCGCGGTCTGAGCGTCTCAGTTTGGTGCCAAATTCTCCGGCCAAAACTCACAGGAGCAGGCAGACCCCTTCCTCACCCCACCGCCTTTTCCTCTGTTAAAGGGACAGAGCCCAACGCCCCTCATACCACATCTACTAGTCTGCAGGCCATAGGTCCTGCCATGGAGGAACTGCAAGTCCCAGCAGGACTTGTCTCAGTGGCCTGTAAGTATAGAGAACCTTTAAAAATTACCCAGGAAATGCCAAAAAAGGAACTGCTAACACAATGTATGAAGATTAGAACATTCATTCTAATATAAGGTTCCAGGTGAATTAAATAAGGAAGTCCAGCATCATTTAGATCTTTCCTCCCCAGCCTGACTGTTCCAGGTCTGCCCCTTTTATTCACTGAATTTCAGTTCTCTCAATCATGGAGGCTCAACCTCACATGTGGGCATTACCTAGGGAGGTCTGCATGCAAATACATCCTGCCTAGTAGATCAATATTTGCATAACTCCTCCCAAGGACCAGCGAAATGTTGGCATCAGGACTGAGTCCAGGTTCACATCTATGCGGCTGCGCTTGATGCGTTTTTAAGGCACAGTTTGCAGTGCGATTTGCGTTGAGGGATCTTGAGTGGAGTACTGAGGCAGGGTGCTGTGGTGTTTTTAGTAAGCTATGTACAGCCCCTTCCACCTGTCATGATCTACCTACATTGTATAGAGAAGCACAGAGACCCAGTGGGTATTAACACTTTTAAGACCGCCCGCCGCACATTTACTGCGGCAGGCTGGCTTTCCTGTGCAAACTGATGTTGCCCCACGTCAGTCACGCGCGTGGTGCTGGGGGGGCAAGTGTGCACCGTCAGCGGCGCGCTCCCGCTCTCACTAGGCAGGGGAGAAGCCGATCCACAGGGCCAGCAGCCGTGATTGCCGCCGGCCACGCACGATCGCTCCCCACTGAGAGGGAAGGGCGGTCAGCTATTGTAAACACAGCTGACCGTTCTTCTCTCTGAAATGATTACAGAGCGCCTATGATCCTTCTATATAGGAACACAGGTCTCTATGATCATTTCACAAGTTCCTCCCCCCACAGATAGAAAACACTCCCCTAGGCACACACCTTACCCTTTGATCACCCCTAGCTTAGCCCCTTCCCTGCCAGTGTCATTTTTACAGTAACAGTGCATATTTTTAGCATTGATTACTGTAGTAATGTTACTGGTCCCCCCAAAAATGTCAAAAATGTAAGTTAGGGGTCCAATCTGTCCGCCGCAATGTCGCAGTCTTACTAAAAATCGCATATCGCCGCCATTACTAGTAAAAAAATAAATAAAAATGACATAAATCTTTCCCCTAGTTTGTAAACTCGATAACTTTTGCGCAAACCAATCAAAATAAGCTTATTGCGATTTTTTTTTTTACCAAAAATATGTATTTTTGTTTTAAAATTTTCTAAATTTTTAAATTTTTCTTTTGGGAATGTTATAAAGCAGAATGTGAAAAATATAGATTTATTTTCAGAATTGTCGCTCTTTTTTTGTTTATAACGCAAAAAATAAAATTCGCACAGGTGATCAAATGCCACCAAAAGAAAGCTCTATTTGTGGGGAAAAAAAAGGACATTCATTTTATTTTGGTACAGTGTTGCATGTCTGCGCAATTTTCGTTAAATTAACGCAGTGCCCAATTGCAAAAATTGGCCTGGTCATTAAGGGGGCAAATCCTTCCGGTCCAGAAGTGGTTAAATAAGAAGTCACTCGGTATTAAATTAGAAATGTAATCACTGGGTATTAAATAAATCCTGAATAAAAAAAATGGCCCTACTATGTATGTATGAATGTGAGTTAGGGACCTTAGATTGTAAGCTCCTTGAGGGCAGGGACTGATGTGATTGTGTAATATATATGTAAAGCGCTGCGTAAATTGACAGCGCTTTATAAGTACCTGAAATAAAATAAAATAAATAAAATATAACAAATTAATCCTCAGCTTAAGAGCCGGTTCACATTGCCGCGACTTGTCAGGCGACTTGTCAGCCTGACAAGTCGCGCTCCCCCGCGGTCCATTGACTGCTACAGGACCCGTTCTAATAGGAGCGACAAAAGTCGCTCCGACTTAGAAAAAGGGTCCTGTACTATTCGGGGCGACCTCGGAGCGACTTACATAGACTTCCATTATGTGAAGTCCCTGCAAGTCGCTCCGAAGTCGTGGTGCATTGTAATGCACAAGTCACCCCCGAAGGAGTAAGGAGTCGTGTCGCCCCAGTGTGAACCGGCTCTTAATGCAACATGCGTCAATGCACAAAAACGCATGCAAGTAAAGGGCACGCATTGACACTCCCAATGGTGCAAATCAGCCTTTAGGGTTTCATCCACTTCCACAGACAGCAAAAAGGAATCCCTGCAACCTCCCACCATCACTTTCTATGTTATATCTATAAGGCAGGCATGGTGGAAGGTCAGTTCATTTTTGGACAGGGGCCCTTTAAGGCGCGGCACTCATGGAAGGACAGTAGTTACATGTTGCAGCAGCTGGAGAATTCCACATCAAAAATAAAAATAGGAATTTGCTGGGAGCGTCTTCTCTAAGGGTGGACGGGGGGGGGGGGGGGGGGGGGTGAGCCGCTCTTCCAGGAAAGTATCAAAGTTTGGGGATTTAACCTAAAACAGGCGCTTACTGTCCGTCTGGAAGGAATCATCGCACAGACGGTGAGCAGAGGCGCTCAGGATCTCCGGACGGCATGAAATGAGGAATGGAAATCACAATTTGTAGACTCGGATTGCATCAGATTTAAAGGGAACCTGTTACTGGTACATACTGGCACTAGGGGGAGACAGAGAGCGGCTCAATTGGGGCTTATTCACAGACTCCAAGCTCCACAGGATGTGGGGTCTCCTGATTTACATAGGGGACCAATGTGGAACTGGAAGCGACATATACCAGCTTCCATCAATGGCTTTTATCACACTCTAATGTCAGTTTGTTGTGTGTGTGTGTGGTGATGACAGCTTCCCTTTAAATGTCCCTTTATACTGAACAAAATTACATTTACTGGTCTGAGATGATTGAAACCCTGCAGGCAGCAGAGATAATCTAATTCACACTGCAGCGATGTGAAGATCCTCTCAGTTTGCCTTTATCTGATATCTGTGTTTGCCACTGCAGCCAAATTAAGCGGGCCTTCCACAAGGCTTGTGGGCGGGACTGCAGCAAAGCCAAGCAAATGCATTGAAATCAAAAGCAATTTTTTTTGTATACTTTTATTATATATTATACAGTATCTCACAAAAGTGAGTACAACCCTCACATTTTCTTAAATATTTTATTCTATCTTTTCATGTGACAACACTGAAGAAATGACACTTTGCTACAATTTAAAGTAGTGACTGTACAGCTTGTATAACAGTGTAAATTTGCTGTCCCCTCAAAATCACTCAGCACACAGCTATTAATGTCTAAACCACTGGCAACAAAAGTGAGTACACCCCTAAGTGACTATGTCCAAATTGGGCCCAATTAGCCATTTACCCTCCCTGATGTCATGTGACTTGTTAGTATTACAAGGTCTCAGGTGTGAATGGGGAGCAGATGTGTTAAATTTGGTTTTGTCGCTCTCACTCTCTCATACTGGCCACTGGAAGTTCAACATGGCACCTCATGGCAAAGAACTCTCTGAGGATCTGAAAAAAGAATTGTTGCTCTACATAAAGATGGCCTAGGCTATAAGAAAATTGGCAAGACCCTGAAACTGACCTGCAGAACAGTGGTCAAGACCATACAGCGGTTTAACAGGACAGGTTCCACTCAGAACAGGCCTCGCCACGGTCGACCAAAGAAATTGAGTGCACGTGCTCAGCGTCATGTCCAGAGGTTGTCTTTGGGAAATAGACATATAAGTGCTGCCAGCATTGCTGCAGAGGTTGAAGGGGGGGGGGGGGTCAGCCTGTCAGTGCTCAGACCATACGCTGCACACTGCATCAAATTTGTCTGCATGGCTGTCGTCCCAGAAGGAAGCCTCTTCTAAAGATGATGCACAAGAAAGCCCGCAAACCGTTTGCTGAAGACAAGTAGACTAAGGACATGAATTACTGGAACCATGTCCTGTGGTCTGATGAGACCAAGATAAACTTATTCAGATGGTGTCAAGCGTGTGTGGCGGCAACCAGGTGAGGAGTACAAAGACAAGTGTGTCTTGCCTACAGTCAAGCATGGTGGTGGGAGTGTCATGGTCTGGGGCTGCATGAGTGCTGCCGGCACTGGGGAGCTACAGTTCATTGAGGGAACCACGAATGCCAACATGTACTGTGACATACTGAAGCAGAGCATGATCCCCTCTCTTCAGAGACTGGGCCACAGGGCGGTATTCCAACATAACAACCCCAAACACACCTCCAAGATGACCACTGCCTTGCTAAAGAAGCTTAGGGTAAATGTGATGGACTGGCCAAGCATGTCTCCAGACCTAAACCCTATTGAGCATCTGTGGGGCATCCTCAAACGGAAGGTGGAGGAGCGCAAGGTCTCTAACATCCAGCAGCTCCGTGATGTCATCATGGAGGAGTGGAAGAGGACTCCATTGGCAACCTGTGAAGCTCTGGTGAACTCCATGCCCAAGAGGGTTAAGGCAGTGCTGGAAAATAATGGTGACCACACAAAATATTGACACTTTGAGGCTAATTTGAACATTTTCAATTAGGGGTGTACTCACTTTTGTTACCAGCGGTTTAGACATTAATGGCTGTGTGTGGAGTTATTTTGAGGGGACAGCAAATTTACTCTTATACAAGCTGTACACTCACTACTTTACATTGTAGCAAAGTGTCATTTCTTCAGTGTTGTCACATGAAAAGATAGAATAAAATATTTACAAAAATGTGAGGGGTGTACTCACTTTTCTGAGATACTGTATATACAATATACTGTATATCACTCCATCTTTTGCACTGATGTTTAATCAGACCTATCCACAGCTCGAAAAAAAAATTCTCAGTCGCTTGGCTCTCCTGGGAACCATCCAGGGTATGCACACATCTATAGGTCAGGCTCTGTAGAAGGCACATTGTTAATTTGGCCTCCATGTGCTAATTGCCCTGTGTTTTGGCTAGGAAAGCTGCTTGGTAATTGACTTTCATATGGCTGAGTGAAGCCTCCAGTGTACGAATGCGACCAGACGTAGGAGGCCAAAGGGGGTTGTTGATGTGGCAAAATTGCTGCAGAGAGCAATAGGGCACAACTTCTCTCTTTTGCAGCAACTTCATATTTCATTGGCAGACATTTTTCAGCATTGCTGGTTAAATCTGTGGCCACCTGACCACTGCAATCAACTCCCATATCTCTCACCTAGACACCACCTCCAGGACAGTCCCCCATCTTGGCCCTCTGTCCCACCAATGCTGTGTCCTGGGCCATGTCCCGGGATCACAGCTTTACTCTTGTTTGAGTTACTGCACATGCCCAGTGTTACGGCACCCCGGACACAAAAGGGTTAAAACCATTTAGGAGATCTTCCCCTTCCAGAGCTACAGGCACAGCTACTTGCAGGACACCAAACTCCCGAACTGGAAACCAAGGAATGATGCAAACAGTGTAGCTGGAACCTTATGAATGCTGCGTACAGCTGAATAGGAAAACCATATGAAGGGTTTACACTCCTAGCAGTCAAACTGGAACAGCATACAATAAATCCCCCCAATAACGAGACAAGGCTCCGCGTTGAGGTTAAAACAGGAACAACATTTATTGGAAGAACACAGCACACTTTTATACAGAATTTGGAACATCCTTGCAGTTCCCCATAAGGTCCTCTCCAACCATGCAAATGAGGGCTTGAAAATGAGTCCGCAGTGATTGGTCAGATAGCTTGACCAGAAAGACTGCCATGTGAAAGGAGACAGAAGCCCCCAGGGGGTAATCAATGTACACAATAGCCAGACACAGAACAATGGTTCCCTAACAAGCCCTCAATACACATTACTCTGAGTGTCAATACATCTCTTAGCAGACAGCAGGCAAGTTCATTAGCACACCCGACAATAGGTGAATGGAGAGCCACCTCAGACAGTCCGTCTCCTCATTGGACTTCCTGGAATGACCATATTAGGAGTGCACTTCCTGTGCCTTACAGTCTACAGGAATAAGGTTTAGCTTCCAGGATAGAGGCAAGACTCCATTAGCCACATGGTTAAAGAAACACAAAAAGACACAAAAATGCATAACTCACAGTCTACTGAACAGAACCCCCACATTCAACCCATCCCCAGATAGCCTGGATCTGAGTGCTCAACATATCCAAACAGCGCTCAGATGCCACAAACACAGTCAAAACGCCATGGGGTTTACATTTAGCATGGGCTGATGAGAGGGTCCATAGTCACATTGCAGGAGGCGAGCAACCAGGCTTCTCCAATGCCCAGTGGCGAGATTGGTCTCGTCACACCCAGTAACTTAAATAGGCATTCATTGCGTGAATTAGGACCCGTAAATGAGTGGTCCCAGATATGTAGGGGTGGGGATCTGGGCAGGACCAACCTGTAAAGTGGGCATGGTGGGTGGTCCTCACATATGTAGGGACAGGTCTGGGTGGGGCCAACCTGTAAAAAGAGCGTGGCGTGTAGTCCCCACATTTTCAGAGGCAGGTCTGGTTGGGACAAACCTATAAAGGGGGCGTTAGTTTGGTGCGCTCACCCACTCTTTTTAATGCGGGTGGGGTAAACAGTGTTCTGGGGACTGTGACCACAATGTTGGTGGGTATGCTCTTGCAGGGCCAAAAATGTCATATATAGGGCTATTGAAATCAATAAATGCAATATAATAGGAGCTGATCTCCACAACCAAAAACCCTCACCAATTTGGTTCTGGTCTTGCCCCCCTCCTCTACAATATATAAGAAGGGGAGCCCCATGTTGCATTATGGAGGTTGAGCCTCGTTTCCTGGTTCACCCCTCCTCAGCTATGACAACCTGAGAAGTAGGGATGAGCTGAGACATGTTTGGATCATAGTGCCAACCCACTTGAGCAATCCCGCCAGAAAGCCCTCACCGCACAACGCCATTCATGGGCGACTGAGGCATTTCCCAGTCTGAAGCGGCAGATACACATGCCCCCTAGGCTGCTCATGATTGGTGGCATCCAGTGATGGCTTCCTGGTGGAATTGCTCAGGTGGGTTGGGACTATGATCCAAACATGTCTGAGCTCATCCCTACTGAGGAGAAGGAGGGGATCATGTAATCGTACAACTAGAGATTTTTATTTCTCACACATGTGCACAATTGTTTGAAGAATTGATATTGCGATATGTAAGGCTCCATTCACATATAGGTGTTTCGGATCATGGACAGAATTGCCGCGATTCTGTCCAGGATCTCAAGCCATTGCAAATCACGGGATGCCCGTGCGATTCCTGTGACTTGCAAATGCACCCTAAACGTGAGGTGATTTTGCAGCGATTGTCGCCCGATGAATCGCGCAAACAGAATCACGGGATGCTTGTTGCCCAGAAGAAGTACAAGAACTTCTTTTGGGCGACAGGTGTCCTGCGACTCTGTTTGCGTGATTTTACCACAATTTGTCAAGGCAACAATCACAGCAAAATCGTGTCGCCTTTGGGGTGCCATTGTAAGTCACGGGAATCGAACGGGCGTCCCGCGACTAGCAATGGTTCGGGATCCCGGGCAGAATCGCAGCAAATCTGCCTGCGATCCTGTGAATGGAGCCTAATGTGTTCAGAGCAGGTCGATTATTGCCGAAGAAGCATACAGATCCATCAGACTGGAAGGGAAGTGTCTTTCTTTAACTCCGGAAAGTTTTACACCCTTCATGACCAGGCCGTTTTTTACTATTTGGCACTGCGCTATTATAACTGGTAATTGTGCAGTCATGCAAAGCTGTACCAAAACAAATTTTTTTTTTGGTGGTATTTGATCACTACTAGGGTTTTTTTTTATTATATAAATAAAAATGTTTCATAAATGAATATTTTGAAAAAAAAAAATCTTTTTTTACTTTCTGCTATAAAACATACTCAATTAAATAAATAAATAAAAATAATCGAATTTCTTCATTAGTTTGACCAAAATGTATTCTGCTACATGTTTTTGGTAAAAAAAAAAAATCGCAATAAGTTCACACTGATGCGGTCTGTAGCATCACTTGTCATTTGTACAGGAATCGCACCAGATTCCTGTACAAATGACATGCGAATTCAGTGCGGTGTGAATTGAGCCCATACATTATGTAGGGCTCAGTTTCCACTGGATCCGCACCAAAAACACTCAGGACCCTTTTTTTGTCCATACTGGAATCAGATCACATTGGTGTTCAGACCCATGTGATCCGATTCCACCGTTCGAACTGCATTCTGCGAACCGACTTAGGGGTGTCATTAGCTTTATATTGACACCCGCAGTGGTTCACAGAGAAGAGTGTGAACTGCCTAAATTTGCATTTCATTTGTACAGGAATGTGGTGCAATTCCTGCACAAATGACATGTGAACCCAGCCTTATAGTGGGACTGTGATTGTGCGACATGCAATCTGACACTTACTGGCACTTGGGGGAACTGACTAAGAAAGGTCACAGGTTGCAGGAAAGAAATTTGCACAACTCCCCTATCAAGTGCTGACAGCGGAATACCTCCTGCCCAGCCATTGTTTGCTGCCGTCGCGGAGTGGCCAGGGGAAGCTGTCCCCGCGGGGAGCAGATAGTGATTATTGCTAGCAGCTATAGCAGCTGCTAGCATCGCCAGTAAATTCGGCAGGCTTGTTGTACCCAAGTTGATTGATTGATCAACTTGGTACAGTCAGGCTGCCCACACACAGTTCGAATCTCTGCCGGTTTCTGCTGAACTGTCTATGTCACTGACATCACCAGTGACACTACTACAGTGATCAGTGCTAATAATATACACTATCACTGTACTATTGACACTGGCTGGAAGAAGTTAACATTTAGGGGCAATCAAAGGGTTAACTGTGTGCCTAACGATGTTTACTGTGTTGTGTTTTCATTAAGCGATGTCGTTTGTAGAGAGAAAAAAAAACACATTGCCGCTGTCTGTAGAGAGCCCTGTGTTGTTTACCAACACAGAGCTCTCTTCTGTCTTTTGCTCAGCTTATTAACCAGGACCGGCTGATCGGCTTGTGCTGCAGCAAATGAGAGCATAGCCAGGGCCGTGGGCGTGTGCGCCCCCTACCTGCAGGAAGTGGATCACTTACACGTACGTGTGAGACTGTTCTGCCGCAGTATATCTTAGGTAGGAGGTCCCTAAGTAGTCTTCAGGAATGCTTCACTCGCCAAACAGCAGGTCTCCCATTTGGCTGAGACCACATTGTGACTAATGGGCCATACACACTATAAGATTTTCTGAAGACTTTTTCCTTTAGACTTACCAAAACCATATAATATGAGGTCAAACCTAAACACTTTCAATTTGTATGCAATCTGGTAGGCCCTTGCACTACATAGAAAAGGTAAATCTGAAGGAAATCTAACCACAAAAGTTGGATAGTGTGTATCCAGCTTAACTCGTGACAAAGAACCAGCCAATCTCACACCAAGCTGTCACTTACATAACAATGCCACTCTCTGCTGCACCCTGCACAAGGATTTTCCAGCTTGCGGGACCACAATCTAGATGCCAGCAGGCTGAGCGCGATTAACCATTTAACTGCCACCACCCACTTTGGGGAAACTCGTAATTTTAGCAATACCAATTATGATTTTAGAATAATCGTCAGTAACACACACTGTCACCACAGACAGGAATGTTCATAGGATTTATTCTGTACAGTAGCACTCTTTAACAGACAGGTTCTTTGTTCGCTTGCATTAAGAGCTTAGGGACACGGTTAACACTTTTCAAAATATGGTTTTAATAATAAAAAAGGTCAAAGTTGGTGCAAATTAAATATTTACAGAAAAAAGATGTTTCAAAGAACTAGAGACAAAATTCAGCAATAGAAAAATAAGGTAGAATTGAGGAGGAATGATACTTGTAATCAATGTCCTGGGTTTATCAGAGTTAAGTCGATGAGCCAGTTGTTATTGGTTCTCAAACTTGGCAGATGTTCCTGATTTGATGGTAAAGGAAAACTCTCAACTGGTTAGGCATCTCCCTTTTTCTCTAGGATCAAAGGGGTGTTGGCAGATGCCCCTGACCAATAAAACCAAGTGTCCATGGGCCATCCTGGGTTTATGACAATATCAGGTCCCTCCCTTATAGACAGTTTTATACCACTATTCATATTTTCCAATATGTACTGGTTGCATTCTTGTAAGGGAAATCACCTTTAGACCACAAGCTGATTACAAGGAAAGATTTATTTCTCGTATATGAGGAGACAAGTACAGGAGATTGTCAGATATTCACCCACCGGTTCTAGCCGCCTGTGACCCATGGTATAGGGCACCATACACAGTAGCTAGCCTAGTTGGCTTCTTATCTGAGACTTGTCTGCCTTCTTAGGCCAGCTCGCTCATTTATATACAGTTATAACATCCCATCTTAACCCTTCCCCCAGGACAGTGATTGATCAGGCCTACATATAAGCTTTATTGTATCACTTCCTGAAGGGGTTTCACATGCTTAATGCAAACAGTAGTTTATTCATATAGTGTAGTCATATGAGCCATTTCCCTGCTCTTAAAAGACATGTGAGACAGGATATACCGACGTCATGCAGTTATAGTAAGCTTTTGTTAGCAGATATATGGTGAAAATACATGTGATTGACTTGCAATTCTAAACACTATTTATGTAAGCATATGTATATACATTATAAGCATAAATGATTTATAAAACATATAAATAATTATGAAACATTCATAATTTCTTTAACAATTCTTGAAACAGATTATTGTTGAGCGTTGAATTTCATGTCCAGGGATACTAAATACAGGGTAGCTCAGATAAACTTGTCACCCAGGGAATATCTGACAGCTATCTTCCCTTCTGTATGTGCTAGTGTGGTCGCGTATGACCTTATTTTGTTCAGTACAGCATTTCTCATTCAAATATATACTTATTAATTTGTCATGTTCCTGTCTGAGTTTATGAATCGAGTGAATGGATTTGTTAGGTTTTGAATTGGGCAGAGCTCTATGATTGCCCTTTATGATCCCCATAAGTTCTGGGTATCCTTAATGGATTTGGTCATAGTTTTACGATAGGCCTGGACAGCAGAAACAAACATCCTAGAAGGACATAATTAGCTGTTTACAGCTCTACACAGGGCTAAGCACTGGTTTCTCATGTCTATGAGTTGAGATAACAGCTCTCATAGTAAAACCTATGCATTCCATGAATTAGAGGAGGAGGGAGGGGGTAATCACCGCGGCAATGTGTAACTGTTCTGAAAGACTGTCATGGCTGATTTATGATAACTGAACAACACGGCTGCTTGCTACAGCTTTTCGTGTGTCCAGTACTTGATATCATTACACACATGACCATTGCCCTGGTACTGGTCACGTGACCAATGCCCTGGTACTGGTCACGTGACCAATGCCCTGGTACTGGTCACGTGACCAATGCCCTGGTACTGGTCACGTGACCACTGCCCTGGTACTGGTCACGTGACCACTGCCCGGATACTGGTCACGTGACCACTGCCCGGGTACTGGTCACGTGACCAATGCCCTGGTACTGGTCACGTGACCAATGCCCTGGTACTGGTCACGTGACCAATGCCCTGGTACTGGTCACGTGACCAATGCCCTGGTACTGGTCACGTGACCAATGCCCTGGTACTGGTCACGTGACCACTGCCCGGATACTGGTCACGTGACCAATTCCCTGGTACTGGTCACGTGACCACTGCCCGGATACTGGTCACATGACCGTCCCCTGGAAGAAGAGCGCAGTCCTCCTTTTTACAGGACATTCTCAAAGGTACAGTCAGCATTTACAACTACACCTGAGGATATATTTAAGGACATGTTCCCTTTAATGTTTATTATAGCCCTGTGGCTATCATAAACTCTAATTTCTCACTTGAAGTTGTATTTTAGTTTTACTGGCCCTTTAAGGGTTAAGGTGACCTCAGCAAGGAAATGCTGATTATACCTCCGGGAAGAGAACGCCGGGGGCTACAAGAAGAGGAACCGCCAATTTCCAGGGAGACCCTCCTCAGTAATCACCACTCTGACCTGTTTACAAAAATTATTTCTTTGAGTTTCTTCCAAACGCTAAAAACCAATTCCTGCCATTTCCTGTCCTGTCAAAGTCTTATTAGTGGCATTGTTATCCTCATTCCAGGCATTCCACCACGCCAGATCTACAAACCGACACCAGTGGATCGCAGATATCTCCGCCTGATGAAAGATTTCTGCCGCTTCTTGGTATCGTGTCTGGCTGGATTTAATGGCATTGTGTCAAGAAGTCAATGAGCCGGAATGGACCAAGATGTTGCATGCCGCACTCACGTAACGCAATTGACTGCAACGTACAGATCGCTCACATCTGTATGCTCTAGTGCACTATACTGAAATGCATTGTGTTAGCATATTAAAAATATACAGGATTTATATAGTGCCAACAGTTTACGCAGCGCTTTACAACATGGGGGCAGATAGTTCAGTTACAATGCAATTCAATACAGGAGGAATCAGAGGGTCCTGCACCTTAAGTGGGGCACACACTAGTAGAAAATCTGCCGAAAATTCCCCTCCGAGGTAAAATCGTACGATTTTCGGCTAGTGTGTACTCAACTTTCAGCAGCCGATGCCAACATTTCCAATGAAAAAAAAAATGGAGGGACAAACACCAAAATTTTTATCGGCCGTCCCCAGATGACCAATTTTCCTTTAATGTGTATGCAGTACGGCCACGAAAAATCGGATACAAAAGACCGCGCATGATCTGAAGTTGCTGACAAATCGGAAGTCTCGGAACAAATGTCCCAAAAAAAAAAAAAATTGGACAAGAAATTTTGAGAACATTATGCACTGTCAACTAAAAACTGTTATGACCGCTGAGCATGAGAGAGAAAAATCGGAGGATATTTTGTCAGATTTTCATCAAGTGTGTACGAGCCTTTAGAGCTTACACTCTAAGAGGGAGGGTCAAGTGATACAAGAGGTAATAACTATGCATATTGGAGAACTATTCAAAATAAATACCATTACACACCCCTATACAGTACACACATTTGTTTTCAGTAGTGTATGGTAAAACATGCGTTTTAAGGTGCATTGACGCAGCTCATTGGTGGAAACAGGCCCTTGGTTTACCATCAGAAAAAAACAATTTACCGTGCATGGATGCAAACACGCAGCAACATGTGTACTGCAATGTATTACATTGCCATTTAATTTGAACAGTGGCCCAAAGCACCTGGTTCACACCTATCCAGGTTGCGGTTAATACGTTTTACATTTTTTTTACATACTATTTTGATGTGTTTTTATTGCGTTTTCATTTTTTGAAAAGTGTCTGTTGTCTTGCAGGAGAAACCAGCACAAACATAGCAGAAACGCATAAAAAAAACTATAGCACTGTGTTTTTAATGTGTTTTTAATGTGTTTCTTCTGGATTTCTTTTGCAGTCTATGAAACCAATGTGCAGCTTGTCCTCTATCCTCTGTACTACCAGGAGATAGACTGGGGACAGTGGAAGAAGTGGACCGTGGAAGAAGGGGAGAATCAGAGAAGACAGGATCAAACAGCCTTTTTACACAATGCAGAGGATTAACCCCTTAGGTCAGGGGAGTACTGGTCCAGGGGCATGGGAGCAATAGCCCCCTGAGCCTCTCTGATGCCCCATAAGAAGACTGCACCGCTTCTGCCACAGACATACCTAAAGGATGCCCGGTGAAGAGAAGTAAAAGGTCTCCCCTCCTGTACGGGATAAAGACAAGGACAGAGCGCAGACCCCCCCACCAGCATGAATGGTGTAAACTGTGTCTAAACAGAGGCCAGTTCCATGCACCACTGGAGACTCTCCTCCCCCAGCCAGCCCAGATCGAGCTGTCCCAGCGCTTCCCCCAACTGCCCCCTGCTGGCCAGGTCAGGAACCCAGATTTGGCCGGTGAGTAGAGAGTACCTGGACCTTAAGCCTCGAATGGGGGTCAGGAGGAGTCCGGGAAGAGGAATAGTGGGAGGGGGGCCGATTTGCTGCACCATGGGCTTCTGGTTTGTACTTGCCCTCTGGGCCAAAGGTTGCCACTCAGCCCCTGCCTTAGGTTCCAGGTTAGGTTAGGCTAAACCCACAACAGTAAAATCAGTCTGTATATGCAGTAAAGCATGTTTGTTATACTCACTGTGGAACCTAAGTGGTTATTTCTATGCATGTGTAAAAAGGCTGTTTGATCCTGTCTTCTTTGATCCTCCCTTTCATCCACTGTCCCCAACCCATCTCCTAATATAGGGATGTGCAAACTGTGGCCCTCCAGCTGTTGCAAAACTACAAGTCCCATCATGCCTCTGCCTCTGGGTGTCATGCTTGTGGCTGTCAGAGTCTTGCTATGCTTCATGGGACTTGTAGTTCTGCAACATCTGGAGGGCCACAGTTTGCATATCCCTGTCCTAATAGTACAGGGGCTAGAGGACAAGCTGCACATGCTCGGTTTGGTGTGTATTGCTAGAGAGTTTTTTTTTTTTTTCTTCTTCTTTGGTGGGTACATGTGATCAGCACAGGGCCAATCAGCACTATCCAGACAGAGGGTCGGGGGTCATGCAGCCTCATAGGACAATCAGGGGAGAATGAAAACTCCTCCTACAAGCTTTAACCAAACACTGATAAAAGTCACAAGACTGCTTTGCTGATGAGGAAGGGTATTAAGCAGTTTATATTTACTTCAGCTATTGCATTTCCATGTTCTGTGTACTGTGGGAGACCAGATATAAGGAGTGAAGGGTCCTGGGTTTAGTAACACTTTAAGGAAGCCAAAATATTAAAACACGCAGAAATGTGAACGATCTGTGAGAACGCAGGACTTGAGGACTGGAAATGAAAGCTATTAAATAATTTATACGTTGTCAGGTGATAACTGTCCTGCCCGCCATATTGCGCTGCCATAGTGAGTCCAAATAATAGCTGCCGAATGACATCACTGTAATTATGTTTCATATTTTTATAGATTTAATTTGTATCATTAATTATAAAATAATAAAAAATTATTGTTCTTTCATCTTCTGATTGAAGCCCAACTGCAGAAAAAGCAGTTTTCTATTGGAGTGGGAGCCTCTGCCAGGGTGTCATCTCTATCTGTGTCCCCACTGCTATCATTTCCTGTCTGAACAGGAAATGATGGGAGATTTCCCTGGTGGGGACACAGACACAATCCCAGTTTTGGTAGAGCAGGGAAGGGTTGGAGCTTTCATTGCTGTCTGGGCTTTCTCCTCCTGGTGACAAAACCTGACTGTTAACTCTTCACTACTCCCCACAAAACTATAAAGTTGGGCTGGAGTTCTGCTTTAAAAAATCAGTTTTGTCCCTGGAAATGTGTCTGACTTTGAAGAGCCGCAGGTCCCCTTCCCTGTTTGTATTCTCTATTCCTCCATGCTGGCACTGATCTCCTCCTTGGACCAGGCTGGGCACAGCAGGGACAGGGTGGGTGTCCAGCCTCCCAGCCTCTCCCCTGGCACACGGTGAGGTCAGGTGGAAGAAAGGGCAGTTGCTGTGCTGAGTCCCCTGCTGCCCCCTCCTTGGCTGGGAGACATGAGGAGGGGGCTGAGCCTGCTCACTTCTCCTCCCTGAATTCTGCAATCTTCAGGATTGAATGAACTCCACAGACAGATGCGTCCCAGCTGCCGGGAGACACAAACTTTTCCAAAGTCCTGAGATTTTCCAAGGAAAGCAGAGGGAGCTGACAGTTTCTGGAGAGCCTCAGGAGCCAACAGGAGGACCCCAAGAACTTTACTGACCATACTGAAGAACCAGTCTGTGTGGTGACCTACAGTATATGGGACCCTATCGGTTATAGAGGACCCCATCCACGTACTGATCATCTACCGGGGACCCCATCCATGTGATGACCAGTTCTCTTACTCCCTCTTATGGACTCCATCTACATACTGATTATCTACAGGGGACCCCATCCATGTAATGACCAGTTCAAGAGTAATCCATCTATGAGGACCCCATCTACATACTGATCATCGATAGTAGACTTCATCCATTTAACAGCCAGGTGTAAAGGACTCCATCTAAGGGGAGCCCATTTACATACTGATCAGCTATAGAGGACCCCGTCCATGTACTGACCAGCTATAGAGGACTCCATCTATGAGGACCCCATCAACAAACTGACTATCTATAGAGGACCCCATCCATCTATTATAACCAGCTATAGAGGACTCCATCAATGAGGACCCCATCAACATACTGATTATCTATAGAGGACCCCATCCATGTACTGACCAGCTATAGAGGACTCCATCAATGAGGACCCCATCAACATACTGATCATCTATAGAGGACCCCATCCATCTATTATTACCAGCTATAGAGGACTCCATCAATGAGGGCCCCATCAACATACTGATTATCTATAGAGGACCCCATCCATGTACTGACCAGCTATAGAGGACTCCATCAATGAGGACCCCATCAACATACTGATTATCTATAGAGGACCCCGTCCATGTACTGACCAGCTACAGAGGACTCCATCTATGAGGACCCCATCAACATGCTGATTCTCTTTAAGGGATCCCATCCATATAATGACCAGTTCTAGATTATTCTGTCTATGGGGACCTTATACTGATAATCTATAGTGGACTCCATCCATTTAGAGGACTCCATCTATAGAGACCCAGTCTATATATTGATCAGCTATAGAAGATCCCATCCATGTACTGACCAGCGATAGAGGACTCAATCTTTGGGGACGCCAATTACATATTGATTATCGATAGTTGACCCCCTCTGTATGGTGACAAGGCTCAGAGTAGGGACCTATCTGCATACTCAACAGCTACTGGGGACACCATCCATGTTTTGAACAGTTCTAGAGGAGTAACCCATCTACATACTGATCAGCTATAGAGGACCCCCAACCACATATTGGGTGACTATAAAGGACCCCCAGTGACTTTCAGCATTACAGATGGATACCTCTGTGGATGCCATTCATTGTTACCCCCAATAATTGGTCACCCCCTTCTCTCCATCTCCAATACTGAACCCCCGGAATACACCCCTATACTGGAGATTGAGGCTGATGCCATTCTCTGGCACCATATAAAGAAGAGTTGCCCCCACCCTTCCCCCCCATACAGGACTCCAGATTCAGGATGGCGGATTGTGGATGGAGTTGGCGATCACTTGTGGCCGGACTCTGCTCTGTCCTCCTATATACACAGTGCTGTACAGCCCGGAGCCTGAGGAAGAGAGCGCTGCACCTCCGAGTGTCCGACACCAAGTATGATGTGAGTCCTACTGACACCAGAGGGGGGCTGGGCACCCATGGCATTGGTCTAATTCTCAGTATCTGCTCTTATTCTGTATGCATGGACTCTGCACAGTACCACTTCTTCTATCCTCTATGTTGGGTGTAAGTCTCAGTATCTGTTCTTATTCTGCATGTATGGACTATGCACAGTACTACTTCTCTTGTCCTGTATGCTGGGTGTAATTCTCAGTATCTGTTCTTATTCTGCATGTATGGACTCTGCACAGTACTACTTTTCTTGTCCTGTATGCCTGGTATAATTCTCAGTATCTGTTCTTATTCTGTATGTATAAACTCTGCACAGTACCACTTCTCTTGTCCTGTATGCTGGGTGTAATTCTCAGTATCTGTTCTTATTCTGTACTGTATGTATGAACTCTGCACAGTACCACTTCTCTTGCCCTGTATGCCGGGTGTAATTCTTAGTATCTGTTCTTATTCTGTATGTATAAACTCTGCACAGTACCACTTCTCTTGTCCTGTATTCTGGGTGTAATTCTCAGTATCTGTTCCTATTCTGTATGTATGGACTCTGCACAGTACCACTTCTTCTATCCTGTATTCCGGGTGTAATTCTCAGTATCTGTTCCTATTCTGCATGTATGAACTCTGCACAGTACCACTTCTCTTGTCCTGTATGCTGGGTGTAATTCTCAGTATCTGTTCTTATTCTGTATGCATGAACTCTGCACATTACCACTTCTCTTGTCCTGTATTCTGGGTGTAATTCTTGGTATCTGTTCTTATTCTGTATGTGCAGACTCTGCACAGTACCACTTCTCTTGTCCTGTATGCTGGATGTAATTCTCGGTATCTGTTCTTATTCTGTATGTATGGACTATGCACAGTACCACTTCTCTTGTCCTGTACGCTGGATGTAATTCTCAGTATCTATTCTTATTCTGTATGCATGGACTCTGCACAGTACCACTTCTTCTATCCTTTATGCTGGGTGTAATTCTCGGTATCTGTTCTTATTCTGCATGTATGGACTATGCACAGTACTACTTCTCTTGTCCTGTATGCTGGGTGTAATTCTCGGTATCTGTTCTTATTCTGTATGTATAGACTCTGCACAGTACCACTTCTCTTGTCCTGTATGCTGGGTGTAATTCTCAGTATCTGTTCTTATTCTGTACTGTATGTATGAACTCTGCACAGTACCACTTCTTCTATCCTGTATTCCGGGTGTAATTCTCAGTATCTGTTCTTATTCTGTATGTATGGACTCTGCACAGTACCACTCCTCTTGTCCTGTATGCTGGGTGTAATTCTTAGTATCTCTATAGGAACATCCATTCATTATTTGATGGCATTTTCCATTCATTAAGGCAGAGCTAATTGTTGTAGATTGATAGCTCTGGTGACCCCAGCACAGCCCCATACAGCAATGTATACATGTCTGATTTATGGAAATACATTGTAAACAGACTCGGTGGGGGAGTAATGATGTGCTGGCTCTGTATACACACTGTGCTGGGCTCTGTATGCACACTATGCTGGGCTCTGTATACACCCTGTGCTGGGCTCTGTATACACCCTGTGCTGGGCTCTGTATACACACTGTGCTGGGCTCTGTATACACACTATGCTGGGCTCTGTATGCACACTGTGCTGGGATCTGTATGCACACTGTGCTGGGCTCTGTATGCACACTGTGCTGGGCTCTGTATGCACACTGTGCTGGGCTCTGTATACACACTGTGCTGGGCTCTGTATACACACTGTGCTGGGCTCTGTATGCACACTGTGCTGGGATCTGTATACACACTGTGCTGGGCTCTGTATACACACTGTGCTGGGATCTGTATACACACTGTGCTGGGCTCTGTATACACACTGTGCTGGGATCTGTATACACACTGTGCTGGGCTCTGTATACACACTGTGCTGGGATCTGTATGCACACTGTGCTGGGCTCTGTATGCACACTGTGCTGGGATCTGTATGCACACTGTGCTGGGCTCTGTATGCACACTGTGCTGGGATCTGTATGAACACTGTGCTGGGCTCGGTATGAACACTGTGCTGGGCTCGGTATGAACACTGTGCTGGGCTCGGTATGAACACTGTGCTGGGCTCTGTATACACACTGTGCTGGGCTCTGTATACACATGGTGTTGGGTTCTGTATGATCACTGTGCTGGGCTCTGTATGCACACTGTACTGGGCTCTGTATACACACTGTGCTGGGCTCTGTATGCACACTGTGCTGGGCTCTGTACTGGGCTCTGTATACACACTGTGCTGGGATCTGTATACACACTGTGCTGGACTCTGTATGCACACTGTGCTGGGCTCTGTACTGGGCTCTGTATACACACTGTGCTGGGATCTGTATACACACTGTGCTGGGCCCCATATGAATACACTTTGCTGGGATCTGTATGCACACTGTGCTGGGCTCTGTATCCACACTGTGCTGGGCTCTGTATCCACACTGTGCTGGGCTCTGTATCCACACTGTGCTGGGCTCTGTATCCACACTGTGCTGGGCTCTGTATACACACTGTGCTGGGCTCTGTGTGCACACTGTGCTGGGCTCTGTACTGGGCTCTGTATACACACTCTGCTGGGATCTGTATACAAACTGTGCTGGGCCCTATGAACACACTGTGCTGGGCTCTGTATACACACTTTGCTGGGCTCTGTATACACACTGTGCTGGGATCTGTATACACACTGTGCTGAGCCCTATGAACACACGTTTATGGGCTCTGTATACACACTGTGCTGGGATCTGTATACACACTGTGCTGGGATCTGTATACACACTGTGCTGGGCTGTGTATACACACTCTGCTGGGATCTGTATACACACTGTGCTGGGCTCTGCATACACACTGTGCTGGGATCTGCATACACACTGTGCTAGGCTCTGTATACACACTGTGCTGGGATCTGTATACACGCTGTGCTGGGATCTGTATACATGCTGTGCTGGGATCTGTATACATACTGTGCTGGGATCTGTATACACACTGTGCTGGGCTCTGTATACACACTGTGCTGGGATCTGCATACACACTGTGCTAGGCTCTGTATACACACTGTGCTGGGATCTGTATACACGCTGTGCTGGGATCTGTATACATGCTGTGCTGGGATCTGTATACACACTGTTCTGGGATCTGTATACACATTGTGCTGAGCCCTATGAACTCACTGTGCTGGGCTCTATATAGACATGTTGCTGACTCTGTATACACACTCTGCTGGGATCTGTATACACACTGTGCTGGGCTCTGTATACACACTGTGCTGGGATCTGTATACACACTGTGCTGGGATCTGTATACACACTGTGCTGGGATCTGTATACACACTGTGCTGGGATCTGTATACACACTGTGCTGGGATCTGTATACACACTGTGCTGGGATCTGTATACACACTGTGCTTGGCTCTGTATACACACTGTGCTGGGATCTGTATACACACTGTGCTGGGATCTGTATACACACTGTGCTGGGATCTGTATACACACTGTGCTGGGATCTGTATACACACTGTGCTTGGCTCTGTATACACACTGTGCTGGGCTCTATATAGACATGTTGTTAACTCTTTATGCACACTGTGCTGGGCTCTTTATGCACACTGTGCTGGGCTCTATATAGACACGTTGTTAACTCTTTATGCACACTGTGCTGGGCTCTTTATGCACACTGTGCTGGGCTCTATATAGACATGTTGTTAACTCGGTATGCACACTGTGCTTGGATCTGTATTCACACTGTGCTGGGCTCTGTATACACACTGTGCTGGGCTCTGTATACACACTGTGCTGGGCTCTGTATACACACTGTGCTGGGCTTAGGGTGACCACGTGTCCCGGATCGCCCGGGACAGTCCCGCATTTGGAGAGTCTGTCCCGGGTCCCGGTCACCCTCATTCCGGGACAATGCAGTGTCCCGGAATGATCTGAGCCCGTGAGCCACCGACTGCTGCTGTGCTGTGACAGATAGTCACTTCCTTATACTATGCGATCGCCGAATCAGATCGGCATCGCATAGTACTGTCCAGTGTGTGTGGCTCCTCCCCTGCCTTGCTGCACGCAGTGCGCGGCCGAGTCATGTGACGATGGTGACGTCAGCCGGAGCCGGGATCTCTACTGTGCGGCGCCTCAACCTGCTGTAACTGACTGTCTGTAATCCAATGGCCATTATTATCAGCATTTAAGAGGACAAAATGTAAGTTTAACTTTTTAATGGATGTCTGTCTATTCTTTCCTTTGTGTTCAGGGCAGCAAATATTTATTGCTTAGAAACTTAGAAAGTTGGACTTGTAAAACGTGTAGTATGTTTTTGCCAGTCTCACTTATAAGTTTGACGAAATGCACTTGGGAAAGTAAGTGTCCCTGAATGGCAGTTAGGAAATGTGGTCACCCTAGCTGGGCTCTGTATACACACTGTGCTGGGCTCTGTATACACACTGTGCTGGGATCTGTATACACACTGTGCTTGGCTCTGTATACACACTGTGCTGGGCTCTGTATACACACACTGTGCTGGGATCTGTATACACACTGTGCTGGGATCTGTATACACACTGTGCTGGGGATCTGTACACACACTGTGCTGGGGATCTGTATACACACTGTGCTTGGCTCTGTATACACACTGTGCTGGGCTCGTATACACACTCTGCTGAAATCTGTAGTCACACACCTGTACTTTGAAATCCACCCTGTGTGATACCAACAAGATTATAATTACTACCACAATATAGACTCAATATGCCTTCTGGCAGTCACATGATCAGCGCCTCGGCAGTGGTCACGTGGTCTCTGCTGATTCAGAGGATCCTCATCAGGAACAGTCACCCAGGGTCATGCCAGTCCATGTAAATGTCTACAATTGAAGAGTCACACCGTAATCCTCGAGTACAAAAGGCATTTATTGTAAACATCGATTGTATACAAAAGCCAACTTGTTTCGGGGGCTAAGATCTGCCCCCTTCATCAGGGCCTCAATGTAACATAAAAGATATGATAGCACTGGGGGGGGGGCAACATGGGGGAAAGCCCAGGCAGAAGGGGCAGTCGGCACCGCACAGAGTGATTAGGGTGTGCCCAGGCCTGGACACACACCCTGCACACGCCTATGAATTTATAATTAATCATAAAATAATGAAGTGATGTCTATTAATTTGTGCAGCTGGGATTAGGTCATGGGCTCATTTTATGTGAATCCATGTAATCCATTCAAAGCAGATTCCAGAGGGCTCCTCACATGAATGTTGGATGGATCTCCCTCTATTTGGCGAATCACTGATCAGATTCACACTGCACCGACAAATCCTAATCTCACCCGGTGGATTACAGCAATGCATGGAGGAGACACAGTCCGGGCAGGTTGAGCTCCCTGCAGCGTTTTCACTTCTGGGTGGAGTTTTCCTTTATAGTAAAGCTGTAATAATGTGCACTCTTTGGGTTGTTATAGGGAAGCAGAGTTTAGGAATCTACAGGAAGATCCATATAACTCTTACAGATAGAATAAAGTTCAGATCTGCTGCAAAATTACCCCAGAATACAAGTTTTCCTTCTCAAGTCTGGACAGTACTTCCCGTCTCTATCGCTCCTTTCTCACATTCCAGGAGTGAAAATAAAAAGCTGTCACGCGACTGAGCGCTCCACCTGTCCAAGCCTGCACCCCGTGCTGGCACGCAGCCCCCTCCGCCCAATAAAACAGAGATAAATATAGACAGAAGGGTCATCACCATGCTGCAGAGGCTGTGCTGGGGGCACCACATGGAGGGGGCAGAGGAGAGCAACCAATGACAAGCCGGCATCAGCTCCATACCAGGGAATTATGGAAAAGGACACAGGGGTGGGGGCCATGACAAATTTATCCTTTCAAAGGATAGTCCCTGCTGTGAGATATAGAGCTGCTTGATGGACCATACAGGATTGGGTGACCACTCACTTGACATGGGGCATAAGTTATCTCAGCTGTGTCACCATTACAGTTACTTTATAGAGTATCACCATTCAGCGTTCATCCGCCTATCACTGCAGCCTAAACCTCAACCTCTGCCTAACTTCTCTCCCTAAACCTCAACCTACACCTAACACCTCATTCTACACCTAACACCTCCACCTTTGCCTATACCTCCACCTAACCCCTCAACCTCAACCTCTGTTTTAACACCTCACCCTAAATCTCAATTTAGCCCCTCTCCATATACCTCCACCACCACCTAACGCTTCTCCCTAAATCTCAACCTAACCCCTCTCCATATACCTCCACCACCACCTAACCCTCTCCCTAAACCTCAACCTACACTTAATCCTAAACCTTGACCTCCACCTAACCCCTAAACCTAAATCTCAACTTAGCCTCTCTCCCTAAACCTCCACCAGCACCTTACCCTTCTCCCTAAATCTCAACCTAACCTCTATCCATATACCTCCATCGCCACCTAACACTTCACCCTTACATAGTTAGTGAGGTTGAAAAAAGACATCCGTCCATCCAGTTCAACCTATGATGTGTGTGTGTGTGTTTGCTTTTAACCGTACATTGTATACCCCTGTATGTTGTGGTCTTTAAGGTGTCCATCTAATAGTTTTTTGAAACTATCAATGCTCCCTGCTGATATGACTGCTTGTGGAAGAGAATTCCACATCCTTACCGTTCTTACAGTGAAGAACCCCTTACGCACTTTAAGGTTAAACCGCCTTTCCTCTAGTTTTAGTGAGTGGCCACGTGTCTTATTGTATCTCCTTTCTCTGAATAGTTTGTTCCTTATGCTCGGGTCACCAGTACAGTATTTGTACATTGATATCATATCCCCTCCTCAATCGTCTTTTCTCCAGAGAGAAAAGGTTCAGTGCTTGTAGTCTTTCCTCATAGCTGATGTCCTCCATTCCCCTAATTATTTTTGTTGCCCTTCTCTGGACTTTCTCCAGTTCCAGCACATCCTTCCTGAGGACCGGTGCCCAGAACTGGACAGCATACTCCAGATGTGGCCGGACCAGAGTCTTGTAGAGTGGGAGAATAATCTCTTTATTTCTGGAGTGAATCCCCTTTTTTATACATCCCAGTATTCTGTTGGCTTTGCTTGCGGCGGCTTGGCATTGCATGCCACTGCCAAGCTTGTTGTCTACCAGTACCCCCAAGTCCTTTTCCATCCTAGACTCACCCAGAGGTTCCCCCCTAGTGAGTAGCTTGCTTTCTGGTTTCTGGCCCCCAAGTGCATTACTTTACATTTATCAACATTAAACCTCATCTGCCATGTAGTTGCCCACCCCGTTATTTTGTTCAGGTCTGCTTGCAAGGTTTCCACATCCACACCCTATATCTCAAACTAAACCCCTCTCCATATACCTCCACCTAACCCCTCTCCCTAAATCTCAACCCAACCCCCCTCTATATACCTCCACCTAGCCCCTCTCACAAAATCTCAACCTAACCCCTCCCCATATACCTCCACCACCACCTAACCCTTCTCCCTACATCTCAAACTACACCCCTCTCCATATACCTCCACCTAACCCCTCTCCCATAATCTCAACCGAACCCCTCTCTATATACCTCCACCTAACCCCTCTCCCTAAATCTCAACCTAACCCCTCTCCATATACCTCCACCTAACCCCTCTCCCTAAATCTCAACCTAACCCCTCCCCATATACCTCCACCAGCACCTAACCCTTCTCCCTAAATCTCAAACTAATCGCCTCTCCATATACCTCCATCTAACCCTTCTCCCTAAATCTCAACCCAACCCCTCCCTATATACCTCCACCTAACCCCTCTCCCTAAATCTCAACCTAACCCCTCCCCATATACCTCCACCTAACCCCTCTCCCTAAATATAAATCTAACCCCTATCCATATACCTCCACCGCCACCTAACCCTTCTCCCTAAATCTCAACCTAATCCCTCTACATATACCTCCACCTAACCCCTCTTCCGTAAATCTCAACCTAACTCCTCGTTATATACCTCCACCTAACCCCTTTCCCTAAATCTCAACCTAACCCGCTCCATATACCTCTACCTAACCCCTCTCCCTAAATCTCAACCTAACCCCTCTCCATGTACCTCCACCTGCACCTAACCCCTCTCCATTGGACCCCGGCGGCACTTTGAGAGACAAACAAACACAAGGGAGCACCGGCCTAGTGCATTATCCTTTAAAAAGGTTTATTAAAATAATGAAATAAAAATACTCACAAACGAGTTCTTGAGAAAAGCATATCAGACAAGATATAAAGTCCTCAGCATCAAGATCGGGAAAGAGTCGTCCCCCGAAGCTGTATAGGCTTACGCGTTTCGAGGCTTCGCCTCTTCTTCGGAGGCTAAAAAGCATGTCTACACCTATCTTAGCACTTTGAGAGAGGCGGAAAATAAACACCCAAGATTTTCCAATTTCTCCATTGTCTCACAGAATTTTTATGTTTAAGTTTGAATGTAGTGATGCAATCACTTTCTGATATTTGTAAAATTTCAGATACAATTTAGTTTTCCAGTTGTGAGTTCATGGTACACCATCGGATCTGCGACAGGTGTTGAGGCTGCTGATTGAAAAAAAGTATCAGAATTCAAGAAACTTGTCTCTGTGTACCAATCTCAGGGGGTCATTTTGGCACCTTAAATGTAAAATGAGTTAAGTTTATCGAAGTGTCACCGTATTGCAAAGGTGGGGGACTCGAGTCACATGACTTGACTTAAGTCAGACTTAAGTCACCAGTTTGAGGACTTGAGCCTTGCTTGACTAAAATTAATAAAAGACTCGACTTGACTTGGTTTTCAGGACTTGAGACTTGACTTTGACTTGAGACATATGACTCGAAATTACTTTACTTTTTTAAGTTATTAAATATTTGCATTTTCTCAAGATGTGTTAAAGCAAAATTAATGTGATGTTATGTTTCTGACACCACAGTCACTTAAAACACCTCAGTGTGTTCTGATTTTTAGGACACTGGCTGTTTCACAATGGACTTAACATGTTTTTAGTGACTGTGGCTGTTGATGACCGGACGAACGATTTTGAGCTGTTTGGGCATTCAAAGTGTTTCTTTAATATGCCAAGAAAAAAGCACTAAGCAGTTTTGTTAATGTTGAAAATAAAACAAAACCTTTCCTGACCACTGACTTTTAACTGATTTAAAGGTGAAAATTGGGGTAGATCGGTATTTTGACTTGATTTGTGACTTGACCAAAATAAATGACTTGACTTGACTTGCTTGACTTCTAGCAGGGACTCGACTTGACTTGCCTGCTTTTCTCCACAGTATCTTGGGACTTGCTTGAGACTTGAAGGTTAAGACTTGAGACTTGCTTGGGACTTGCACATGTGACTTACTCCCATGTCTGCCGTATTGTATAGAAATCGTCACCAAGCAGTTATATTTGGGCTCCTCTGGCCTTGGGGCTCAGTTGGTTTTCCGGTGTTTAGTTAGGGATTATGACTCAGTTGTACACGGGGTGGGGTATCTCACTCCCAGCTGTCTGAAGTCCTGTGGGTTCGGCTGAGGACACCAGGCCGGTTACGCCAGGCAAATTGTGATCCTGAGAGCAGCAGGGGTAGACAGGTTTGGCACGGCACACATGTTTATCTTACGGTTTGGAAGGGACCACCAAAGTTGTGTGATTTGCAGTCAGAAGAGCCCTCAGATAGAAGATTTGTTTATTAAAACTTTCCATTGTTAGTGCTTCTTCCCTCCATTGTCCTGGAGGATTGGATAACTGGAACCCAACCATTACCCTACTGAGTATTGTTTCCAATAGTATGGCGGAGATGTTTGGATGGGGGGTCTAGTTTCTGGGCTGATGGCTTCTACACACCAAAGGATCTCCACAGCTTATGGGGTTTCTGAGGCAACTAAATGGATTTGAGACTAAAGTGTCACACCATGGGTTGATAGTCCAAGTACTGTATAAAGTTTGCATAGCCATTCATCCAGTGAATCTGCAAGTACAATCGTTCTGTGCTAACTGGGCAAAAACAAATATTCTTTAGGCTCCTTTCACACTTGGAGTCCGTCGGCGGACTCCGTTTTTCTCAGCGGAGGATCGATCCGCCAATCCCCCGCTGAGCAGGCAGATGGCAGCTCTGTCTCCGTGCTGTGTGCGGAGACAGAGCTGTCAGGTCCCCGCTGTTCTCTATGGGGGAATCGGATGAGAATGGACCGCCTGTCTGTTCTCATCCGATTCCATCCGATCCGCTGGACGGATGGAAAATAGGGTATCCATCCGTCCAGATTTGACGGACCGGATCGGATGTCATAGAGATGCATGGGGCATCCGTTCAGATCCGCCTGAAAAACTGACAGGCGGATCTGAACGGTCCGCAAGTGTGAAAGGGGCCTTAGGCTATATTCTTTTCTAAACAAATGTTCTTTTATTACTAGCAGTAGTAAAATACTGCATCATGGCCACTAGATGAAGCTGAGGAGCATAGTGAATACATACGTATGATAAAATGTAACAAATCTAGAGTACACTAGAGGGAATTAGCAAATAAATGTAACCATTGGCTAGATTAGGAATCTCTAGAATTATTACAATGTATCCTATGTTACTAAAACATGCTGTATGTGTTGCTTATGCTCATCTGCTCCATCTAGTGGCCAAAATGCAATATTTTACTACTGCCTTTAATAAAGAACATTCGTTCAGAAAAGGAAATAGCACTAAAGCTGGCCATAGACTGTTTAAAACTCTGCCTGTTCAGCAGGGACCGGCCAAAATTTGAACCATGTATGGGCAGGCTGAACAATCAACTTAGGTACATCAAGCCTGTCGGATTTTACATGTGATTATTGCTAGCAGCTATTATAGCCACTAGCAGTAATCACTGTGTTGTGCCGTTCCGGGGGAATCAAGATGGGGTTGATGGGGGAATCAAGCGATTTTCTTTCCAGCTACCTGTGGTTGCAGGAAAGAAATTTGCTTAATTTATGGCGGGCTTTAACCACTTGCCAACCGCCCACTGTAGTTTTACTGCAGCAGGCTGGCTCGGCTGCGTGAAATGACGTAGTGCAACGCCAGTCACACGCGCAGCGGGGATGGCGATGCATGGGGCGGGCGGCTGCGATTGCAGCTGGGACACCCGAGATCGCTCCCCGCTGATAGAGAAGGACGGTCTGCATTTGTAAACACAGCCAACCGTTCTTCTCTCTGAAATGATCACAGAGCGCCTGTAATCCTTCTATATAGGATCACAGGTCTCTATGGTAATTTCACAAGACCCCCCCCCCCCACAGTTAGTAAACACTCCCCTAGGCTTACATTTAACCCTTTGACCACACAACTAGGTTAACCCCTTCCCTGCCAGTGTCATTATTACAGTAACAGTGCATATTTTTAGCACTGATTACTGTCACTGGTCCCTCAACAAAAGTGTCAAAAAGGTCAGTTAGGGGTCCGATCTGTCCGCCGCAATGTCGCAGTCCTGCTAAAAATCGCAGATCGCCGCCATTACTAGTAAAAATAAATAAATAAAAATGACATAAATCTTTCCCCTAGTTTGTAGAATAGATTTACCAAAACTATGCAAAATTGGGGACCTACCTAATCTATCCAATCAATGTGTTTCCAGTCAGGCAGACCCTTGCACAATTTAGTTGTTAGTAGATCTAAATTAAATTGTGCAATCAGATTGTAATTTCATTTTTTTAATAAATAGACCCCTATGGTTTTCGCATTGGACATTTAAAAGACACAATGCATACACGAAAGACAAGCAATGGTTAAAATAATTAAAATGAATAAATGATATAGAACATTGTTCAGAAATCAGAATAATTAAAAGATGTGATTGTAACAAATAAAGAAGTAAGTAGACACCGGCTGAGAAATTTAATTGGCTAAAAAATCACTAATTAATAAGATAGAGATATATAATTTTGAAAACTGCGAAAAATAATAAGAATTTAACATAAGAGGTGGCTCTAATTCACCCCCTATTTACCATTTTTGTAATTCATCTAATCGCATAATCCTAATTTCCCAATTTGTTTTTATGATCGATAAGATTTTCGTTATTAAATGTGCATTGATTACTCATGATCTTTATGCCAGATAGACGTTATTATGTATTGTCTTGTCTATAATATTATACATGTTTCAAAGTTTTGTTTTTACCAATAAGTACATTGATTATTGATTTATTTAGCCATTCTATTCATATTCTAACCAGTTTTTATATCATTTACATTTAATTTGAATCTTATTCATGATTTTATTATCAGATCTCTGTTACTATTGTTACAATTATGATCATGTTGATATAACTAATTTATATTATGAATAAATATCCTGCAACTTAACCACTTGCCGCCCGCCGCCCGACTATATACGGCGGCGGTCAGCCCCTCCCAGGCAAAGTGACGTACTGTTACGTCACTAGCCTGGGAGCGAATAGGGGGTGAGCGCGCACCGCCGGAGGCGCGCTCCCGCCCCTGCTCGTATCAGAGGAAGCCCGCGCGTGTGACCGGCGGACCCGATGTCCGCCGGTCACTCACGATCGTCGGGCAGAGAGGGAGAAAGGCAGGCGGCTAGTGTAAACAAAGCCGCCTGTCATTCTCCCCTGTGTAAAAACACAGATCACTCGGTCCTGCTATGTAGGACCGTTGATCTGTGCTATTACACCACTAGCCACATCCAATGACAGTTAGAAGCACGCCCCTAGGGACAGACTTAACCCCTCCCTCTCCAATAAAGTTAACCCCTTCCCTCCCAGTGTCATTTTTACAGTAACAGTGCATATGTACAGCACTGATTACTGTAGTAATGTCACTGGTACCCCCAAAAGTGTCAAAAATGTCAGTCAAGGGTCCGATCTGTCCGCCGCAATGTCGCAGTACCGCAAAAAAAATCGCAGATCGCCGCCATTACGCGTTAAAAAAAAAAACAACAAAAATGACATAAATCTTTCCCTTAGTTAGTAAACGCAATAACTTTTGCGCAAACCAATCAAAATTTTTTTTTACCAAACATATGTAGCAGAAAACAAATTGGCCAAAAATTTAAAAAAATTTAGATTTTTACATTTTTTTGGGGGGAATTTCATATAAAAAAAATGTGAAAAATATTGTTATTTTTGCAAAATTGTCGCTCTTTTTTTGTTTTTAGCGCATGATCAAAAATCGCACAGGTGATCAAATACCACCAAAAGAAAGCTCTGTTTGTGGGGGAAAAAAAGGACGTCAAATTCGTTTGGGTACAGCGCCGCACGACCGCACAATTGTCCGTTAAATTCACGAAGTGCCGAATCGCAAAATACCCCCTGGTCAGGAAAGGGGTAAAATCTTCCGGGGGTTAAGTGGTTAATGGACTCTTACCAGAATCAATGGACTCTATTACGGAGTCAAATTGGCCTACAAGCAGTTTCCTGTTATACGATGCTAGGACCCATATCGTTTAATCAGATGCTCTTGATATCTCCGATTCATCATTGGTATATTAGATATACATGGCAACAGCAGTGATGCAGAATTCCTCCATGAAATCAAAATAGAAATGCCCACATAGTGTGAATCTGTAAAACACTTTTAATAAAAGTAAATGTAAAACGATTCGCATGATTCACGCTGAACATAAAGGGCACCTTCGCTGACGTCAGTTATGATGAAACGCAGTGGGCGGAGCTAACGCACATGACGTTGCCGCGCCTGTTCAAATTGTTTGTAATACCTGGAATCACTTGCTTTATCACTTGGGAATGTCCTTTATGTACAGCGCTGCTTTTATGACTCGCATCTAAGTATTTTTACATTTTCTTTTAATGAAAGTGTTCTCGTTTTTTAATGCTTTGCTTTATGTATCGATTGTGTTCTATTTATAACTATTGTGAAACCTGAAAATGATATCTATTTATTTATCCCTTTTTGTTATATTGATGAAGGGGGTAAGTTCTGGCCTAGAAACGTGTTGGCTCTTTTGTACAGCCTTCTACTTGGAATAAATTTATATCTTGGACTTTTAACCCTGGGGACTGGCATTTCACTCTCAAATCAATGTTTTCCCATTTTGCTGGAGTCTGTCTCTGCAAAGAATGGGATATAAGAAATAACGGACAGGAAGTCATCTTTGCGCTGGAAATGTTGGTCCCCCATGGAGCCGACAGTCACGGCACGGAGCTCTGAAGGAACGGCACCAGCGGCCGTTCCTTCAGAGCGCATACGCCAGTGACGTCACTGGCTGCATGCAATGTAAATATCTCCTAAACGGTACATGTTTAGGAGATATTTACAGTACCTATAGGTAAGTCTTATCATAGGCTTATCTATAGGTACAAGTTGCAGAGGAGGGTTTACTTCCTCTTTAAAGTCACATAAGGACTCTCTCACGCCATATATGCATTTAATCACTCACAATTTTATGCGTTGGCACGCGTTCCCTTCATCATCCCACTCATTTTGGGTGAGCAGCCAATGTATCTCAATGCTCAAAGAAAAGCAGCTTTTTACATCACAGAATTGTCGTCTGCGGCGTACTATATAGCACAGGTGTAATTTTGTATACCATACACATGCGTTGGGGTGCAAGTAAAGCAGAACTCCGGGCACACATCTAAACACAGATGAATTACATACAGTGCCTTGAAAAAGTATTCATACCCCTTGAAATTTTCCACATTTTGTCATGTTACAGTCAAAAATGTAAATGTGTTTTATTGAGATTTTATGTGATAGACCAGTACAAAGTGACACAGAATTGTGAAGTGTAAAGAAAATGATAAATGGTTTTCAAAATTTGTTTACAAATACATTTCTAAAAAAAAAGTGTGGTTTGCATTTGTATTCAGCCCCCTTAACTCTAATACCCCTAACTAAATTAGGGGAGCCGATTGCCTTCAGAAGTCACCTAATTAGTAATTATAGTCCACCTGTGTGTAATTTAATTTCAGTATAAATACAGCTGTTCTGTGAAGCCCTCAGAGGTTTGTTAGAGAACCTTAGTGAACAAACAGCATCATGAAGGCCAAGTAACACACCAGACAGGTCAGGGTTAAAGTTGTGGAGAAGTTTAAAGTAATTGTAAAGACTAGTTTTTTGTTTTTCTTTTTTTGCTTAAAAATAACAAACATGTTATACTTACCTGCCCTGTGTAAGGCTACGTTGACATCTTGGCGTTGCTATTTACAGGTGTTTTAGGTGTTTAGGCATATTTTAGGTGTTTTTTCAGGCGTTTTTACAGGTGTTTTTGTGCAGGCGTTTTTAGGTTGACTAGTAACCAATGGAAAAAAATAAAAACACCTGTAATCTGCCCAAAAAGAAGCTCATGTCATTTTTTGAGCATTGGGCGTTTTGCTTAAGGCTAAGTTCACATGTAATCGTTTGGGGCGTTTTTGGGGAGTTTTTCTGCTCTAGGATCAGCTCAAAAAATGCCCAGCAAGACAAATCCTATTCATTTCAATGGCCCCTGTTCACATCTGAGCGTTTTGATGTTTTAAGCAAAACGCCCAATGCTCAAGAAAGTACATGAGCTTCTTTTTGGGCAGATTACAGGCGTTTTTATTTTTTTCCATTGGTTACTAGTCAACCTAAAAATGCCTGCACAAAAACGCCTGTAAAAACGCCTGAAAAAACGCCCATAAAAAGGCCTGAAAAAACGCCTGTAAATAGCAACGCCAAGATGTGAACGTAGTCTAAAACGTCAAAATGCTCAGATGTTAACAAGGGCCATTGAAATGAATAGGATTTGTCTTGTTGGGCGTTTTTTGAGCTGATCCTAGAGCAGAAAAATTCCCCAAAAATGCCCCAAAACGCCTACATGTGAACTTAGCCTAATAGTTTTGTGCAGAGCAGCCCAGATTCTCCTCTTCTCGGGTCCCTCTTCAGCTCTCCTGGCCCCTCCCTTCTGATGAGGGCCCCCACAGCAAGCAGCTTGCTATAGGGGCACCTGAGCCGCAGCTCCGTGTGTCCATTCAGACACAGAGCATGGCTAGGCCCCGCCCCCTCTCTCCTCATTGGCGAGCTGACTTTGATTGACAGCAGCAGGAGCCAATGGCTCTCTGTTGCTGTGTCAGCCAATAAGGAGGAGAGTCTCTCCTGCAACATCGCTGGATTGAGATGGGCTCAGGTAAGTATTAGGGGAGCTGAGGGGGGCTGCTACACACAGAAGGTTTTTTATCTAAATGCATAGAATGCATTAGTGATTGTAAAATCTTGTTTGTTTTTTTTTATTATAAATAACAAACATGTTATACTTACCTCCTCTGTGCAGTTGGTTTTGCACAGGGCAGCCCGGATCTTCCTCTTCTCTTCTGTGAATACAAATGCACGCCACGCTTTTCACATATTTATTTGTAAAAAAAATTGAAAATCATTTATCATTTTCCTTCCACTTCACAATTATGTGCCACTTTGTGTTGGTCTATCGCATAAAATCCCAATAAAATACATTTATGTTTTTGGGGCTGTAACATGACAAAATGTGTAAAATTTCAAGGGGTATGAATACTTTTTCAAGGCACTGTACATGGAGTCTAATTTACCTGCAAATGATTTAAAGTTCTGTCCATCCAGTCCTGAGATTTACACAGCACAGCCCTGTCTGGCAGAGCAGGAGACCTACAGGGCTTGTCCCATCCCCAGCCTATTATTGGACAATGAGACTGATGAGCTCTCTGTCACTCTGCTGTCTTCTCCTATCAGCATGCTCTTTGTTAGCACATATGCACCACAGCACAACGTTTTGGCTTATTGCACTGCTTCCCATTCTGCGTCACTATACTCAGAATCAAGAAATGAGGGCAAACTGTTACCCTATTTCTCTAGCATGCTAGGGGGCACTGTGTGCCCCTGCCAGCCTTGACACCCTGATCTAACAAAGATCTAACCAACTGCATATGTTTTGTTAAAAAATTTTGATATGGGGGGGCTAACACGGCTGAGGTGAATGGGATTTGTGGTTCTTCAGTATTTCTAGATCTGTAGAAAGCCCTCATCACAAAGAGCTTGTCATATACAGATGAGCTGGTCTATTGTGCCACCTGCTGGAATGTAATAGCAGCGCAGCTCCCTCCCAGGTATTATTCTCGAGTGCATTTTTAGTGGTTTTTGCGTTTTGCAGAAATGCACTACAGTCCATTTAACATGGTTTCCTATTGGTCACAATCTGTAGTGCAAATCTGTAAAATGCAAAAAGCACTAAAAATGCATAGGTGTGAATCAGGCCTTACTGCAGATACTTGCCTGCTTTTGGTTTGTAGATCCTGAGAGCCCACCTGGGTTCACTGAGTTTTCTCTGTAATAACTTGTGCCCTGCTATTCCTTTGGTTATATAGCTCTCTGTGCTTCACCAGGAAAAAAAGAAACCACTGGTACAGAAAACTTAAAGAGGTTGTAAACTCGTATAAATTTTTTTTTTTTTTTTACACCCTGCAAAAGAAAGACATAATGAGCTAGTATGCATCGCATAGTAGCTCATTATGCAATACTTACCTCAGAACGAGCCCCCGCCGTGCCGCTCACTCACCTCTATGACGGGCGACATGTCTAGTCGCCCGTCTTCCGGGATCGCGGCATCCGGCCATCTGATTGGCCGGAGCCGCGGTGACGTCACTCCCGCGCACGCGCGCGGGAGCCGACAGTCACGGCACAGGGCTCTGAAGGAACGGCACGATCGGCCGTTCCTTCAGAGCGCATGCACCAGTGACGTCACTGGCGACATGTAAGGTAAATATCTCCTAAACGGTACATGTTTAGGAGATATTTACAGTACCTATAGGTAAGCCTTATCATAGGCTTGCCTATAGGTACAAGTTGTAGAGGAGGGTTTACTTCCTCTTTAAGGGTATTCCAGGGGGGGATAACATATTCTAAACAGCAGCTTGTCTGTAATCAGGATTTTCTGTAGACATCTGTGTGAAATTTAGAGCACATTTTGCAGGAATGGTGGAAACCTCTTATAATGGGCACAGCAGGTGTACAGACATGGGAAATCAACACAGGGATGGTGGGGACCCCTCATATAGGAAACAGCAGGTGTACAGACCTGGAAACGCAACACAGGGATGGTGGGAACCCCTTATTTATAGGGAACAGCAGGTGTACAGACCCAGGAACTCAACACAGGGATGGTGGGAACCCCTCATATAGGGAACAACAGGTGTACAGACCCAGGAACTCAACACAGGGATGGTGTGAATCACTCATAATGGGCACAGCAGGTGTGCAGACCTGGGAACTTAGTGGAGGGATGGTGGCATCCCCTCATAATGGGCTCAGCGGGTGCACATACCCCGGAACTCAGCGCAGGGATGGTGGAAACCCGTCATAATGGGAACAACAGGTGTACAAACCCAGGAACTCAGCACAGGGATGGTGGGAACTCCTCATAATGGGCACAGCAGGTGTACAGACCCGGGAACTCAGCACAGGGATGGTGGGAACCCCTCATAATGGGCACAGCAGGTGTACAGACATGGAAACTCAACACAGGGATGGTAGAACCCCTAATAATGAGCACAGCAAGTGTACAGACCCAGGAACTCAACATAGGGATAGTAGGACCCCTCATAATTAGCACAGCAGATTTACAGACCAAGGAACTCAACACAGGTTTGGTGGGAACTCCTCATAATGGGCACAGCAGGTGTACAGACCCAGAAACTCAGCACAGGGATGGTGGGATCCCTCATAATGGGCACAGGGGGTGTACAGACCCGGGAACTCCGCACAGGGGTGGTGGGAACTCATAATGGACACAGCAGGTGTCAAAATATTTCCTTTCTTTCTCATCTGCAGGACTATGAGTACCCACTGCACCCCCATAACACCAACTACCAGAAGAATGATCGCTGCCCCCCACCGCCACAAACCCTTCCTGATCGGGCCTGTGAGGTGCTGAGCTGCCGCTCCGACTCCGAGTGCGAGAGACACAAGCGCTGCTGCTTCAATGGATGCATCTACGCCTGCCTGGAGTCCGTCCAGCCTCCACCAGGTATGAGGGTGACCACCACTAGAAATTTTACAGAAACAACAAAGGGTGGGTCGGGCAGAGGGTTAGCAAGCACAGGCAGAAGTGCTTAGGGTTAACCCTAACCCTTGTTAATTTGTTCCACTAATCTCTGACATCTTCTTTGTAGCCACTTCCTGCTTTAGGGTGGGTTTCCTGATGGTGACAACAGTGAGCCATGCCTGTATATTGTGGTTTATGACCTCTTGTAATCTCCCTTGGAAGACCGTTTGACGGAGTGACAATGAAGGAGCACATCTAGGAGACAGAATGTTGTCACCCTATAACAGAAAGTGCCTGAACAAGGACCTTCATGGCAGGATCACCAGGGATTATTTTAATGAAAGCAGCAGATTTAAAAATATTGAAAATGACTCCTTAAATTAAATAAACATGCTAAAGCTCGTAGAAGATTTTACAGATTGGGGTATATATATATATATATATATATATATATATATATACACTGTTCAAAAAAATTAAAGGAACACTTTGAAAACGCATCAGATCTGAATGGGGAAAAATCTCATGCTGGATATCTATACTGGTATGGACTGGATAATGTGTTAGGAATGAAAGGATGCCACATTGTTTGATGGAATTGAAAATTATCACCCTACAGAGGGCTGAATTCAAAGACACCCCAAAAATCAAAGTGAAAAAATGATGCAGTAGGCTAGTCCGTTTTGCTGAATTTTTTTTTGCAACAACTCAGAATGATACTCAGTAGTTTGTATGGCCCCCATGTGCTTGTTTGCATGTCTGACAATGTCAGGGCATGCTCCTAATGAGATGACGGATGGTATTCTGGGGTATTTCCTCTCTGATCTGGACCAGGACATCACTGAGCTCCTGAACAGATTGAGATGCAACCTGTTGGCATCAGATGGACTGAAACATAATGTCCCAGAGGTGTTCTATTATATTTAGGTCAGGCGAGCATAGGGGCCATTCAATGGTATCAATTTCTTCATCCTCCAGGAACTGACTGCATACTCTCGCCACATGAGGCTGGGCATTGTCGTGCACCAGGAGCAACCCAGGACCCATTGCACAAGCGTAGAGTGTGGAAATGGGTCCAAGGATTTCATCCCGATACCTAATGGCAGTCAGGGTGCCATTGTCTAGAATGTAGAGGTCTGTTTGTCCCTCCATCGATATGCCTCCCCAGACCATCACTGACCCACCACCAAACGATTAATGCTGAATGATGTTACAGGCAGCATAACATTCTCCACACCATCTCCAGACACTTTCACATCTATCACATGTGCTTAGGGTGAACCTGTGAAAAGCGCAGGGTGCCAGTGGCAGACCTGCCAATTCTGGTTTTCAATGGCAAATGCCAATCGAGCTCCATGGTGCCGAGCAGTGAGCACAGAGCCCTCAGGCCACCCTCATGAATTCTGTTTCTGATTGTCTGCTCAGAGACATTCACACCAGTGGCCTGCTGGAGGTCATTTTGTAGAGCTCTGGCAGTGCTCATCCTGTTCCTCCATGCACAAAGGAGCAGATACCGGTCCTGCTGATGGGTTAAGGACCTTCTACAGTCCTGTCCAGCTCTCCTAGAGTAACCGCCTGTCTCCTGCAATCTCCTCCATGCTCTTGAGACTGTTCTGGGAGACCCAGCAAATCTTCTGGCAATGGCATGTATTGATGTGCCATCCTGGAGGAGTTGGACTGCCTGTGCAACCTCTATAGGGTCCGGGTATCTCCTCATGCTACCAGTAGTGACACTGACCCTAGCCAAATGCAAAACTAGTGGAAAACCGTCAGAAAAGATGAGTAGGGAAAAAAATGTCTGTAGTGGCCTTTACCTGTAAAACCATTCCTGTTTTGGAAGTTGTCTCATTGTTGTCCATCTAGTGCACCTGTTTTTATTTTTATTAACACCAAAGCAGCTGAAACTTATTCTCAACCCCCTCTGCTACTTAATTGACCAGATCAATATCCAAGAAGTTTAATTGACCTGATGCTATACTCAGATTAAAAAATGCTCCTTTCATTTGAGCAGTGTATATATATATATATATATATATATATATATAGGTCTCTATGAGTGCACGCTTTTCACCAATTTCTGTTACATTTTTCTTTCTGTCTGCGTTCAGTGCTGGATTGGTTGGTGCAGCCGAAGCCTCGCTGGTTGGGTGGGAACGGCTGGTTACTGGATGGACCAGAGGAAGTCTTGCAAGGTACAAACCTTTAAAGTCATATTAAAGCGCAAATGTTTATAAAAAAAAAAAATAATAGCCTTTTGTCCAGCTAATCTGCCTGTACATTCGTTCTGTGCATACTTGAGAGAAACCAATGTTATTTAGGCAATTTTCTTTTCTGTATGAATGGCCACTAGGCGTCAGACTTTCATTGAGTGTAGTACTAGCTCCTTGCCACTATAGGCGCTTTTCCACTGCATGGTACGGCTCGGTTTGGCGCTTTTCCACTGCATGGTACCGCATGGTACGTGTTAGAACGGTTCGGTACGGTTTGGTACAGCGGCGCTTTTCCACTACATGGTACGGCTTGGTATGGCTCGCTTAAACAGTACCACCTCGGTTGGGGTTCCAAGCGGGCCGTACCTATACTATATCCCACAACCCTTTGCATGCAGCCTTGATTGTTTGTCACTACTAGCCACCGATTGGTCAGAGAATCGTAATCCCACCCACTTACTACTTTAGTGAAAAAGCAAACCTAGCCGAGTAGAGCCTATGCAGTGCTAAAATATGCCGACTCATAACACGCAGTGGAAAAGCAAACTGAGCTAAGCTGAGCCAAGCGGTGCTGAGTGGAGCCAAGCTGGTACTTGCAGTGGAAAAGTGCCATAAGTGTCCGACTTTTAATGACTGTAGTGCTCCTTCTTGGCCACTAGATGTCAGGCTTTCACTAAATATAGTACTGTGCACTCCTTTCTGGCCCCTAGGTGTCAAACTTCACTAAGTGTAGCATACCTTCCTAATCACCTCTCTCGGACTTTTTTTTGAGTGTAGTACTCCATCCTGGCCACTAGGTGTCAGACTTTACCTGAGTATAGTACAGGCGGTCCCGATGTTCCGTGAAAAAACCATACCCATAAAAATTCCATACCCTCGTCACTTCCGGTGCACCTACGTCAGCACCTACGTCAGTGAACTGCTGAGGAGCTTACTAGTGCGCATGCTCGGAGGGTAGGGAATGTTCACGGTAGCTGTTGCGGTGGTTGCATTAAAACATCTCCGCTGCAACATGAATCATCTCTGCTCCTACCCCTGTCACTTCCCTGATCTTGGCTACTAAATGTAAAAGCAGATCACGGAGCCGAGATCTCCGTGATTTAGATTTCATACACCTGCCGCCGCTTTTACATTTACTAGCCGAGATCAGGGAAGTGACAGGGATAGGAGCGGAGATGACTCATGTTGCAGCCGAGCTGTTTTAATGTAACCTTTAATGTAACCGCCGCAACAGCTGATGCGGTGTAACGTTACACACACTACCGTCAAAATTCCATACCCTCCGAGCATGCGCACTAGTAAGCTCCTCAGCTGTTCAATGACGTATCCGGAACTGTGAGCATGCGCACTGCTACGCTGCTCAGCTGTTCCATTACGTGTCTGACAGGAAGTGACGTGGGTTTGGAATTTTCACGAGGTATGGTTTTCTAACGTTACACCGGGTTACAAACATCTGACTTACAAAGGACCCCTACTTACGAACAGAGAGACAACGGGAAGTGAGAGGAAATCTAGCATTAGGAAGGGAAATTCACTCCTGTAAGAGTTCTAATGAGAAAAAGGCGTCTCCACTGAAGCTCTATCACTAATCCTTGTTTCTATAACAACCCAAAATTTTCAAAATCCAGTTGTCATAGGGAGAGAAAGTGAGGTGAAATCTTCTGAACAGGGGGAGAGACAGCAAAACAAATGGTACAGGGGTGTTAACCCCTCCCTATGCTATCCAAAAAAACGTAAAAATTATTATTTTGGCTGGAGCTAAATGTAAAAAATTTACCTGTTCTGACTTACAAACAAATTTGACTTAAGAACAATCCTACAGTCCCTATCTTGTTTGTAACCCGGTGGGACCACCTTTACTCCTTCCAGCTACTAGATGTCAGACCTTTCATGACTGTAGTGCTCCTTCTTGGCCACTAGGTATCAGACTTTCACTAAATATAGTACTCACTACTCCTTCCTAGCCACTAGGTGTCAAACTTTCGCTAAGTGTAGCATGTCTTCCTAGCCACCAGCTGTCAGACTTTTCCAGAGTGTATTAATCCTTCCTGGCCACTAGGTGTCAGACTTTCACTAAATGTAGTACTCCCTACTCCTTCCTAGCCACTAGGTGTCAAACTTTCGCTAACTGTAGCACTCCTTCCTACTAGTAATCAGTGGCGGCTGGTCATACGGGGTGCAGGGGCGCCACCCCCCCCCCCCCCATCCATGCGTCCAGCCCCCTAATCTACATGCGGGGCGCCGGACGCATGGAATTCAATGGGGCTTTTTTTTTTTTTTGAGCCTTGTGATTAGAGCCAGAGGCTTTCACAGGCTAAAAAAAAGGGTGGGCTCTGGGCGCAGAGCAGTGCACCCTGAGCCCACCCAGTTGTGTGACAATAGCGAATGAAAATTTGCTATTGTCACACGGATCTTCCTCCTGGCCAATCAGGAAGCGGGTTTTGAGACCCATTTCCCGATTGGCTAAAAGGAGAAGCCATGCTATTGGGCATGGAGGAGGAAGGAGGAGATGCAGAAGATAGGGAAGAAGCCGAAGCTGCCGCCGCCTGCGGCTGAATCCAGGCAGGGTGAGTGAGCGGGGGGGGGGATCCTGTATGTCCTCTCTGCCCTCTCCTCTCCTGACTCCCCCGTCTCCCTGTGGTGGGGGTAGGGTGTGCGGCCTGGTGTGGTCTGGGGGGGGGGGGTATGGTGCGATCGGTCTGATGCCCCCCCCCCCCCCCTTCCATGCCCATGGAGCTCCAGCCGCCACTGCTAGTAATCCATCCTGGACACTAGGTGTCAGACTTCTCTTAAGTGTAGTACTCCTTCCAACCACTAGATGTCAGACTTTTCCTGAGTGTAGTGCTCCCTCTTGGCCACTAGGTGTCTGACTTTCACTGAGTGTGGTACCTGTTGCCAGTCATAAGGGCTCAGTCACTTGGCATTCTCTGTGTTTCCACTGACAGCTGAAGCCTGCAGCACCACTGAAGATGGGGACGAGCCTCTCCACTGCCCTACAGGATACGAATGTCACATAATTAACCCTGGCAGCCCAGCAGAGGGCATCCCGAATCGAGGGCAGTGCATCAAGCAAAGAGGAAATTCAGGTGAGTGAAACTTCCAGAATTCCTCACGCTACAACTTCACAGAGAGATGTCCCAATTCACCACAGACCTGACACAGATTTCCTCTCATGTGTACTTTATTCCAGATGGGAGAAACCTGAGGCTGAAATATCCCAAAGAATATCATGGTAAGTCACTTCTCTGGATCGGAGAAATTAATGCGGGGGTATCCTTTATACTGATCCCTGTGTGTAACCCTCCCCACCCCACCCCATGCACACATCTTAAGCTGAAAAGTTCAGGTCTCAGTCCATGTTCCCCCTGGTTGTCAGGAAACCCCCATAGAAATCTGTAAGGTGACAACAACATGTAAGATAATAAGGGGAACAGTGATCTGATCACACCCACCTGTCCCTGAACCAGAGAACCTAATGTATACAGTATAGATATCTATACATTTTATTTTATTTTTTTAAATCAGAGAGAGACAGTCTTAAAGCCAACAGCTTCTAGTGTGCGCTCTTAGGAAAGAGTGCTTTGTGAATTCTGCACTATAGATGTGCCCTACATCAAATCCTTCCTTCCACAACAAACATTATACAGATCAGGATCTCCAAACCTTTCAGTATGCGGGTCACTTTGTGCATTTTACAAATATTTGTGGGCTGAAAATAAATATTATAAAGAGCCTCCCCTTATATCCAGGAATGCCAGTAAGAGTTCCCCCATACATCTAGGAGTGGCCAACAGAGCTCCCCCCCTTTAATCCAGGAGTACCCATCTAAGACCCCCTTACTTCCAGGATTGTTCATCAGAGTCCCCTTATATCCAAGAGTGTCCTTTAGAGTCCCCCTATATCCAGGAGTGTCCAACAGAGTCCCCTTATATCCAGGAGTGCTCATCAGACTCCCCCTTTTCATCTGGAAGTGCCCATCAGGAGGACTGGGGGAGGGTCATGGCCAGCTGGCTGGCAGTGGATGTGTCAGTGCTGGGGTATCTTTATGGCCAGATCAAATCATGTAGTGGGCTGGATGTGGCCATCGGGCCATTGTTTGGAGACCACAATATAGATAAATAGAGATAAATAACATGTATAATCTTTGTTTTGCAAAGAAATGTTTGACGTAGGGCACACCTATGATGCAGGATTCACAAAGCACTCTGGGTTTCCTAAAACTATACATCGGTAGCTGTTTGCTTTCAGACTGTCTTTCTCTGATTGAAACTTCAGAATGAGCTGTACAAAGGGATTGTGGGGGGGGGGGGGGCATTAGAGTGTGTGTAAGCTATTCCGGTACAAGGACTAATGTGGCTGACTCAATGTTCTCTGTGCAGCGCTGTGTTATATGTCAGAGCTATATACAGCAGGAAAAAAAAATTGGACCCATAGTTACATAGTAGGTAAGGTTGAGTAAAGTCAATAGTCCATCCATTTCATCCTGTGTAGGTGTATGTGTGTAAGTGGCAGTATTGATAATCATTTCCCATATCCCTGTTTGTTGTGTTCTTTAAGATGCATGTCCAAGAGTCTTCTAAAATTATCAATACTCCCTGCTGACACCACCAATTGTGAAAGAGAGTTCCACATCCTGACAGTGAAAACCCCCCTGCGCATAGTTACATAATATGTCACAGTTTTTCTAGGTAAATATATTTCTAAAGGTACTATTGAGATTACATTTTCACCACATGCCGGTAACAACCCATTTAATCCATACATACAAAGAAACCAAAACAAATACATTCAGAAATGAAGTTATGTGTAATACAATGGAATGACACAGGGAAAAGTGCTGAAAACGCTAACTGAAATTTATTTAATATTGGTACAAAATCCTTTGTTGGTAATGACACCTTCAAGATGCCTCCTGTATGCAGAAACTAGTCGAATGCGTTGCTCAGGTGTGATTTTGGCCCATTCTTCCACACAAACAATCTTCAAATCTTGAGGGTTCCATGGGCCTCTTCTATGATCTCTGATCTTTAGTTCTTTCCAAAGATTTTCTATTGGATTCAAGTCAGGTGATTGGCTGGGCCATTCTAGCAGCTTTAGTTTCTTTCTTTGAAACCAATTGAGAGTTTCCTTGGCTTTGTGTTTGGGATCATTGTCTTGCTGAAATGTCCAGCCTTGTTTTATCTCCATCATCCTGGTAGATGGCAGCAGAATTTTATCAAGAATGTCTTGGTACACTTTTCCATTCATCTTTCCTTCAATGATATGAAGTTTGCCAGTACCGTATGCTGAAAAACAGCCCCACACCATGATGTTCCCACCTCCAAACTTGAATGTTGGTATGAGGGTGTTTTTGGGGTGATGTGCCATTTGACCTACAAACATGGTGTGTATTATGGCATCCATTATGGCACGTTCAATGTTGGTCTCATCTGACCAGACTATATTCTCCCAGTATTTCACGTGCTTGTCTAAATGTTGTGCAGCAAACTTTAAATGAGCTTCAACATGCTTTTTCTTCAGCAATGGAGTCTTGCGTGATGAGCGTGCATACAGGTTATGGTGGGTGAGCGCATTACTTATTGTTTTTTTTTTAAACAATTGTACCTGCTAATTCACCACAAATGGTCCTTGGCTCTTGGACAACTCTGCTGATAATTCTTTTCACTCCTCTGTCAGAAATCTTGTGAGGAGCACCTGGTAGTGGCTGGTTAATGGTGAAATGATGTTCTTTCCATTTCCGGATTATGACCCCAACAGTGCTCACTGGAATATTCAGAAGTTTAAAAATCCTTCTGTAACCAATGTCATCAGTGTGTTTTGCAACAATAAGGTTGCAAAGGTCTTGAGAGAGCTCTTTGCTTTTACCCATCATGAGATGTTTCTTGTGTGACACCTTGGGAATGAGACACCTTTTTATGGGCCATCAGTTGAGACTGAAACAGCTGATATTGACTTGCACTGACAAGGGGCAGGATTGCTTTCTAATTACTGATAGATTTCAGCTGGTGTCTTGGCAGTGGCGTAGCGTGGGGGGTGCAGGGGGGGCCAGCCGCACCGGGCGCAACATCTGGGGGGGGCGCATCTGCAGTGTCACTCTGTCTGTCTGACTCAGACATACACAGTTCACACACTGTCTGCGGCTGCCTCCATCTTTAGGCTGGGAGATGTCCAGAGCAGCCGCCCTATGGCTGAAAATGGCGGGTCGGGGCTGGACTGTGCCTCACCTGTCCATTGGTGTAGGGTGGGGTGGCGTTGCAAGCCAAGCCCCGCCTATGCCGCCTCTCTTCACTGCTCAGTCAGTTAAGCAGCGAGTGAGTCAGCAGCCTGGTGCTGTCACAGAGTGGGTTTTTTTTTTCTAATCACCTGATTAGAGCCAGAGGCTCTAATAGGCTTCAAAAAAGGGTGGACCCGAGCAGTGTGCCCCGAGCCCACCCATTGTGTGACAATAGCGAATTTGTGACAATAGCGAATGAAAATTCGCTATTGTCACACGGATCCTCCTCCTGGCCAATCAGGAAGCGGGTCTGAGACCTGTTTCCTGACTGGCCAAAAGGCGATCGCATGCCATTGGCCGAGGAGGAGGCGGGAGGACTCGGAGACGTGGGGAACTGAGGAAAAGCCGCCGCTGCAGGTAAGTCTCTCTGCATTGAAGGGGGCACGCTGGTCCGTCTGCATTGAAGGGGGGCACGCTGGTCTCTCTGCATTGAAAGGGGGAACGCTGGTCTCTTTGCATTGAAAGGGGGCACGCTGGTCTCTCTGCATTGAAAGGGGGCACGCTGGTCATTTTGCATTGAAAGGGGGCATGCTGGTCATTCTGCATTGAAAGGGGGCACGCTGGTCATTCTGCATTGAAAGGGGGCACGCTGGTCATTCTGCATTGAAAGGGGGCAAGCTGGTCATTCTGCATTGAAAGGGGGCACGCTGGTCACTCTGCATTGAAAGGGGGCACGCTGGTCTCTCTGCATTGAAAGGGGGCATGCTGGTCATTTTGCATTGAAAGGGGGCACGCTGATCAATCTGCATTGAAAGGGGGCATGCTGGTCATTCTGCATTGAAAGGGGGCAATGTTTGTTTTTATAACAAACAATACATGTGCTTAGGGGGTAAGGGTTTCTTTAACTAATCTAGTGGAAGAGACTTGAGTGCTAAAATCCCACGGGTTAGGGAGCGCAAATTACTTGCCTTGCCCCGGGTGCTGACAACCCACGCTACGCCACTGTGTCTTGGCGTTCCATACCTTTTTGAACCTCCCTGTCTTCATGTGTTCAATATTTTTTCCCTGTGTCATTCCATTTTATTACATATAACCTAATTTCTGAACTTTCTTGTTTTGGTTTCTTTGTATGTGTGAATTGCATGGGTTGTTATCGACGTGTAGGGAACATTTAATGTCAATAGCACCTGTAGAAGATACACTAAATTACCAAATGTATTGGGACACCTGGCTTTACATGCACATGAATGTTAAAGACATCCCAGTCTTAGTCCGTAGGGTTCAATATTGAGTTGGCCCACCCTTTGCAGCTATAACAGCTTCAACTCTTCTGGGAAGGCTGTCCACAAGGTTAAGGAGTGTGTTTATGGGAATGCTTGACCATTCTTCCAGAAGCACATTTGTGAGATCAGGCACTGGAGTGGACGAGAAGGCCTGGCTTGCAGTCTCAACTCTAATTCATCCCAAAGGTGTTCTATCTGGTTGAGGTCAGGACTGTGCAGGCCAGTCAAGTTCCTCCACCCCAAACTCGCTTATCCATTATTTATGGACCTTGTTTGATGCACTGGTTCAAATCATTTGGTGGAGGTGGGATTATGGTGCGAGGTTGTTTTTCAGGGGGGCTTTGCCTCTTAGTTCCAGTCAAGGAAACTCTTAAGGTGTCAGCATACCAAGACATTTTGGACAATTTCATGCTCCCAACTTTGTCGGAACAGTTTAGGGATGGCCCCTTCCTGTTTCAACATGACTGCCCATCAGTGCACAAAGCAAGGTGCATTAAAACATGAATGAGCGAGTTTGGCATGGAGGAACTTGACTGGCCTGCACACGGTCCTGACCTCAACCCGATAGAACACATTGGAGATGAATTAGAGCACAGACTGCTAGCCAGGCCTTCTCGTCTAACATCAGTACCTGACCTCACAAATGCGCTTCTGGAAGAATGGTCAAACATTCCCATAGACACACTCCTAAACCTTGTGGACAGCCTTCCCAGAAGAGATGAAGCTGTTATAGCTGCAAAGGATGGGCCAACTCAATATTGACCCTACGGACTAAGACTGGGATGCCATAAAAATTCATGTGTGTGTAAAGGCAGGCATCCCAATACTTTTGGTAATATAGAGTATGTACCTAGAAAAATAGTAATGTGTTCAATACATATTTTACCCCCTGTAAATGTATAATAATAGTGTGTGACCGTAGTTGGACATTAGAGTGTAAGCTCCTCTGGTGCAGAGACTTATGTGACTGGCTCAGTGTTCTATGTACAGCATTGCAGTATATACCTGTATATGAATGTATGATAACAGTGTTCTATTCTTATATTACACAATATGTGAGACGTGCTGACCTCTCTACATTTCAGGTGGAAATTATAATAACGTTGTGGTCGGAGTCGATAAACAGACCCGGAAGCACATAGGATAATGGTTGGTATTGTATTGTGTGATAATATTGTACAGCACAACGAAAATTCACAATTCACCATTTCTAGCCTTCTTATAAAAAATGCCAAATGCCTGGCTATCTGCGACTTCAATACTTTGTGTGCCAAGTAAAGTCAGAGAAAAGTCAGAGGATCAAAAAGACAGCCAAGCAACTGGCATTACCAGGAACAACAGGTTAAAGTAGAACCCTTGACAAACAGCTTAGTGTACATAAATTTGAAAGGCATATATATTTACTTTTTCCTATTTGTCTGTGGATCTGTGATTCTGCCCAGCCAGTCCTGAGAGTTACAAACCTTTCTGCTGTTTCCTGGCTCAGCTCCCTGCTCAATGGATGGAGGAGAGGATGAGGATTCACTGGAGGCCAAAGAAGTGATGCAGGAAGTTGCGCTGCTGAACCAGGAAACAAATAATTAGAAACTCTGCTTGTCACCTGTTCATCTGTGCAAAATGTCTGTAAATCACAAGGCTGTCTGTAGAGAATTACAAAAACTCAAAAAACAGTCCGCAGATTTGCAGTTCAACTGTGTATTAATTCTGATCTTACGTGTAGTACCTTCTCATAGCCAGCAGGTGTCACTATATTATTACTATTATTCTGTTCTATTTTATTTTTCCCCATAATATCTTAGAACGTGACTGTGCGGGGACATTAAAGTGTAAGCTAAAAGTGAAAACTAAATTTACCAACCAAGACACATTTTCATACTATTGTTATCATGATTAAACTCAACAAAGCCCTAACCTCCACCTAAACACACCCTCAAGCTAAGGAATGATTACACATTTAACCCATGCATTCAGCCTTTTTCCAAAAATCTGATCTTATAACAATCTAGGGGAAGTGAAAGGACAGAAAAAAAAGCTGCACACCCAAAGACTGACATATAGCATCTACGGGAACCTGATATCCTCCACGCCTTTGTCCAGGCTCCATGCCTCCACCTGTCCTTCTCAAGACCCCGATTCTTCCCAACCTCACCCAGAATGTTGTGCACCACCACCTCGACAGGAAGGACTTTTTTCCGAGTGGAAACCTGACAACGTGCATTCCACGTGAAGAAACGTACTTCTAAGCTATCTAAAAAAAATGTCTCAAAATCAAAATCCCAATGCGTCTCAAAAGACCCGTAAGACCACTCTGCATAACTCAAGCTGGAAAGGAAAGGGATACCTAGAGCCCCACCCACTTATAGACTTCTGTATTGAAGGGGCACTGAAGCAGGAAATGGTCCATCGTCTCCTCCACACCACCAAACTCCACTCTTGGACAATCGCAGTTCTTCGCACAGCCCTTCACTTATAGTCTAATATGGAACGAGAGCCAGGCCAAATACCGAAACTTTAAAAGGAGTCTCTCCAGATCAATCAAACGCAGACCCTCCCTCATACCAGGGCCTGGGCAATCACTCAAGGCCAATGGCTGGCTAAAGGCAGATTCAACAACCCTCCTCTCCAGGTTCTTCCTAGGAAGAGACTTAATTTCCTCTGCTGTCACTCACCACTGCCAAAGCATTTTCAGGCACGGAGCAACAGAAGCCAGAAGATTACCCTTTCGGACCCTCAGGCTTTTCACTGGCCTACCATTTTCCCAGCTTCGCATAAAAGGCCTAAACCAGGACTGAAAATCACCAACCCACCAAGGCAGTTCCTCTGCCAGGATATTACCAAAACTATGTTTCAAAAACCTCAGAGAAAAAAATACCACCAGGTTGACCATACCTAGGCCACCCTGGGAAGGTAGGTTACAGACCTCTTCATGAGGTTCAGGTTGTTCCTCCATAACAGCTGGAAGAAACAGCTGTAGATCTTCGCATAGAGAGACACTGGCAAAAAGCATACAAAGCTGACATACAGAAATACCGGGATCAGGTACATTTTAATCAGGTCAATCCTTTCCCTGTAAGAGAGTTTCTATTCCTTCCAGCTGGCAACCTTGGCATTGGCATCTTGTAGCCTGCTTTCCTAATTTGCAAGGTCGTAATTGCCAGGACCGAATTTGATGCCTAAAACTTACATTTCCTGCCGGGGCTCTGGGAAGGTGTCTGGAAGCTCATAGCCATCACCTTCCTCTCCCATCCAGAAAACTTCACTTTTATCCTGATTGATCTTTGAGCCAGATGCTTCAGCATACTGTTCCATCACCGAGACCACCTACTCCGCTTCCTCTGTCCCAGAGATGAAAACGAACATGTCATCAGCATAGGCCACAACCCTCGAAGGGGCTCACCAGGAATTCCCAAAGGCACCTCGCATAACGGTCCACTCTCTAACTTCCTGATGAAGGGATCGATTGAGAACACGTATAGCAGAGGACTCAAAGGACACCCTTGATGCACACCTGAGGCAACCTCAAAGGGGCGTCCAAACCAACCATTTACAAGCATGAAGCTTTCAGCCCCTCTGTACAAACCCTTTAACCAATCAAAAGCCCCCCTCAAGGTCATACTTGCCAAGAAACAGCCATAGGTACTCATGATTGACCTGATCAAGAACTTTAACCTGATCCAACTAATATACTAATAATAGTGTGTGACTGTTGGGGGGGGGGCATTAGAGTGTAAGCTCCCCTGGTGCAGAGACTGATGTCCATAGTTATGTTCTCTGTACAGCAATGCGATATATGTTAAAGCTATACACAGTACGTAAATGTGTAATACTAATAGTGTGCAACTGTTCGGGCACATTAGAGTGTAAGCTCCTCTGGTGTGGAAACTGATGTGACTGGCTCAGTGCTCTCTGTACAGCACTACAATATATGTCAGAGCTATATAAATGAACCAGCAAAAAGAAAAGCTTAATTCCCACAATGCAAAGGGAATATTTCTCGTATACAGATCTCTGCTGGTATCCAGACGCTCAGGACCTGCGCACATTGGTCACTCATTAGTCGCTGTTTGGTTTGCTAATGAGAGACAAATACACTCATTGGTCACTATTTGCTTATTGGTGGCTTATTAATCGCTAACTATGTACTTATTAGTTACTCATTAGTCGTTTATTAGTCACTCATTATTCGCTTATTGGTCGCTTATTTAGTTGCTAATTACTTATTAGTCACTCATAGATTGTCCATTAGTCACTTATTGGTCGCTTATTAGTCGCTAATTTGTCTCTCATTAGTGGCTCATTGGTCGTTCATTAGTCACTCATTAATCGCTCATTGGTTGTTCATCAGTCATTAATTAGACACTAATTAGTTACTTATTAGTCGCTCATTGGTTGTTAACTAGTCACTCCTTATTAGCTTATTTGTCACTTTTTAGTCGCTCATTGGTCATTCATTCGTCACTCATTGTTTACTTATTGGTTGCTTATTAGTCGCTAATTAGTAACTCATTAGTTGCTCATTGGTCGTTCATTAGTCACTCATTAGTTGCTCATTGGTCGTTCATCAGTCACTCATTAGTCGCTAATTAGTTATTATTAGTCGCTCATTGGTTGTTAATTAGCCACTCCTTATTAGTTTATTTGTCACTTATTAGTCGCTCATTGGTTATTCATTAGTCACTCATTGTCCACCTATTGGTTGCTTATTAGTCGCTAATTAGTCACTCATTAGTCGCTCATTGGTCGTTCATTAGTCACTCATTGGTCGTTCATTAGTCATTCTTTATTCACTTATTGGTCGCTTATTAGTCGCTAATTAGTTACTTTTTAGTCACTCATTGGTCGATCATTAGTCATTTATTAGTCGCTTATTGGTCGTTCATTAGTCACTCATTATTCGCCTTTTGGTCGATTATTAGTCACAAATTCGTTACTTATTAGTTGCTTATTGGTCGTTCATTAATCATTTGTTGTTATCTAATTGGTCGCTTATTAATCGCTAATTAGTCACTCATTAGTCGCTCATTGGTCATTTATTAGTCGCTGATTAGTCTCTCTTATTCTTTATACATGTGGAATATTCTCCTGGTGAATCGGATCCAGCTTGTGTTTTTCAGGCCGCGTTCTTCCCAAAGTTCACTTGTTCATGTCTCTGAATCTTGCTGCACGAAATGTCCCAGAGAGTAGCTCAGATCCCACACACACCGTCTGTCAGCTCCTTCCCGCACTCCCTTTGAATTATTCAGAACTTCATCATCCAAATATGAATCGCCCGGCAAAGCTACAATTCTCTGATGTAGAAGGACCGCAGTTCATCATCAGCGGGACATAGGACAATTGTGATTTACTGAGAATTGCTGTGTGTGTTCCCAACTCCGCCCACTTTCCATAGCCATCATAAGGAAGTCTCCCACTGACAAATGTATGTTATAGAAAACTCTGCCACCCACAGGAGCTCCATCATTCATATCCTTCAATAATTGTGTCCCTGTCATTAGATATATCGGTTTGTCATGTTCAGTGCAGCATGCTCAGACGCTCAGTATTGTCAGTGTAACCCCTCCAGGTATTTATTACCTCTCACAGAGATCACAGTACTCCCCTTGACAATAGCTTAATTTGATTTTCTCTCTAGAAGGATGGCACCATAATTGTTCAGGCATCATCTAGGGTCGCCATCTGCTTCCTGGACTGAGATTCCAGAACAGAGATGACACAATTATGTAAATCCTGGTGTTTGTGCAGTGTTTGGTTGTGTTCTCAAATGTCTGATACAGATCAGCCCCTGCTGTAGCCTCTTACCTTGCTACAAAGTTACAATTTTGCAGTCTGATTACTGGAGAAGGGGAGACTTGAGCCCCGTACACACGTACCGATCGTCGGCCGAACGATCGGCCGTCTTTTGTCCAGGGCTGTCATGTCTGTTGAAAACTGCAAAAGACTGCACATGAATTTTGTCGGCCAACAGCAGCCGACTGCAGAAGTGATGTCATGTGATGGTTAACTTTCCGTGTGTTTTTTCTTCTCTGAGCATGCCCAGTCTTGCAAATCTGCTGTCTGTCGGCCGAATTCTGTTCTGACTGGCGAACAATCGGCCGTTCTGGTGTTGGCCTACAAAAATTTTAAAGCATGCACATCAGATTCTTTTCGGCCGAAAGTGCACTGTCGGCTGTCGGAAGCATCATACTAACAAGCCTACAATCGGCCTATCGGTCGTCGGCCGAATATTTACGGCCGACAATCGGTACGTGTGTACGGGCCTTAAGGAAATGCTTTTTCCTGCCTGCAGCAGACTGATGACATAATCTCAGCCTAGGCAAAGTCACAGACTGAAGCTCAAAGACAGCTGTTTTATGATAAAAGGTGGAGGTTTTCTGAAATGTGAAACTGTTACTGTATATTGTGACATGTCAGGGATTTATTTATGAAGACTTGTAAAGTTACTGACAGATTCACTTTACAGGGACAGTTGGTGGCTGTGCTGTACAAATACAATATCTTCTCACAGAACAGTGGAATGAGCTCTTCCAGGGTATTTTTTGTGACTTAGACCTGCTCCGCCATGATGAGGGGGAGAGGCGGACGCACACAGCACCTAAAATCTGGATGACATTTATGAAAAAACTTTGATACATTTACACAGTACATAGAGGGATCGGGTATGTTCGAAGGATCAGTTAAATTGTTAATAAAATATTTTGAGATTTCAGGAACTGGTATAATATAAATATATATTTTATTTGTATAGTTTCTGATCAGACAGAGAGACGTCATAGTAAATCTGTGCAGGAAAACAAAGTCTGAGACAGCAGAGGAAAATTCAGTGACAAAGCCGAGGACGACGTGAGCCTCCCCCGCGCTAATGAGTCAGCGCTACTCTGCAAAAACACAGTACAACAATATTATTAAAGTGGACCTGTCATCACATTATATGGATACATGTATGGAGTACAGAAATATCCCATATTGTCACATGTTTGCATTTTTCAATGGAAACGCATCTCAATGCATGTGTTAAGATGTGCGTCATGACACACATTGATGCATCATAATGCAGGTACATGCACCGTGATGTGCATCAACCCTGATCAAAATGCATTTTGATGTGTCTCCATTGATTTCAGTGGCAGGTTCATAGAAGTCAAAGACAACACCTTGTAACCTGTAAAACATAACATATAACATTCAACATATAACATATAATACAACATGTAACACATAACACAACTAGGGGCGTAGATAAGGGGGGGTAAGGGGGCCCAAACCCCCTTAGAGAATCTGCGTCACTGCAGCTATGGTTGACAGTCTCTGCACATTAGAAATACTGCAGCTGATGCTTCTGCCACCTGTTAGAACTCAGAGACAGGCAACAGCAGCTCAGAGGGGTGGAAGCTCCCCTTTTCTTCTCGCTGGATCCAGTCACATGACACAGCCAAAGGGGAATTTCCCCTCACTCCCAAATGGCTGGTCTATTGAGTGGATTTCATGGAGGGGGAGAGTTTTACATCCCACTGCATGTAGTGTAGCACCATCCTAGTCAGGTTACTAATAGATTTAGGAAAATGTTGGTGTTTTGGCTCCTCTGTAGCCAATGGAGCACTATTTGATTTTTGCTGGCTGTTCTGGGTTTTGCTGGCTGTAGGCTTAACTACTTCCCCCTGCATTACAGTAAGTTCTGAAATATAGTGCTTTGGGAAAGGCGGACCCTGGGCTAAATATTCCTGCAGCTTCAGCCAATCCTTGGTTGACAAGGTGACCAGCAGGGGGATGAGGTGTGCATAAATAGCCTGGGGTATGGAACAGCAGTCTGCCCTCTTGGGCTACCCCAGACTGTAGGAGGATCATCAAGGTTCCAGCCCAGGGAGAGCTGAGGGGGCCTATTGCTAACGTTGTTGGGGATAGTCTGGAGAAAGTCTGCTGAGGATATAGCCTGGAGGCTCAACGTAATGGGTCTGACTGGTACTAGAAGAGGCTTTCGTGTATTCAGGGACACAGTGAGTAGAGACCTGAGAGAGAGATCCTGGAGAGATTGTTACTGTTGACCCCTTTTTGAGAGACTGTTCCACTTTTGCTGCCTCAGGGGTGTTTCCAGTGTTGGATCCCCCTGGAAGCTCAAAGTCCACCTACTCTTAACCTTGAAGAAGTTAACTACCACCAGAGAATGTCCTCTTTTAAAGTTTTCACTAGTTCTTGAGTATGCCAAGGCAAACCCTCTACCCTATCCAAGTTCTTGAAGCATTAAATCCTAAAAACACACTTTTTTTTGCCTGGTTATTGCGTGGAAGGTTTAAGAAACTGCCGTGTGCCTGACTGCTGTGCACCCAATAGGGAATAGAACCAGGGACAAACAGCACTAGAGTAGGAACGTAACCATTCTCTCTTCTTCCTTTCCAAAATAGTCTAGGAACTATGGGACACTGGATTATGGGACTATGGACTATGAGATTATGGGGTTGATTTACTACAACTGGAGAGTGCCAAATCTGATGCAGCAGTGCATGGTAGCCAATCAGCTTCTAGCTTGTTCAATTAAGTTTTGACAATAAAACCTGGAAGCTGATTGGTTCCTTTGCAAAGCTGCACCAGATTTTCATTTAGTAAATCAACCCCTATGGGACTATGGTCTATAAGATTTTTAGTGTGCATAGATCAAAGTACATGACTGCAAATTAGGTGCAAATGGAGAGGTTCAGGGGCTCATGGAGGACATTACAAGGTGCCAGCTGCTAATTGGTCTGAATTTACTTCTCTGATTGTTTGTAGCTCACCAGTAGCCTCTGACAATCTCTGGGTTGTAATATGGCAGTTAAAGGGCGCCTATAGGTGAAAACCGGCGGCAGATCAGCGCACAGTGCAGCTCTCTGCACTCTCCGCCAACCTGCGTTCCTTGTCCACCACAAAGATTAATCAATGAAGGCCATGAACACACCTAAACATTGTCATTATTGCAGTGCCTTATGGAATGCGTCGATAAAGATTCATACATTTTTTTATGTGTGATCGGTGTGTTAAAGGGGAACTCCAAATCATTTTAATGTACTTTCTCTTTTTTCAGGAAGAATCATCTCCCACAAGTCGACGCAGTACAGAGACCCCACCTTAGAATGAATGTAGAACAGATTAGCACATCCAGGAAAATTGTCTTCTATCAAATCTTCCCCTGACACATCAGACACCACTGAAACGAATTTACAGCGAGTTCAGGATCGCTGCCTGCCGACCATTTATCTTTCGCTGTTATTGTCTGACTGGTACTGAGTCTCAGCCTGTGCGCATTCAGCCAGTGTGTTCCCAAGTTCCAGTCCCGCCCCCTCTATGCGTCCACCTACAACCTCACCCACACACTAGATCCTAAGGGAATCATGGAACTATAGCCCCACCCATAAGCATTATGGAAAGCCTGCTTAATCCAATTTCATTGGATCTTAAAAAATGTTGAAGAACAGAGAGACAATTTCTGACTTTGGCGCAGTGTTGTAAATAGCGGCAGCCATTGATTTCTCTCGCTTAGTGGATACTCAGCACAAGAATCTGAGGTGTTAACCATTTCAGATATTCACTCTGAAGATGTACATTGTGACATTTCCTTTGATCTTGCTTTTGCTGTGGTCTTCATTCTGATCCTTGGATTCTTCCCTGAAGGAGGCGGAGCAAAGCACATAGGAAGACTCTGTTCACTCAGCAGGTGCAGATTTTGCAGTTTAATGGTTAACATTTTATTCATAGTGGAGCCAGAAAAGGCGGCGTCTCCGTCTGAAGGAGGACTGTGTGCTGTCTCTGCTTTATAGGTGGACTTTAGCCTAAGCTGGAGTTTGGCAATGTTCACAGGTGTCTCCACCCCTTTCTAATCATATCCTTGTCTAGAAATACAGAAGCCAAAAATGATTGAAATGCTTTACTGCCGAATACCAATAAATGTAATCTGCTTATTGCTGGGATATGTGATGGAACGAGATGTGTGAAATCTATCTGATGTAAAAAGACTCTGCTGTGCTCTGCAAGGGTTCACTGGAGGCTTTGTGTATCCTTTACTCCCTCCTCACCATCACTATAATAGTCCCTCTACCATCATCGTATTAGTCCTTCCTCCATCACCGTAATAGTCCCTCCACCATTACCATAATTGTCCCTCCACCATTACTGTAATAGTCCCTCCACCATCACCGTAATAGTCCTTCCACCATCACCGTAATGGTCCCTCCACCATTACCATAATAGTCCCTCCACCATCATCTTAATAGTCCCTCCTCACCATCACCATAATAGGCCCTCATCATCATAACCATAATAGTCCCTCCACCATCACAATAACAGCCTCTCCACCGTCTCCATATTAGTCCCTCCTCACCATCACCATAATAACCCCTCTTCATCATCACCCTAATGGTTCCTACACCATCACCATAGTTGTCCCTCCACCATCACCATAATAGTTTCTCCTCATTATCACCATAATAGTCCTTCCACCATCACCATAATAGTCCCTCCTCATCATAACCATAATAGTCCCTCCACCATCACCATAACATTCTCCCCACTGTCTCCATATTAGTCCCTCCTCACCATTGCCATAATAGCCCCTCTTCATAATCACCCTAATAATTACTCCACCATCACCATAATTGTCCCTCCATAATCACCATAATAGTTTCTCCTCATCATCACCATGATAGTCCCTCCACCATCACCATTACAGTCTCTCCACCATCTCCATAATAGTCCCTCCTCACCATAATAGTTTCTCTTCATCATCACCATAATAGTTTCTCTTCATCATCACCATAATAGTTTCTCTTCATCATCACCATAATAGTCTCTCCTAATCATCACCATAATAGTCCCACCACCCCCTAACCATAACAGTCTTTCCACAACATCACTATAATAGACCCTCTTCACCACCACCATAATAGTCCCTCCTTACCATCACCATAATAGTTCCTCCACCATCACCATAATTGTCCCTCCACCATCACCATAATAGTCTCCCGTCATCATCACCATAATTGTTCCTTCCCACAATCACTATAATAGTTCCCCCTCATCATAACCATATTAGTCCCTCTACCATCACCATACCAGTCTCTCCTCAACAACACCATAATAGTCCCACTGCCATCATCCTAATAGCCCCTCACCATCACCATAACTGCCCCCCCCCCCCCCAATCACCATAATTGTCCCTCTATCATCACCACTGTAGTCTCTCCTCACAATTACCCCAATAGTCTCCCCATCACAATTGTTGGGTAATTCATTCTCCAAGTTTACAGCCACATCCCTTTGGCTTTTATCAGTTTGGTTTGTTTTGCACAGAGCAGGATCTCCAGGAGGAGGGGAGAGAGCAGAGTGCTAAAACCAGACTTGGATGACTCAATTGTCATCATTTTTAAATTGAGAATGAGTTTCTCCACAATGGATGTAACTACAGAGGTTACAGTTGGCCTATTTTAAAGTTAATTTACTGCTTGTTAAAGTGGAACTGAACTCAAAATGTCAAGCTCTGTTAAGTTGTACAGCACATTAAAAGTTGTTAGTGGCTTTGCCCACTTTCCTGAAATCAGGAATAATCCTGTATACTGTAGTTGCAATATGTGAGATGTGAATTCCTTCTGTTCTAAGAAGCCATTGCTGTGCTCTGCAAGGGCTCACTGGTGGCTTTGTGTTTTCTTTTGTCCCTCCTCACTATCACCTTCTGGGTTATATTCTCTCATGTCCATCACATATATAAAATAATAATCATTGTTATGTTCTAAAGGTGAGTGTCTCACAGAGCAGTGCAATGGCAGCATAAGTGTACAATTTCTACATAATTTCACAATGCGCTACAGCACAATGCTTAAAGTGTTACTAAACCCACAACAGTAAAATCACTCTGTATATGCTGTAAAGCATGCTTGTTATGCTCACTGTGGAACCTAAGGGGTTAATCCTGCACATTGTGTAAAAAGGCTGTTTGATCCTGTCTTCTCTGATCCTCCACTTCTTCCACATTTCCCAATCCATCTCCTAATAAGACAGAGCCTTGGGGGCACTGTGCACATGCTCAGTTTGGAGCCCTCTAATAATTGTATTTAACCATTTATGATCTTGGCACCAGATCTTTTTTCTTTTTCATCAGGTTGGTGTGTATTGCTAGAGAGTTTTTTTTATTGGGAGGGTGCATGTTATCAGCACAGGGCCAAGTAGCACAGTCTAGACAGAGGGTCAGGGGTCCTGCAGCCTCATAGGACAGTCAGAGTATAATGAAATCTTCTCCTACAAAAGGAGGAACTCATAGTGTAGCAGTATAAAACTCCACCATTTATTAACGTGGTTGTAAACCTACCTTTGAACTTTTACCTATAGGTAAATCTTTAATGAGGCTTACCTATAGGTACTGTAAATATCTCATAAACTTGCACCGTTTAGGAGATATTTACATTGCATGCAGCCGATGGCATTATCAGCGCACGCGATCTGAAGAAACGGCTGCCAGGTCCGTCTCTTCAGAGCCCTGTGCCGTGACCGCCGACTTTCGCGCGCATGCACGGGAGTGACGTCACGCGGCTCCGGCCAGTAATACAGCCGGAGTCTGCAGACCCGGAAGGAAGACGGGCAAAGATGGATGCACCTGCCAGCGGGGACAATGCGGGGTTCGTTTGCAGGTGTCACATAATGTGCTAGTATTACTAGCACATTACTAGCACATTATGCATTTACACAGGGAAGAAAAAACGAAAAAAAAAACCTAGGAAGAGTTTACTTCCTCTTAAGGGTCCTTTCACACGGGCGGTGTGCCAGACGGAATCCGTTTTTGTTCAGTGGGGATCGATCCGCCGATCCCCGCTGAGCAGGCAGATGACAGCTCCGTCTCCGCTCTGTGTGCGGAGACAGAGCTGTCAGATCCCTGCTCTCCTCTATGGGAGATCGGATGAAAACGGACCGCCTGTCTTTTTTCATCTGATCTTATCCGATCCGATCCTCCAGACGGATGAAAAATAGGGTTTCCATCCGTCCGGACAGGATCGGATCGGATAGCAGCGAGTGTCAGCGGAGATGTCTCTGCTGACCTCTGCCGCTCCATAGGGCTGCATGGAGCATCCAAAAAACTGAAACGGAAAAACTGACAGGTGGACCTGATCGGAAAGCCCGTGTGAAAGGAGCCTTATGCCTCGTACACACGCATCGATAGTTGGCCGTGAATTTTCGGCCAACGTTCGATCGGCCGATTTTTGGCTTGTTAGTGTGATGCTTTCGACAACCGACTCCGACTTTTTGGCCGAATAAAATCTGGTGTGCAGGCTATAAAATTTTTGTTGGCCGTCAACACAACGGCCGATTTTCCGTCAGTCAGTACAGATTTCGGCAGACAAAAATCTGACGAGCAAGACTGGGCATGCTCAGAGAAGAAAAAAACACACGGAAAGTAAACCAGAACATGACATCACTTCTGAAGTTGGTTTTTGTTGGCCGAGAAAATTTGTGTGCAGTCTAGAGCACATTTCAACCAACACAACAACACTGGACATCGGTCGGCCGATAATCGTTGCGTGTGTACGAGGCATTAGTCCCGGTTCACATTTGTGCGATTCGGGAACGCTGCGAATATACAGCGTGTTCCCCCATCGCATCCGCACCCCTGACAGTTCACACTGCCATATGCTATACGCAGGGGGTGTCAATTAAAAGTTAACGACACCCCCAGTTGAGATCGCATATTGCAGTGCGATCTGCAAGTTTGCACAGAATCGGATCGCACTACTGTGAACCACCATGCGATCCGATTCTGCTGCGGATTTAAAAAAAAGCGTCCTGTGCGTCTTTTAGTGCGATTGCGGTGTGAATTCAGCCATACAAACTGTATGGCTGAAATTTGCACCGCACAGAGATCGCATGTAATTTAGGAGCAGTGCGCTCCAAATTACATGCGATCTCTGTGATTGCACTAATGTGAACCGGGGCTTAAGGTAAAAAAATCACTCACAGAAGGCAGGTAAAACAAAGCATGCCCACCCTGGCGGGGGTGATTATGTTGCCTCTGTTGCTCCAGTTTACACGTTTCTTCCGATAGGACATCATCAAGGGGTATAGAAATCCCAACCATATACCCCTTGGCAACGTTCTATCGCATGAAATGCGTAGGGTAATCACGCCCGCCAGAGTAGTGACTGTGCTTATCTGTCTACATGTCTGGATATCTATAAATAATTTATTTCCACATGTTGGTGTTTTTTCATATTTATTTTTATGTTTTTATGTAACTGAGTTCATTTATTGACGCACTGGCACTTTATATGATAGCGCAACACAATTTTATTTTCACACAATTTTATTTTCAAAGAGGTTTCCCATTTGTTTGATAGTTTTTGTTTTGACACCTGGCACAATCCATCTCTGTTTTTTAATTTTTTAATTGCTCCACACTGCCTTCAGCTACAGAGGTCAGTGAGGGCTTATTTTAAAGTTGGTTTACTGTTTGTTAAGAATATGTATTTAAAAATTTTGAATATTTATAGCCAGGCCATAGTTCTTATTTAGTCCCCGTTCACACTAAGGCGACCTGGTCGCCTCACAGGTCGCCGTAGGTCGCCTTCCATAGGGAAGCTGCGGACCCGTTCTAATAGGAGCGACACAAGTCGCTCCGACTTAGAAAAAGGGTCCGGAGCTTCTTTGGGGCGACCCGGAGCGACCGTCATAGACTTCAATGTTATGAAGTCCGTGGCGGCCTCTCCGAGGTCGCGGCGCGCTGCTTTGCACCACGACCTCGGAGGTCGCCCCCCCCAAGTCGGATCGCCCCAGTGTGAACGGGGCCTTAAAGTTCAACTGCAGCCCACATTTTTATTTTGTTTTGGTTAAACTAATGAAAGAAAATACCTTTGTTTTATTGACTGAGATAATATTCTAGAGGACTAGTCCCAGGCAGGGTTTTTTTTTTAACCACTTGACTGCCGAAGATTTACCCCCTTCATGACCAGGCCATTTTTTGCGATACAGCACTGCGTTACTTCAACTCACAATTGCGCGGTTATGCAACGCTGTACACAAATAAACTTTATGCCCTTTTTTTCCCCCACAAATACAGCTTTCTTTTGGTGGTATTTGATCCCCTCAGCGGTTTTTATTTTTTGCGCTATAAACAAAAAAGCCTGGCAATTTTGAAAAAAACTTAGTTTTTTTTCTTATTTACCTTCTGCTATAGAAGGTAGCATTATGATATATACATATCCCAAAAAATGTAAAACAATCAAATTTCTTCATAAATTTAGGCCAATATTCTGCTACATATTTTTGGTAAAACAAAAATCCCAATAAACTTATATTGATTGGTTTGCACAAAGGTTTTCGTGTCTACAAACCATGATATATATACTGGATTTTATATTTATAATTTATTAGTAATTGCGGCGATCAGCGACTTATAGCGGGACTGCAATATTGCGGTGCACAATCGGACAATAACTGGCACTTTTTGGGAACCAGTGACACTAATACAATGATCAGTGCTAAAAGTATGCACTGTCACTGTACTATTGACACTGGCTGGGAAGGGGTTAAACATCTAGGGCGATAAAATTGTTAAATGTGTGCATAGCCAGTGTTTTGGTGTACTATGTGTGGTGCTTTTACTAAGGGAAGCAATAGATTTTACTCCCTGCTTTGCGGGGAAAGAAAATTCATCACTTCCCCGCTGACAGGACAGAGCTCTGCCTTGTGCCTGCCTGTGTGTCTTCCCACAGATCGGCAGGTGCCAGCGATCATTTATTAGCCGACACTCGCTGATTGGCATCTGCTGTGTATAATTACAGCACAGCCGGGTAGGTGGCGGCACGTGCGCATGCCCCCTAACCGGAAGTGCAGGATCACATACCTAGGACGTGATCTGGTGCAGGAGAGCTGTATATGCCGCTGTATATGTAAGCGGTTAAGGATTAAGTAAATGGGCTAGTGAATGCAGTTAAAGAGTCTAATACTAGTAACTCAGCTTGAGATAGCAGTGTTTGTCACGTCATGTTCGGAGTTTAGGTAACAAGCTGTGTTAGCTGTGAGCTCTTAAGTCCAGGGATAACTTGGACTTTGTTGTGATTACAGAGACATGGTTCAGTGATACAAAGACCTGTAAAATAACTATGCCTGGGTACACGACTACGTACACGCTATACAGGTCAGAGAAGAAGGGAGTGGAGCTGCCAATTACATGAAGAATGACCAGAAATCAACATTACTTCACAAAATAAACAAACTACTGAAACCCTCCACGTCTGCTGTCCAACCAGAGAGGGACCCCCCCCCCCCCCCTCCCTCCAATTGTGTAGTATGCAGGACAGTCTGAGAATTATGATGACCTGTTGGTTAATGAGAAAACTCAACAATGAAGGGAGAGATTTTAATCATAGGTGACTTTAGCATACCATCACCACATGGCATTAACTGGAGTTCATTTTTTGCCCTTTTGGGAGTGTTAAACTTGGGTCCCTCCCAGCAGCGCTCAGAGGTTTCCTTGCTGACCCCCATGGTACTACTCTGCCCTGTGCTGTGTCCTGTACTCTGCCCTGTGCTGTGTCCTGTACTCTGCCCTGTGCTGTGTCCTGTACTCTGCCCTGTACTGCGCCCTGTACTGTGTCCTCTACTCTACCCTGTACTGTGCCCTGTACTGTGTCCTCTACTCTGCCCTGTACTGTGTCCTGTACTCTGCCCTGTACTGTGTCCTGTACTCTGCCCTGTACTGTGCCCTGTACTGTGCCCAGTACTGTGTCCTTTACTATGCCCTGTACTGCGCCCTGTACTCTGCCCTGTACTGCACCCTGTACTCTGCCCTGTACTGCCCCCTGTGCTGTGCCCTGTACTGCGCCCTGTGCTGTGCCCTGTACTCTGCCCTGCACTCTGCCCAGTACTCTGCCCTGTACTGTGCCCTGTACTCTGCCCTGTACTGTGCCCTGTACTCTGCCCTGTACTCTGCCCTGTGCTGTATCCTGTACTGTGTCCTGTACTCCGCCCTGTGCTGTGTCCTGTACTCTGCCCTGTACTGCGCCCTGTACTGTGTCCTCTACTCTGCCCTGTACTGTGCCCTGTACTGTGTCCTCTACTCTGCCCTGTACTGTGTCCTGTACTCTGCCCTGTACTGTGTCCTGTACTCTGCCCTGTACTGTGCCCAGTACTGTGTCCTTTACTCTGCCCTGTACTCTGCCCTGTACTGCACCCTGTACTCTGCCCTGTACTGCCCCCTGTGCTGTGCCCTGTACTGCGCCCTGTGCTGTGCCCTGTACTCTGCCCTGTACTGTGTCCTTTACTCTGCTCTGTACTGTGTCCTGTACTCTGCCCTGTACTGCGCCCTGCACTCTGCCCTGCACTCTGCCCTGTACTGTGCCCTGTACTCTGCCCTGTACTGTGCCCTGTACTCTGCCCTGTACTGTGCCCTGTACTCTGCCCTGTACTGTGTCCTTTACTCTGCTCTGTACTCTGCCCTGTACTCTGCCCTGTACTGTGCCCTGTACTCTGACCTGTACTGTGCCCTGTACTCTGCCCTGTACTGTGCCCTCTACTCTGCCCTGTACTGTGCCCTCTACTCTGCCCTGTACTGTGTCCTGTAAGGAGGCGGAGGTCAGCGGGAGAAACTGCTGGGCACAGTGGGGAATGAGGTCCACTCCTGGAAGAAACGTCAGCATTATTAGGATTGTTTTTAGAACAGCTTCGGTGTGGCAGGAGAGTTAACCGTTTACATTCTTCTTTACCGGAAACTGGGAGTTTGGTGGCAGGGTTGCTTTAATTAAATTCTTCTCTCAAGTTTTAATTGATCTTTGTAACTCCATTGAAGAGATTTCACCTGACTTCTTGTTCCTGTGACAACGGGACGTGAAATGAGGGTGGTGGTGGTCACTGGGACAGGAAGGCTCAGAGAGTAATATAAAAGAACAAATGTGTTTTGTTACAGTTTGTATCCTTAATGAAGAAATTTCACCAGTTGAGACACAGACTATTACAGAGGTTCCATTCCCACCCCTCCCCCTCCTCCAGTTAGGCTTTGAAGGAAAGTTGTACTGTTGAAATATGGAGCTGCCATCGTTGCCCTCTCCTTCCAAAAATACCGGTTCCCTGGAGACAGAGGTAGCAGAGGAACTGGCTCAGATAAAGCTTAATAAAGCAATAGTTGCTATGCTTGTCCAGAGTCAATGACCCAGATGAAGTACACAGATGAGGATTCTGACTTTGTTTGTCACATTCTGGTTTCAGGTCAGTGACAGACACGGCCAGGAAACTGGTATTATTAGAAGGGATCAGCCATTCCATCTTCAATGTTCCTTGTTGGTCCCCAAGCCTTTTTCCGCAGAAGCCATGGTTTGCATGCACTGCATTGAAGATGGCCAACAAGCATGAAACAGCTGTGTGCAGTGTGGAATGAATGGCTCTATAACAGGGGGTCACCAAACCTTTCAGTACGAGGGCCACATTGTGGATTTTTCAAATATTTGTGGGCTGCAAAAAATTAGTTTCATAAAAGACTCCTTTACAACCAAGAGTGCCCACCCACGTCCCTCCTTACATCCAAGAGTGCCCATTAGAGTCCCTTCTTACATCCAAGAGTGTCCATCAAGTTCCCTTCTTACATCCAGGAGTGCCCCTCTGAGTCCCCCTTACATCCAGGAGTGCCCATCAGATTCCCCCTTACATCCAGGAGTGCCCATCAGAGTCCCCCTTACATCCAGGAGTGCCCATCAGAGCCCCCCTTACATCCAGGAGTGCCCATCAGAGCCCCCCTTACATCCAGGAGTGCCCATCAGAGTCCCCCTTACATCCAGGAGTGCACATCAGAGTCCCCCTTACATCCAGGAGTGCCCATCAGAGCCCCCCTTACATCCAGGAGTGCCCATCAGAGTCCCCCTTACATCCAGGAGTGCCCATCAGAGTCCCCCTTACATCCAGGAGTGCCCATCAGAGCCCCCCTTACATCCAGGAGTGCCCATCAGAGTCCCCCTTACATCCAGGAGTGCACATCAGAGCCCCCCTTACATCCAGGAGTGCCCATCAGAGCCCCCCTTACATCAATGAGTGCCCATAAGAGTCCCCCTTACATCCAGGAGTGCCCATCAGAGTCCCCCTTACATCTAGGAGTGCCCATCAGAGTTTAACTTACATCCAGGTGTTGCCATTAGAGTCCCCCTTACATCCAGGAGTGCCCATCAGAGTCCCTCTTACGACCAGGAGTGCCCATCAGAGCTCCCTTACATCCAGGAGTGCCCATCAGAGCCCCCCTTACATCAAGGAGTGCCCATCAGATCTCCCCTTACATCCAGGAGTGCCCATCAGAGTCCCCCTTACATCAAGGAGTGCCCAGAGTTCTCCCTTACATCCAGTAGTGCCCATCAGAGTCTCCCCTTACATTCAGGAGTGCCCACCATACAGTATCTCACAAAAGTGAGTACACCCCTCACATTTTTGTAAATGTTTTATTCTATCTTTTCATGTGACAACACTGGAGAAATGACACTTTGCTACAATGTAAAGTAGTGAGTGTACAGCTTGTATAACAGTGTAAATTTGCTGTCCCCTCAAAATAACTCAACACACAATCATTCATTTGTAAACCGCTGGCAACAAAAGTGAGTACACCCCTTAGTGAAAATGTCCAAATTGGGCCCAAATAACCATTTTCCCTCCCCGGTGTCATTTGACTCGTTAGTGTTACAAGGTCTTAGGTGTGAATGGGGAGCAGGTGTGTTAAATTTGGTGTTATCGCTCTCACTCTCTCATACTGGTCACTGGAAGTTCAACATGGCACCTCATGGCAAAGAACTCTCTGAGGATCTGAAAAAAAATTGTTGCTCTTCATAAAGATGGCCTAGGCTATAAGACGATTGCCAAAACCCTGACACATGCCATGCCACACCCCTTACAGTAGAATTATTTAAAAAAAAAAAAGATTAGGTAAAGAGGTTGTAAACCCTCTCTTGGAACTTTAATAAGACTTACCTATAGGTACTGTAAATATCTCCTAAACTTGCACCGTTTAGGAGATATTTACTTTTAATGCAGCCGATGACGTCATCGTGCCGCTCCTTCAGAGCTCCGTGCCGTGAACGGCGGCTCCCGCGCGCATGTTCGGGAGTGATGTAATTGCGCCCCCGGCCAATCAGATGGCCGGAGGACGGGAACCAGGAAGCAGGACGGCCAAATATGTCAGCCGTCCTGTCGCTGAGTGGGCGGTACTGCGGGGGCTTCGTTCTAAGGTAAGTATTTCATAATGAGCTAGTATGTGATGCATACTAACTCATTATGCCTTTGTCTTACATAGTTTTTTTCATTTTTTTGGGGAAGGTTTACTTCCTCTTTAAATCTGAAAGTCCTTTTTTTACCACTATTTTTCCTTTATACCGGCTTTACAGATGCGGCAATTTAGAAATTGGAGAAAAAGTTTAGTATTGAGACACATTATATATAACTATATAGATCAGACCAAAATGAGGGACAAATAAGGAGGAAAGAGGGACTTTGTTCGAAATCAGGGACAGTCCCTTGAAATCAGGGACAGTTGGGAGCTTTGCGGTTGAGATTACAGGTGTGAGGGTAAAGTAACATCACAAGGATCTCAGCCTGTAGGCAATTGCAGTCTATTGTCTCCACTGCAGGTGGCGCTCATCCAAAGCGGCAATGCAGATGGTGGAGGTCGAGAGGAACATTATTCCTCTATGGTTTCCTCGGTCACAGAGAGGCAGCATCAGATTGGATGCTGGCACCCTATTTGATTTTGGTGGCCATCTTGGGTCAGGCAGAGTCTATTTAAACCCCTGGCTCCCAGGATTGGCGCGCAATTCGCATGTGACTAGGACAGAGACAGGTCACAGGGACAGTGTTTAGCATCAGGGAGAGGTTCCAGATGAGAAGGGAAAGTGCAATGTCCCCAGCCATGGCTGGTTGTGATTTAAAGAACTGCAATTTAGTATACAGTTCCATATCTGCAACTGGACTCTGAGTGTTTTCTGCAGCCTCACCACGCTACCACGCTGCACCTGCCCACAAGCCGATCGATTTAGTGATGTCACAGTGGTGCAGGTGACTGCGGCTGGGGCACCCAAGTACACTCTACTTTGAATGCAATAAGGTGTAGATAATCACAAAGTAATAATGTATATTTAAAGGAAACCTGTAAATACTAGTTCCCTGGCTGTCATGTTCACCCTTTGGCCCTTTTCACACAGGCTTTCCGATCCGGTCCGTCTGTCAGTTTTTCAGGCGGACCGGATCAGACGCTCCATGCAGCCCTATGGAGCAGCGGATGTCAGCGGAGACATCTCTGCTGACACCTGCTGCTATCCGATTCCGATCCTGTCCATAAAATCAGGACGGATGGAAACCCTATTTTCCATCCCTCTGGCTGATGGGATCGGATGAAAACGGACAGGCGGTCCATTCTCATCTGATCTCCCCATAGAGGACAGCGTGGATCTGAAATCCGGACGGATGGAAACCCTATTTTCCATCCGCCTGAAGATCGGATTGGATAAAATGGTATGAAAACGGACTCTGTTTTCATCCGATCTCTCATAGAGGAGAGCACGGATCTGACCGGTCTGTCTCTGCAAAGTAAACGGAGACAGAGCTGTCATCCGCCTGCACAGCGGGGATCGGCGGATCGATCCCCGCTGAGCAAAACGTAGTCCGCCGGGCGCACCACTCGTATGAAAGGGCCTTTGTCTTTAAATATTCACATTAATTTCCTGTTCAGTAATTCAGAACTGGTGTTGGACTTTTCCGGAGTGCATAGATTTTAATTGCACAGATCAAAGGAGTGAGCAGAGACAGCGCTGTAGTGCACCAGCAGGGGGAGCACCCATACCTGATTCTGCTGCAGGAAACACAAGTGCTGGTTGCCTGGAAACAGGAAATGGAACACTTCAAATAGATACATTTGTAGCCAGTCCAGGTGTGACAACTGGGAGCCGGATATCCAGAATGAGATAAAACATTGTCAGCAATCTCACTTTATTATTTACACTACAATTATAATTTTCAGCTTTTTAGGTAGAGTAGCTGAGGATAATCCATTAATGTCAGGAAGTGTGAAGGCCAGAAGATGACAGCGGAGGGTAAATATGGCTTCTATTAAGGAAGAGAACAATCCTCCGATTTACACTCACCGGCCACTTTATTAGGTACACCTTTCTAGTACCGGGTTGGACCCCCTTTGGCCTTCATTCTTGGTGGCATAGATTCAACAAAGTGTTGGAAACATTCCTCAGAGATTTTGGTCCATAGTGACATGATAGCATCCAGGGGCGTAACTACAGGGGTTGCAATTGCAACCGGGCCCCATGCTCGAAGGGGCCTGTGCGGCTCCCCTGTACACCTGGATTGGAGGGGCGGCAGGGGTAGCATGTAGAGAAATCCCTGTCCTCCTTTTTCCTCCTGTAGCTGCAGGAGGAAAATGGAGGAGATTGGTTCCTCTGTATGCTGCCCCCGCCACCCCTCCTATACAGTTTACTTGTGTTCTGCTGTCTCTGGGCCCCTGTGTCCAGCTGCGGGACCATAATAAAGGGCCCCGCAACTAGAGTAAAGGGCCCCAGGATCAGTGGGAAGAGCTCCAGGCTTGAAGGGAAGGGCCCTGGCCAGGGGTCCAGGTGCCCTTCATGGTTTCTTGCACTGGGGCCCTGAAGGTTCTAGTTACGCCTCTGATAGCATCACGCAGTTGCTGCAGATTTGTCGGCTGCACATCCATGATGTGAATCTCCCATTCCACCACATCCCAAAGGTGCTCTATTGGGTGAGATGTGGTGAGTGTTGAGGCCATTGGAGTACAGTGACCTCATTGTCATGGTGAAGAAAGCAGTGGTGAGATGATTTGAGCTTTGTGACATGGTGCATTATCCTGCTGGAAGGAGCCATCAGAAGATGGGTACACTGTAGTCATAAAGGGATGGACATGGTCAGCATCAGCAACAATACTCAGGTAGGCCGTGGCGTTTAAACGATGCTCAATTGGTACTAAGGGGCCCAAAGTGTGCCAAGAAAATATCCTCCACATCATTACACCACCACCACATACCTGAACCGTTGATTCAAGGCAGGATGGATCCATACTTTCATGTTGTTTACGCCAAATTCTGACCCTACCATCTGAATATCGCACCTGAAATCGAGACTCAGATCAGGCAACCTTTTTCCGACCTTCTATTGTCCAATTTTGGTGAGCCTGTGCCAATTGTAGTCTCAGTTTCCTGTTCTTAGCTGACAGAAGTGGCACCTGGCGTGGTCTTCTGCTGCTCTAGCCCATCTGCTTCAAGACAAAACCAGAGAAAATTCCCAGCTCAACTCACCAACCAGTCTGCTTACCAACCAAATAACCTGTCCAACAGTATGCGCCCCTCAAGTAATACAAGGTGCCATGAAGTGGCCCTGCAGCATGTGTTTGCAAATGTGTGCTAACTAAACCCCTGTTTTTACTGCATACTGTTGGACAGGTTAATACTGTTTTTGTTACATAGTTACATAGTAGTTGAGGTTGAATAAAGACAACAGTCCATCCAGTTCAACCTGTGTAGGTGTGTGTGGATGTATTCATTTCCCATAACCCTGAATATTGTGATCTTTGCGATGCACGTCCAAGAGTCTTTTAAAAGTAGCTATACTCCCCGCAGTTACCACCAGTTGTGGAAGAGAGTTCCACAATCTTATCTCCCTTACAGTGAAAAACCCCTTAAGTAGCTTAAGGTTAAGTGCCGGGTCACACTGCCAAATGCGATACGCTGGGGGTGTCAATGAAATGTTAATGACACCCCCAGTTTGATTGCATATCGCAGTGTGAACCACTGTGCGATCCGATCCTGATGCGGCTGAAAAAATGCCTCATGTGCGACTTTTGTGCGGGTGCAGTGCGAATTTAGCCATACAAAGTGTATGGCTGAATTCGCACTGCACATCCGAACGCATGTAATATCGGAGCGCACAATCTCATTGTATGGCCTTGTGTCCTCTTACACTCCTTGAGACTAAATAGTTTTTTTCCTATGCTGAGATCACCATTGAGGTATTTGAAAAAATTGCTATCATGTCCCCTCTCAGACGTCTCTTCTCCAGGGAGAATAAATTAAGCACTTGTAATCGCTCCTCATAATATAGGTCCTCCAATCCCCTAATTAGTTTAGTTGTCCTTCTTTGGACTCTCTCCAGTTCCAGCACATCCTTTCTGAGGATTGGCGACCAGAACTGGACAGAGTACTCCAGATGTGGCTAGACCATGGTTTTATAAAGTGGTAGGGTTGTCTTTCATGCGTTTGCCTTTCCATGTGCTCCTTGCTGTGAAGGTCAGTTATAGATGGGGGCAGGGGCCATCTCTTTGTTACATCTGCTTCAAAGTTCGATGTGTTGTGCATTCAGAGATGGTATTCTGCATACCTTGGTTGTAACGAGTGGCGATTTGAGTTACTGTTGCCCTTTTATCATCTTGAACCAGTCTGCCCATTCACCTCTGACATCAACAAGGCATTTTCCTCCACACAACTGCCGCTCACTGGATATTTTCTCTATTTTTGGACTATTCTCTGTAAACTCGAGAGATGGTTGTGTTTGAAAATCACAGTAGATCAGCAGTTTTTGAAATACTCAGACCAGCCCGCATGGTACCAACTACAAAGTAATTTAAATCCCCTTTCTTCCCCATTCTGATGTTCAGTTTGAGCTTCAGCAAGTCGTCTTCACCATGTCTAGATGCAGACATGCATGAGTTGCTGCCATGTGATTGGTTGATTAGCAATTTGTGGTACCAAGCTATTGAACAGGTGTACCTAATAAAGTGGTCGGTGAGTGTATATAAGTATAGGTTTCAGCACTTTGTCAAAATAGGAGAGGAGTGAGAATGAGTTCTGGTCATGAGGGGACAATATTTCCTACATACATGTTACATCCTGTTCAATGAGGTCTAGCAATGGATACAGTATGGTAATCAGGTGTCTCCATGAGTCTCAGCGCCGGTTCACACTACCGCGACGCTACTATAGGTGGCGACCTCCGAGGTCGCGGTGCGAGCAGCGCGCCGCGACCTCGGAGCGGCCGCCACGGACTTCATAACATTGAAGTCTATGGCGGTCGCCTCAAAGAAGCTCCGGACCCTTTTTCTAGGTCGGAGCGACTTGTGTCGCTCCTATTAGAACGGGTCCGTATCTTCCCTATGGGAGGCGACCTGTGAGGCGACCAGGACGCCTCACAGGTCGCCCTAGTGTGAACCGGCACTAAAATGTCTGAAAAACAGATTACTTGGATTAGTGTAAAATTTGAATACAATGGCAAGTTTTTGGTTCAGTTCAGATTTTAGATCTTTGGAAGAATTTTTGTAGTTGGGATTAGAGACCCAATTCATAAAAAGGTAAGGAGGAGTGGATGAGGAAGGAGAGGAATAAGAGGGAGAAAGGAAGAGAAGAAAATAAGGGAGGAGAGGAAGAAGAAGTTGAAGAGAGAGTGACAAGGGAGAAATGACAGCCGGGAAGTAGGAAAAAGAAGAGGGGGAGAGAAGAGGAAGAAGAGAGGGGAGAGAGGCAGAGGAGAGGAGAGAAAGAAGAGAGGGGAGAGAGGCAGAGGAAGCAGGAGAAGAGGGAGAGAAGAGGAAGAAGAAGGGGGGAGAGAGGAAGAGGAGAGGAAGAGGAGGGGGGAGATAGAAGGAGGAAAGGAAGATGGAGAATTAAGGAAGAAGAAGATGGAGTAGAGACAAAGAAAAAGAGTGAGAAGAGGAAGGAGAAGAGGGAGAGGAGAGAAAGAAGAACAGAGAGAGGAGAGGGAAAGGAGAGTAAAAAGAACAGACAGTGGGGAGTGTGAGGAGAGGGAGGGGGGGGGGGTAAAAAGAAGAAGTGGAAGATAAAGAGGGGAAAATTAGGGAGCAGAAAGGTGAGGGGGAGGGTAGAAAGGAAAAGAAGAAGCAATTGTAGAAGAAAAGGGGAGGAAGAAGAAAAGGAGGAAGAAATGGAGAAGAGAGAAAGCAGAGGGAGAAGAAGAGGGGGAGAAGATAAAGAGAGAGGAGAGGAAAAAGATGGAGGAGAGGAATAAGGGGAGAGGAAAGAAAGAACAGGAAGATGATAAATAGGAATGAAAGGGGGAAAGGAGGAAGAAAAAAGAAGATGATTGAAAGAAAGAGGTGGCAAAGATATGGAGAGGAGAGGAGGAGGAAATAGAAAAGAAAAGAAGGGATTGGAAAAAGGAGAAGAAATGGAGAAAAAGAATAAGAAGAGGAGGGAAGGACAAAGAGGAGAGTTGGGCAAATATGAGGGGAGAAGAAAGGGAGAGGAGAGAAAGCAGAGGGAGAAGAAGAGGAGGATAGGAGGTTGAAGAGGGGGAGATGAGAGGAAAAAGAGGGAGGAGAGGAAGAAGAAGAGAAGGAGTGGAGAGAGAGAACAGGAAGATGAAGAATATAAATAAAGGGAGTGAAGAGGGGGGTGGGGGAAAGGAGATGATCAAAAGAAGAAGGAGGAGAAGAGACAAAGAGGAAAAAGAAAATAAGGTATTGGAAGAAGGAAAAGAAAGGGAGAAAAAGAAGAGTAATAAGAAGAGGAGGGGAGGACAAAAAGGTGAGGTGGACAAAGATGAGAGGAGAGAAAGAGAGAGAGTTAGAAGAAGATGGAGAGATAGAGAAAAGGAAAGGGGAGATAAAGAGTGTGAGGAAGAGGAAAAAGGAGTGTGAGATGAAAGAATATAAATTGAAAAATGATAAGCCAGAGGGAGAAGAAAAGGTAAAGAAAACAAGAAGATGAGAAAAGAGAGATAGGATAGGGAGATAAGGAATGAGAGGAAAAGGAGAGGGAGAAAAAGAGGAAATAAGAGGAGATGGGGGATAAAAGAGAAAGGAGGAAGGAGAGGGAGAAGCAGAAGAAAGAAAAGGATATAAAGAAAAAGAAGAGAGAAAAGGAGGGGATGTAGAGCAATGGAAATGGAGAGGAGAAACAGGAGAAGAAGAAGAAGGAAAGGGAGAGGAAAGAAGAGGAGACGGAAAATTAGAGGGGAAGGAAATGCCGAAGAAGAGGAGAGGAGATAGAGGAGAAGAAGAAGGAAAGGGAGAGGAAAGAAGAGGAGATTGAGAATTGGAGGGGAAGGAGATTGAGAAGAAGAGGAGAGGATAAAGAGGAGAAGAAGGAAAGGGAGAGGAAAGAAGAGGAGATGGAGAATTAGAGGGGAAGGAGATGGCGAAGAAGAGGAGAGGAGATAGAGGAGAAGAAGGAAAGGGAGAGGAAAGAAGAGGATATGGAAAATTGGAGGGGAATGAGATGGAGAAGAAGAGGAGAGGAGAAGAAGAAGGAAAGGGAGAGGAAAGAAGAGGGGATGGAGAATTAGAGGGGAAGGAGATGGAGAAGAAGAGGAGAGGAGATAGAGGAGAAGATGAAGGAAAGGGAGAGGAAAGAAGAGGAGATGGAAAATTAGAGGGGAAGTAGATGGAGTAGAAGAGGAGAAGAAAAAGGAAAGGGTGAGGAAAGAAAAGGAGATGGAGCATTATAGGGGAAGGAGATGGAGAAGAAGATGAGAGGAGAAAGAGGAGAAGAAGAAGAAGGAAAGGGAGAGGAAAGAAGAGGAGATGGAGAATTAGAGGGTAAGGAGATGGAGAAGAAGAGGAGAGGAGAAAGAGGAGAAGAAGAAGGAAAGGGAGATGAAAGAAGAGGAGATGGAGAATTAGAGGGGAAGGAGATGGAGAAGAAGTGAACAGGAGAGGAGAAAGAGGAGAAGAAGAAGGAAAGGGAGAGGAAAGAAGAGGAGATGGGGAATTAGAGGGGAAGGATATGGAGAAGAAGAGGAGATGAAGAAAGAAAGGTGAGAAAGAGAAGATGGAGAGCAGAGTACTGGAAGAGGAGAGGAGGAATATTAGGAAGAGGAAATGACAGTAGAAGAAGATGGGCAGGAAGAGAGAGGAGAAGGAAAAGATGGGGGGGGGGGGGAAGAGGAGAAAAGGAGGGGAGAAAAAAAAAGAAAAGAGGGAGAGCAGGGTACTGGAAGAGGAGAGGAGGAAGCAGAGAGAAAAAGAAAGAGGAAATGCAGAGGCAGATGGAGAAAGAATAGAGGAAGAGTATTGGAAGAGGAGATGAGGAAAAGGGGAGAAAGTGAAGAGGGAGAGGAAAGGAGGGAGATAAGGGGGAGGAAGAAGAAAAAATAATAGGTAGAAGAGAGGGAGGAGAGGGAGAATAAGAAGAGCCTAGAATTTGCTGGGTAGCTCACTCAGCATCTCTCAACCTCATGGCAGGCAGATGCACAGATGAGTGTCTCACACACAGGATTGTGTACCATGACTGGTGAAATGAAGGATGAGGATGATGAATGTGTCTCACACACACAGGATTGTGTACCATATGACTGGTGAAATGAAGGATGATGAATGTGTCTCACTGTCACACACACAGGATTGTGCACCATATGACTGGTGAAATGAAGGATGGGGATGATGAATGTGTCTCACACACAGGATTGTGCACCATATGACTGGTGAAATGAAGGATGAGGATGATGAATGTGTCTCACACACACACAGGATTGTGCACCATATGACTGGTGAAATGAAGGATGAGGATGATGAATGTGTCTCACACACACACAGGATTGTGCACCATATGACTGGTGAAATGAAGGATGAGGATGATGAATGTGTCTCACACACACACAGGATTGTGCACCATATGACCGGTGAAATGAAGGATGAGGATGATGAATGTGTCTCACTGTCACACACACAGGATTGTGTACCATATGACTGGTGAAATGAAGGATGAGGATGATGAATGTGTCTCACACACACAGGATTGTGCACCATATGACTGGTGAAATGAAGGATGAGGATGATGAATGTGTCTCACACACACAGGATTGTGCACCATATGACCGGTGAAATGAAGGATGAGGATGATGAATGTGTCTCACTGTCACACACACAGGATTGTGTACCATATCACTGGTATAATGAAGGATGAGGATAATGAATGTGTCTCACACACACACAGGATTGTGCACCATATGACTGGTGAAATGAAGGATGAGGATGATGAATGTGTCTCACTGTCACACACACAGGATTGTGTACCATATGACTGGTGAAATGAAGGATGGGGATGATGAATGTGTCTCACACACACACAGGATTGTGCACCATATGACTGGTGAAATGAAGGATGAGGATGATGAATGTGTCTCACACACACACAGGATTGTGCACCATATGACTGGTGAAATGAAGGATGAGGATGATGAATGGGTCTCACACACACAGGATTGTGCACCATATGACTGGTGAAATGAAGGATGGGGATGATGAATGTGTCTCACACACAGGATTGTGCACCATATGACTGGTGAAATGAAGGATGAGGATGATGAATGTGTCTCACACACACAGGCTTGTGTACCATATGACTTGTGAAATGAAGGATGAGGATGATGAATGTGTCTCACACACACAGGATTGTGCACCATATGACTGGTGAAATGAAGGATGAGGATGATGAATGTGTCTCACACACACAGGCTTGTGTACCATATGACTTGTGAAATGAAGGATGAGGATGATGAATGTGTCTCACACACACAGGATTGTGCACCATATGACTTGTGAAATGAAGGATGAGGATGATGAATGTGTCTCACACACACACAGGATTGTGCACCATATGACTGGTGAAATGAAGGATGAGGATGATGAATGTGTCTCACACACACACAGGATTGTGTACCATATGACTGGTGAAATGAAGGATGAGGATGATAAATGTGTCGCAGTCTCGCAGACACACACACATGATTCAGGGGAGATGCTGTGCATCTTATGGTTGGTGTAATAAAGAATGAGGACAATATATGTGTCGCACACACAGGATTCAGAGATGAGGCTGTCACACCCAGGATGCCTCTAGAAATCTCTCCCACCCCCAGCACGATGCTTCTCATCATCAGGTCAGGTGTGGCGGAGAGATGCTCTGCATCTTCAGCTCTGATGATGCTTTGTGTCTACAAGGAGAAATGCTCTGCATCAGATGATGCCATGTGGAGCTATGTGTATATCATGTGATGTAGAATGAAATGTTCTGCAGGCTCTGGTCATGTGATGCAGGCTGCAATGCTCTGCTCAGGTGATCAGCTGACGCTCCTCAGTAGGGGTGACGTTCTGCAGAGAGCAGATCTGTGCAGTCTCTAGGTGCAATCATCTGCAGACAATGATCAGCTGATGCCCCTCCTCCTCTGTGGCCCAGAAGTGATGCTCTGCAGCCTCTGGTCATGTGATGCTCTGCAGACAATGATCAGCTGATGCTCTGCCCATTCCTCCTCCCGGTCCCTCCCGGAGCCCCGATCTGTTCGGACGATCCCCAGCAGCAGCAATCCCGGATGGCTTCTCCGTCCTCCTCCTCCTCCCCTCCCCCGGGCGGGCCCCTGATGGAGGAGGGCGGGGTCCCTCTCACCTGTCACAGGTACACTCAGCCACCCGCTGGGCCCCTCCCCCCTCCGGAGACTCGCATCACCCCGGGGGCCACCATGGGGGCCACACGCTTCTCCCGGCTGCTGAGCAACCTGCGGAGGCTTCCGATCCGATACCAACTGCTGGGGGGCCCCGAGCTCAAAGACGAGGTCAGTAGGGGGGGCAGTGATGGGGGTGCATATAATCAGTGGGGTGTTAGTGTTATATTTGGGGTGTAAATCAGTGGGGTGTCAGTATTATATGTGGGGTGTATATAATCAGTGAGTGGGCTGTCAGTATTATATGTGGGGTGTATATAATCAGTGGGGTGTCAGTATTATATGTGGGGTGTATATAATCAGTGGGGTGTATATTATAAATGGGGTGTATTGTATATAATCAGTGGGACTGTCAGTATTATATGTGGGGTGTATATAATCAGTGGGGTGTCCATATTATATGTGGGGTGTATATAATCAGTGAGTGTGCTGTCAGTATTATATGTGGGGTGTATATAATCAGTGAGTGTGCTGTCATTATTATATGTGGGGTGTATATAATCAGTGGGGTGTATATTATAAATGGGGTGTATTGTATATAATCAGTGGGACTGTCAGTATTATATGTGGGGTCAGGTGTATATTGTAAATGGGGTGTTCGTATTATATGTGGGATGTATATTATCAGTGGGGTTTTCAGTATTATATGTGAGATGTATATAATCAGTGAGGTGTCAGTATTATATGTGGGGTGCATATAATCAGTGAGGTGTCAGTATTATATGTGGGGTGCATATAATCAGTGAGGTGTCCGTATTATACATGGGGTGCATATAATCAGTGGGGTGTCCGTATTATATGTGGGGTGTATATAATCAGTGGGGTGTCCATATTATATGTGGGGTGTATATAATCAGTGGGGTGTCCGTATTATACATGGGGTGCATATAATCAGTGGGGTGTCTGTATTATATGTGGGATGTATATAATCGTGGGGTCCGTATTATATGGGGGGTGCATATTATCAGGGGGGTGTCTGTATTATATGTGGGGTGCATATAATCAGTGGGGTGTCCATATTATATGTGGGGTGTATATAATCAGTGGGGTGTCCATATTATATGTGGGGTGCATATAATCAGTGGGGTGTCCGTATTATACATGGGGTGCATATAATCAGTGGGGTGTCTGTATTATATGTGGGGTGTATATAATCAGTGGGGTGTCCATATTATATGTGGGGTGTATATAATCAGTGGGGTGTCCGTATTATACATGGGGTGCATATAATCAGTGGGGTGTCTGTATTATATGTGGGATGTATATAATCAGTGGGGTCCGTATTATATGGGGGGTGCATATTATCAGGGGGGTGTCTGTATTATATGTGGGGTGTATATAATCAGGGGGGTGTCTGTATTATATGGGGGGTGTATATAATCAGTGAGGTGTCCGTATTATATGTGGGATGTATATAATCAGTGGGGTCCGTATTATATGGGGGGTGCATATTATCAGGGGGGTGTCTGTATTATATGTGGGGTGTATATAATCAGTGGGGTGACCGTGTCTGTATTATATGGGGGGTGTATATAATCAGTGAGGTGTCCATATTATATGTGGGATGTATATAATCAGTGGGGTGTCAGTATTATACGTGGGGTGTATAATCATTGGGGTGTATATTTTCAGTGGAGGTGTCAGCATTATATTTGGGGGTGTATAAAATTAAATAAGTGCGCAGGATCAATAGTGTGAATAGCTGCAACCTTCGAACCAAATGGTGATAAAATTGTGTAGAAAAGAAATCAGGTGCGCTAAAATTCACTAGTGTCACAAATCAGGAAAAGGTGTGACACTATAATGAGTGTCCCCCATATACCTGTGATGTGTTTCCAAAATTGATGTGCACTTGAACGGGTGTACAGTAAATACTATGCACCCTGGTGCATATACTTGGGTGTGTTATGGTGAATAGGTGATGATAAATGGATAATGTGATACCAACATAAACCAACAAAGTGCACAAGTAATTCAAAGAAAAAGTGTACAATATTTCAATGGTTGCCACCTCAGTGTATAGTCCATATACATATAAAAGTGCATAAAGTCCCAATCGTCCCCTCACAGGCTAAAGTAAAATCCACTCTGTGGGTTCCTCTAGATCCGTGGGGTGCAGATGGGTTCCACCACCTTTGTGGGGATTAGCCCCTTACCATAGAGAAAAGAGGTTAAGGACGGATAATCAGCCCAGTAGTGTCTTGGGAATTCAGGGAGGTCACCGTGAAATAATCAGATAGTAAGTGTGGCCTCTTACCGGATCACTCAAACCAAAAGGCGACTGTCTCACTGATCTTTCGGTGTCTCAACCCAATCCCGGTCCACTCTTGTTCTGGGTGTTACTCTCCGCACAGGTGAGGGCTTCCACGTGTATCTCACAGAAACAGAATCAGACCATAGCGCAGTACCTTTGACAATTTATTAAAACAAAAGTATCCAGTGCACTTACAGTTAGATGTTAACTAATGGACACAGGAAACCGATACCAATATTGGAGAGGCCGTGGCCGCCTGCAGTGCGGTCCTCGGCAACTTGCAATGACGATGCGGCGCTCCTCTGTGACGCGTTTCCACTAAACAGTCGTCTACGGAAATAGGAGTGATATTTGGGGGTGTATATTAGTGGGGGTATCAGTATTTGTAGGATATGTATATTATCAGTAGGGGTGTCAGTATTCTATATGGGGTGTATATTATCAGTAGGGGTGTCAGTAGTATATGTACGGAGTATGCATTATCAGTCAGTATTGTATGTGGGGTGTATATTATCAATAGAGGTTTCAGGATTATATGTGGGGTGTATACATTATCACTGGGGTGTCCAGATTATATAAGGTGTGTGTATATACTCCTTATGGTGTCAGGATTATATTTGGGGGGTGTATATTATCAGTGGGGTGTCAGGATTATATTTGGGGGGTGTATATTATCAGTGGGGTGTCAGGATTTTATGTTGTGCTTGTATTATTAGAGGGGGGCATTACTATACTGTATGTGGGTTATCTGTATTTATTGTGGGGTGTATATTATCAGTGGGGGTGCCAATATTTATTGTGGGGTGTGTAGATTGTTAGGACAGGGTTGCCAGTATTATACCCAATGATATTACTGTCCTATGTTCCTGAAGATAAAGGGGTCCTCCACTTTCAAATATTTCTTTGGGGGGGGGGTATCTGTAGGCATATTGCCCACCATCACACACTATTAATGTTTTACATTTATATAGCGTTGACATATACTGTGGTGTCACATATCTGGAGTATTGCAGGGTGAGCTGTGACCATCATTAGCAGCTCCTTCCATAAAGCCATTTTCTGATTCCAGTATTTTAGGTTATTTGTCATTTGTGAATTCAGGTCCTCTTCCTGGGACTGGTTGGCAGTGTGATGACAGGCGGTAATGACTGGTTGGCTGTATGATGACAGGCGGTAATGACTGGTTGGCTGTATGATGACAGGCAAAAATGACTGGTTGGCAGTGTGATGACAGGCGGTAATGACTGGTTGGCTGTATGATGACAGGCGGTAATGACTGGTTGGCTGTATGATGACAGGCGGTAATGACTGGTTGGCTGTATGATGACAGGCGGTAATGACTGGTTGGCTGTGTGATGACAGGCGGTAATGACTGGTTGGTTGTGTGATGACAGGCGGTAATGACTGGTTGGCTGTGTGATGACAGGTGGTAATGACTGGTTGGCTGTGTGATGACAGGCGGTAATGACTGGTTGGCTGTATGATGACAGGCGGTAATGGCTGGTTGGCTGTATGATGACAGGCGGTAATGGCTGGTTGGCTGTATGATGACAGGCGGTAATGACTGGTTGGCTGTATGATGACAGGCGGTAATGACTGGTTGGCTGTATGATGACAGGCGGTAATGACTGGTTGGCTGTATGATGACAGGCGGTAATGACTGGTTGGCTGTATGATGACAGGCGGTAATGACTGGTTGGCTGTATGATGACAGGCGGTAATGGCTGGTTGGCTGTATGATGACAGGCGGTAATGACTGGTTGGCTGTATGATGACAGGGGACCTGTTTTTGTTTTGTTTTTTCAGCTTCAGTACCACTTTCACTTACAGGCCTCCTCCCAACTCCCACCTTGTGAATGGACATTTAAAGGAAAAGCAGCACACTAATGATCTCATCTGTCTCTCTGCCCTTTCCTCCTATCAGCATGCTCCTTGTCAGCAAATGAACTGACTGGCTCTTTGTGTTACTTCTCCCTCTCCCTTTCTGAGCTCTGCTCTACAGGGACTGCGAGAAGGTGCCTACACTGCTTGTATTTTAAAAATCCACTTAATACAGAGCCGCATTCATGTGCATAATTTATATCTGCTTTGAGTTCAACTTAAGGCGGCACCGGCATTTTTGCATGATGTTACAAAGTTATCTGTCAGTGCATTCCTTTCTGCGAGGACAAATGCTTCTAACAGACAAATACATGTGTGGCATCACAAATCTATATGTCACTGCATTCCTTCCTGTGAGGACCAATGTGTATAACTGCCAAGTGCATGTGAAGAAATTTGAGTCTTTGCTCCTGTGTGCGGACCTTTCTTCTCCTATGCAAGTCGTGACTGAGCATACCGACCCAGGACAATAAAAACTTGTGGGTCTGACCCCTTTCCCGTTGCGCATAGGGCAGCCCATTCAAGTGACAAGCAAAAACGCTCCAAAAAGTCGTGTTGCTGAAATGCTAAGATGTGAACGTGGCCTTAGAGGGCAGTTTATGTCCAATCTGATCTGTGATTGACATGGCTGAAAAGCAAAGACCGGCACTAGAACTACAAGGCAGTGTCGTGCTGGATGAAAAATACTGATAATAGCATTTTTGTGACGGCTTCTAGTAGCATTTTAGTAGCTTTAGGCTCCATGCACACTATCATGTTTTTAAGCTCCTAGAAGCTGTTATTAGCATTATTTTTTTCTGCTCCTAGAAGCTAATAGTGTTATCCTATGTGTTCATGCACACTACTTTTAGGCCAGGGGCGTAACTACAGGGGTTGCAGGGGTTGCAATTGCAACCGGGCCCCATGCTCCAAGCGGCCTGTGCGTCTCCCCTGTACACCTGGACAGGAGAGGGGGGGGGGGGGGCAGCATGTAGGGAAATCACTGTCCTCCTTTTTCCTCCTGTAGCTGCAGGAGGAGAATAGAGGAGATTGGTTCCTCTGTTTGCTGTCCCCACCACTCCTCCTATCCAGTTCACTTGTGTTTTGCTGTCTTTGGGCCCCTGTGTGCTCCCCTGGTTCCCCCCCCTACTTTGCTGCCCCCCGTGCTTCCTTCCCTCTCCTGCCGACTGCTGCAGGGGATGTGTCACTATAGAGAACCAGGAAGGGGTCGGTAAATATGTAATTTACCAGCTCCTTCCTTTTCTGAATGGACAGAGTCATAGTCAGTGACATTGTAAAAAAAAAAATAAAATGATAAAAAATAATACAATTAAAATACCAAAAAATAAAAACTACTGACACCAGTGGGTGAACTTCCAGGATCGCAAAGGTCACACTTGCGACCGGGTCCTGGCATTCCACCACCGTGGGGAGACCCCAAGATGGCAGGAAGGGGGCCCATTGCAGAACTTGTGATAAAGGGCCCCGCAACAACACTAAAGGACCCCAGGATCAGTGGGAAGAGTCCCAGGCTTAAAGGGAAGGGCCCCGGCCAGGGGTTCGGGGGGCCCTTCATTGTTTCTGGCATCGGGACCCTGAGATTCTAGTTACACCTCTGATGAAAGCTATTAGCATTTGTTGCGCTTCAGCTTCTAGGAGCAGAAAAAAAACAAATAGTTGGAACCTATACACAATCTGCACCTACCCCTGGGAATAGGAATTTTTCTCTATATACATTCTGAATAAGTGGCTTTATCAATACAGCTAAGTTGAAAAGGATTCCTTCTTTTTTTGTGGGACCTAGTTCATATCCTTCCTCCTAGAGATCAGTATGACCCAGGGGGTTATTGGCTGTCCCGGCCTGTGAGGTCTCTACCTTGTGGTCGAGATTTTATGCATGCGGGTCTTTTTCTTAGATAAGTACTATGTGGTCTCCATAGCCCTGAGAAAGCGACATGTGAAACGCGTTGGCACTGGAGGACTTCTTCTCTTAGTGCTATCGCTGTGGTCATACCCACATGATATTTTAATGGGGTTTTATTTGGCTATGTTTATAGCTGTAGTGTGTTATTTTATGTCTAAATACATTTTGTTATACTTTTTATTATACAACTTTGTACTCTCCTTTTACTGGCCTATACAATCGGGTTATCCATTTGGGGGTTTCCCTAATTTTCCTTCCTTCTTCTTTTTTTTTTTTTTTTTTAGAGTTTATTGGAGCATTTGTTCCAGCAGAATAAAATGCTGAATGCTCTTAAAAGCGGATATCCGGCCAAAATTATTTATTTTTTTACCTAAAAATACCCCTAGAATAGTCAGGGCTATTGCTATCCTCTAAACTGTCCCGTTTAGTGTACCTGCAGGATGAATTACTTACCTTGTGAAGTTCTTGTCCAGCGCGGCCATCTGTGGTGTGGGCAGTTGAAGCTGCAGTGTCCCACTTCCTGGATTTCGCGAGTCCCAGAATGCTATACCCTCGTCACTTCCGAGGCAGGCGCTTCATCCCACAGCTGCTTTCGCGTCATTAGGCATGCCCAGAAGCTGTTCTCCATCCATCGGCAGAGAATGACACGCCTGCACCGGTGTCCCTCGTCACTTCCGGTGCATGCGTGTCATCCCACAGCTGGTTCCGCGTCATTGGGCATGCCCAGAAGCTGTTCTCCATCCATTGGCAAAGAATGACGTGCCTGCACCGGTGTCCCTCGTCACTTCCGGTGCATGCGCGTCATCCCACAGCTGGTTCGGCGTCATTGGGCATGCCCAGAAGCTGTTCTCCATCCATTGGCAGAGAATGACGTGCCTCCACTGGTGTCCCTCGTCAGTTCTGGTGCATGCGCGTCATCCCACAGCTGGTTCCGCGTCATTGGGCATGCCCAGAAGCTGTTCTCCATCCATCGGCAGAGAATGACACGCCTCCACCGGTGTCCCTCGTCAGTTCTGGTGCAGGCGCGTCATCCCACAGCTGGTTCTGCATCTGTGCATGCCCAGAAGCTGTTCTCCATCCATCGGCAGAGAATGACGTGCCTGCACCGGAAGTGACGAGGGACACCGGTGCAGGCGCATTGACTCCTGGGATTGATGACACTCCTCTCCCAGGAGTCAATGCAAAGCAGGAAATGACGTCGGCGGCCGCATAAGGAGGAAGTGGGAGGAAGGTAAGTTATTTTTCATTAAAAAAAAAAAAAAGGTAAGGGAACATAAAAAAAAAAAAATAGCCAAATCGAGTTTAGATAGGGAAATAGATATATATGCATGATGTGAAGTTCAAAATTAGGGTGGAACTCCACTTTAAGGGCTACTAAGCTTTTTTTTTTTTTTTTTTTTTTAAGCTTTTTTTTTTTCTTCATGTACTGCAAAAACTCTAATAAAATGCTAATGCTCCTAAAAGCTTTAGGCTCCATGCACACTAGCGTTTTCCATAAGCTCAAAAAAAGCTTTTAGAAGCATTAGCATTTTATTAGCATTTTTGCAGTACATAAAGGAAAAAAAAAAGCTAAAAAAAAAAAAAAAATCTGTTAGCATTTTAGAAGCAGTTAGGAGCATTCAGCTTTTTTTCTGCTTGAAAAACACTCAAAGAAACTCTACAAAAACATTTTTTTTTTTTTCTGCTCCTAGACGCTGAAGTTATAAAAATGCTAAGAGCCCAAAGTAGTGTGCATGGACGCATAGGATAATATTATTTACTTCTAGGGGCAGAGAAAAGTAGTGTGCATGGACGCATAGGATAATATTTACTTCTAGGAGCAGAGAAAACAATGCTAATAGATTCTAGGAGCTTAAAAAACACGAGTGTGCATGGAGCCGAACTTGCTAATGAATTATAATTTGGCGCCCAGCGCGGAGTTCTCATTTAAATTAGGTTATCACATAAAGGTGACAGTTGACGGTGACAGTTGACCAATTGCAAATACAGGGAGAAATCCACATTTGTCCACAATTCACACGGTGAAGGCTGAGCAGGAATACAATGTTCTGTTTGCTCTCCTGTCCATAGCCAACACAGTCAGATCTGGAGAACAATTGCCTGCGATAACGTTATCAATAACATTCCGCAACCCTTTTATTACTTTCTAGCTGTGTGCTTTGTTAGCTGAAGGAGGATTACTGGTGTCCTCAGTAATGGACAGGGTGGGCAGGAGGTCACCTGTGTGTAGGAAAATAGTCCCCTCCCCCCATGGCACTACACTTGAGATATGGGCTCTGCCCACAGCCTGGCTCCCTCTGCAGTGTGGGATGACAGTTCCATGCCCAGAAAAGATGTTTTAGTAAATGTGATTTTTTTTTTTTGATTTTTTTTTTTTATGGTGGACAATGATGTTTGATTTCATTGGCCATTAAGGAGAGAACAGGCATGCCTTGTTTCTGGAATGTTCTATACTATACACTTGCACCTTCCATGCAGGCATTTTTTGCCATGTTCCTTCCCATTCAAGTGGATAAAAGATCAGATTGCATTTTGCTTTTTTTGCTGCGTAACAAAGAACTGATTGAGCTGTTGTATCCCGCGTGGAACTCTCCGCTAAGGGACAATGGCAAAGGGACAATGGCGAAGCTGCTTGTTGTAGGCAGATTTGTGGCTTTGCTCTTTTACATCGTTTTTTTAGGATTACAGACCCCAATGGATCACTTGGTATGACCCCCCCCTCCCCTCCTTTTACCAGACTATACACACCATCATCATCACCATCATCATCATCATCATCATCATCTCCAGTCCTATTCTGTACCAGAAGAGCTGGCCCATATTCATATAGAACAGAACCACAGAAAGGAAACAGTAAGGAGTTTTATTATTTGATATAAAAACAGTAAATGAGAAATGACACAATATAGCTATATCTAGAGAGATGTTTGCTGCACTTTGAGACACATCAAAGCATGGCATGGAGGTCCTGGTACTGCCAATGTTACTGGCATGTCATGTGACTCATCAAGTTACACTCCACTTTGATTTCAGGTTCATTAAATGATGCAGGGATCCGTTCTCATGCCCCCATTCTTCAGTTCCTATTACCCCCACCCTTTGGATTCTTTATCCCCCTCCCATCTTTTGGTTTCCTTACCTCCTCCCATCCTTTGGTTTCCTTACCCCCTCCCATACTTTGGTTTCCATGCCCCCCTCTCATCCTTTGATTTCCATGCCCCCTCCCATCCTTTGGTTTCCATGCCCCCCTCCCATCCTTTGGTTTCCATGCCCCCCTCCCATCCTTTGGTTTCCATGCCCCCCTCCCATCCTTTGGTTTCCATGCCCCCCTCCCATCCTTTGGTTTCCATGCCCCCCTCCCATCCTTTGGTTTCCATGCCCCCCTCCCATCCTTTGGTTTCCATGCCCCCCGCCCATCCTTTGGTTTCCATGCCCCCCGCCCATCCTTTGGTTTCCATGCCCCCCGCCCATCCTTTGGTTTCCATGCCCCCCGCCCATCCTTTGGTTTCCATGCCCCCCTCCCATCCTTTTGGTTTCTATACCCCCCCGTCTCCCATCCTTTTGGTTTCCATACCCTCCCCCCTCCCATCCTTTTGGTTTCCATACCCTCCCCCCTCCCATCCTTTTGGTTTCCATACACTCCCCCCGCCCATCCTTTTGGTTTCCATACCCTCCCCCCGCCCATCCTTTTGGTTTCCATACCCTCCCCCCGCCCATCCTTTTGGTTTCCATACCCTCCCCCCCACCATCCTTTTGGTTTCCATACCCCCCCTCCCATCCTTTTGGTTTCCATACCCCCCTCCCATCCTTTTGGTTTCCATACCCCCCCCCATCCTTTTGGTTTCCATATATCCTTTTGGTTTCCATACACCCCCCCTCCCATTCTTTTGGTTTCCATACCCCCTCCCATTCTTTTGGTTTCCATACCCCCTCCCATCCTTTGATTTCCATGCCCCCTCCCATCCTTTGGTTTCCATGCCCCCCTCCCATCCTTTGGTTGCCATGCCCCCCTCCCATCCTTTGGTTGCCATGCCCCCCTCCCATCCTTTGGTTTCCATGCCCCCCTCCCATCCTTTGGTTTCCATGCCCCCCTCCCATCCTTTGGTTTCCATGCCCGCCTCCCATTCTTTGGTTTCCATGCCCCCCTCTCATCCTTTGGTTTCCATGCCCCCCTCTCATCCTTTGGTTTCCATGCCCCCCTCTCATCCTTTGGTTTCCATGCCCCCCTCTCATCCTTTGGTTTCCATGCCCCCCTCTCATCCTTTGGTTTCCATGCCCCCCTCCCATCCTTTGGTTTTCATGCCCCCCTCCCATCCTTTGGTTTCCATGCCCCCCTCCCATCCTTTGGTTTCCATGCCCCCCTCCCATCCTTTGGTTTCCATGCCCCCCTCCCATCCTTTGGTTTCCATGCCCCCCTCCCATCCTTTGGTTTCCATGCCCCCCTCCCATCCTTTGGTTTCCATGCCCCCCTCCCATCCTTTGGTTTCCATGCCCCCCGCCCATCCTTTGGTTTCCATGCCCCCCGCCCATCCTTTTGGTTTCCATACCCTCCCCCCGCCCATCCTTTTGGTTTCCATACCCTCCCCCCTCCCATCCTTTTGGTTTCCATACCCTCCCCCCGCCCATCCTTTTGGTTTCCATACCCTCCCCCCGCCCATCCTTTTGGTTTCCATACCCTCCCCCCGCCCATCCTTTTGGTTTCCATACCCCCCCTCCCATCCTTTTGGTTTCCATACCCCCCTCCCATCCTTTTGGTTTCCATATATCCTTTTGGTTTCCATACCCCCCCCTCCCATTCTTTTGGTTTCCATACCCCCTCCCATCCTTTTGGTTTCCATATATCCTTTTGGTTTCCATACCCTCCCCCCTCCCATCCTTTTGGTTTCCATACCCTCCCCCCGCCCATCCTTTTGGTTTCCATACCCTCCCCCCGCCCATCCTTTTGGTTTCCATACCCTCCCCCCGCCCATCCTTTTGGTTTCCATACCCCCCCTCCCATCCTTTTGGTTTCCATACCCCCCTCCCATCCTTTTGGTTTCCATATATCCTTTTGGTTTCCATACACCCCCCCCTCCCATTCTTTTGGTTTCCATACCCCCCTCCCATCCTTTTGGTTTCCATACCCTCCCCCTCCCATCCTTTTGGTTTCCATACCCTCCCCCTCCCATCCTTTTGGTTTCCATACCCTCCCCCTCCCATCCTTTTGGTTTCCATACCCCCCTCCCATCCTTTTGGTTTCCATACCCCCCCTCCCATCCTTTTGGTTTCCATATATCCTTTTGGTTTCCATACCCCCCCTCCCATTCTTTTGGTTTCCATACCCCCCTTCCATCCTCTAGGTTTCCATACCCCCCCCCTCCCATTTCTTTGATTCCCATACCCCTGATTCTTTGGTTTCCATACCCTCCCCCTCCCATCCTTTTGGTTTCCATACCCCCCTCCCATCCTTTTGGTTTCCATACCCCCCCTCCCATCCTTTTGGTTTCCATATATCCTTTTGGTTTCCATACCCCCCCCTCCCATTCTTTTGGTTTCCATACCCCCCCTCCCATTCTTTTGGTTTCCATACCCCCCTTCCATCCTCTAGGTTTCCATACCCCCCCCCCCTCCCATTTCTTTGATTCCCATACCCCTGATTCTTTGGTTCCCATACCCTTCATCTTTGATTTCCCCCCACCATCTTTTGATTTCTATCCTCCCTCCATCCTTTGCTTTCCCTACCTTCATCTGACTCCACTTCTTCAGTTCCTATTACCCCCAATGCTTTGCTTCCAGACTACCCCATCTCTTGGCTTCCAGACGCCCATTCTTTAGCTCCCATACCCCTCATCCATTGATTTGCTAATATCCCTCATATCCTTTGATTTCCAAATCCCCCACCCTTTGATTTCCATACCCACTACACCACCACCCCCCCCTCCCCACACCGCCTTCCCCAATTCATTGCTCCCTATACTCCTCATCCTTTGATTCCCATACCCCTACCATCTTTTATATAGTCATATCCGCCATCGTTTGATTTCTATAACCCCACCCCCTATCCTTCTATTATCCCCCTCCCATTCTATGGTTTCTATACTCCACATCTTTTAGTTCATATAACCCCCCATCCTCTAATTCCCTACACCCCCCCCGAACCTTTGATTCCTTAACAACCCCTCATTCTTTGGTTCTTTGCCCCCCCCCCCAAAGTGGTAGCACTCAGCAGGTAACTAACAATCACTGTCTTACCCAGAAGAAATCTCATGACTGCAGGATGGGTGATGGCAGTAAATGAGTTTATTCTCTTGTCCTATTCCGCTGCCCCAGTGCCGTACATCGTCCTGGTTTATCTGTGTGGTCAGTGGCCTCCCATGTCACTCACCGAGGGACTCCGTGACAATCACTGGCATCCGGAGAATTCCGCTCCCTCCGGTCTCATATTTATTTTTCATTGTGAAAATGTAAGAAGAATCTGCGCTTGTGCATAAATTGTGTAAAAATTAGAGAAGTGTGAAGCAGCAGCTCTAATGTGAGAAATTCAACACAGTAATTCTTAAATCACAGCATCTTGAGCTGCGCTAACAAAATGAATAAACAACATACATGCCATATAATTAAATAAGTGAAATAATGTGCAACATACTGTATAAAAATTCTTCAAATACACTATACTGTCAAAAGTATTAGGACACCTGCTATTACACACACATGAACTTAAATGGCATCCCAGTCCTAGTCTATAGCAGTGGTGGTGAACCTTGGCAGCCCAGATGTTTTGGAACTACATTTTCCATGATGCTCAACTACCCTGCAGAGTGCATAAGCATAATGGGAAATGTAGTTCCAAAACATCTGGGGTGCCAAGGTTCGCCATCACTGGAAAGGGTTAAATATTGAGTTGACCCACCCTTTGCAGCTATAACAGCTTCAACTCTTCTGGGAAGGCTTTCCACAAGGTTTAGGAGTGTGTATATGGGAATGTTTGACCATTCTTCCAGAAGGGCATTTGTGAGATCAGGCACTGATGTTGGATGAGAAGGCCTGGCTTGCAGTCTCCGCTCTAATTAATCCCAAAGGTGTTCTATCGGGTTGAGGTCAGGACTCTGTGCAGGCCAGTCAAGTTCCTCCACCCCAAACTCACTCATCCATGTCTTTATGGACCTTTCTTTGATCACTGGCCCAAATCATTTGGTGGAGGACGGATTATGTTGTGGGATATTTTTCAGGGGTTGGGCTTGACTCCTTAGTTCCAGTGAAGGGAAATCTTAAGGCATCAGCATGCCAACTATGTGGGAACAGTTTGGGGATGGCCCCTTCCTGTTCCAAGATGACTGCGCACCAATGCACAAAGCAAGGTCCATAAAGACATGGATGAGCGAGTTTGGGGTCGAGGAACTTGCAGGATAATGCACCATGTCACAAAGCTCAAATCATCCCTCCACTGGTTTCATGAACATGACAATGAGTTCACTGTACTCCAATGGCCTCCACACTCACCAGATTTCAATCCAATAGAGCACCTTTTGGGATGTGGTGGAATGGAAGATTGGCATCATGGATGTGCAGCTGACCAATCTGCAGCAACTGCGTGATGCTATCATGTCACTATGGAGCAAAATCTCTGAGGAGTGTTTTCTAATCGGACATTTTAGACTCATGGAGGCACCTGATTACCATATCCATTGATAGATATCATTGGACAGGATGTGAGATGTGTGTAGGAAATTTTGTCTAACTCCTCTCCTATTTTGACAAAGTGCTGAAATCTTTACTTATATACACTCACTGGCCACTTTATTAGGTACATCTGTTCAATTACTTGGTACCACAAATTGCTAATCTGCCAATCACATGCCAACAACTCAATGCATTTAGGCATCTAGACATGGTGAAGAAAACTTGCTGAAGTTCAAATCGAGCTATAGAATGGGGAAGAAAGGAGAAAATATCTAGTGAGCGGCAATTTGTGTGGACGAAAATGCCTTATTGAGGTCAGAGGAGAATAGGCAGACTGGTTCAAGATGATAGAAAGGCAACAATAACTCAAATAACCACTCGTTACAGCCAAGGTATGCACAGTACCATTTCTGAATGCACAATGCATCAAACCTTGAAGCAGATGGGCTACAGCCCCAGAAGACCACACCGGGTGCCACTCCTGTCAGCTAAGAGCAGGAAACGGAGGCTACAATTCGCACAGGATCACCAACATTGGACAATAGAAGATTGAAAAACGTTGCCTGGTCTGATGAGTCTCAATTTCAGCTGCGACATTCAGATGGTAGGGTCAGAGATTTGGAGTAAACAACCTAAAAGCATGGATCCATCCTGCCATATCCACGGTTCAGGCTGGTGGTGTAATGGTGTGGGGGATATTTCATTGGTACATTTTGGGCCCCTTAGTACCAACTGAGCATTGTTTAAATGCCACGGCTTACCTGAGTATTGTTGCTGACCATGTCCACCCCTTTATGACTACAGTGTACCCATCTTCTGATGGCTCCTTCCAGCAGGATAATGCACCATGTCACAAAGCTCAAATCATCTCACCACTGGTTTCTTCAACATGACAATGAGGTCACTGTACTCCAATGGCCTCCACACTCACCAGATCTCATTGGATCCAATAGAGCGACTTTGGGATGTGGTGGAACCTCCTGTTCCACCACATCCCAAAGGTGCTCTATTGGATTGTGCAGCCGACAAATCTGCAGCAACTGTGTGATGTTATGTCAATATGGACTAAAATCTCTGAGGAATGTTTCCAACACCTTGTTGAATCTATGCCAGGAAGAATGAAGGCAGTTCTGAAGGCAAAAGGTGGTCCAACCCGGTACTAGTAAGGTGTACCTAATAAAGTGGCCGGTGAGTGTATATGATGGCCATAAATCAGACGCACAGATGTGGTGAAGCTGTAGTGTTGATAATTTTATGTTGAGTATTTATTGTATTATTGAGTATAATGATACATTTTCCTGAAAGAGGGGGGGAGTTTTCTTTTGAACACATGTACTCAAGTAGGTTCTGCCACCGTCCCTATATGTATAATGTATAAGGGGTTGCTGGTGCCTCAGACCAGATAGAGTGGGACTTTATGGGCAAGTAAGAGGTATATAAGGTAAGGTAATGAGCATTGACACTCAAAATAAAGTAGGAAAATATTAAAATACAATAGTATTTAATCTGAAAATACCAATAGTATATACAACAAGCATTTGGGTGACAGTAGTGCTTGGGATAGAGGCCCAAGTGTGAGGAAGAGAAAGATGATTCCGTGGAATCAGTGACAATAGTGTTATTGGGTGACTAAACCAGTGGATTTTTTCGTTGTCCCTTGAATGTTGATTGGGACATGGTCCTAGAAAAAATCCTAAATAGCTGACGCGTTTCGGCTCTCATGTAAGCCTTTCTCAAAGCGTTCAATCACTCAGTCAGTAGTCTATAAAGGTGATATAAAGTATAATATATAAGGATTTTTAGAACAATTCTTAAGATAAATCTTAGTATTGAACATAAAGCTTGAAAATTACATACATGGGTGCAGCCATTACTTCCGCGCAGAGGCCCCTGTATCCGTTTACAGTCACAGCGGGAATCGTATAGTGCAGGGCCTAGGATTGTAATTGTATCTTAATATATATTTCAGATGAATCATGTAATCATATGTATATGTTTTTTTATATATATATATTCCTCCACTTACAGTTTGAATGCACTGGTGGGAGGTTATTCTCTCCAGAGTCCAGGGGGTAAATTCCCCTCTTTTTTGCCGGGCTCAGATCTAGAGTAATAAATAATATTGTATGTGATATAAATCCAGACAGAGCTGTCCGGTGAATATCCCAAAAAAACAGAATTTCATAAGTGCTTGTGACTTAAAAGGTGCTTAAACGGCTTCCTGAGGTGGTATAATGCAGAAGTTTAAAAGTGACTTTTTAGTGCCAAGTTTATTGAAAAGGAATCGTAGTGAGGGCTTTTCAGTCCGTTAAACTTACATGGAGTAGTCCTTTTGGCTGGCGCAGTGTTGTAGGTACGTCCTCTCCCCTCCGCTGGAGGGAAGTGAGGATTACCTAGCGTTCCCCGGCCTTATGAAGCCCTTCGCGCATGCGCATTGCGCATTGCACGTAGACGGGCTCCGTAGCGGCGTGACGTAGGCACCATTGTCTGCGCCTGCGCTAACTGGATGCGCGCGCAGGCTGCAACCCCGTTGCTGGGGACGCCGTTTGGCCGCCGACACAGAAAAAGGAGCCATCTTCTCCCCAAGGGGATAGGTTGGTCCTGGTAATCCCCTACAGCGGTAGGGGTTACCGTGCCGGGTGTGACTGTGCGGTATACCTGGACTAATCTGCGGAATTTTGGCACACACCCTTGTCTTTACAGTACATGTTATAAATTGTACACAATGGTATACATTGGTCATCACATTGGATTCAAAAATAATGTGTTATAAAAAGATCTTATGAAATGAAATAAATTTTATATTTAACAGCAGTGTTAGATACAAGTCCACCATGGGTAGCCGTGGGTTAAGGAGGGACAGCCCTGATCGTCGGACTACAGATCGCCCCCGGGTCATGTCCATATGCAATCGGGTTCCTAAACACTAATCTAAAAGCAGTATTAGTCTGGTGTGCTGTTTCCAACACTATATACTCAGGAAAAGGAGAGGAAAACCGGGAGGGGAAGGGGGATTTGTTAATTGTGTGTATCTAAAGTCATATAGAGATATTTCACAATCACAGTACTGAAGATCTTGGGATAGATGGATGGGTTGGTTAATCTGTCTTGCCCGAAGCGAAACCTTCAAGAAATGGGCGGAAACTTTCATTTTCATTCAGGCCAGGAGGTTTTGTGGCATGGAGGCGTCTAATCCACCTCATTTCCATCTGAAGTAATCTCTTATTCCAATCCCCCCCACGATGTGGTATATGAATTCTTTCAAGTGCCATAAAAGTAACTTTAGGCATTCGGTTTTTGTGTTCATGGGCGACATGCCTCCCAAGGGGTACATAGAAGTTGCATAATTGCATGCTGTTAATGTGTTGGTTTACTCGTTTGCCAAATTCTTGTTTGGTCTTTCCTACATAGTAGGACCCACATTGACACCGCATAAGGTAGACGACTCCTCTCGTCCTGCAGTTAGTATAGTGTCGAGGTTTAAATGACTCCCCATTGGGGAGTATTGTATTGACACATTTTTGTATAACACCACATTGTCCACAATTTCCGCATGGGAAAGTGCCCATGTGTTTACAGGGGTCTTTTCTCGTTTCCTTGTACTCACTGTGTGTGAGTGCTTGCTTCATTGATCCTGCTTTGCGGAATGTAATTTGTGGATTCTCTGTTATGAATGGTTTGACCACGGGGTCTTCTTTTAGAATCAACCAATGTTTAGAGATGATTTTCCGTATTTTTTGGTGGTCGTTTGTAAACCTCATAATTATCCGAGTTTTATTATCTTGTTCTTTGATTTTTTTTGGTGTTTTTATTCTTGAACAAAATATTGTGTCTTTCCTGCTTCTTGACTCTGTTGAAGGTTTTTCTGAGTGTCGTCTTTGTGTAACCTCTTTTTAATAGCCTTGTGGTGAGGATGTCGGCCTCTCTTTGAAAATCTTGTTCAAGTGTGCAGTTTCTTTTAAGCCTAAGAAACTGGCTGTATGGAATAGCATTCTTCAATGGGGTCGGGTGGAAGCTTGACGCATGCAGAATGGAATTGCCTGCTGTCTCCTTCCTATATAGAGTTGTCTTTAAGAGTCCGTCTTCACCTTTGATGATCCAGGTGTCCAAAAAGGAGATTTTTTCTTTATCATAGTTAAGGGTAAAAAACATGTTATACTCGTTTTTGTTCATCGATTGTAGGCATTCTTGGATCATACTTTCTGGTCCTGTCCATATAATGAATATATCATCTATGAACCTTTGCCATAAGATGATATTATTGGCAAAGGCTCTATTTTCTTCTTTAGCGAGGAAGTCCTGTTCCCAGGCCCCTAAGTATGTATTGGCATAGGAGGGGGCACAACTTGTGCCCATTGCTACCCCACATATCTGCAAGTAGTAGCTACCATTAAAGACGAAAAAATTGTTGTTTAAAATGTAATCCAGCATCATAACGATGAAATCATTGAACTTTGTATCATGTCCACTTTGTTCCTCCAGGGACGAGAGGAGTCGTCTACCTTATGCGGTGTCAATGTGGGTCCTACTATGTAGGAAAGACCAAACAAGAATTTGGCAAACGAGTAAACCAACACATTAACAGCATGCAATTATGCAACTTCTATGTACCCCTTGGGAGGCATGTCGCCCATGAACACAAAAACCGAATGCCTAAAGTTACTTTTATGGCACTTGAAAGAATTCATATACCACATCGTGGGGGGGATTGGAATAAGAGATTACTTCAGATGGAAATGAGGTGGATTAGACGCCTCCATGCCACAAAACCTCCTGGCCTGAATGAAAATGAAAGTTTCCGCCCATTTCTTGAAGGTTTCGCTTCGGGCAAGACAGATTAACCAACCCATCCATCTATCCCAAGATCTTCAGTACTGTGATTGTGAAATATCTCTATATGACTTTAGATACACACAATTAACAAATCCCCCTTCCCCTCCCGGTTTTCCTCTCCTTTTCCTGAGTATATAGTGTTGGAAACAGCACACCAGACTAATACTGCTTTTAGATTAGTGTTTAGGAACCCGATTGCATATGGACATGACCCGGGGGCGATCTGTAGTCCGACGATCAGGGCTGTCCCTCCTTAACCCACGGCTACCCATGGTGGACTTGTATCTAACACTGCTGTTAAATATAAAATTTATTTCATTTCATAAGATCTTTTTATAACACATTATTTTTGAATCCAATGTGATGACCAATGTATACCATTGTGTACAATTTATAACATGTACTGTAAAGACAAGGGTGTGTGCCAAAATTCCGCAGATTAGTCCAGGTATACCGCACAGTCACACCCGGCACGGTAACCCCTACCGCTGTAGGGGATTACCAGGACCAACCTATCCCCTTGGGGAGAAGATGGCTCCTTTTTCTGTGTCGGCGGCCAAACGGCGTCCCCAGCAACGGGGTTGCAGCCTGCGCGCGCATCCAGTTAGCGCAGGCGCAGACAATGGTGCCTACGTCACGCCGCTACGGAGCCCGTCTACGTGCAATGCGCAATGCGCATGCGCGAAGGGCTTCATAAGGCCGGGGAACGCTAGGTAATCCTCACTTCCCTCCAGCGGAGGGGAGAGGACGTACCTACAACACTGCGCCAGCCAAAAGGACTACTCCATGTAAGTTTAACGGACTGAAAAGCCCTCACTACGATTCCTTTTCAATAAACTTGGCACTAAAAAGTCACTTTTAAACTTCTGCATTATACCACCTCAGGAAGCCGTTTAAGCACCTTTTAAGTCACAAGCACTTATGAAATTCTGTTTTTTTGGGATATTCACCGGACAGCTCTGTCTGGATTTATATCACATACAATATTATTTATTACTCTAGATCTGAGCCCGGCAAAAAAGAGGGGAATTTACCCCCTGGACTCTGGAGAGAATAACCTCCCACCAGTGCATTCAAACTGTAAGTGGAGGAATATATATATATATATAAAAAAACATATACATATGATTACATGATTCATCTGAAATATATATTAAGATACAATTACAATCCTAGGCCCTGCACTATACGATTCCCGCTGTGACTGTAAACGGATACAGGGGCCTCTGCGCGGAAGTAATGGCTGCACCCATGTATGTAATTTTCAAGCTTTATGTTCAATACTAAGATTTATCTTAAGAATTGTTCTAAAAATCCTTATATATTATACTTTATATCACCTTTATAGACTACTGACTGAGTGATTGAACGCTTTGAGAAAGGCTTACATGAGAGCCGAAACGCGTCAGCTATTTAGGATTTTTTCTAGGACCATGTCCCAATCAACATTCAAGGGACAACGAAAAAATCCACTGGTTTAGTCACCCAATAACACTATTGTCACTGATTCCACGGAATCATCTTTCTCTTCCTCACACTTGGGCCTCTATCCCAAGCACTACTGTCACCCAAATGCTTGTTGTATATACTATTGGTATTTTCAGATTAAATACTATTGTATTTTAATATTTTCCTACTTTATTTTGAGTGTCAATGCTCATTACCTTACCTTATATACCTCTTACTTGCCCATAAAGTCCCACTCTATCTGGTCTGAGGCACCAGCAACCCCTTATACATGATACATTTTCCTATCATTATAACCACTGTAAAATCCTGCCCTTGTTTGTACCCCATGTGCGCCCCCCCCCCCCCCCCATTTCAAAGACGCTGTCACAGGTGATGGGCGGAGCTGGGAAGCTGTCACTGGGGACCCCTCAGAAATATCCATGATGGGAGTGGTCCAGGAGAGGCGGCCAGTGAAATGTCACTCGGCATGTTTACCTTTTTAGTAGGGTGTGTCAACGTTACATTGTTTCTTTCGCACGGATGATAAAGGAACTCAAGTCCCTAATTTCTGTCTATAAATATCTGCGTTGAGCTCGGCGCCTGCGACATGAACATGGCGAGGGACTGGCAGGGCTGGCTGAGCAGGTTCTGGGCTCGGCCGGTGTGTAATCCGCGTGCCTGATACGGATGAGGCGGCACAGATGATGTTCTAATCACATTCTTGGTCTCTAAACCTTCATCCCTCTAAATCCCTCCAGCTATTCCACCCCTCCCAACTGCTGGGCCGCCTGCTGCTCTCCAGATGTTGGGGAACTACAAGTCTCAATACAGACCACAGCCCTGCCATTTGATGTCGCACCATGCTGGAACATGTAGTTCTTTTTTAGAGATAAATGAGATTAAAAGTTTGTTTATTTATTTATTTATTGGGCATAAATCTGGATATTTTGGTGAAATAGATTGGGGTTACTGAGAGAGGTGAAATTTGGGTGTTTTTCAGTGGTTTTTAAGAATGCAATGGTCTTCGTATGGCTCCTGGGAGTACTCCCCCATCCTCCACGCTGCCAGGGAGCCACTAGTGACACATGGAGCCATAGGATACATATTGAAAGCCTAGCACTCAGTGTTATTCGGGAATTGGTTAGTGGGGGGGGGGTCCCTCCGCCATGTAATAAATAATAGGAGGAGATAAAACAATATGCCACTGTAGCACTGCCCCCTGTATGGACTGCCAGATGTACACCTCTCGGGTCCTCCTGAGTTACCAGCCTTTAATATTGGCAGTTTCTAGATCCTTCTTGGCTTGTTTCAATAATCAGTCCAGGGGTATTTGGTTGTTTTTTGTTTAGGGATAGGAGAAGGGAATAGTGAGATGCTCCAAATTAACTATGCACAAATGGTTGAGGACTCCTATCTTCAGGTACAGTCAGGCTGTTGATCCACCCTGCTACTATAGGTGAATTTGGAAATTAAGTCTCTTTCCTAAGATAACTTGGTGAGCTTGCACTTCTCTTCAGGACACTCTCACTAGCATCCTCTTTCTATCCGCCGCCGACACCCATCCACTGACTGTCCTACATGTGGGGTGGCCCCCCTCAGGTCAGGCCCCTTGACACAAGTCCCTTTACTCACAATACTGTGGTCTCTAGTGTCTCCCCCCTTATTTAGCTCTCCTGGACCTCTGGGTTCAGCTCCTCTCCTCCATTCCGCTGGTCCTCAGGATGACCTCCTGTGACTGCATGCCACTGCTACAGAGGAGGCAGCCGCCACCCTCCCTCCGGGATTCCGCTCTCCAGCCAAAGACCCCGCAGCACATGTGCTCCTGGCTTTTATACAGTATCCCAGAATGCACTGAGGCGACCATCCTCTGCCAATCACCAGGACTGCATAAAAGCCTATGTATCCATTCCTCAGGTTTCCTCCCACTGTCCAATATGCCTCCCTATTGGACCAGTGTGAAACACTCTGTAGACACAATGAATCGCATACTAAGCAGACCTTACTAACAGATACTGTTCTCTGGTAGGCAGAGAACAATATAGATTTACCTGCAGCTCCTCTGGTAAGCAGACAGAGCTCAAAACTATACTTTCTCACTGGCACCTACCTAGGAGGGTGCTACACCACCAATCTGAGTGCTCAGAACGGAAATGTATACCTCTAGTAACCAATCAGGAGTGTATTTATTACTATATAAGACCTGGGCTTACCCTATCCACACTTTAGTAAAAATACAAGGTGAATGCATAAGAAAATAGAAAAAGAAATGTTTAAGGGTCAGTTCACAACACATGCAGTCCAGTGCGTTTTTTTTCCTGCATGAAAACGCATGGATAGTGGGTTATATGGTTTTCAATAGCAGCTTTCTCCCTCCTTCCCCTTCCTGCCATTTTGGCTTTATCAGGCTCGGTTCACATTTATGCGATGCGGGAAGGCTGCGAATTCGCAGCCTGTTCCCGCATCGCACACGCACCCCCGGCAGTTCACACTGCCATATGCGATACGCTGGGGGTGTCAATGTAATCTTAACGACACCCCCAGTTTGATCGCATATCGCAGTGCGATCGTGCAGTTCGCACAGGAGCGGATCGCACAAGTGTGAACCGCTGTGCGATCCGATCCTGATGCGGCTGCAAAAATGCCTCCTGTGCGTGTTTGCTCCGGGTGCGATGCGAATTTAGCCATACAAACTGTATGGCTAAACTCGCACCGCACAGCTGATCGCATGTAATGTCGGAGCAGTGCGCTCCGACATTACATGCGAACCCGGCACTCGCAGAAGTGTGAACCGGGGCTAAGTCCATCACTTCCTTTCACTGTCCAAGTATTTGAAGAAGAGAGCAAAGTCCCTGGAATTGCGTCATGCACACCCCCTCTCCTGACATCCACCAGGCATTTTGACAGCTGTCATCCTCGTGTGCAGCCTAGAACTCTGCTGCTAATATCCATAGTTTGAGCTGGCTGACTGTGGGAGAGGCGGTTTCTGGGATTGGTTGGAAGGAATAAACTCTGGGGCCAGACTCTAAGGCTAGAAGGTCCATCTCTGGGGCAAGGAGGGAAGGGACTCTGGGGCCAGGTAGAGAGGTCTGCACTTGGGGGGTCAGAAAGCCCGACTCTGGGGCAAGGTGGGCTGCACTGTGGGGCCATCAGTCATACACAAGTACAAAAATAAAAATCTCAGGCACACCTTGGCGGGCAGTGGTGGGGTCGGGCACAGGTACAGCACCCACTTACCCACCAATTCACCTTTATAGAAGGGCGGAGAAAGACAACAGGTTTCTCTAGATGTCCGATGGTAGAAATAATCGAATCTAAATATGAATGAGATACTGTTTTTTTTATAGCTGCTCCACCACCAGACACAATGGGGGAGATTTACTACAACTGGAGCACACAGAACCTGGTGCAGCTGTGCATAGTAACCAATCGGCTTTCAGGTTTTATTGTCAAATCTTAACCACTTAAGCCCCGGAGGATTTTCCTGCTAAAAGACCAGGGGGTATTTTGCGATTCGGCACTGCGTGACTTTAACGGACAATTGCGCGGTCGTGCGACGCTGTACCTAAACAAATTTGACGTCCTTTTTTTCCCACAAACAGAGCTTTCTTTTGGTGGTATTTGATCACCTGTGAGATTTTTTGATCACGCGCTATAAACAAAAAAAGAGCGACAATTTTGCAAAAATAGCAATATTTTTCACATTTTTTTTATATGAAATTCCCCCCCAAAAAAATGTAAAAATCAAATTTTTTTAACATTTTCGGCCAATTTGTTTTATCCTACCTATGTTTGGTAAAAAAAATCGCAAAAAGCGTATTTTTATTGGTTTGCGCAAAAGTTATCGCGTTTACTAACAAAGGGAAAGATTTTTGTCATTTTTGTTGTTTTTTTTTTTTTTTTTAACGCGTAATGGCGGCGATCTGCGATTTTTTTTTTTTTTTTTTTTTTTTTTTTTTTTGCGGTACTGCGACATTGCTGCGGACAGATCGGACCCTTGACTGACATTTTTGACACTTTTGGGGTTACCAGTGACATTTCTACAGTAATCAGTGCTATTCATATGCACTGTTACTGTAAAAATACACTGGTAGTGAAGGGGTTAACTTTATTTGGGAGGGAGGGGCTGTGTGTGTCCCTAGGGGCGTGCTTTCTACTGTGATTGGCTGTGGCTTGAGCTGTAAGGACACTGATCAACGGATCTACATAGTAGATCCGTGTGATCAGTGTCTTTACACCGAGGAGAATGACAGGTGGCTTGTTTACACAAGCTGCCTGACATTCTCCCTCTCCCCCGACGATCGCCGAGTGACCGGCGGACATCGGGTCCGCTGGTCACACGCGCGGGGGGGTCCGTGACCGCGCGGGAGCGCGCGCTCGCTCCCCAGACCCTCCCAGGCTAGTGACGTTAATTAACGTCACTCTGCCTGGCAGGGGCTGACCGCCGCAGTAAATCTACTTGTGGCGATCGGCAAGCGGTTAATTGAACAAGCTAAAGTTAGAAGCTGATTGGCTACCATGCACAGCTGCTTCAGATTCTGTGTGCACCAGTTTTAGTAAATCTCCCCCAATGCTTTGGTTGGTTTGGAGTGGAGTCCTAAATAAAATTCATAAAATTTTTTTATTTCTATTGGAAGTCTTTTATCTGCGGCTGGGAGAGGATTTCAGTCCGCCGGCTTTTTTATTTTTTTATGTGAATGTGGGTGGTGGGAGGGTTATCCTCAGTTGTACAAAGATAAGATATATGTGGAATTATTACCTGTATCCCATAAACCAATGTTTTTTTTGTTTTTTTTTTATGGCCAAGGTCAATACTTTCACTTTTATTGGCAGTGTCGGCAGTAAGCAGAGGGTGACATCTGTATGCAGGCGTAGCCGGGGTGACACAGGACATATGTCCCATCATACACCCAGGACTCTGCATATGCTTGCTCGGGGTTTGTGACTTCTAAAATGATTTATATAAAGGGTATTCTTAGGGAAGGGGTAAAACCTCTGTGCCCACAAAGTGAAAGTTTTGTCACCCTATCCAGTGTCCCCATACAAAGATCTACCTGCTGATCCTGCCAGCAGTGGCAGGACAAGATCATACAGTCCCCAGGGCAAAGATGCCAAGTTTCACCCCCCCCCCTTCATTATGGATGAGCCTATGCGGAGAAGGGGGAGAGAGCACAGCCGGCACCTCATCCCGCCTCTTTCCTCCTCTCCTGGCTGCTTCCAGCGCTGGGCTGACAGAAATAGTGACTCCGCTGTCACTACTCCTGTCACTACTCCTGTCACTACAACTGTGTTATCAGCTACTCCTGTGTTATCAGCTACTCCTGTGTTATCAGCCCTAACCAGTTCATATATGTTGCCTGAGCATCTCCCGCTATGGTATAGAGATATGTATGGGGGGGGGGGGGGGTATCTGCAGTCCTGTAGTAGGGTGACAACACTGCTCTTCCATAGGTTCAGTGCATGGGCATTGCCACCCTAGAGCAAGAAATGTGTTATTAGCTCTGCCCTGTTTACCTCTGTGTACTACAGAAGACCCCCCCCCCCCCCCCCAATTTTATAGGGATGAGAAGAAGGGGAAGTGTTCTGTATTCTTGGCACACTTCCTTTCCTATGGTGACAACGTTGTACCTTCATAGATGCAGTACAGTGTCAGTGTTGCCATCCTAGGACAGAAAGTATGTTATGAACATTGGCCAGTTCCATCATTGTGGACTACAAAGCACTTTCCCCTGTGGCAGGGGTCTTTAACACAGGGCCAGTTTACTGTTCCTCAGACTTTAGGGACCCAGTGGGAGTAAACCATGCCAGATCTTTGGTATTAGGGTGAGAAATAGTTGGTGTAGCTGGAAGGAATTTATACCCCATCGTTGGTGTCAGTGAGAGGAATAGAGCCCCATTGTTGGTGTCAGTGGGAGGAATAGGGCCCCATTGTTGGTGTCAGTGGGAGGAATAGGGCCCCATTGTTGGTGTCAGTGGGAGGAATAGTGCCCCATCGTTGGTGTCAGTGAGAGGAATAGGGTCTCGTTGTTGGTGTCAGTAGAGAGAATAGCACCCCATTTTTGGTGTCCGTGGCAGGAATTATGCCCCATTGTTTGTATCAGTGGAAGGAATAGGGCCCCATTGTTGGTGTCAGTGGCAGTAATTGTGCCCCATTGTTGGTGTCTGTGGAAGGAATTGTGCCCCATTGTTAATGTCACTGGGAAGAATAGTGCCCCATTGTTGGTGTCAGTGGGAGGAATATTGCCCCATTGTTGGTGTCAGTGGGAGGAATAGTGCCCCATTGTTGGTGTCAGTGGGAGGAATAGTGCCCCATTGTTGGTGTCAGTGGGAGGAATAGTGCCCCATTGTTGGTGTCAGTGGCAGGAATAGTGCCCCATTGTTGGTGTCAGTGGGAGGAATAGTGCCCCATTGTTGGTGTCAGTGGCAGGAATAGTGCCCCATTGTTGGTGTCAGTGGAAGGAATAGTGCCCCATTGTTGGTGTCAGTGGCAGGAATAGTGCCCCATTGTTGGTGTCGGTGGAAGGAATTGTGCCCCATTGTTGGTGTCAGTGGCAGGAATAGTGCCCCATTGTTGGTGTCAGTGGCAGGAATAGTGCCCCATTGTTGGTGTCAGTGGCAGGAATAGTGCCCCATTGTTGGTGTCAGTGGCAGGAATAGTGCCCCATTGTTGGTGTCAGTGGCAGGAATTGTGCCCCATTGTTGGTGTCAGTGGCAGGAATTGTGCCCCATTGTTGGTGTCATTGTGCCCCATTGTTGGTGTCAGTTGCAGGAATAGTGCCCCATTGTTGGTGTCAGTGGCAGGAATAGTGCCCCATTGTTGGTGTCAGTGGCAGGAATAGTGCCCCATTGTTGGTGTCAGTTGCAGGAATAGTGCCCCATTGTTGGTGTCAGTGGCAGGAATAGTGCCCCATTGTTGGTGTCAGTGGCAGGAATAGTGCCCCATTGTTGGTGTCAGTGGCAGGAATTGTGCCCCATTGTTGGTGTCAGTGGCAGGAATTGTGCCCCATTGTTGGTGTCAGTGGCAGGAATAGTGCCCCATTGTTGGTGTCAGTGGCAGGAATTGTGCCTCAGGAGCCAGATAAAGGCAAGCAAAGGGCTGCAGTTTGGAAACCATTGCCCTATGTTATGGAGATAAAGAAAGGGGGAGGTGTTCTGCAGTCCTGTAGTATAGTTTTTTCCCTATTCTGGGGTCGGGGGCCAGGAGATGCCATTCTTAGCAGATCCTGCTGGTTCCAGTGTCTGGTTGCTGTGGACAGACATCCTGCCCCCCCCCCCTCGGTGTGCCGTCTGGGGTCTGTGTGTTGCTGCACTCCAGCTTATGTCGTTATCATTTTAATCCCATTGTAATTGCAGGCGAGGTGCTGCCAGTAAATTCTGCCGCCGCCCGTCTTCTCTTCATGCTGCTACTTTGTATCACCTCCAGAATTGGGTCACTCGGGGGAGGAGGGGGATTCTGGGAAGGGAGATCGCGCTGAATTTCAAGCCGGCGTGTCATGGGAAGATGAATTGAAATGAAACCTTTTCTTCACTTCTTTTGGACTAGCTGCCAAAAAATGGAATAAAGGGAAATGAGTGTCACCAATGGCAACCAACTGCATATCGGTATCTGTCGCTTACTATCCGCATCATCCACTCTCCACTAATCCTGGACTTTCACCGGCGTTCTCCCCTGCATAACCCAGAGCAACCGGAGTCTTCCCGGGTTCCAGATCTGCCCCCAGAATCTATTATTGTCAAGCCTGTAGAGGCACTGCGAAAATCCTGCTGAATCTGGCTACATAGGAAGAAATGAACCAAAACACACACTATATTACCAAAAGTATTGGGACGCCTGCCTTTACATGAACCTTACTGGCATCCCAGTCTTAGTCTGTAGGGTTCAATATTGGATTTGCCCACCCTTTGCAGCTATAACAGCTTCAACTCTTCTGGGAGGGCTGTCCACAAGGTTTAGGAGTGTCTATGGGAATGTTTGACCATTCTTTCAGAAGTGCATTTGTGAGGTCAGGCACTGATGATGGATGAGAAGGCCTGGCTCGCAGTCTCCGCTCCAATTCACCCCAAAGATGTTCTTTTGGGTTAAGGTCAGGACTCTGTGCAGGCCAGTCAAGTTCCTCCACCCCAAACTCAAACATTCCCATAGACACACTCCTAAACCTTGTGGACAGTCTTCCCAGAGGAGTTAAAGCTGTTATAGCTGCAAAGGGTGGGCCAACTCAATATTGAACCCTACGGACTAAGACTGGGATGCCATTAAAGTTCATGTGCGTGTAAAGGCAGGCGTCCCAATACTTTTGGTAATATAATGTCGATAAAAAGTAACCCTGCTGCATTTTCTAGCATTAGGCCGGCTCTACCTGCTGTGTGGAGTTGTCCTTTTCATGTTCATACGGCTGGTGCTGAGTCTTCTTTGTACATCTCTACATCCATGGCAGGTGATATCTATGGATGGCCCTGAGGGGACAATTGTCTTGAGGAATGTCAGTCACTGTATGCTACAATTTTGCTGCTTTGAAGATGTCAGAAATACTTAGCAGCTAACGGTTTTCACCTTGGAGCTTCATTGTCCAGGCCAATCATACAGGACAAAGGTCACAAGGTCATCCTCCTCCTCCTTCTCACACAGACAGGCAGCACTACCAACAGGTTTTTCCCAGAGTTCTTTTTTAGCTGCCTTTTTGGTCCTATCAGAAATTGTATATAGAGCCAAAAGAAAAGGGTTAGCCCCCCCCCCCTTCATGAGGTGTTTCCCTGTCCCATTGGTAAAGACTCCTGTCCCAGTGACAAAACAGGAAGTGAGGCAACAGGACGCAACTTTCACTTCCTGTCCCAGTGGCACAACAGGAAGTGAGGCAACAGGACGCAACCTTCCCTTCCTGTCCCAGTGATACAACAGGAAGTGAGGCAACAGGACGCAACCTTCCCTTCCTGTCCCAGTGGCACAACAGGAAGTGAGGCAACAGGACGCAACCTTCACTTCCTGTCCCTGTGGAACAACAGAAAGTGAGGCATCAGGACGCAACCTTCCCTTCCTGTCCCAGTGGCACAACAGGAAGTGAGGCAACAGGACGCAACCTTCACTTCCTGTCCCTGTGGAACAACAGAAAGTGAGGCATCAGGATGCAACCTTCCCTTCCTGTCCCAGTGATACAACAGGAAGTGAGGCAACAGGACGCAACCTTCCCTTCCTGTCCCAGTGATACAACAGGAAGTGAGGCAACAGGATGCAACCTTCCCTCCCTGTCCCAGTGGCACAACAGGAAGTGAAGCAACAGGACGCAACCTTCACTTCCTGTCCCTGTGGAACAACAGAAAGTGAGGCATCAGGACGCAACCTTCCCTTCCTGTCCCAGTGGTACAGCAGGAAGTGAGGCAACAGGACGCATCCTTCACTTCCTGTCCCTGTGGAACAACAGAAAGTGAGGCATCAGGACGCAACCTTCCCTTCCTGTCCCAGTGGCACAACAGGAAGTGAGTGATGGAATTTCCCTCTTATACAGGTGCCCCCATTGGAACATTCCCCACTACTTCCTGTTCTGGTGACAACTGTACTTTTTTGGATTCTGTTGCGGTAACACCAGGACAGGTCTCAATCTCCTCCTCCTCGACCCGTAGACAGGCAGCACCACCAACAGGTTTTTCTTGGGAGTTCCTTTTTAGCTGCATTTCTGTTCCTATCAGTTCATTAATATGAAGCCAAAAGGGAAGGGTTGACCGGCCCCAGCCCCTTCCTGTTCTGGTGACAACCCACCCCCCCCCCCCCCCCCCAGAGTGATTGCCAGTTAACACATATGAGATGTCTGACATTGCATGTTATTCGGAGCGCACTGCTCTGCAAATCACATGCGATGTCTGTGCGTTGCAAATTCAGCCATACAGATTGTATGGCTAAATTTGCATCGCATTCGGATCAAAGTCGCACGGGACCCTCTTTTTGGTCCGCACCAGAATTGGATCGCATGGGTGTTCACACCTAATGTGATCCAATTTATGTCCTTACTGACAGTTCACACTGCGATATGCCAACTAATTTGGGGGTGTCATTAACTTTGTATTGACACCCCCAGCAGTTCGCATATGGCAGTGTGAACTGCCTGTGAGTTGGATGCGATGCGGGAACCCGCAGTGGATTCACAGGGTTCCCGCATCGCATATGTGTGAACTGGCACTACACGGCAATAAAGAAAACAGACGGGGCCGACCCTAAAACATTTTGGATACAGTTTAAATGAAAGGAAGGCGCTCCTGACTTTGCAATAATGAATATATTGCCCCCCCCCCCCCTTGTGTCTTGTCATTTGTCCTGCCAGATTGTGTGCAGGAATTGGCAGTTCAGGAATGTCAGTCACTTCTCTCATTGTTTATATAGAACACGCCGTGTTCAGCCCCATAGGATAAATATGTAACATTTTATTACTTCCTGCACACATTCCATCTGTAGAAAATTTGTTACTTCAGGTAATGCAGGTGAAATCTTCTGACAAATCTAATCCTTGGGATCAGCAAATCTTGTCTAAATCCATTCATCATATGTGTTCCTCTTCAATCTCGGTGTGCTTTGTGTATTTCTTCCACATCTGTGCAGTAATCCGGTGTTTATTTCCTATAATAAAGACCGCTTACTGCTGCTCTCTCTCCTTGTGCAGGGGGACTGGTCTGGTCTCCGCCCCCTCCTCTAGGTTTCTGTTGTGGGTGGAGCCTGCTGGGCCCCTCCCACAGCTCTGCTCTCTGCACAGGCTATATACAGCACAGTTTTGATGCCACTGCTACTTTTTATAAGGTGATATCTGGGTTTGCAAAGGCATTTGATGCAGTGGATTTATGTCCTTTGTGGCTATCGAGGAATATATTCAGTCTGTATATGCAGTAAAGCATGGTTGTTATACTCGTCGAACCGAAGGGGTTAAAAGGCTGTTTGATCCTGTATGCACAGATCCTCCCCTTCTTCCACTGACTCCAAACCATGTCCAGATAGGACAGAGCCTTTGGAGTCAGGCTGCACATGCTCAGTTAGGGCTTTTTCACACGGTCCGCCTCCGTAGGCGGATCCGTGCTGCTCAGCGGGGATCTATCCACCGATCCCCGCTGAGCCGGAGGATTACAGCTCCGTCTCCGCTTGCAGTGCGGAGAGGGAGGTGTCACAGCTCCCGCTGCTCTCTATGGGGGATTGGATGAGATCGGATCGCCTGTCCGCTCTCATCTGATACGATCTGATACCTGAACGGATGGAAAAATAGGGTTTCCATCCGTCCAGATTTCACGGACAGGATCGGATATGGATGGTAGCGGGTGTCAGCGGAGGTGTCTCTGCTGACATCCGCTGCCCCATAGAGCTGCATGGAGGATCCGATCAGATCCGCCAAAAAAACTGACAGGCGGATCTGATTGGATCTCCCATGTGAAAGAGCCCTTAGGTGTGTATTGCTATAGCGTTTTTTTTTTCATTTATTTTTTTATTTCCTTGGGAGAGTACATGTGATCAGCACAGGGCCAATCAGCACTGTCCAGACAGAGGGTCAGGGATCCTTATAGGACCGCTCAGTGCAGTATGAAAACTCCTCCTACAATCTTTAACCAGACACTGATAGAAGTCACAAGACTGCTATATAATGCTGATGAGAAAATGTTTTTAGCAGTTTATATTTACTAAAATAATTGCATTTAGATAATACAGGCTCCTGGGTTTAGTAATACTTAGTAATACTTTAAATGAAAGTTTGTGTGCCTGGAGTTCCACTTTAAATATTGGGTATTTGTACAATAGAGAAATAGTTACATAGTTGGTAAGGTTGAATAAAGTCACCAGTCCGTCCTGTCCAACCTGGGTTATTGTAGGTGTTTAAAGCGGAGCTCCACCAAAAAGGGGAAGCTCCACTTCTTTGCACCTTCCGCTGCTACATTTGGCCCTTTTTGGGGAGGAGGGGGGAGCGGCTTTTGACAGGTACCCATTCCCACCTTCGGCTCAGATCGCAGAGAAATAACAAACTCCTAAATTTTTCTCGTACGGAAACAGAACAAACAGTTTTTGTTTTAATTTGTACCATTTTCGAACATTTTCCATACAAGAAAAATCAGAAAAGGAAAAACTGCGCATGATCAGAAACAATGAACAACAACAAAAAAAGCCTTTGTCGTACGAGAATTTTTATACAAATTTTCATCGGTTCCGATTTACTGTAAAACGACATGGAAAATCAGGCAATCGTTTGCCCAATTTTCTTATAGTGTGTACCCCACAACTCCTAACAATTTCCCAGATCCCTGTATATTGCGTTTGCCAAGATGCCCATCTAAATGTTTTTTGAAAACATTGACACTCCCTGCTGAAACCACTAACTGTGGAAGGCAGTTCCACATCCTCTACCAGTAAAGAACCCCCTGCACAGTTTGCTAATGAACTGTTTCTTGTCCAAGCTCATTGATTGGCCACGTGGCCTCCCAGACGACCTGAATATATTTTCCCCCTATGCTAGAATCATCATTTATATATTTGTATAAATGAGATGTGTGCGAATATTGTTCTCATGTATCAAAGTGAACTGTTTCTGGACAATCGGCGTCCAATCCCTGTGCTCCGTTCTCTGTGCACGCATACACGGTCAGATAACTGTCAGATGTCAGGAATTATTTGCGTAGAATGGCGTTTTGTAGTCGAGCAGCGAGGCCTGAACTGTCCCCCAGAGCTCATTGATCTCCGCTGATCTCACTCACTGTGTGTCGGGATTCACGTCACGATTGGTGCTCATTTGATTCCCTTTAAAAAAAACGGAATGCTCTACTCTGATTGGTTGTTGTCTACCTAAATACCACCAAGCCCAATTCATTGATTGATGTGACCTTACCTGAAGGATCAGATTGGTTCAGGACTTGCCAACTTGGCCAGCTAAGAAGAAGGACCAACCGGCAGAAACAGGATTATGGGAAGGAGCCGAAATGTTGTCTGCCTGCGGTGCAGTCATGTGACTACGCAGGGCGACGGCCTAGGTTGCCTATTTAAAAGACATCTGTACGTAGACGCTGGTAAAATACCATTTGCCCGGCTGTTGAACCAAAAGCTTCTGTACTTTCTGAATCCATGACCCAAAACAAAAAGGGCATGGGTTGGGGCTTTCCCCTGATTTCACTAGCTGCATGCTTGTTCCTGGTCTATGGCTTATTATATAGAAGCCAGAGACAGCCAGAAAATAAGCATTTTAAAAAGCCCTGGCAACCCCCCATCGTCCTTTTTCTATACAGGTTCTCTTATGTCATCCTAACCCCCCAATTGTCTTATTTTTATATGACCAATCTCACAGATCCTGTGTAGGGTTGTCTCTGGACACCTTCTGTCCCGCAATCAGATGATACAACGGATCCCTGACAGGCTAGGTGAGACTGGAAATTCCTCCATATGTTCTCTGCAGCCAGGCGTTGTGTGTCCCTCCTCCCTGGCTGCCATTGCAGATTACTAAATAAACTGTACACATTCCATTGATGTGTCACCACATTGCTGCTCATTTGCCGCTCCTTCTGGAGGAATAAAGTGTACCTGTCATTAGAAAGATGTGGGCTGCCGAAGCTGATCTCTCCTTCTAAAAATGCTACTCGTCTGGCTGCTCTTCCAGTTTAAATACTTAAAGCGGTAGTATACTCAATTTTTTTACTTTTACCTGCAGGTAAGCCTCTAATAAGGCCTATAATAAGGCTTACCTGTAGGTACAATTAATATCTCCTAAACCTGCACGGTTTAGGAGATATTTGCACTGCATGCAGCCGCTGACGCTAGCGGCGCATGCGCCAGACATGGGAGTAAGTCACACATGTGCAAGTCACAAGCAAGTCTCAAGTCTTAACCTTCAAGTCTCAAGCAAGTCCCAAGTTAGGGCTCTTTCACACGGGCGTTCCGTATGTCCGTTTTTCATCCCATCCGTTTGCGGATGAAAAACGGACATAATGTATCTCTATGTAAATACGGATGTCATCGGATGATCATCCTCTGACATCCGTTTTTTGTCAGTTCAGTTTTTTTGAACGGAGGAGAACCCTATTTTTTCTTCCTTTCAAAAAACGGAACTGAAGCAAAAACGGATGTCAGTGGTGTCATCCGCAGACATCCGTATTTACATAGACATGCATTATGTCAGTTTTTCATCAGCAAACGGATGGGATGAAAAACGGACATACGGACCGGATGACACAAGTGTCATCCGTGTCCGTTACAAGAAAAAAAAAAGGACCTGATCGGGCAAAAAAAAAGGAACGCCTGTGTGAAAGAGCCCTTACTGTGGTGAAAATCAAGCAAGTCAAGTCGAGTCCCTGCTAGAAGTCAAGCAAGTCAAGTCATTTATTTTGGTCAAGTCACAAATCAAGTCAAAATACTGATCTACCCCAATTTTCACCTTTTAAATCAGTTAAAAGTCAGTGGTCACGAAAGGTTTTGTTTTATTTTCAACATTAAAAAAACTGCTTTGTGCTTTTTTCTTGGCATATTAAAGAAACACTTTGCATGCCCAAACTGCTCAAAATCCTTCGTCCGGTCATGTTTCAACACCACAGTCACTAAAACATGTTAAATATTTCCATTGTTAAACAGCCAGTGTCCTAAAAATCAGAACACACTGAGGTGTTTTAAGTGACTGTGGTGTCAGAAACATAACAGGCACATTAATTTTGCTTTAACACATCTTGAGAAAATGCAAATATTTAATAACTTAAGGTAAAGTCATTTCGAGTCATATGTCTCAAGTCAAAGTCAAGTCATGAATACCAAGTCAAAGTCAAGTCGAGTCTTTTATTAATTTTAGTCAAGCAAGTCTCAAGTCCTTAAACTGGTGACTTAAGTCAAGTCATGTGACTCAAGTCCCCCACCTCTGGCATGCGCTCTGAAGGTCCGGCGGACCTTCAGAGTTCCTTGCCGGCTACTTGCTGGAAAGTGACTCCCGCGCGCATGCGTGGGAGTGACATCATTGCTGCTCCGGCCATTCTCAGCCCTGGAGCCGCCAAACCAAGAAGAGACGCTGAGGGAACATGACAGCTCCCGCAGCGGTGTCCGGGCGTTTGTGTCGGGGCTTCATTTTAAGGTAAGTATTTCATAATGAGCTAGTATGCGATGCATTGTGGGAACTGTAGTCTCTTACAAGGATATTACTGCACTGCTGAATTGTTTAGGAACTATACTTCCCAGCAAGCCTTGGGCTTCTGAGGAGGATTGTGGGAGAGACTATAAAGGGATCTGCTGAACAGGCCCACGTTCTCTTGCTTCCCGGGATCCATCGTGTGCACATCAGTCTGCTGAACAGAGAGCGAGAGATAGCAGACTGCGGCCTACTGCACACCTCCTATCTGCATACAGACTCAGCCCTGGCGGGACGGATGTTCACCGCTGCATCGCAGACATCCCTGCAGCATCGCTGATCGGGTGGAGTTGGTGGGACTCGCTCAGACAGCAGAGAGCAGCTATCTCGGGGGTACATAGTGTGGAGAATTGCCATCGCCTGTTCTTCCAGGACTCTCATTGCTGAACATCAGGATTTGGGGAGAGGGCACCTGCCCAGAGTTCAGAAACCAGTCACTACAGTTCTTTGATACATTGAACACAGACACTTCCCAGTTGGATCAGTTACAGGATCTTTTGCAAATCGGAATCAGCTGTTCTGATTTGCTTGTCACACATTGTGCCACATTGGGAATCCTATGTCCATGAGCCCCAACTGCCGGTGAAGATCTTAGCAAGGCCTTGAAAGTAGAACATTGCTATATTGTTGCTCTTAAAGGGGACAAGTTACTGGTATCTAGATTACCTCATTTTTGTTTAGTATACAAGTATTATAGACCGGCCCGGGGGCTTTAGTAAAAGTGTTTCTTATAGCAATTTGTAGCTTCCTGAGATATTCATTCACCTACTGCAAGACACTTTGTATATTCAATGTATTTACTTGTTATTCTAAATGCGTATTCACTGTTCTTTAGTGTTATTTCAACTGAGCCTGGCTGTTTATCCAGGGCCTAGTTGAATAAAACTCTTTCAAAGTCTATTCCTTGAGTAAAATTAAACTAAAGGAGTTAAAAATCTATTTGCATTGTGTCAGTGTGTCATTTAAAGGTATACACTCGCATATTACCAGGTGTGACAGTGGAGTTGAGTCTGTTCTTTGGGGTTAGGAAGCAGACTGAGGTATCAACATTACTCAAGCAGCTCCTGCAGGGGTAGTGCAACACTACTCTGTGGATGATGGTGGGGGGAGATATGAATCCACTGTGCCTGGCTGCTATTTCACATGTACTGTACATGATGCTCGGGAGATATGAATACACTGTGCCTGGCTGCTATTACACATGTACTGTAGATTATGCTGGGGGGAGATATGAATACACTGTGCCTGGCTGCTATTACACATGTACTGTGGATGATGGTGGGGGGGAGATATGTATACACTGTGCCTGGCTGCTATTACACATGTACTGTAGATGATGCTGGGGAGATATGAATACACTGTGCCTGGCTGCTATTACACATGTACTGCAGATGATGCTGGGGAGATATGAATACACTGTGCCTGGCTGCTATTACACATGTACTGTAGATGATGTCGGGGGAGATATGAATACATTCTGCCTGGTGGGGGGAGATATGAATACAATGTGCCTGGCTGCTATTTAGAGAAGTTCCACACATGTGTTTGGACATCACGTTTTGTTGTGTATGGGACTGCACAGCCACAGACTGGCCAGGGTGCCCATGGTGACCCATGTCCACAGCGCCTGCAATGGGCATGTGAGCATCAGAACTGGACTACGGAGCAATGGAAGAAGGTGGCCTGGTCTGATGAATTACTGTATGTTTCCTTTTACATCATGTGGATGGCCGGGTGCGTCACTTACCCGGGGAAGAGATGGCACCAGGATGCAATATGGGAGGAAGGTAAGTCAGCAGAGGCAGTGTGATGCTTTGGGCAATGTTCTGCTGGGAAACCTTCTGTCCTGCCATTCATGTGACACGTACCACCTACATAAACATTGTTGGTGACCGTCCACCCCTTCATGGAAATGGAATTCCCTGATGGCAGTGGCCTCTTCAGTAAGATAATGTGCCCTGCCACACTGCAAACATGATTTCAAGAATGGTTTGAGGAACACATCGAGTTTAAAGGTGTTGGCTTGGCCTCCAAATTCTCCGGATCTCAATCCAGTCGAGCATCTGTGGGATGTGCTGGAGAAATAAGTCCGATCAATGGAGACCTCACAACTTACAGGACTTAAAGGATCTGCTACTGACGGCTTGGTGCCAGGTACCACAGCATACCTCCAGAGGTCTAGTGAAGTCCCGTTTCATATATGGTGATCTCCATATAGGGATGAGGACCTCCATAATGAGCAATATTTGATCAGTTCTATTATTTGATAGATATTTAGGGATTTTAAATATAGATTTGTACATGTATATCTTTATATAATTGGAGTGAAGGATCGCTAGGACGTTTGGTGATGGGGGGGGGGCTGGGGGGATGGGCTATTTAGGTATAATGTGTTTAGATGTTGGGTAGTCCTGAAGAAGGGAGTGCACCCTCGAAATGGGTAAAAGAGGACGCACGCGTGAGGCTGAACGGGTTGAACATTTGAGCATTTCCTTTACCCAATGTGTAGAGCGGGTCTCTCTGTGGATGGATTTAATAGTAAATGTATTCTCCATACATTTCTGTGGGTATGACTTTTTATAAGTTTTATAAAAGATAGCGCACCCTTCGCTGCATCTTCTGTCTGGTCTATGGTGGGGAATAAGGATTTCCTGAAGAGCTGCAAGGTCATAGATATCACTATGTATTCCTATGGGAACCCTTCAATGAGCTCTAGATGGAAGAATGTTAATAGAAGGATTGTATCCTTTCATCACCCCAGAGCTGACATTGTATCCAATTGTATCCTGTGCAGTGAATGTTTGATTCCTGTCAGTGTCTCTGTAGATTCCTGTCAGTGTCTCTGTAGATTCCTGTCAGTGTCTCTGTAGATTCCTGTCTGTGTCTCTGTAGATTCCTGTCTGTGTCTCTGTAGATTCCTGTCTGTGTCTGTAGATTCCTGTCAGTGTCTCTGTAGATTCCTGTCTGTGTCTCTGTAGATTCCTATCTGTGTCTCTGTAGATTCCTATCTGTGTCTCTGTAGATTCCTATCTGTGTCTCTGTAGATTCCTGTCATTGTCTCTGTAGATTCCTGTCATTGTCTCTGTAGATTCCTGTCATTGTCTCTGTAGATTCCTATCTGTGTCTCTGTAGATTCCTGTCATTGTCTCTGTAGATTCCTGTCATTGTCTCTGTAGATTCCTGTCATTGTCTCTGTAGATTCCTATCTGTAGATTCCTATCTGTGTCTCTGTAGATTCCTGTCATTGTCTCTGTAGATTCCTGTCATTGTCTCTGTAGATTCCTGTCATTGTCTCTGTAGATTCCTATCTGTGTCTCTGTAGATTCCTGTCATTGTCTCTGTAGATTCCTGTCATTGTCTCTGTAGATTCCTATCTGTAGATTCCTGTCATTGTCTCTGTAGATTCCTGTCATTGTCTCTGTAGATTCCTGTCATTGTCTCTGTAGATTCCTGTCATTGTCTCTGTAGATTCCTGTCATTGTCTCTGTAGATTCCTGTCATTGTCTCTGTAGATTCCTGTCATTGTCTCTATAGATTCCTGTCATTGTCTCTGTAGATTCCTGTCATTGTCTCTGTAGATTCCTATCTGTAGATTCCTATCTGTAGATTCCTATCTGTAGATTCCTGTCAGTGTCTCTGTAGATTCCTATCTGTAGATTCCTATCTGTAGATTCCTATCTGTAGATTCCTATCTGTAGATTCCTATCTGTAGATTCCTATCTGTAGATTCCTATCTGTAGATTCCTATCTGTAGATTCCTATCTGTAGATTCCTATCTGTAGATTCCTGTCTGTGTCTCTGTAGATTCCTGTCTGTGTCTCTGTAGATTCCTGTCTGTGTCTTTGTAGATTCCTGTCTGTGTCTCTGTAGATTCCTGTCATTGTCTCTTTAGATTCCTGTCATTGTCTCTTTAGATTCCTGTCATTGTCTCTGTAGATTCCTGTCGGTGTCTCTGTAGATTCCTGTCTGTGTCTCTGTAGATTCCTGTCTGTGTCTCGGTAGATTCCTGTCTGTGTCTCGGTAGATTCCTGTCTGTGTCTCGGTAGATTCCTGTCTGTGTCTCGGTAGATTCCTGTCTGTGTCTCGGTAGATTGGTGTCACTGGTGGCTATGTATGCCGCTGTCAACGATGGGTACGTTCACCGGTGTCATTGGTGAGTACCTGCACCGCTGTCATTGGTGGGTACCTGCACCGCTGTCATTGGTGAGTACCTGCACCACTGTCATTGGTGGGTACGTTCACCGCTGTCATTGGTGAGTACCTGCACCGCTGTCATTGGTGGGTACGTTCACCGCTGTCATTGGTGAGTACCTGTACCGCTGTCATTGGTGGGTACGTGCACCGTTGTCATGGGTGGGTACGTGCACCGTTGTCATGGGTGGGTACGTGCACCGTTGTCATGGGTGGGTACGTGCACCGTTGTCATGGGTGGGTACGTGCACCGTTGTCATGGGTGGGTACGTGCATCGCTGTCATGGGTGGGTACGTGCACTGTTGTCATGGGTGGCTACGTGCACCGCTGTCATGGGTGGGTACGTGCACCGCTGTCATGGGTGGGTACGTGCACCGCTGTCATGGGTGGGTACGTGCACCGCTGTCATGGGTGGGTACCTACACCTACGTCATTGGTGGGTACGTGCACCGCTGTCATTGGTGGGTACGTGCACCGCTGTCATGGGTGGGTACGTGCACCGCTGTCATGGGTGGGTACGTGCACCGATGTCATTGGTGGGTACGTGCACCGCTGTCATGGGTGGGTACGTGCACCGATGTCATTGGTGGGTACCTGCACCGATGTCATTGGTGGGTACCTACACCTACGTCATTGGTGGGTACCTACACCTACGTCATTGGTGGGTATGTACAGCGCTAGTGGAGGCCTTCATCACCCCTCACCCGCAGTAATTATTGAATAAAGTAAAGCTCTGGGGTTCGGGGACTAGGAGTTTCTGTAGCTGATTTTGCTGATATGCTAATATATAAATCTCAACAAATATTCCGTCCCCTTTTCTTACTGCAGGCGGATGACCAGTGTGAGCTGAAGTCGGTGGAACATGGCGATGATGTTGTATCGTTAACGTCGAAGGAAGCGAGCCGGCTGAGCGAGGAGGAAGTGATAAAATATTTACATGTAAGTCTCACTTCAGTTTTGTTTGTTGATCCGGCAGTGAGCCATTTTCATTCTAACCTGCAATCAGGATGGTGCGCGTCACTGAAGGCGGAATTCATGTATTCCATTGTCAGAGGAAAGTCGTCTGTAAAATAATGTAAGGGGGCGGAGCATTATTCTCTATAGAGGGGTGTGAGGGTATGACGGGTACCCGAAATCAGTGAGAGCTGCAGACATTACACAATCACACCTGTTCACCTGTCATGGTATAGATCCGGGATCAGCAACCTTCTCCACATTAAAGAGTAACTCCGCTTTTGTTGAGAAAACATCCCCCTCCAGTTGATCTGTGTACATTGCAAGGATTTAACCACTTCTGGAAGGATTTCCCCCCTTGATGACCAGGCCATTTTTTGCGATATGGCACTGCGTTACATTAACTGACAATTACGCGGTCGTGCAATCTTGTACCCAAATAAAATGGATGTTCTTTTATTTTCACAAATAGAGCTTTCTTTTGGTGGTATTTGATAATTTTTTTTATTTTTTTCGCTATAAACAAAAAAAAAAAAAAGAGCGACAATTCTGAAAAAAAAAAAAAAAAACAGAATGCCTACAGACAGCCATATTGCGTTTTTCAGAGAGATACAGAGTTGCAGATTGAAAAGGAAATGTAATTTTTAATACAATTCAATGACTTGTCAGTTGTATACATTATATTCATTTTTTATTTATTTGCTAATTTATTCCCCAAGTTGAGTTACCCTTTAACCAATTGCCGATCATATACAGTACATATAAGGCGGCAGGGCAGCTCTCTACCTGGTACATGATCCATGTGTTGGGGTAGGGAGCGCCCCTGTAGCCCTGGCTATGCTGTAATTGGCTGCAGCACGAACCAATCAGCGGGTGTCAGCTGCTGATTGCTCACTGGCACCTAACGATCGGCTCCGGACATTACTGAGCTCTCTTCTGACAGCAGCAATTGTGCTGTTTTTTCTTTCTGCAAAGCACATTGCTTAGTAAATTTAACCCCTTGATCGCCATATATTTAACCCTTTATCGCTCCTGATGTTAACCCCTTCCCTGCCAGTGTCCGTACAGTGACAGTGCATATTTTTATCACTGATCACTGTATTAGCGTCACTAGTTCCCCAAAAAATGTCAAGTGTCAGGTGTCCGATTTGGTGTCCACAATATCGCAGTCCCGCTATAAGTCGCTGGTGGCCGCCATTACTAGAAAAAAAAAAAATATTCCATGAATACATCCAATCGTTTTTGGACACTATATAACTTTTGTGCAAACCAATCAATATACGCTTATTGGGATTTTTTTTTACCAACAATATGTAGAAGAATACATTTTGACATAAATTGATGAAGAAAATAATTTTTTTTAAAAATTTTTTTTATTGGATATGCTTTGCAGAAGAAAGGTAAAAATATTGGGTTTTTTTCTAAATTGTCAGCATTTTTTTGTTTATAGAGCAAAAAATAAAAACCGCAGAGGTCATCAAATACCACAAAAAGAAAGCTCTATGGGGGAAAAAGGGACATCAATTGTATTTGGGTATAGCGTTGCAGGACCGCGCAATTGTTAGTTAAAGTAACGAAGTGCCGTTTTGCAAAAATTTGCCTGATTACGAAGGGGGTAAAACCTTCTGGAGGGTAAGTGGTTAAAGTGACACTGAACTAGATCACCTATACACATCCACTACTTAAACTTGTTTTTTGTTTATTTGTAGCGTCCTCTGTGACCTCTTAAACCTCTCCTTTTCCCCTCCCTTTCCTTTGTTTGACACAAGCAGTGTATGTCAGTTGCTGTGCACTGCTATATGCACACTACACATCCATTAGTCCCTACTCCACAGTTCATAGTAGCATAGTCCATCTCAGGAGTGAGTAAGACAGGGTGGCGATGTTCCTGCATACAGGGGGCCATGGAGAATGAATGTAGCCACCCTCTAACAGGAAGTCACATCGCACTTGGGGATTTGGAGAAGGCTGAGAAACATAGAAGGGACTTTTCTGAGTTTAGAACACATGCTGGAACAGAATGGAGTTTCGTGTCACGTTCACAAATCTGAGCAGCGTGCCGGAGAACAATGGTGCATTGTACAATTCGTTTGTTTTCAATCCTTGTATTCATAACTGTACTGCTAATGGAAGTCATTATATAATTCATGAGTTTAACTTGTCATTAACAGTACAAGTACACTGATTATCTGCACACAAAGCGTCACTCCCAATGCACCTTCAGATCAGCCCCAGTGCATGCACATCGGTCCTCAGATCAGCCCTAATGCATTCACCTCAGTCCTCAGATCAGCCCCAATGCATGCACCTCAGTCCTCAGATCAGCCCCAATGCATGCACCTCGGTCCTCAGATCAGCCCCAATGCATGCACCTCGGTCCTCAGATCAGCCCCAATGCATGCACCACAGTCCTCAGATCAGCCCCAATGCATGCACCACAGTCCTCAGATCAGCCCCAATGCATGCACCACAGTCCTCAGATCAGCCCCAATGCATGCACCACAGTCCTCAGATCAGCCCCAATGCATGCACCACAGTCCTCAGATCAGCCCCAATGCATGCACCTCAGTCCTCAGATCAGCCCCAATGCATGCACCTCGGTCCTCAGATCAGCCCCAATGCATGCACCTCGGTCCTCAGATCAGCCCCAATGCATGCACCACAGTCCTCAGATCAGCCCCAATGCATGCACCACAGTCCTCAGATCAGCCCCAATGCATGCACCTCAGTCCTCAGATCAGCCCCAATGCATGCACCTCGGTCCTCAGATCAGCCCCAATGCATGCACCTCGGTCCTCAGATCAGCCCCAATGCATGCACCACAGTCCTCAGATCAGCCCCAATGCATGCACCACAGTCCTCAGATCAGCCCCAATGCATGCACCACAGTCCTCAGATCAGCCCCAATGCATGCACCTCAGTCCTCAAATCAGCCCCAATGCATGCACCACAGTCCTCAGATCAGCCCCAATGCATGCACCACAGTCCTCAGATCAGCCCCAATGCATGCACCTCAGTCCTCAGATCAGATCCAATGCATGCACCTCAGTCCCTTAATCAGATCCAATGCATGCCCCTCAGATTAGCCCCAATGCATGCCCCTTGGTCCTCAGATCAGCCCCAAGCCCTCCACCTTTTATAAACGCATGGTACCGGTGCAGGTGTTCGGTCAGGTCTCGCCTGTATAGCACACCTACACCCTCAGCCTCAGGCATCAGAGAGGAAGGTGGGAGAGGCTTTGTAAATCATAACCTAGTGATCTGTCAGTTGCAGCCAATGGCAGCGGGTGGCCGTGCAAAGGGAAATGTGTACTCGTCAGGTTCATGTATGGGGTGGGTTTGCCCACCCTGTTAGAATCAATACACTGCCTACCAGTCCTCCGTCTGCCCTTTCATACTGGCACTCTCTCCATTTACAGGCGGACGTGAACACTGGACTGTCCGAGTGTGCGGTCCTCCAGCGGCGGGTGAAGCATGGCTGGAACGAGTTTCAGGTGGACAGTGCCGATCCTGTGTGGAAGAAATACCTGGGACAGGTAAGACATGGGCATTGGTCTGGTTATCCCATTCAGAGGGTCTTTGATAGGATTGCAGCCTCTGGTCACATGATTCTACAATTTCCCTACAGAGTCTGGGTAATAAAAAATTGCATTACAGATTCATTCAGTAATCTCTCTGACTTTACCCAGGAGCCATCTGATGGATTCCCCTTCCAAGCAGAGTTAAGCGGTGTCTCCATGCAGCCCCTGAAATGCTGCAGGCCGTAACCCCGGTGTCAGGGAAATAAAGTGGAGCCCATTACACTCTCAGTGAAGGAAGAGAGAAAACACTTAGCAAGTTTCTGCATCCTCTGGGAGGGGAGAGATGTCTGCATCCACTTCTCTGCACACTTAGACACCGTCCCCAGAGCCGACTGTGCAATCGCCTTCCCTCAGCCAATCACAGGCTGATGTGTAATCATTTCTACATGAGACTTAAATAAGGCAGCATAGCAGGGAGGGGGGCGCCTGCACTGCAGAAGTTGCGTAGGGACTACAACTACCAGCAGGGTCTGCTACATGGAGGGAAGGGGGGGCCTCAAGCAGCAAAAAGTTAAACCTGAAAATAAAAAAAATTCTGAAAAGCATTTGATTTTAAAGAGCATCTCAAATCAATAAATTTTACATTCTTCCTTCTAGATCTGATCTAGGTCTGATATAGTTCATACATGACACATGTATCTGAGGCACACCCTCCTTTGCTGCATCAGGTGGATAGCACGGCTCATGCAGGAGCAGAACTGGGAAATCACCTACTTAGATATAAATGTATAACAGTAATAGTGTGTGACTGTAGGGGGACAATAGAGTGTAAGTTCCTCTGGTGCAGAGACTGATGTGACTTGCTCAGTATATATATATACTGTTCAAAAAAAATGAAAGGAACACTTTGAAAACACCTCAGATCTCAATGGGGAAAAATCTCATGCTGGATATCTATACTGGTATGGACTGGGTAATGTGTTAGGATCTATACTGGTATGGACTGGGTAATGTGTTAGGATCTATACTGGTATGGACTGGGTAATGTGTTAGGATCTATACTGGTATGGACTGGGTTATGTGTTAGGATCTATACTGGTATGGACTGGGTAATGTGTTAGGATCTATACTGGTATGGACTGGGTAATGTGTTAGGATCTATACTGATATGGACTGGGTAATGTGTTAGGATCTATACTGGTATGGACTGGGTAATGTGTTAGGATCTATACTGGTATGGACTGGGTAATGGGTTAGGATCTATACTGGTATGGACTGGGTAAATGTGTTAGGATCTATACTGGTATGGACTGGGTAATGGGTTAGGATCTATACTGGTATGGACTGGGTAATGTGTTAGGAAGGAAAGGATGCCACATCATTTGATGGAAATTAAAATTATCGCCCTACAGAGGGCTGAATTCAAAGACACCCCGAAAATCAAAGTGAAAAAATGATGCAGCAGGCTAGTCCGTTTTGCTGAAATTAAATTTTTCATTGCAGCAACTCAGAATGGTACTCAGTACTTTGTATGGCCCCCACGTGCTTGAATCCATGCCTGACAACATTGGGGCATACTCCTAATGAGACCACAGATGGTGTCCTGGGGTATTTCTTCTCAGACCTGGACCAGGGCATCACGGAACTCCCGAACAGACTGAGGGGCAACCTGGCGGAGGTCCAAATTCAAGTCTTGGATGTCCAAGAGGCGTTCTGTTAGATATAGGTCAGGCGAGCGTAAGGGTCAGGCGAGCGTAAGGGTCATTCAATGGTATCAATTGCTTCATCCTCCAGGAACTGGCTGCATACTCTCGCCACATAAAGCCAGGCATTGTCCTGTACCAGGAGGAAACCAGGACCCACTGCACCAGCGTAGGGTCTGACAATGGGTCCAATGATTTCATCCCGATACCTAATAGCAGTCAGGGTGCCATTGTCCAGCCTGTAGAGGTCTGTGCGTCCCTCCATGGATATGCCCCCCCAGACCATCACTGACCCACCACCAAACCAGTCATGCTCAGCAATGTTACAGGCAGCATAATGTTCTCCATGGCTTCTCCAGACCCTTTCACGTGTGCCACATGTGCTCAGGGGAAACCTGCTCTCATCTGTGAAAAGCACAGGGTGCCAATGGTGGACCTGCCAATTCTGGTGTTCAATGGCAAATGCCAATAAAGCTCCGCGGTGCCGGGCAGTGAGCACAGGGCCCACTAGAGGATGTCGGGCCGTCAGGCCACCCTCATGAAGTCTTTTTCTGATTGTTTGGTCAGAGATCTTCACACCAGTGGCCTGCTGGAGGTAATTTTGTAGGGCTCTGGCAGTGCTCATCCTGTTCCTCCTTGCACAAGGAAGCAGATACCGGTCCCCCTGATGGGTTAGGGACCTTCTACGGTCCTGTCCAGCTCTCCTAGAGTAACTGTCTGTCTCTTGGAATCTCCTCAATGCTCTTGAGTGCCATCTGGCAATGGCACGTATTGGAGGAGTTGAACTGCTTGTGTAATCTCTATAGTGTCCAGGTATCGTCTCATGCTACCAGTAGTGACACCGACCCTAGCCAAATGCAAAACTAGTGAAAAAAAAGTCAGAAAAGATGAGTAGGGGAAAAAATGTCAGTATCCTCCACCTGTAAAATCGTTCCTGTTTTGGAGGTTGTCTAATTGTTGCCCATCTAGTGTACCTGTTAATTTCAATAACACCAAAGCAGCTGAAACTGATGAACAACCCCCTCTGCTACTTAACTGACCAGATCAATATCCCAGGAGTTTAACTGATTTGATGCTATACTCTGATTAAAAAGTGTTTCTTTAATTATTTAGGGCAGTGTATAATGATAGTGTTTGGCTCTTGGGGGGGCGACATTAGAGTCTTAGGTGCAGAGACTGGTGTTACTGGTTCAGTGTTCTCTGTACAGCACTGTGGTATATGTCAGAGCTATATAAGTGTATAATAATATTAAAATACAGCTGACGATTGGATATTCTGTTTTTGCCAGTTTACAAATCCGCTCATCCTGTTGTTGCTTGGCTCCGCCCTGGTCAGCGTCATCACAAAGGAGTATGAGGATGCAGTCAGCATCACAGTGGTAAGTTGATGTCGCATTGGTGATTTGTGCAAATTCTGCCTGCAGCTGAATTTAATCTGAATAAACCCACCTCCAACTCCCCATCTAATCCAAAGCTTCCTCTGGTGCTTTTCAGCCAGGTCTCTCTATCATCCAGCTCAAATTCTGACCTTCCATGTCCTTGACCAGGACACAGAACAGAGTTTTGGATTAAGGATACTCCAGCTTGATATAACTCTCAATTTTGTTTTTTGTCCCTCCCCAATTTGGTGACCCTCCTACAACATTTTCTAAATTTCTTACATCTGTGCTTTTCGGCAATCTAATAGAAGTATTAATATTTCCCAATATAGCCTATGAATTATTATATAGGTATATATGAATATGGTGCTGAGTGACTGGGGGGGAGGGCGGTCACCATTCGCCTCAATGAGCCCCCACTATGTGTGATGGTTTTCCCTATTCCTGCCTCTCAGGAGCCCAAGGAACCTACAAAGAATTCTCCTAATCTATATTATATGTAGATCTTGCTAACCCCAAGGTGATCCTCACATCAGAAGTCTGTTTGGCATGCCTGCCAATCGAAAGTCTGATCCTGAAACCTTTTACTGATTGGTTGGGGTGGCTCCCAATGTTTTTTTTAAAGGAACACTCCACCTATGAGTGGTTTCTGAACAGCTGGAATCCCATAACAGACATTACACAGTGATATGAATGTTCCTTGCTGGGTTCCCTCTATCTTGATGGGCTATTAAAATTAAACCCTCTAGCAGTGGCTGGACTACAAACCGTGTAGAGTGTAGCGTTGATCTTTGTAAGTCAGCCAGTCCATTGGCTCCTGAGCTGTTCACACGTTCTTTACCGCACATTGTTCTAGGCATTTCCTGCTCCTGCCGGATCCCTGACCTGTGTTTTGTCTCTTCTCACTGCAGGCCATTCTCATTGTGGTGACGGTGGCCTTTGTGCAGGTACGTCAGGGCAGCCAGGGGTGGGGCGGTCTATGGGTAGTATGTGGAGGTATATGGAGTTATTACAGTGGGGTGGTGTGTGAAGGTATTTTGGTATATGGAAGTATTTCAGTGGGGTTGGTGTATGGAGGTATTTTGGTATATGGAGGTATTTACAGTGGGGTGGTGTGTGAAGGTATTTCAGTGGCGTTGGTGTGTGAAGGTATTTTGGTATATGTAAGTATTTCAGTGGGGTTGGTGTATGGAGGTATTTTGGTATATGGAGGTATTACAGTGGGGTGGTGTATGAAGGTATTTCAGTGGGGTTGGTGTGTGGAGGTATTTTGGTATATGGAGGTATTGCAGTGGGGTGGTGTGTGAAGGTATTTCAATGGGGTGGTATGTGGAGTTGTTCAGGTGGGGTGGTATATAAAAACCTTTGAATAGGGTGTTTTATATGAGTGTATTCAAGTGGAGTGGTATGTGGAGGTATTTCAGCGGGGTGGTGTATAGATGTATTCCGATGGGGTGTTAACAAGGGGGTATTCAATCTATTGAGGTATTTCAGTGGGGTGGTCTATGGAGATATTTTGGTAAATGGATGCATTTTGGTGGGGTGGTATGTGATTGAGATATTTTGGTATATGGAGGTATTGCAATGGGGTGGTATGTGGAGTTATTTCAGTGGGACAGGGTGTGGTGGTATTCCAATGTAGTGTTATATGGAGGTATTCTCATGGGTTGGTCTATGGAGGTATTTCAGTGGGGCGGCGTATGGACCTATTTCAGCATGTGGAAGTATTTTGATGAGGTGGTGTATGGAGGTATTTCAGTATGTGGAAGTATTCCAATGGGGTGTTATATGAGGTTAGTTAAGTATTTGGAAATATTACGGTGGAGCAGGGTGTGGATGTGTCCAATAAAGTGGTATATGGGGTGTAGTATGGAGGTATTTAAGTACAGTATGTGGAGATATTTTAATATTTAGAGGTATTCTAATGGGGTAGTATATTTCTGTGGTGTAGTGTATGGAGGTACTTCAGTGTGTGAGGGGGTTATTTTAGTGGGGCAGGGTGGGGATATATTTCAATAGGGTGGTATATGGAGTTATTTCAGTATATGCAAGTATTTTGGTGGGGCAGGGTGTGGATGTGTCCAATGGGATGGTATATGGGGCATAGTATGGAGGTGTTTTGATATTTAGAGGTAGTAATGTGGAGATATTTCTGTGGTTTGGTGTATGTAGGTATTTCAGTATGTGGAGGTATTTCAGTGGCGCAGGGTGTGCATGCAACCAGTGCGGTGGTATATGGGATGTGGCATGCAGGTATTTCAGTATGTGGAGGTATTTTGGAATATAGAGCTATTCCAATGGGGTGTTGTATAGAGGTACTCCAATGATTGGTCTATGGAGGTATTTCAGTGTGGCAGGATGTGAATGTATTCCAAACAGATGTTAAATGTACAGTATTTTAGTATGTAGAGGTATTTTAGTATATAGACTTTTTCCAATGGGGTGGTCTATGGAGGTATTTTAGTGGGGTATGATGGTATTTCAGTGGGTTGGGGTATGGCAGTATTTCAGTGGGGAAAAGTATTGTGGTATTACAGTGGGGTGGGGTATGGCGGTATTTTGGTGGGGAAGGGTGTGGATGTATCCATTGGGGTGGTATATGGAGGTATTCCATTTGTTCGGGGTATGGAGGTATATTAATGAGGTGGGATAACTATGGAGGTATTCAGTGGGATGGGCTATGGAGGTATTTAGGTGGGGAAGGATGTGGATGTATCCATTGGGGTGGTATATGGAGGTATTCCAGTAGTTTGGGGTATGGAGGTATTTTGGTGGGGAAGGGTGTGGATGTATCCATTGGTGTGGTATATGGAGGTATTCCAATGAGGCAGGGTATGGCGGTAATTCAGTGGGGCAGGGTATGGCGGTAATTCAGTGGGGCAGGGTATGGCGGTAATTCAGTGGGGCGGGGTATGGAGGTATTTCGGTGGGGCAGGGTATGGAAGTGTTTGAGTGTTTTGGTGGGGCGGGGTATGGAGGTGTTTTGGTGGGGCGGGGTATGGAGGTATTTCAGTGGGGCGGGGTATGGCGGTAATTCAGTGGGGCGGGGTATGGTGGTAATTCAGTGGGGCGGGGTATGGCGGTAATTCAGTGGGGCGGGGTATGGCGGTAATTCAGTGGGGCGGGGTATGGAGGTATTTCCGGGGGGCCGGGTATGGAGATATTTCAGTGGGGCGGGGTATGGCGGTAATTCAGTGGGGTGGGGTATGGAGGTAATTCAGTGGGGCGGGGTATGGAGGTATTTCAGTGGGGTGGGGTATGGAGGTATTTCAGTGGGGTATGGGGGTATTTCAGTGGGGCGGGGTATGGAGGTATTTCAGTGGGGTATGGGGGTATTTCAGTGGGGCGGGGTATGGAGGTATTTCAGTGGGGTATGGAGGTATTTAGGTGGGGCGGGGTATGGAGGTATTTCGGTGGGGCGGGGTATGGAGGTATTTCGGTGGGGCGGGTATGGAGGTATTTCGGTGGGGCTGGGTATGGAAGTGTTTCAGGGGAAAGGTATGGAGGTGTTTTGGTGGGGCGAGGTATGGAGGTATTTTGGTGGGGTGGGGTATGGAAGTGTTTCAGGGGGAAAGGTATGGAGGTATTTTGGTGGGGCAGGGTATAGAAGTATTTCGGTGGGGCGGGCTATGGAAGTATTTCAGTAAGTGGATGTATTCCAATTAGGTGTTCTATGTATTTTAATATGTGGAGGTATTTTGGCATATGGAGGTATTCCAATGAGGTGTTACATGGAAGTATTTCATTATATGGGGTGGCGTGTGCGGTCACACATGGACGGGCTGTCCTCGTCACCCTCATTATACACACAGCGGCAGTCTGACCTTCATACGGCGGCACGATGTGCCGTCATTCCATCTGTGATTTATCACAATGCCACCCCGGACCAAGAACAGGAATGTTTGTGCTTCACCGTTCAGGTAGAGAACAGAGATGTTTCTATCAGTCACCTTATTGTGACCTTTAAAATAAATCAAAATGTATAAAGAGATGAATACATAGTATACGTTCCTTCTCACATTGCGTTATTATGTATTCATCTCCTGTATCTGTAACACGGCTTCCATCCTAGAGATAGAGGAACTCCTGTCCTCCTTTCTTTGTACAGAGAAGAATGAAATGGGTTCTTCATATCCCCCTTGTTAGGTGAACGGCGCACTAACGTGGCTCTGGGCTGTGAGTGTGACTGAGACTAGGACAGCTCCCGCACTCTGTTGTCTAATGCTGTTGTGCACACTCAGGAGCTCAGAGGCTGTTAACATTATGAGGCCTGATCATTGACAGGGCAGCCACCTTTTAACTTGGGGTGAATCCAAATCAATTGGAGGAGATGGGCATGGGGGGGGGGGGAGATGTTTTTGGGAGCTGATATACTATAAGACTTTTACTAATAATCTGAATTTATGGGATGACCGGCACTGTGAACTGTCAGTTCTGCACAGTCTGCGCTTGATGATGTCACTGTGCGGTCTATCACTTTTTTTTCTTAGAAGTGCAGGCAGTCTAGTGAGAGGCAATACAGAGATAAGGTGCCTTATTGTTACCGATCGGTATACACTATATTACCAAAAGTATTGGGACGCCTGCTCTTACTTGCACATGAACTTTATTGGCATCCCAGTCTTATGCTGGCCATACATCATACGAAATATCGACCAAAATTCAATAATGTGGACAGTTCGTTTTTCGGCCAGTTAATGATCGGTAATCGGGTATGAGGTTTTTCAGTAATCGGGTATGACGTTTTTGAGCCGAAAAAACGGACAAGTTTGGACATTTTCTGCCAAACGAACGATAAATTGAAAGGTTAATGTTTTTCTCATCCAAATTGTTTGCACTAGGTATGTGTGGAAAAAGGAACAAAAAACTATTTCAGTTATGTCCATTACATGATAGCACGATCGTTTGCTCTCACGGCCGAGTGTTTGCTTTTCTAAAATGAGTTTGAATGATTTTTTGAATAGTGTATGGCCAGCATTCATCTGTAGGGTTCAATATTGAGTTGGCCCACCCTTTGCAGTTATAACAACTTCAACTCTTCTGGGAAGGCTGTCCACAAGGTTTAGGAGTGTGTCTATGGGAATGTTTGACCATTCTTCCAGAAGCACATTGTTGAGGTCAGTCTCCACTATAATTCATCCTAAAGGTGTTCTATCAGGTTAAGGTCAGGACTCTGTGAAGGCCAGTGAAGTTCCTCCACCCCAAACTCGCTCATCCATGTCTTTATGAACCTTTCTATGTGCACTGGTCCAAATCATTTGGTGGAGGGGGGATTATGGTATGGGGGTGTTTTTCAGGGGTTGGGCTTGGCCCCTTACTTCCAGTGAAGGGAAATCTTAAGGCGTCAACAAACCAAAACATTTTGGACAATTTCATGCTCCCAACTTTGTGGGAACAGTTTGGGGATGGCCCCTTCCTGTTCCAACATGACTGCACACCAGTGCACAAAGCAAGGTCCATAAAGACATGGATGAGCGAGTTTGGGGTGGAGGAACTTGACTGACCTGCACAGAGTCCTGATCTCAACCCGATAGAACACTTTTGGGATAAATTAGAGCAGAGACTGCGAGCCAGGCCTTTTCTTCGACATCAGTGCCTGACCTATACAAATGCTCTTTTGGACGAATGGTCTAACATTCCCATAGACACTCCTAAACCTTGTGGACAGCCTTCCCAGAAGAGTTGAAGCTGTTATAGCTGCAACTCAATATTGAACCCTATGGACTAAGACTGGGATGCCATTATAGTTCATGTGTGCATAAAGGCCGGCGTCCCAATACTTTTGGCAGAATAGTGTATGTTTGGGGGGACAGGATGGGGACATTCCACCTGCTGCATTTACCATCAGTGAGACTAATCCTTACCCTCTTGTAGTGGTTGGAGCTGAGTAAGAAGATCATTGAGGGGATTCAATGTTCTTGTCCAACCCAAACTGCAATATTTTTTTCATGTAAGGGAGATAATTAAAAAATGATATTTTGACCCGCTTGTATCTGTTTTCCAGGAATATCGCTCGGAAAAGTCTCTGGAAGAGTTAAACAAGTTGGTTCCCCCAGAATGCAACTGGTGAGTCCCCGGGCGGTAGCGGCATATTAAAGGAGACCTCCCTCTCTACCTAAATCTCCAGTACTCCCTATGATTAACCTCCTCTGACCGGCATGTCATTGGCCAGGCTGTCTCTGTCTTTTTAGAAATCTTCAGTCCCACAATGCATTGCTTCAACTACTGCATGCTCATTGTTGGTGGCAACTTGAAAATAAGGCGGGTGACTCTGGGGTGGGGCATGATTGGTCAGGAAGTGTGGTCACAAGGTTAGCCGGCCACCAAGGAAAAGCTGTTTATGGAAAACACTGTGTTTAATAATAGAAAAAAATAAAACCAGAACCCGACTGACCATGATGATTTTTTTAAGGCTGGTGAGGAAATGCAGAAAAGGGACAAAAATATATGAAATACATTTATCTTCATCAATAGAAATGATCACTGGAGATTTAACCCAAGGTGGAGTTACCCTTTGAATTGGGCAATAGTGAGCAGAGACTCAAAGTAGTCAATCAGAAATGAATTGGTTTGTGAATTTAGGGGGGGGGGCGTGGTCTATGTGGTTATAGATGGTAACCTCCCTCCTTTCTCCGCAGCATTCGCGAGGACAAGTTGCAGCACCTGCTGGCACGGGAGCTGGTTCCTGGAGACGTGGTGTGTCTGACGGTCGGTGACCGAGTTCCTGCAGATATCAGACTGACAGAGGTAACATGACACACACATACCATGGCCTTTACTTTTGTTAGACAGTAGTTGATGAGAGGTGAAGGAGGTGTTCCGCCGACCTGTTCTGTAAATGTGGCCATTTTGGAGAAACTTCTTATTTAAGGCTCAGGCCTGGTGACTGTGCAGTTCTTGTGCTCACAAATGTCTGACACAGATCAGCCCCTGCTGCAGCCTCTCACCTTGTCACTCGCTACAAAGTTGCAATGTACAGTCTGATCCCTGAGGGGAGGGGAGACTGAGGAAATGTTTCCTCCTGCCTGCAGCAGACTGATGACATCATCTCAGCCTAGGCAAAGTCACTGATTAGAGCTCAAGGGTGGCTTTTAATTGATAAAAGGTGGAGCTTTTCTGAGAAATATAGTGTTGCTGTATATTGTAACACGTCAGAAATTCATGCAGACCAAAATTCAACCTCCTGGGCTCAGGTATGGTACTCAAATACACTATATATATATATATATATATATATATATATATATATATATACTAGTGATCGACTGATATAGTTTTTTTTTTTTGCTGATAAGGATAGCGATATTTTGGTCATCGCATATCGGTATTGGCCGATATTTTCGTACATTAAAAAAAAAATGTTTTTTTTTAATTGTGTTTTTTTTACATGTATTCTTGGGGTCTAAAAGAACCCAAACCCCTCTTCTGCACTAAAAAAAAACATTCAAAACCCCAAGTTTTGCTGTTTTGAATGCTGTAATTTTTTTTAATTTGGCACCAGACAGTACCGGGAAGTGATGTCATGACATCTCTTCCGAGTTTTTACATGGAGACCTGATCAGAGCCGAATGCGCCTTTGATCGGGTCTTCTCTTCGGCGGCCGTGCAGGCTGGTTGCTCGGGTCTCCCAGTGGGACAGGAGACCCAGGCAAGCCTCGGATTGCGTCGGGGGGGGCGTCCCTTCCCGCTCCTTGTAATGACAGCCGAGCGGCTTCTCAGCCGCTTCGGTTGTCATTTCAAGACAGCCGACCGTTGGCTATGGACGCCGGTACCGGGGTGATGCCTCTAGCTGCAGGCATCGGCAATATCAGTCACCTTGGAGGCCGGTTCCAATATATCGGGGAAAGTGCATATCGGCCCTTGATATATCGGCTTTGCCGATAATCGGTTGATCTCTAATACACACACAATGTATTACCAAAAGTATTGGGGCACATTAACTTTAATAGCATCCCAGTCTTAGTCTGTAGGGTTTAATATTGAGTTGGCCCACCCATTGCAGCTATAACAGCTTCAACTCTTCTGGGAAGGCTGTCCACAAGGTTTAGGATTGTGTCTATGGGAATGTTTGACTATTCTTCCAGAAGCACATTTGTGAGTCCAGGCACTGATGTTGGACAAGAAGGCCTGACTCTCAGTCTTTGCATTAATTCATCCCAAAGGTGAAATTGAATAAAAATCTCCGCGCTATGGATACATTTCCTAGTGTTTTAAATTCTAATTAAAATGAATAAATATCACCTCGTGTGGGCTGCTGCTGGCATAAAGGTATGTGCCTTTAACTGATGTATAGAGATAAATGTCAGTGCTGCTCCAATAATAAACCAACATCTACTGGGAAAAAATTGCTATAAATAAAAATAAAACCTGAATTGTGCCAAAGTGCTATGTGCAAAAAAGTGACAAAATATGTGCAAATGAAAAAGTTCATATATCACTCCATAAAAAGTCCAAATAACACTCCTTAAAAAGGTGCTGCTAGTTGACTCCAGTGATGCATCAATCTATGTGCAATAGGTGATCAAAACGTTCTCCCCTCTGGTGTCAAAAGTTATCCACGTCGCAATCCTGGATATGAGATTTTAAGAACTCTCCTCCATCAGTTCTGGATCCTCTGAGATCTTTGCAGGGCAGACCACTGGAAGCCATACAACCACTGTAGGTCTCCTAATCAGGCTCTTCTTCCACAGTATTTATTCCACACAGCACATGCACATGTGTTAAGAACTCCGGCCGGTGCACTTTTATATCGCATCAGATCTCAATGGGGAAAAATCTCATGCTGGATATCTATACTGGTATGGACTGGGTAATGTGTTAGGAATGAAAGGATGCCACATCATTTGATGGAAATGAAAATAATCAACCTACAGAGGGCTGAATTCAAAGACATCCCGAAAATCAAAGTGAAAAAATGATCCAGCAGGCTAGTCCATTTTGCTGAAATTCCATTGCAACGACTCAAAATGGTACTCAGTAGTTTGTATGGCCCCCACATGCTTGCAATGTTGGGGCATGCTCCTAATGAGAAGACGGATGATGTCCTGGGGTATTTCCTCCCAGATCTGGACCAGGGCATCATTGAGCTCCTGAACAGACTGAGGTGCAACCTGGAGGCATGGGATTGACTGAAACATAATGTCCCAGAGGTGTTCTTTTGGATTTGGGTCAGGCAATTGTGGGGGCCATTCAATGGCATCAATTTCTTCAACCTGCAGGAACTGACTGCATACTCTCACAACATGAGGATGGGCATTGTCATGCACCAGGAGGAACCCAGGACCCACTGCACCAGCGTAGGGTCTGACAATGGGATCCAAGGATTGCATCCCGATACCTAATGGCAGTTAGGGTGCCATTGTCTAGCCTGTAGAGGTCTGTGTGTCCCTCCATGGATCTGGATTCCCAGACCATCACTGACCCACCACCAAACCATGTCGTTCTGAACAATGTTACAGGCAGCATAACGTTCTCCACGGCTTCTCGTTTCACATCTGTCACATGTGCTCAGGGTGAATCTGCTCTCATCTGTGAAAAGCGCAGGCGCCAGTGGCGGACCTGCCAATTCTGGTGTTCAATGGCAAATGACAATTGAGCTCCACGTTGCCAGGCAGTAAGCACAGGGCCCACTAAAGGGAGGTTGGGCCCTCAGGCCACCCTCATGAAGTCTGTTTCTAATTGTTTGGTCAGAGACATTCACACGAGTGGCCTGCTGGAGGTCATTTTGTAGAGCTCTGGCAGTGCTCATCCTTTTCCTCCTTGCACAAAGGAGCAGATACTGGGCCTGCTGATGGGTTAAGGACCTTCTGCGGTCTTGTCCAGCTCTTCTAGAGTAACTGCCTGTTTCCTGGAATCTCCTCCATGGCAATGGCACATATTGATGTACCAGCCTGGAGGAGTTGGACTGCCTGTGCAACCTCTATAGGGTCCAGGTATCTCCTCATGCTACCAGTAGTGACACTGACCCTAGCCAAATGCAAACTAGTGAAAACAGTCAGAAAATATGAGTAAGGAGAAGAAAATGCCTGTGGCCTCCACCTGTAAAACTAATCCTGTTTTGGAGGTTGTCTCATTGTTGCCCATCTAGTGCACCTGTTGTTAATTTAATTAACACCAAAGCAACTGAAACTGATTAACAACCCCTCTACTACTTAACCGACTGGATCAATATCCCATGAGTTTAATCGACTTAATGCTATACTCTGATTAAAAAGTGTTCCTTTAATGTTTGTGAGCAGTGTATATATGTGTGTGTGATTGATTTTATTTATTTATATATATGAGAGCGAGAGGAAAAAAGAGAGGGCACATCTGCCTAGTGCAGGGGTGGGGAACCTTTTTTCTGCTAAGGGCCATTTGGGTATTTATAAAATCAAATTTTGCCGTACAAAATTATCAACTTAAAAATGTGCCTGTTATATTTGGTCAAACATTTAATTAACTCACCCCTAACGTGATGGCTGCAACTGCTTCTCTTTGGTGAGGTGTGTGATGTTAGCTGGTATTGATGATGTTGCTACTCGCAACTGGTTTTCCAGGTTTGCATCAGTCAGTCTGGAGCGCAGTCGACTTTTTGTGGTGGTAAGTTTTGAAAAGAACTGCTGACAGGTACTGCTGGTTGGTACTGCTGGTGGGTACTGCTGGCTCAGGCTGGTACTGCTGGCTTGTACTGTGCGGTGGGTACTGCTGGCTCAGGTTGGTACTGCTGTGGGTACTGCTGACTGGTACTGCTGGCTCAAGCTGGTACTGCTGGCTGGTATTGTACTGTGGGTACTGCTGGCTGGTACTGCTGGCTCAGGCTGATACTATTGGCTAGTACTGCTGGCTCAGGCTTATACAACTGGCTAGTACTGCTGGCTCAGGCTGGTACTACTGGCTAGTACTGCTGGCTCAGGCGGGTACTGCTGTGGGTACTGTTGGCTCAGGCTGGTACTGCTGTGGATACTGCTGGCTGGTATTGCTGTGGGTACTGCTGGCTCAGGCTGGTACTGTGCTGTAGGTACTGCTGTGGGTACTGCTGGTTCTGCTGTGGGTACTGCTGGCTCTGGCTGGTTCTACTGTGGGTATTGTTGGCTCTGGCTGGTCTGCTGGTTCTGGCTGGTACCACTGTGGGTACTGCTGGCTCTGGCTGGTACTGCTGTGAGTACTGCTGGTTTTGGCTGGTACTGCTGGCTCTGGCTGGTACTGCTGTGAGTACTGCTGGTTCTGGCTGGTACTGCTGGCTCTGGCTGGTACTGCTGTGAGTACTGCTGGTTCTGGCTGGTACTGCTGGTTCTGGCTGGTCCATTAAGAAGAAAATAGGTTACCATACTAACAAAAAAAGGTCTTGTTCATCATAAATATCCACATGAAGAACCACTGTACATGCTTCCTGTATGGGAAGATGCCACACGTGTCTGTAAGTGCGTACGTGTTTTCTAGGAGAATCAGAACTAGAATGTTGAAGAGGGGACACCCATTGAAATGCGTCAGATTTTCAGTCCGATGTGGCATCTTCCCAGCATATAAGAAGGATGTAGGTTCTGGCGGTTCTCCATGTGGATATTTATGATGAGCTAATCCTTTTTTTGATGTATTCATGCTGACCTACAGACAGGCCCTCTTTAAATGCTGAATTCAGTCTCCCCCAGCATAGCATGTTCAGCATGCGCCCTGTGGGAGACGCATGGTTCCTGGCTGTGTCACTGTATAGGAAATTATTCTGTGGACATTATGATGTTACAAAAGGTTTTGTAAAGATTAGATCTCTGATAAGGATGTTCTGTGTAATTCGGCCTCTCGTTGTTCTCTGTATTGTGCTCGCCTAGTCTTTAGGTGTATTGTGCCCACCTGAGTATTGGGTGTATTCTGCTCACCTGGTGACCAGGCGTATTATGCTCACCTGGTCATTAAGTGTATCATGCTCACCTGGTCACTAGGTGTATTGTGCTCACCTGATTATTTTGTTTTTGTGCTCCCCTGGACGGAGTGTTAATTACTACCCCCAGGGCCAAATTAGCAGATCCAATGACACAATCAGATTTGTTTCGGGTTGCAGCACCCGTGCCTCACCTGGGGTCACCTAATAGCAGTGGGAAAGGTGCTGCCGCCCTCCACGTAGCCACTGGTGCATTTCATATCCATTTTCTTCACATAGTATACGGTTTATTTTTAGCTGTATGGACATTCTTCGTATCGAGGCAAATTTTTTTGTTGTGCATGTAGAATTGTTCTCCGTTTTCTTCTCCATGCTCAGCGGAGGGGATCTTTTATGTTTGAAACTTGCCAGACTGACTTTTCCAGTTTTGAGATGTTTATTCCCTTTTTTGAAGCCGCTTTGTGGCGGGGATTAGCGAAGGAGCGATACCACCCGAGTTACCGAACCCAACTGTGTGAAGAAAGAATTTACCTTTCTCAGTAGAGTTTGTTGGCATGCAGTTATGTAATAGAATATATACTTATGATATGCTGCATATCAGGTGAGAATATGACATTGGGTAATTGAAAATTATAGGTGTAGGTATACAGGTAAGGTAAAAAAGTGTAGGTATATAGGTAAGGTACAGATTCAACAAAGGTTGAAGAAAGGTTTGAGGGTGATGGACCAAACAGGTATAGCAATATTTCCTGGCATTGGGCCTGAGGTGGGTCTGCCATTGTTACCGGAAACACTTCTAACGCATTTAAGTTGTGAGAACTGAGACAATGACCATTCCGGCATCTTTGGTTTGTGCTGTTTATTTTATAATGGGGATGGGAGAAGGGAATGAGTGGGATACTCCTCTGGCTCAACTAGGTTTAACTGGGACACTGTACAGAAAACATGCCCGTTGGCGATGTCCTGACGCCGGCTGAATGCCGACCAACGCTTCCTGGCGCTTGAAAATACTGTTATGCTGAACTTGTGCTAGAACTTCGATTTTAACACCCTTGGTTAACTCCGAAGATCAAGGACTGTAATAATCCTTGACTCTTGACACTCTGTCTAGCTCAAAAGTCCTGTGTATGGCTCCCTCCAGCACTTCACTGACTGAGGTAGCTCCTTGTAACTGCTTGTACTGCTGCAACTCTTAACACTGCACATTTAACTCTTTAGGGCCCAACCGCTGGCGCCCCCTCTACACTTCAGAGTTCTTTCACTAGGCAACCCCCTTTACACTTCAGGGTCTTTTCACTAGGCGACCCCCTTTACACTTGCAGGCTCTAGGATCCCTGGAGTGGTCCCTTCTACACTAGGCAGACCCGAGGGGCAGTTCACAGTACTAACAACCTTGGAATGCTTTCCTGGAACTGAACCCCTCTTTCTCCACTGGTCCTCGGCACACCGGATCCTCTCTGCAGCTCAGCTCTCTCTCTCTCTGGGTCGGTCATATCTGGTAAGAGGCTTGAACACCTGGGTGATTGCTGGTGGTGGCCCCTGGATTGACATCTTTTTTGGAATTGGGCTAATACTGATCTCCTATTCCACCCCTGTTTTTGGACTATTTACGAACTGCTCACTATATATAAGCGCTGCACCTATTGCTCTCTCCACTCTCCTCCCCTCTATTGTCAAGGATATCTGAGCTTCTACCCTTTAGTGCCAGCAGTATTTGAGCTCCTCAACTCTGGTGTCAGGGGTATCTGAGCTTCCCCCCTCTGGTGTCATGGATATCTGAGCTTCTCCCCTCTGGTGTCAGGAATATTTGAGCTTCTCCCCTCTGGTGTCAGGGGTGTCTGAGCTCCCCCCCTCTGGTGTCAGGGGTGTCTGAGCTCCTCCCCTCTGGTGTCAGGGGTGTCTGAGCTCCTCCCCTCTGGTATCAGGGGTGTCTGAGCTCCTCCCCTCTGGTGTCAGGGGTGTTTGAGCTCCTCCCCTCTGTTGTAAGGAGTGTCTGAGCTCCTCCCCTCCCTCTGGTGTCAGGGGTGTCTGAGCTCCTCCCTTCTGGTGTCATGGATATCTGAGCTTCTCCCCTCTGGTGTCAGGTGTGTTTGAGCTCCTCCCCTCTGGTGTCAGGTGTCTTAGCTCCTCCCTTCTGGTGTCAGGGGTGTCTGAGCTCCTCCCCTCTGGTGTCAGGGGTGTCCTGAGCTCCTCCCCTCTGGTGTCAGGGGTGTCCTGAGCTCCTCCCCTCTGGTGTCAGGGGTATCCTGAGCTCCTCCCCTCTGGTGTCAGGGGTGTCCTGAGCTCCTCCCCTCTGGTGTCAGGGGTGTCCTGAGCTCCTCCCCTCTGGTGTCAGGGGTGTCCTGAGCTCCTCCCCTCTGGTGTCAGGGGTGTCCTGAGCTCCTCCCCTCTGGTGTCAGGGGTGTCCTGAGCTCCTCCCCTCTGGTGTCAGGGGTGTCCTGAGCTCCTCCCCTCTGGTGTCAGGGGTGTCTGAGCTCCTCACCTCTGGTGTCAGGGGTGTCTGAGCTCCTCCCCTCTGCTGTCAGGGGTGTCCTGCGATCCTCCCCTCCTCACCTCTGGTGTCAGGGGTGTCCTGAGCTCCTCCCCTCTGGTGTCAGGGGTGTCCTGAGCTCCTCCCCTCTGGTGTCAGGGGTGTCCTGAGCTCCTCCCCTCTGGTGTCAGGGGTGTCTGAGCTCCTCACCTCTGGTGTCAGGGGTGTTCTGAGCTCCTCCCCTCTGGTGTCAGGGGTGTCCTGAGCTCCTCCCCTTTGGTGTTAAGGGTGTCTGGGTGACCCCCCCCCCCCCCTCCCCTGTGGCCAGGGTATCTGAGACCCTTCCTGCTAATGTCAATGGTGTCTGAGCTCCTCCTCTCTTATGATCAGCGCAAGGCTTTTTCACATCTCAAATTTTTTTTAAGACGTCGAGACTCCTGGAAGATGAAGTCCTGGAAAATTTAGTTTACCACTCATAAAACATTGATAAGGAAGTTGTGACAACAATATTTGTAGAACCACCTATCAACCTTCATGTCACAAGTATGTTTATACAGTCTTTACAACCAGTCAGACTTTGACCCATTGTTATATGTGAGTCTGACACATTTCAATTTCAAGAGAATCTTCATCAGGGAAAGTCTGTAGGTAAAAAGACACTATTACCAAAAGTATTGGGACGCCTGCCTTTCCACTCACATGAACTTTATGGCATCCCAGTCTTAGTCCGTAGGGTTCAATATGGAGTTGGCCCACCCTTTGCAGCTATAACAGCTTCAACTCTTCTGGGAAGGCTGTTCACAAGGTTTAGGAGTGTGTCTATGGGAATGTTTGATCATTCTTCCAGAAGCGCATTTGTATGGTCAGGTACTGATGTTGGAGAGAAGGCCTGGCTCGCATTCTTTGCTCTAATTCATCCAAAAGCTGTTCCATCGGGACGAGGTCAGGACTCTGTGCAGGCCAGTCAAGTTCCTCCACCCCAAACTCGCTCATCCATGTCTTTATGAACCTTGTGCGTGCCATTCAGGGTGGGCCAACTCAATAATAAACCCTACGGACTAAGACTGGGAGGTCAATAGAGTTCACGTGCGTGTAAAGGCAGATGTCCCAATACTTTTGACAATATAGTGTACATATGTCAGTAATAAAAATACATCTGTTAAAAAAACATTCATACATGTAACACACAATAAGTGCTTAATATTGACCTGAACGAGTGACAATGTCTTATACTGCCAACTGACAAGGTACAAATATTCAGCCAAAGGTGCTAGGTCGTCTATCAAATGTCAAAAGTGGGGAGGGCTTTATTCCTCCTATAGATGCCAGATAAAGTGGGCCTATAAGCAGTATATAGCCAGCATAGGGCAGGTAGCACTCCAAAAAATCATCATGTATTAAGGAGGGGGTTACATATGGACACCAGGCAACAATAGGCCTCTAACGTATCCTCCGCGTGTGTGCCTGCACATAGACATATTCTGTAGCCAGTCAGGCCTGGAATATGGAGATGGATACATATTTATACATGCTTTGATAGTGGAGCTTCAAGTCACTGCTGTCATTTGTGGCAATTACATAGAAATGATATCTACCTTTATCTTGGACACTCTCTTGCGTCCTGCCATTGCTTGAGTGACATCGGAAATATCTGTCTGTCTTGGTCTCTCTGGCCCTGAGGAAGCCTCCTGCGAAACGCGTTGGCTTGCTGGGGACCTTCCTTGACCGTGCTCCACCTGAGACCCCAATGTCACCTTTTCATACAGGCTATCAGCTCTCCCTTGTTGGGAAGTATTTCTGCGTTGTGACCTTATGCATTTATTTTAATCATGTTTGACATGGGCACACATGCTCATGTATGGTTTTAAAGATGTACAATAAAATTATCTTTTTAGTTTTATTTGTGGTGTGGTTGTGATCCTTCTCCTCCCATTGGCCCGCAAAGCCCCATCTTTTCCTTATTTTTTGCATATTACTACTTCGGGGTATGGCCCTTACTACACGGCATTTTTGTGTCTAAACAAACGTCTTGGTTGCACACTATCTTCAGGGTACTCGCCTAGCACCCCCTTTCACTCCACCAGCTGACACCCGTCCTCTGACTACTCTACTCCGGGATGGCCCCCTTCCTGGTCAGGCCCTTAGACACGATCCCCTGTACTCACGATACTGCTTTCCAGGTTCTCCAGTGTCTCAACCCCTCTAGTCAGCTCTCCTGGACCTCTGGGTTCAGCTCCTTCCTTCTGGCTCACCAGGCCAATTGCCTGTGACCATCACCAACTGCAGAGGAGGCAGCCGCCACCCTCCTTCCGGGACTCTGCTCACCAGCCAAAGACCCCGAGCACATATGCTCCTGGCTTTTATACCACACCCCACAATGCACCAAGACAACAGTCTGTGCCAGTCGCTGGGGCTGTATCAAAGCCTGTGTGACCATTGGTCAGGTTTCCTCCACTGTCCAACATGCCTCTCTATTGGACCAGTGGGGACACTCCCCAGACCAGATGAATCACACACTGAGCACCACGAGCAGACCTAACTCATAGATCCTGTTCCCTGTTAAGCAAAGAACAATATAGAGGAACCTACCACTTATCTTTTCCTGATGAAGATCCTCTTGAAGTTGAAAAGTGTGGGACTCGCATGTAATAATTGGTCCAAATCTGATTTATATCCAGTTTTAAAGAATGTATAAATATTCTTATGTGCCATTAAGCATACCTCACAGCTTTTTGAGATGGACATCTATTGGCAAAAGTATGTAGGCACAGGACAAACCTTTGCCACACCCCCTATAAAAAATGATTAGTGAAACCCAGAAGAGATTTTTTTTTTTTTTTTACCACTACTATTACTGGCTGGCTTTTGAAATCTACGAATGCAGTAATTTAGAAATTGAATGAAAGGTTTAGTACTAGGAAACCAGACAGGACACGCCTCCTGCCACACCCCCTTAAAGGAGAATTATACAAAAAATTAGTTTAACCCGCAAGAGATTTTTTATTTTTATTTTTTTACCATTACTATTACTGGCTGGCTTTTGAAATTTACGAATGCAGTCATTTAAAAATTGAATGAAAGGTTTAGTACTAGGAAACCAGACAGGACACGCCTCCTGCCACACCCCCCTTAAAGGGGAATTATACAAAAAAATTAGTTAAACCTGCAAGAGATTTTTTATTTTTTATTTTTATTTTCTTACAACTACTATCACTGGCTGGCTTTTGAAATTTACTATTGCAGTAATTTAGAAATTGGATGAAAGGTTAAGTACTAGGAAACCAGACAGGACACGCCTCCTGCCACACCCCCTTAAAGGGGAATTATACAAAAAATTAGTTAAACACACAAGAGATTTTTTTTTTTTTTTTTTTTACCACTACTATTACTGGCTGGCTTTTGAAATTTACGAATGCAGTAATTTAGAAATTGGATAAAAGGTTTAGTACTAGGAAACACTTTTTGAAAGATAAAAAGTGAATTTTCTATGTAACTGTATAAATCAGACCAAAATGAGGGACAAATGAGGAGGAAAGAAGGACAGAGGGGCTTTGTTCCAAATCAGGGACAGTCATTAGAAATCAGGGACAGTCATTAGAAATCAGGGACAGTCGTTAGAAATCAGAGACAGTTGGAAGCTGTGCATGCCATCCAACTGCCTTTTTCAGCCTTGATTTTATCAATGTTTTATGGAATGTTTAATAAAAAGTTTTACATGTGAGTTTTTTTCTTTGATGCCTAAAAAAATAATCCCACTTTTTGGACTTGTTGATGGTATTTTGATCTTACACAGAGCTGTGTCTGTGTACAGCACATGAAAATCTTTGCATTCCCTGCAGACAAGCTTTTATAATCATTACAGGATGGATATAGAAAATCTTATCGGGAACATCTAATGTGGTTGCACATTGTGATCCATCTGCCTGGTGTCACCTGAATCTTCTCATCACTATGACTCACCTGGACGGAGCGTCAATCCCACCCTCACCCCCTGCATCTATGTTGCGGTATCTGATCACACAATGAGATTTGCTTCACAATGACTCTACATCCCACATCTCTTCCAGGGGGGGTCACCTAATACCGACGAGAACAGTAAAGCCAATTTCTAGTCATCAATGTGTCACTGTCACCTGACCACCCAGAGGCATGGCAGTGAAAGGGTTAAGATTCCCCATAACCGAGTGTTGCTCAAAGGCTCCCTGGAAACAGGAGAGCAACCGAAGGGCCGAACAATGGAGCTCTCAGTTCCTTCATCTGAAGCCGAAGTTATTTTTGGAAAGTGGCTCTGCGGAGTTTAGGAACTCTTTTTATCTTGGCACAGAAGGAAAGCCACATTTTTAAGCACGAGATCAGAGACCGGCAACACATGCGAATTGGATCACATGGCTGTAGAGAAATGTGTCATGACATCCAGCTGTTCCAGCTAACGAGCAGCGATCGGAATTCGGCATCCCATGACGCTACCAGCTCCCTCTTGATTAATGTGGGATTATGAGTAGGATAACCATAGCAGTGGCCATCATGAGTTAGAAGAGGTAGGGGGTGAGAAAAGTGAACATTGAAAATCCTGCAGTATTTGCGGGAAAAAAAGAGGCAAATCCAGCCAGTGTGACCCCATACAAGATGGCGCTCTTCAGTAGCATAGCTGACCCATAGCCAAGCCTTTGCCTATACTACGTAGCCATTAATCACTTGCGTGTGGACAGAAAGTATCTGGGGGCCTCTAACTTTAAAAATGGCTTCCAGATTAGGATAAATCCCGTGCCCACAGACGTCTACAACCAACAGGCCAGGGTTGTATAGAAGAGGTCCTTCAACATGGTGTTTTGCCATTAGGTTCCCCCTTCCCATGTTGAGGGCATGTGGCCTGGTATGGTTCCTCCTCTTTTCTGGTTGCCTGCCAGATTGCCTGATCAGTGAAGGCCTTGTCCATAAGGGGTGATGACATCCATGCCCCATGCAGGGCCGTGTTTTACTAGAATGGGGATGCACAGATGTTGCGTGTCCCCGTCCCCGTGTCAGCAAATCCGTTATTGTCTGGAGGGTTTGGTATTGAATTTGGAGGGGATCCCAGCCCACCATTTTTGTTTGGATGAGTGTGGTCCCCCATTTAATATCTATACAAACTAGGAAGAGTCAGTCTGTTATAGATGAAGGGAATCCCCGGCCACTTACATATAGACAGCTGTGGGCAATAAACAATTTGGCACTCATACTTTTGTTAAGTTTGTGAACTTGTTTCAAGTCTGAACCCCGGCATTCGACTCATCGCTCACTAGTGCCTAACCCCTGTCATAAAGAATAGAAGGAGCTCATTCTGCAGCTTCTGCAGTCACACAATGGTGCAGTGTTCAGCGTTGCCTAGTAAAGGTTGTGTAGAAATTATTCTTTCCGGGAAGATTATCTGAGTCTTGTTACAACTCATATTAGCTGACATTTGTTTAGTGGTTTGGGGATTTCTTCCCTATATAAGCTGCTTGCATCCTTGTCCTCATTTCTGTATTAGTTTACACTTGATGGTTGTGTGCGCTTAGGTGACCTCCTTGCTGATACCTGTGTGCACTTAGGTGACCTCCTTGGCGATACCTGTGTGCGCCTGTTATACCTGAAGGGTTTCACATGTACTGTCACTTTAAGGCTGGCTCCACCCAGGAGTGATGACAAGGGTCAAGGGGCAGAGTGGCCATCTTATGACACATGTAGAGATGTATTGATATGCAGAGCTGTCCTGTAATGCTGTACAGTGAGTCCTGAATAAACAACCGTTGTTCCAGACCAGAGTCCTGTGTCTCTCACAACACGGAGAATATAACAGTGGCGACGAGGATGGGATTTACAAGGTTACTATCCGTGTGAGAAAGGAAAGGAAGAAAAAAAACTCTGGATTGTCAGGAATACAAAACCCACAGAGCCCAGCAGGAAAATGTCATTGATCGGGACATTAAGTGAATTTGATGGCGAACAGACAACGTGGATTTCTTGGATTGAAAGATTAGAACAATATTTCTGTGCAAATGCCATCCCAGACGACAGGCAAGTAGCAGTGTTTCTGACAGTGGTTGGTGCTAGGACATATGACACTCTTAGGGATCTCCTTTTCCCTGAAAAACCAGCAACTAAGACTTTGGCAGAGCTCCTGACACTGTTAGGGAATCACTTCCAGCCTAAACCACTAGAGATTGCAGAAAGATTCCGGTTCTATCAGCGGCAGCAGCAGCCAGGTGAAGATATTAAGGCTTATGTGCTCGCCCTTCGCAGACTAGCCTCAACCTGTTCTTTTGGGGAGTATTTACCAACTGCACTGAGGGATAAGTTTGTCATGGGACTGAATAGTGAGTCTAGCCAAAAGAGACTGTTAACAGAGAAAGACCTTACCCTTACAAAGGCAATTGAGATAGCTTCAGTGATGGAAATGGCTGTGAAAGATACAGAAGCTTTGAACCCCCAGAGCAGAAGGGGAGAGGTTAAAGAGGAAGTTTTCAGAACAGCAGTCAAGCAAACTGCAGCTAACTGTAAATATAGAACCTCACCAACCAGGACGTCAGCTTGCTACCGTTGTGGGAATACAGACCATGATCACAAAGTCTGCCGGTTTAAGGATCAGCTCTGTCATAATTGTGGTAAGGCAGGCCATCTGAAACGAGTCTGCCGTAGTAAGAAGGTGCGAAATAAACAACCTCTGAACACCAGGACAAAGGCATATATGGTGGGAAGATATACATCGTCATCTGAATCAGAGGATGAGGAAGTGCTCCACAGATTGGACATACATCATATGCATTCAGCACCCTCAGCAATGACTGTAGAGGTAACCGTGGAAGGAAAGAAACTCAAGATGGATGTAGACACAGGAGCAGCAGTTTCAGTTATCACCCAGAAACAATGGAGAAAACTTCTGATCCGAACAACTGTCCGTCCAACACCAATCAAACTGCAGACATATTCAAAGCAGATACTCCACCCACTGGGGTACGTGAAAGTACAGGTATCCTATAAGGGTCGGACAAAGAGAATGCCATTATATATCCTAGAACATGGGGGACCCCCTCTTTTTGGGAGAGACTGGATTGCTCACTTTGGCATGCCAGACATAGCCATTAACCCCTGCAACACCGTGACCATCCCATCAGGGGATGAAGAGGGATGGGTGGAATCCCTGAAACAGCGATTCCCGCAAGTCTTTGATAACCATTTGGGAAAAATAAAGCATGACTGTGTGAGACTCAGGCTGAAACCCAATGCCCAGCCTAGGTTCCTTAAAGCTCGGACGGTACCTTTCGCACTCCGAGCAGGTGTGGAAGCTGAACTAAGCCGGCTGGAGGAACAAGGTGTCATCTCAAAGGTAGAGCACAGCGAGTGGGCATCACCAGTTGTACCAGTAAAGAAAGCGAATGGGGACTTACGCATTTGTGGCGATTTCCGCATGGCACTAAATTCTCAACTGGAGATAGACCAGTATCCCCTACCCAGAGTAGATGACATTTTTGCCTCTCTTGCAGGTGGTCAAAAGTTCACCAAGCTTGATCTCAGGCAAGCTTATTTACAGTTTGAGGTCCACCCTTCGTCCCGCAAGTTTCTAACAATCAACACTCACAAGGGACTGTATGAATACAATCGGATGGTGTTTGGGGTAGCCTCCGCCCCAGCCATTTGGCAACGCAAAATGGATGAGATTTTGGCGGACATTCCTTTCACACAGTGCCTGTTAGATGACATGCTCATCACGGGCCTGACGGACCAGGAACACAAGTGTAACGTGGAGCTGGTGTTGGCCAGACTCCAAGAGCAGGGTCTAAAAGTGAACTTGGCGAAATGCCAATTCATGGTACCTAAATTGGAGTTTTGTGGCCACCTTGTGGATGCAGAGGGTATACACACCACGGAAGCCAAAGTTGATGCTTTAGTAAAAGCTCCAGCCCCGACCAACGTCCAGCAGCTGCGATCATACCTGGGCTTGCTGAACTATTACCACAAATTCCTGCCGGATCTAGCACACACTTTGTTTCCATTAAACAAGCTTTTGGAGAAACACTCCAGATGGAACTGGTCGGCTGCATGCCAACGTGCTTTTGAAGTTTCTAAGCGAAAGCTGTTGGCGTCACGCATGCTCGTGCACTATGACCTCCAAAGGCCTCTCACCTTGGCTTGTGATGCCTCACCCTATGGTCTAGGGGCTGTACTATCTCACGTTTTACCAGATGGGTCAGAGAAACCTGTGGCATTCGCCTCCAGGTCCTTGACAAAAGCAGAAAGCAATTACTCTCACATTGACAAAGAGGCTCTGGCGCTCATATGGGCAATTAAGAAGTTTCATCTTTACCTGTATGGTAGGGAATTCACCATACTGACTGATCATAAACCACTCCTTCAGATCTTTAGCCCTGACAAAGGCATCTCCCAGACGACTGCAGCCCGTCTTCAACGCTATGCCCTATTCTTGGGAGCATATAGCTACAAAATCCAGTATCGCAGCCATGATGCCAACGCTAATGCAGACGCCATGTCCCGTCTGACAAGGACATTAACAGACTCTTCTCCACCTGTCAAGAGTTGTCGTTACACCAGCCTGTCCTTTCTGTCTTCCGGGGAAGTAGCAGCCCATACAGCCAAGGATACTTTCCTTAAGACAATACTCTCCTGGGTACGGTACGGTTGGCCAGCAACTGTCACACAGGATTATGAACCTTACTTCCGTAGGCGTCTGGAATTAACTGTGGCTGGCAACTGTGTTTTGTGGGGAGACCGAGTGATCGTTCCACAGACCCTCCGGAGACACATTCTGGAATTGCTACATACTGGTCATCCCGGGGGCACACGTATGAAACAAAAGGCCCGAGGCTATGTGTGGTGGCCGAACCTCGACTCCGATATCACGACATATGTGAATGCGTGTGCTGGATGTGCACAAACTGCGAGAGACCCTCCTCGAGGGTGCGTCCAGCCCTGGACTTGGCCCACGGTTCCCTGGTTTCGCCTACACTTGGACTTTGCAGGCCCGATCAGAGGACACACCTTTTTGATCATTATTGATGCCCATTCAAAGTGGCCTGAGGTCGTTCCTGTTACTCAGCCAACGACTAAGGCGACGATTTCCATACTGTTACATCTCGCTGCTACGTTTGGATTCCCCAGAGAAATTGTCACAGACAACGGTGCACAATTCACAAGCCAGGAGTTTCAGGGTTTCCTGACGGCCCACAACATCAAACACAAGTTGACCGCACCTTACCACCCGGCTACAAATGGTCAAGCAGAAAGGTTTGTACAGACCTTCAAACGCTATTTCAAAGCTACTGTGGCTACAAGTAAACAACAGTCCCTGTCACCCCAGCAGCTGGACTCCTTCCTTTCTGCTTACAGAACCACACCACATGCAACCACTGGGAAAACTCCAGCTGAACTTCTTTTGGGTCGGCAGCCATGGACTGTTTTGGATATGCTCCGCCCTCAAACGGTCCAGGAACATGTACGGCAGTCCCAAGACAAGAGGGTCGAACACGACGAGATTCCCCGGTTTACAGCCCAGCAAAAGGTATGGGCCCGATCTTATGGCGCTTCCAACACTCGTTGGCTTCCTGCTATCGTCGCAGAGACTTTGGGACCCAAAATGTATAGGGTCTGCCTGGAAGATGGTTCCATTTGCAGAAGGCATGCGGACCAATTGCGTCCTCGTTCTCAGCTGCCCGAATCCCTGACATCGGCTGCACCTCCAGTGTCTCAAGGATCTGCTCCTACCGGATCAGGAGGCATTGAGACTGATGCTTGGGGAGACTCTGAACTTTTGAACTCAGCTCCAACAGAGCCCTCCAGCCCTGGTCCAGAGGTCTGCTCACCCTCTGAGCTAGGGAATCCCCTCTTGGCCCCGCCGGTGTCCATTCTGGCCAGCCCTGCTTCCTCCAGCCCCGAGTCGCTGGGTGCCCGTCCTCAACGACACTGTCGCCCTCCTGACCGGTTTCAAATGCAAGACCGGTTACGAGACTTTCGACGGGCCCGCCGAAAGTGATCCGCTGCCATTTTCTCCCCGGAGCTTCCCTGGAAGTTGTTCTCACATCCGGACATGGAAGAAACCATGTAAATCTCCTGAGTTGGAGGACTGTATTGGACAATTATGAGTTACTGTTTTATGCCTGTTCTCGTTTTGTTGTTTTTTTTTTGTTTTTTGTTTTTTTTTAGGTATGGATGGAAGGTGTTATACCTGAAGGGTCCTGAAGGGTTTCACATGTACTGTCACTTTAAGGCTGGCTCCACCCAGGAGTGATGACAAGGGTCAAGGGGCAGAGTGGCCATCTTATGACACATGTAGAGATGTATTGATATGCAGAGCTGTCCTGTAATGCTGTACAGTGAGTCCTGAATAAACAACCGTTGTTCCAGACCAGAGTCCTGTGTCTCTCACAACACGGAGAATATAACAGCGCCCAGGTGACATCATTGCTGATATCTGTGTGCGCTCAGGTGACATCCTTGCTCATACCTCTGTGCACTCAGATGACCACCTCGCTGATACCTGTGTGCGCTCAGGTGACCTCCTCGCTGATACCTGTGTGCGCTCAGATGACCACCTCGCTGATACCTGTGTGTGCTCAGGTGACCTCCTCGCTGATACCTGTGTGCGGTCAGGTGTCGCCCTCGCTGATACCGGTGTGCGCTCAGGTGACCTCCTCGCTGATACCGGTGTGCGCTCAGGTGACCACCTCGCTGATACCTGTGTGCGCTCAGGTGTCCTCCTCGCTGATACCTGTGTGTGGTCAGGTGTCCTCCTCGCTGATACCTGTGTGCGCTCAGGTGACCTCCTTGCTGATACCGGAGTGTGCTCAGGTGACATCCTAGCTGATACCTGTGTGTGCTCAGGTGACCTCCTCGCTGATACCTGTGTGCGCTCAGGTGAGATCCGCACTGATACCTGTGTGTGCTCAGGTGACATCCTCGCCGATACCTGTGTGCGCTCAGGTGAGATCAGCACTGATACCCGTGTGTGCCCAGGTGACATCAGCACTGATACCTGTGTGTGCTCAGGTATGATCCACACTGATACCTGTGTGTGCTCAGGTGAGATCTGCACTGATACCTGTGTGTGCTCAGGTGAGATCTGCACTGATACCTGTGTGTGCTCAGGTGAGATCTGCACTGATACCTGTGTGTGCTCAGGTGAGATCTGCACTGATACCTGTGTGTGCTCAGGTGAGATCTGCACTGATACCTGTGTGTGCTCAGGTGACATCAGCACTGATACCTGTGTGTGCTCAGGTGACATCAGCACTGATACCTGTGTGTGCTCAGGTGACATCAGCACTGATACCTGTGTGTGCTCAGGTATGATCCGCACTGATACCTGTGTGTGCTCAGGTATGATCCGCACTGATACCTGTGTGTGCTCAGGTATGATCCACACTGATACCCGTGTGTGCTCAGGTGAGATCCGCACTGATACCTGTGTGTGCTCAGGTATGATCCACACTGATACCTGTGTGTGCTCAGGTATGATCCACACTGATACCTGTGTGTGCTCAGGTATGATCCACACTGATACCTGTGTGTGCTCAGGTATGATCCACACTGATACCTGTGTGTGCTAAGGTATGATCCACACTGATACCCGTGTGTGCTCAGATGAGATCAGCACTGATACCCGTGTGTGCTCAGGTGAGATCAGCACTGATACCTGTGTGTGCTCAGGTGGAATACACAATGATTCCTGTATGTTCCAGGTGAGATTAGCACTGATATCAATGTCCCCTCAAAGACCTCCCTCTGCTGTCCCCTAGGAAGCATCCCTCAGCCTAAAATAACCGCTCCCATAGCTCAGTGGACTACCTGGTATTTTTACATGAGTACATGACTCATTTTCAGCAACTGATTTTTTTTTTTTCCACCCATTGCTTTGAGGAGTTCTTTACATGTTATTTTTAGTTTGCTCTTTGATCATCTTTCTCTTTTGTGAAAGAGGTTTAACCTTTAACAGATATGTTTTTCCACATCATAAAACTAGATGGTGGGTTACACACCTCGGAGATATTCTCACAATTCGTACAGATTCTCATTCTTGTTTGTTCTGGGTGGATCTGGATTATACCCGGTGTTTACCCTCCTTGCCTTCTGTACACACATCTCTTCTTTTAAATCCCATGTTGTAGGCATCCACTACCCCCCCCCCCCCCCTTCCCGAACCGATACAACCGAACTTCAAAAATGGCTCACAACAAAGTTTATATAAATCTATAATACAATAAAATATAATATATTGTCTGCTTTCCTATGATCAGGACTAAAAAAAATAACATTTTAGAAAATCATTCAGAAAATAAACACAGGTTCACTTTAAATTTATTATCGCAGGTGAGTCAGAGCAAATGACTCTGCTCTATCCGGAGTGGGTACTCCATCCCTCCCTTCATACACCTCTGCCTGAGGTTTCAATCAGAGACCTTATTAATGAAAGGAGACCACAACTGTCATACTATCTTGTTAGTTAACCCATAGTGCTTCTGGAATCCTTTGTGTTCATTTGTAAAACAGATATAAAAAGTACACACATTGAAAATAAATTTCCAAAGTGTGGCAGTAAAGAGTTTTATACTTTCACGCACTGTACCAGAGACCTCTGAACCCCCCTTTTTCCAGTTTTTACTGCTTGTTGGCGGGCAGGCAGCCTTTATTCCAAAAGTTTAACCGAAAAAACTCCCCACTAACCTTGATGTTCTCTCGCTTGCCAAGCAATATTAAATACCTACACTGCTCACTGGCTTTAGTCAGGTAAGACGTTTGGACTCAAGGCTGCGGATAAAAACAATTAATCTTTGGCTCATTGGGGCTTCTGAACGTCACATACAATATAAAGCCAAAATATAGTAAAAATATATTGTGCAATTTAATGGTTAAAGGAAAGAAAATTGCTTGATTCCCATATGCAGCTGAATGCAGTTGTTAGATTTTCTATGTTATATGAAATATTTCTGTTTCTGTAATAATCATCCAATAATTGCTGTATTTATCTATTTTCCTGTAATATTCCTCCATGTCCCATAATACTGTATTTTCCTTCCTAATCCTGTTTTTCCCTTCATTATAATCCTATATGTCCTGTAAAAAGAATAATAACAATCCTGCATTTTCTATAATAGTATTTAGTGTAGTAGTAGTAGTAGTTGTAATAATCCTGTATTTTTTTTTTTTCTAACAGTAATATTTCTGATATTCCTGTATTTCCTGATAATATTTCTTAGGTTTCCTTAATAATCCTGTATTTCCTGTAATAAAAATCCTGTGTTTTCCATAATAGTTCCATATTTTCCTTGATAATCCTGTATTTCCCCTTATTAATGATCTAATATACCCTGTAATAATAATAATAACTAGAAAAAAAAGTTCGTCGAGACAAACTTTAAGTTGGCTTGAGAAAGCCTGACCAGAAAGTTTTGAAAAGTTTAGATCGATCGATCGATAGATAGAAAAGGTTTGAAGATGGATCGATAGATAGAAAAGATTTGAAGATGGATCGATAGATAGAAAAGGTTTGACGATCGATCGATAGAAAAGGTTTAACGATCGATCGATCGATAGAAAAGGTTTGAAGATCGATCGATAGAAAAGGTTTGAAGATCGATCGATCGATAGAAAAGGTTTGAAGATCGATCGATTGATAGAAAAGGTTTGAAGATTGATCGATAGAAAAGGTTTGAAGATCGATCGATCGATAGAAAAGGTTTGAAGATCGATCGATAGAAAAGGTTTGAAGATCGATCGATCGATAGAAAAGGTTTGAAGATCGATCGATAGAAAAGGTTTGACGATCGATCGATAAAAAAGGTTTAACGATCGATCGATCGATAGAAAAGGTTTGAAGATCGATCGATAGAAAAGGTTTGAAGATCGATCGATTGATAGAAAAGGTTTGAAGATTGATCGATAGAAAAGGTTTGAAGATCGATCGATCGATAGAAAAGGTTTGAAGATCGATTGATAGAAAAGGTTTGAAGATCGATCGATCGATAGAAAAGGTTTGAGGATCGCTCGATCGATAGAAAAGGTTTGACGATCGATCGATAGAAAAGGTTTGAAGATCGATCGATAGATAGAAAAGGTTTGAAGATCGATCGATAGATAGAAAAGGTTTGAAGATCGATCGATAGATAGAAAAGGTTTGAAGATCGATCGATAGAAAAGGTTTGCGATCGAAAAGGTTTGAAGATCGATCGATCGATAGAAAAGGTTTGAAGATTGATCGATAGAAAAGGTTTGAAGATTGATCGATAGAAAAGGTTTGAAGATCGATCGATCGATAGAAAAGGTTTGAAGATCGATCGATAGAAAAGGTTTGAAGATCGATCGATCGATAGAAAAGGTTTGAAGATCGATCGATCGATAGAAAAGGTTTGAGGATCGCTCGATCGATAGAAAAGGTTTGACGATCGATCGATAGAAAAGGTTTGAAGATCGATCGATAGATAGAAAAGGTTTGAAGATCGATCGATAGATAGAAAAGGTTTGAAGATCGATCGATAGATAGAAAAGGTTTGAAGATCGATCGATAGATAGAAAAGGTTTGAAGATCGATCGATAGAAAAGGTTTGCGATCGAAAAGGTTTGAAGATCGATCGATAGAAAAGGTTTGAAGATCGATCGATAGAAAAGGTTTGAAGATCGATCGATCGATAGAAAAGGTTTGAAGATCGATTGATAGAAAAGGTTTGAAGATCGATCGATCGATAGAAAAGGTTTGAGGATCGCTCGATCGATAGAAAAGGTTTGACGATCGATCGATAGAAAAGGTTTGCGATCGAAAAGGTTTGAAGATCGATCGATAGAAAAGGTTTGAAGATCGATCGATCGATAGAAAAGGTTTGAAGATCGATCGATTGATAGAAAAGGTTTGAAGATTGATCGATAGAAAAGGTTTGAAGATCGATCGATCGATAGAAAAGGTTTGAAGATCGATTGATAGAAAAGGTTTGAAGATCGATCGATCGATAGAAAAGGTTTGAGGATCGCTCGATCGATAGAAAAGGTTTGAAGATCGATCGATAGAAAAGGTTTGCGATCGAAAAGGTTTGAAGATCGATCGATAGAAAAGGTTTGAAGATCGATCGATCGATAGAAAAGGTTTGAAGATCGATCGATTGATAGAAAAGGTTTGAAGATTGATCGATAGAAAAGGTTTGAAGATCGATCGATCGATAGAAAAGGTTTGAAGATCGATTGATAGAAAAGGTTTGAAGATCGATCGATCGATAGAAAAGGTTTGAGGATCGCTCGATCGATAGAAAAGGTTTGACGATCGATCGATAGAAAAGGTTTGAAGATCGATCGATAGATAGAAAAGGTTTGAAGATCGATCGATAGATAGAAAAGGTTTGAAGATCGATCGATAGATAGAAAAGGTTTGAAGATCGATCGATAGAAAAGGTTTGCGATCGAAAAGGTTTGAAGATCGATCGATCGATAGAAAAGGTTTGAAGATTGATCGATAGAAAAGGTTTGAAGATTGATCGATAGAAAAGGTTTGAAGATCGATCGATCGATAGAAAAGGTTTGAAGATCGATCGATAGAAAAGGTTTGAAGATCGATCGATCGATAGAAAAGGTTTGAAGATCGATCGATAGAAAAGGTTTGAAGATCGATCGATCGATAGAAAAGGTTTGAGGATCGCTCGATCGATAGAAAAGGTTTGACGATCGATCGATAGAAAAGGTTTGAAGATCGATCGATAGATAGAAAAGGTTTGAAGATCGATCGATAGATAGAAAAGGTTTGAAGATCGATCGATAGATAGAAAAGGTTTGAAGATCGATCGATAGAAAAGGTTTGAAGATCGATAGATAGAAAAGGTTTGAAGATCGATCGATAGATAGAAAAGGTTTGAAGATCGATCGATAGATAGAAAAGGTTTGAAGATCGATCGATAGAAAAGGTTTGCGATCGAAAAGGTTTGAAGATCGATCGATCGATAGAAAAGGTTTGAAGATTGATCGATAGAAAAGGTTTGAAGATTGATCAATAGAAAAGGTTTGAAGATCGATCGATCGATAGAAAAGGTTTGAAGATCGATCGATCGATAGAAAAGGTTTGAAGATCGATCGATAGAAAAGGTTTGAAGATCGATCGATAGAAAAGGTTTGAAGATCGATCGATCGATAGAAAAGGTTTGAGGATCGCTCGATCGATAGAAAAGGTTTGACGATCGATCGATAGAAAAGGTTTGAAGATCGATCGATAGATAGAAAAGGTTTGAAGATCGATCGATAGAAAAGGTTTGCGATCGAAAAGGTTTGAAGATCGATCGATCGATTGAAAAGGTTTGAAGATCGATCGAAAAGGTTTGAAGATCGATCGAAAAGGTTTGAAGATCGATCGATGGATAGATAGATTAGATGAGTTTGAATGAGTTTACATTGATTAGCATCAAAGCTTGCTTGAGTCTAATGGGATTTGGAGCTTGGGTCATCTGAACATCCTGTCAATGAAAGTCTATGGGCATTTTTTGGGTTTTTAATTTTAATTTTTAGGAAAACCGTAACTCAAACCAGTCTGAAAAGATATAGCACACCGAGTCAGAACAGTATGAAGGTCTGTGCCGAGTTTGGAGTATGTAGCTTGAACGGTCTAGGAGGAGATAGTGTCCAAAAATTTTCTGGCCATAAAAATAAAAGAGAAGAAGAATAATAATATGTTTAAATACAATATCAGTAAGTTGGCTGTTCCAAGCCAACTTAATAATGTATTTACTAGTAATTATCCAGTGTTTCCTATATAATAATAATCTCATATTTCCTGTAATCATAATCCTGTATGTCCATAATAATATTTCTGTAATAAGAATTCTTTCCTGTACTAATAATAATCATATATTTCCTGTAATAATCCCATATTTCCCGTAATATTAATCCTGTATTTCCTGTAATAATGTATACCGTATTTTCCGGCGTATACGACGACTGGGCTTATAAAACGACCTCCCTAATTTTTAAGTTAAAACATAGGTTTTGGGCTATACTCGCCATATAAGACTACCCCCCCCCCCCCCCCCTTCCGAAGCAAGGCAACACCATTGAAAAACATCAGATTTGTCATAGATCTCCAAGGTACCCCAAGTACTGTAATACATGTAATCTCTCATAATATCTCCAAGGTACCCTAAATATTACCAGTAGATGTAATCTCAAGACGCTGGCTGTGCGGGAATCCTGTACTGGTATAACCTATGTACCGTAGCTTCGGCTACATACAGTATACCGCGCTGAGCCAATTACAGTGAGCGATGTATTCTATTATTGAATGCAAAGCCTGCTCAGATTGGCAGAGTCAGAGAGGTGGGCTGATGTTACTCAATAATAGAATACATCACTCTCCCTGATTGGCTCAGCGCGGTACACTGTATGTAGCCGAAGCTACGGTACATACGGTATACCGGTACAGGATTCCCACACAGCCAGCGTCTTGAGAGATTACATCTACCGGTAATACTTATACTTGGGTTACCTTGGAGATATTATACTCGGCGTTTACCCCATTTTTGGGGGATTTTTTTGAGGTTCAAAAGTAGTCTTATACGCCAGAAAATACAGTACATTTCCTGAAGGATTACGGTATTTCCTGCAATAATACACGTTTCCTGTAAAAATGTACCCATATTACCTTCAATAATCATGTATTTCCTGTAATAATAATAATCACGCATTTTCTGGAATAATTTTTCTGTTTTTCTTGTATTTGGTGTGTGCAATGGATTGTCTTGTATCTCTTTAAAAAAAAAAAAAAAATTCTTGGTGTCACTGACCATCTCATTCTGGCTCCTAAAACTTTTATGAATGGGAAAATGTATTTTGTTTTTCAGACGACGGATCTGTTGGTGGATGAATCCAGTTTCACAGGTGAGACGGAGCCATGCAGTAAGACCCATGGGTCGATAGATGAAGCCAGCGGATTGGCAACGCTCAGCAACATCGTATTCATGGGGACACTCGTCCGATATGGCAAAGGAAAGGTGATTGTGGATGGGGGATATTAAACTATATATAAAGCGAAGTAGAGCTTTCCTCTACTGAAAAAAATAAATCTATAAAAATCGATAGATATAATAATTATGTCTGCACCTCATTGGGGGGGGGGGGGGGGTTACATTTGATTTCCTGTTCTGGAGACACAACGGGAAGTGAGAGGAAATGTCTGGATAGTTAAAGGGATTCCCTTCTTAGACACCATAAAAGGTGACCCCCATTGCAAGTTTTCCCTTCTATTCCTCTTCAAATGACGACCTTACATTATTGGATTTCTCATCACTTTCTGTCTCAGTGACACCATGAGACATATAAATGTGAATCTTCCCAGTGGGGGCATGGACAGCAATAAAAACATGACAGGGGCTCTAACCCATAAAAATGTCTTTAGATGCACGTTAATGTCTCTAGCAGAGGTGAGGGCTGTGTGTGTGTGTGTGTGTGTGTGTGTGTGTGGTCTGGGGGCTGTGTGTGTGTGTGTTCTGGGGGCTGTGTGTGTGTGTGTGTGTGTGGTCTGGGGGCTGTGTGTGTGTGTGTGGTCTGGGGGCTGTGTGTGTGTGTGTGGTTTGGGGGCTGTGTGTGTGTGTGTGTGTGGTCTGGGGGCTGTGTGTGTGTGTGGTTTGGGGGCTGTGTGTGTGTGTGTGGTCTGGGGGCTGTGTGTGTGTGTGTGTGGTCTGGGGGCTGTGTGTGTGTGTGTGGTCTGGGGGCTGTGTGTGTGTGTGTGGTCTGGGGGCTGTGTGTGTGTGTGTGGTTTGGGGGCTGTGTGTGTGTGTGTGTGTGTGTGTGTGTGTGTGTGTGTGTGTGTGGTCTGGGGGCTGTGTGTGTGTGTGGTCTGGGGGCTGTGTGTGTGTGTGGTTTGGGGGCTGTGTGTGTGTGTGTGGTTTGGGGGCTGTGTGTGTGTGTGGTCTGGGGGCTGTGTGTGTGTGTGTGTGTGTGTGTGTGGTCTGGGGGCTGTGTGTGTGTGTGTGGTCTGGGGGCTGTGTGTGTGGTTTGGGGGCTGTGTGTGTGTGGTCTGGGGGCTGTGTGTGTGTGTGTGTGTGGTCTGGGGGCTGTGTGTGTGTGTGGTCTGGGGGCTGTGTGTGTGTGTGGTCTGGGGGCTGTGTGTGTGTGTGTGGTCTGGGGGCTTTGTGTGTGTGTGTGGTCTGGGGGCTGTGTGTGTGTGTGTGTGTGTGGTCTGAGGGCTGTGTGTGGTCTGAGCCCATCCCAGATGTCATCTGGTTATTAGTGAAGGTTCTGCTTTGTATAATTACCCGTTCACCTGTCTTGAGGTCTGTGTGTAGTCTGAAGACTGTGTGTTGTCTGAGGTATGTGTGTGTGTGGTCAGAGGGCTGTAAATAGTCTGAAGGCTGTGTGTGGTCTGAGGCTGTCTCAGATGTCATCTGGTTATTAGTGAAAGTTCTTCTTTGTGTAATTACCTGTTCAGCTCTATGTGTACCAATGGAAGCACCACCCCTAACAATCAACCCATTTTATATGAGGGTCTCGGACCTCACACAGCCCTCGGCTATGCACTAAATGTATTCTCGATGGAGAAGAGACTATTCCTGGTGCTATACTTTGCATTTCTCCTGATACTCTCCTTCCCTCTGGCAGGGCCTGGTCATCAGTGTTGGAGAAAAGTCACAGTTTGGTGAAGTTTTCAAGATGATGCAAGCGGAAGAGGTCTGTATATATCTAATGTATGATAAAAATGTATATAGTACTTTGTATCACTTTGTATGCTGTTAAGGCCCCGTTCACACTAGTGCAAGTTGAGATGCGACTTCAGAATAGAATCGTATGACAATGGAAATGACATTGTTTTTAATGGTGCTCCTTCACATCAATAAAATGCGATTTTGGGGAAGGTGCCTGTGCTACTTTGGTGCAATGCAGTGCGATTTTTGTGCCCCAAAGACTTCAATAAAGTAGCACCAAAAACATATGTACATGAATCGCCCTTGCTCTCAGCAGGGCATTCCAAAAAGCTGGCAAAAAAACAAAAAATGGAATGAGAGTCCTCCTCAATCCATACAATGCCCTTCGGTCTGGTATGGATTTTAAGAGGGAACCTCCTGCCAAAAAAACTAAGAAAAATGCATGGTGTATCATATGATGTGTATATACATTGCATATCTTTATTATATATATATATATATATATATATATATATATATATATATATATATATATATATATATATATATATATATATATATAATATTATATATACCTGTTCAGCTGTGATTTTATAACTAAGAGGTGCTTGTTCTCTGTTGGGAATGGCTCTCTATTGAATAGCGCCCCCCCCCCCCCCCCATTGCACACCTGTTCCTATTAATGGCATGCAAGGGACAGTTCTTTATTTCTATACTGTGAGGACGGAGGGTACAAGTAGCAGAGTCCATGTAAAATCTATATCTTGTTTTTAATTACTTCCTCTTCTTCTTCTGGGTAATATATTTATGGCATCTGATAGCCAAGAATGAGCGGAGAATCTGCCACCTCCACCAATCCGCACAGACTGCTCACCTGTCAGTCGCTGTGCTGTGACAGTGGGCTCACACTGCAGTAGTCATTGGTGTCGCCATATAATCCCCCAATGAATTTCTCTGGTTTCCTCTTCTGTTTCAGACCCCGAAGACCCCTCTACAGAAGAGTATGGACAAGCTGGGGAAGCAGCTCTCGCTCTTCTCCTTTGGGATTATAGGTGAGAAACAAATCACTTGACCTTGATCTTCATACAATCTCGCTGTGCTGTGTGTGGCTGTCCAGACAAGTCTCTGGAGGACACTAGTGATGGAGTAGAATTGTCTGATCTGGGGTTCACCCCTAATGTTTGTAGCGTGATTGTTGGCTACTAATAAAGAATATACAAAATGTAAAAGAAGATCAAGCCCCAGATGATTACATCAAATGTCAAGACAAGTAGCTAATGCTTTTCAGGGGAGCAATGTATCCCCTTCATCAGGGCATTTAAAATGTATGGCAAATTCCTGTATGTAAAACAAAACAACAGAAATGCCCAGCTCAACTTACCAACCAGCCTGCTAACCAACTGAATTGTCCTGTCTAACAGTATACTTTGAAAACGGTGTTTAGTTTGCACACGTTTGCAAATACATGCTTAAGCTATAGAGCCCCGTCATGGCACCCCAGTATCTGTAGTCCAAGCTCCGCTGTGGAAGTACATGCATTATAATGTATAATGTAGCCTCCACAATGGAAGTACATGCATTATAATGTAGCCTCCACAGTGGAAGTACATGCATTATAATGTAGCCTCCACAGTGGAAGTACATGCATTATAATGTAGCCTCCACAATGGAAGTACATGAATTATAATGTATAATGTAGCCTCCACAGTGGAAGTATATGCATTATAATGTATAATGTAGCCTCCACAGTGGAAATACATGCATTATAATGTAGCCTCCACAATGGAAGTGCATGCATTATAATGTATAATCTAGCCTCTACAATGGAAGTGCATGCATTATAATGTAGCCTCCACAGTGGAAGTACATGCATTATAATGTATAATGTAGCCTCCACAATGGAAGTACATGAATTATAATGTATAATGTAGACTCCACAGTGGAAGTACATGCATTATAATGTAGCCTCCACAGTGGATGTAAATGCATTATAATGTATAATGTAGCCTCCACAGTGGAAGTGCATGCATTATAATGTTTTATCTAGCCTCCACAGTGGAAGTTCATGCATTATAATGTATAATGTAGCCTCCACAGTGGAAGTACATGCATTGTAATGTATAATGTAGCCTCCACAGTGGAAGTACATGCATTATAATGGATAGATAGAGGGCAGGTGAGCCTGGAGGGAGCACTCCCCTCCTTAAAGGCACAGGGGAGCACTGGACACATAGCAACATGGCAGCAAAGGTGTCCAGTATGTCCCCTTACAAATATTTCAACAGTACAAATAAATGGCCACTGCCCTCCCCTATAACTGGACTTTGCAATGCATGCAAAACAAAAAAAAAGAATTTCTTGGATCGACTAACCGACCAGGCTGCTAACCGACCAAATTATCCTGTCTAACCATATATATATATACAGTACAGACCAAAAGTTTGGACACAGCTTCTCATTCAAAGAGTTTTCTTTATTTTCATGACTATGAAAATTGTAGAGTCACACTTCAAGAGGTAGTCACTTGAAATGGTCTTCCAACAGTCTTGAAGGAGTTCCCAGAGATGCGTAGCACTTGTTGGCCCTTTTGCCTTCACTCTGCGGTCCAGCTCACCCCAAACCATCTCGATTGGGTTCAGGTGGTCCGGTGACTGTGGAGGCCAGGTCATCTGGCGCAGCACCCCATCACTCTCCTACTTGGTCAAATAGCCCTTACACAGCCTGGATGTGTGTTTGGGGTCATTGTCCTGTTGAAAAATAAATGATGGTCCAACTAAACGCAAACCAGATGGAATAGCATGCCGCTGCAAGATGCTGTGGTAGCCATGCTGGTTCAGTATGCCTTCAATTTTGAATAAATCCCCAACAGTGTCACCAGCAAAGCACCCCCACACCATCACACCTCCTCCTCCATGCTTCACGGTGGGAACCAGGCATGTAGAGTCCATCCATTCACCTTTTCTGCGTCGCACAGACACAGTGGTTGGAACCAAAGATCTCAAATTTGGAGTCCTCAGACCAAAGCACAGATTTCCACTGGTCTAATGTCCATTCCTTGTGTTCTTTAGCCCAAAAAAGTCTCTTCTGCTTGTTGCCTTTCTTTAGCAGTGGTTTCCTAGCAGATATTCTACCATGAAGGCCTGATTCACACAGTCTCCTCTTAACAGTTTTTCTAGAGATGTGTCTGCTGCTAGAACTCCGTGTGCCATTGACCTGGTCTCTAATCTGAGCTGCTGTTAACCTGCGATTTCTGAGGCTGGTGACTCGGATGAACTTATCCTGCGCAGCAGAGGTGACTCTTGGTCTTCCTTTCCTGGGGCGGTCCGCATGTCAGCCAGTTTCTTTGTAGCGCTTGATGGTTTTTGTGACTGCACTTGGGGACACTTTCAAAGTTTTCCCAATTTTTCGGATTGACTGACCGACCTTCATTTCTTAAAGTAATGATGGCCACTCGTTTTCCTGTACTTAGCTGCTTTTTTCTTGCCATAATACAAATTCTAACAGTCTATTCAGTAGGACTATCAGCTGTGTATCCACCTTACTTCTGCACAACACAACTGATGGTCCCAACCCCATTTATAAGGCAAGAAATCACACTTATTAAACCTGACAGGGCACGCCTGTGAAGTGAAAACCATTTCAGGTGACTACCTCTTGAAGTGTGACTCTACAATTTTCATAGTCATGACAATAAAGAAAACTCTTTAAATGAGAAGATGTGTCCAAACTTTTGGTCTGTACTTTATATATAATGCATGTGCTTCCACTGTGGAGGCTGTTAACATTCAGAGTTAGGACTACAGATACTGGGGTGCTTTGATGGGGCTCTGTAGCTTATGCATGTATTTGCAAATGTGTGCAAACTAAACCCCTGTTTTAATGCATACAGTTAGGACAATTTGGTTAGTTAGCAGGCTGGTCGGTAAGTTGAGCTGAGAATTTTCCTTGGTTTTGTTTTGCATGCGTTGCCCTTTCATGTGCTTCTTGCTGCAAAGGGCAGTTATACTGTAGGTGAGTGCAGGGGCTATTTGTTTGTAGAATTCCTATATGGACTATAGTACATTCTCCTAGAAGAGCATTTTCATCAGAAGACAAGCATAAACAAAGGAACAGAGGCTCTGTATAGAAATGACTGGTCCCCTTCTAGGAGAGTGTACTAGAATCCATATAGGAATTCGGTCATAAAAGCCCAAGCCCTGATGAAGGGGGTATTTTTGACCTTGAAACACACTGGATACTGCTTGCCCTCCAACCACAGTCCATACACTACTCAGGCAATCAATAAATTGCTGACCACTGCAGGTGCTTACCCCGGCTCGCTACCAAAGATGTAAATGAAGAAAAAGAAAATGGTAGCACACTGCAGTGAAGTCAAAATATATAGAGACCTTTATTGTCACTATGCCAGACAAAAAGAAAACACAGGAACTGGTTGATGCGTTTCACATGAACCACTCATGCTTACTCATAATGTGTGATTGGTGTGAAACGCGTCAACCAGTTCCTGTGTTTTCTTTTTGTCTTGCATTGTAACAATAAAGGACTCTTTATATTTTGACTTCACTGCAGTGTGCCACCAATTTCTTTTTTTCATACTGCTTGCCCTAACATTTCATGTGATTGTCTGTCTGGCTCTCTTGTGCACTCTGATCTTTTTTTCTCATTTTGGATATATCTTCCTGTTCATGTGCGAAAGAAAAATATACATTTCTAATATTTTGTAACTGTTCAGAGCAGATCTGGGAAGCCGTGTTCCAATGTCTTACCTCAGTGGTCCTCAACTCCAGTCCTCAGGATCCACTAACAGGCCAGATTTTAAGTATTAACTTGGGAGATGCAGACTAGAGTACTGCAATCACTGAGCAGCAAACTATATCACCTGTGATGTATTTCAATTATCTTGCAAACCTGGCATTTTAGTGGGTCCTGAGGACCGGAGTTGAGGAACACCGTCTTACCTTGTCTGGTTTTATGTCTAAATAAAGTTTATATAAATTCAGAACATTCCGTTTTGGAGTTTTTGAAATATGGGAGGTTGGAACCTCTGTCAGATTTTTATTGCTCTGTCTTTCCCTGCCAGAGAGATTCACTCTTTCTGTTCATCCTTGTATCACCAGGACAGAAAGTGATGGGAAATCCAAAATTTTACACTTGCTACCTGTTGTCAGTCATCCTTTAAGTGTAAGCACCTGAAATTGTTGGGTTACCAAAAACCAGCTGAAAGATAAAATCAGGCTTGAAGGTTGAATTTCCTGCTCTGTAGCTGATCAGTGGGAAGTGGAGGGACAGTTGGGTTGCATTGCAGGAAGGGAAATGTCGGGATGGTGCCACCTATGTGCAGACGTTCACTTGTAGTCAGAAAGTAGGCCATTGCGTGAAGTCTGTGAGATTTCAGGCTTTGAAAAATGTATAACTTTACATGTGTACCATCTTTTAAAATAATTCCTATATAGAGGTTACAGCTGTGCTTTTACTTGTTTGTCTGGAGTTGCCCTTTAATCATATGTATCCAGAGTCAGGGTGTCGTCTTAGCGCTGTAATCGTTTCTGTCTTTCAGGATTAATCATGCTGATTGGTTGGCTGCAGGGGAAGCCTCTCCTCAGTATGTTCACCATTGGTGTCAGGTAAGTTGACACAGAGCGATCTGCACCCAGCAGGATCCTAGCGCTTGATGTACATCACTGCCTATTACATGACTTACCCCAATGCCCTTGCTGACACACCCCGAAGTCTCTATACGTCACACAGCCAGGTGCCCCCAGGATGGGGAACAATGCATTCTCAGCAATTGCGTCACTGAACTTTGACTTGCATACTTTTCTAAACAATACATAAAAAGCCATTACGTAGTGACAAAATGACAACTTGAATCATTTTCATAAAAGAGATGCCAGAGATCAACGAGTCTGTCACTCTGGAAATATGTTTATCATCATTTGGTTGTGTAACTTGTGACATTTTCTGATAAATGTCTAATTTCAGAGTTATTTCATTGCAGGGAGACAGATGGCTTCTTGGCGGGAGTCTGCCTGGATGGGCTTCCTATAGCTGCTGGGCTTCTCTATTACCTGCCCGTCATATCTTATTTGATGTAGGGGGACTGCCAGGCATCTGTATAGTGGGACTACTGGAGTATCCTTGTAGGGGGACTACTGTGGTATTTGGGTAGAGGGATAACCATGAGGCCCATGTAGAGAGGCTGCTTTGGTGTCCATGTAGGGGGCTGCTTTGGTGCCCATGCAGGGGGCTGCTTTGGTGCCCATGTAGGGGGCTGCTTTGGTGTCCATGTAGGGGGCTGCTTTGATGCCCATGTAGAGGGGCTGCTTTGGTGCCCATGTAGAGGGGCTGCTTTGGTGCCCATGTAGAGGGGCTGCTTTGGTGTCCATGTAGGGGGCTGCTTTGGTGCCCATGTAGGGGGCTGCTTTGGTGTTCATGTAGAGGGGCTGCTTTGGTGTCCATGTAGAGGGGCTGCTTTGGTGCCCATGTAGGGGGCTGCTTTGGTGCCCATGTAGGGGGCTGCTTTGGTGTCCATGTAGAGGGGCTGCTTTGGTGTCCATGTAGAGGGGCTGCTTTGGTGTCCATGTAGAGGGGCTGCTTTGGTGTCCATGTAGAGGGGCTGCTTTGGTGTCCATGTAGAGGGGCTGCTTTGGTGTCCATGTAGGGGGGCTGCTTTGGTGTCCATGTAGGGGGGCTGCTTTGGTGTCCATGTAGGGGGGCTGCTTTGGTGCCCATGTAGAGGGGCTGCTATGGTGCCCATGTAGAGGGGCTGCTATGGTGCCCATGTAGAGGGGCTACTGTGATGTTTATGTAGGTGGGCTCTTAGGGCATCCATGTATGTGGACTACTATGGTGTCCAGGTAAGGAGATTACTATGGCATCTGTGTAGGAGGGCTAATATGTTGTTCATGTAGGCCATCTTCATCAGTTTGCCTTGTTTAATGGCCTTCATCCTAACTCCGAAAGCAACTTTATCCCTTTCTGCACTCTGTAAAGGTTATTTAACAACCACCGGGCTGTGTAGGAGGCAGCCCAAGATGAAGGGTGTTCACCATGCTCCCCTAACACCCAATGCCCCACTGAAGCCATAGTAATAATCCCAAGTCTTCCTGGGTATAGAAGGACACAAACCTTTCTCTCTCCTCTAACAGCTCAGCACTTGGTGCTTGTGAATCAAAAGACATTGTAGGGTCACCATAATGATTGTCTTTGGGGTTTCCTGCTCTGTTGCTCATTTTTTATTTTTTTATTCTCTCCTTGTAGTTTGGCAGTGGCCGCCATTCCTGAAGGCCTGCCCATTGTTGTCACCGTAACACTGGCGCTTGGTGTGATGAGGATGGCCAAGAAGAGAGTCATTGTGAAGAAGCTGCCGATCGTAGAGACTCTAGGTAATGTATAAGAGACCTGTAAGAGCCAGAACTGGATCATCCACAAGGAACATAAGCAAGAGTCTAGGGCCCAGTGGATGGCCAGAGGGCCCAACTACAACCTTCATATATATATAAAGCAGAAATAATGCTTTGAGCTTGTGTAGATATCTGAGAATAAGTTTCTGGACAAGAAGACCAGCAAACTTCTTCTTGTTACTGCTGATGATGACCATGATTGTCTCCGGCACACACAGTTTTTTGTCAGCAGTCTGACTAATCACTGGTGCAAACACCTGACCGTTTCCTGTCTAATTGATTCCCTGTATATTCCCCACACATCTATCTTCCCCCAGGCTGCTGTAACGTCATCTGCTCAGACAAGACCGGAACACTGACCGCCAATGAGATGACTGCTACCAAACTAGTCACCTCCGATGGCTTACATGCAGAGGTGAGCTGTCTTTTCTTTTTTTTTTGTCAAATTTTGGAAAAAGAAAACTGAAATTAAGTTGAACCAATGTGGAACGTGACAGGTCAAACTGCCAACCATCCTCAGTTTATGTCTAGAACCTCACAGTATGGTTTACATTTCAAAAAAATTAATATTGTTCCAGGAAGGTCCATGCTTGCCCACTACTAAAAGCCAGATGCTCGTCCAGATTGTCTTCTGGTTGGAGTGTTGTTGGCATTCCTGTTTTCATTCACAGCACTATAAAACGTGAACTATATAACAAAAGTATGTGAACCCCACCCCAATGATTGAGTTCAGGTGTTTCAAGCAAAGGATACTGGTAATACTACATCATACATAGACAATTGTGCTCTTCCAGCTTTGTGGTATCAGTTTGGCAAAGACCCTTTTCTGTTCCAGCATGACTGTTCCCCTGTGTACAAAGCCAGCTCCATAAAGATATAGTTTGACCCATTTGGTGTGGAGGAACTGGAGTGTCCTGCATAGAGCCCTGACCTCAACCCTACAGAACACCTTTGAGGCGGAATGCCAATTAAAAATCAGATCCTCTCATCCAACACCAGTACCTGAACTCACAATTGGACACTAATTCCTGCATACATCCTTCAAAATCTTGTGGAAGGTCTTCCAAGACGAGCAAAGTATATTGTAGCCACAATAGCCAGCAACTCCATCTTAATGGCCATGGGGTGCCTACTCTATATTAATGGCTTTGAGGGGCCGCAACTTCATGGAAATGGCCAAGAGGGGGGGGGGCAACTCCATGTAAATGGCCAGGGGGGGGCAACTCCATAAACAGTAAATGGCCATGGGGGGGGGGGGGGTGTCACCTCCATAATAATGGCCATAATTTTGGAACAGAATGTCCAACAAGCTTATATATATGTGATAGTCATGTTTGCACACACTTTCAGCTAAATCATGTAAGAATAGATAAGGTGGATGGGTTCTCAACTTCTCACCAATAATTAGAGGACACGATGATGAATGTGATTCCTGTATCCTCGTTAATCTTAGTTTGTGTGATCATTTTCATATAAAGCTGGCCATAGATGTTTCGAACCATGTAATGGGCAGGCTGATTGTACCAATGTTGATTGATCGATCAACGTGGGTACAACCAGCCTGTCAGGTTTTTCATGAGATTATTGCCAGCGGGAGAACACTATAGCTCCATGGGAGGGATTCCCCCATAAAGACTGACTGAGTTGATGGGGGAATCAAACGATTTTCAATCGTTCCATCTATGGTCAAATTTACTTTTCTTTGCAATTTCAGTTCTTGGTAAATTTGTATTGTGGGGGGGGGGGGGTATTATACAAGGCACAGCTGGCTTCCTCTCAGGTCATCCCATAGAGCAGGATATTAGCTGTATTCTGGGAGCCTCCTTTAGCCTACAGTGGTTGACGACTTGGACTTGAATTTATGTCTGAGAAGTTTGGACTATATTTGTTGATTTTTCCATGTATCATGGCTCATCCCTCATTGATGGTTGGTCCAATCTTTTCTTATCTATTGGCTGCTCAGGTCACCGGAATAGGTTATGACGAGAAAGGAACTGTCAACTTGCTGCCAACCAATGAAGAGTTGCGGGACTTCTCCAACATATCCGTAGGAAAATTAGTAGAGGTAAAGCCTAATCTGGGCAACACGTAAAATCTTCAGCTCACCATGAAATATCCAAATATTCCACAGTTTGGGTAGTAATTATAGAAGATAAGCAAATTGACGCAAGTGTGGTGCACTCAATCAGTAGCAAGATTTCCAGATGCACCCAACAAGCGTCAACTTGTTTATCTTTTCAAAGTCCACTCCAACTCAGTCCTGCCTTGCAGAAGCCATGATGAAGGGAGTGCCAGAGCCCCCGAAACGTGTTGACGGTTTACCATAAACTTGTTATGAATTAATAAAATATTTTTTAGTACTAGAAACCTGGGACTTTTACCCAAGGTTCCCTAGTTAGGGGGAGTAGCCTATGGCTCAGCAGAGCTACTGATCTTCATATATCGGAAAGCCCTTTTAAAATCATGACCCATTGAAAGCAAAATCATGTGTCTGTCTCGCATACCTTCCAGATTTTAATTGATGTCTTTGTTCCCACCATTGAGATTTCCTTTCTCTATCTGTCCTGGAGACACAACAGGAAGTAAGAGGAGAAAAATCTCTTCTTTGACAGTTGTCATCAGAACATGCGCTCCCATTGGATGTTTACCCCACCAGTTTCTGACAATGGTGAAAATGGAGTGTTAAGCTTCCCAGTGGGACGACCGCATTTAAACCGGGCAGAAGTTCTAAATTAGAACCTCTGCCCGGTTTAAATGCTGTCTTCCCACTGGGAAGCTTCACACTCCATATTCAACTTCTAACCCATGTACAGAGTCGGTGTGAAGAGCATTAAAGTGTATGTAAATTCAGAGGCTAGACCATGGGTGTCCAACCTTTTGGCTTCTCAGGGCCACATTGAGTGTAGAGAAATTTTCTTGGGCCGCATATAAAATATATACTATAGTTAAGGTATATAAGTAATAAAATGCCGCCGCGCCCTTCCCGCGCCGCTGCGCCCCCCTCCGCACTAATTTAGCACTAGAGGATGATCAAATTAAATTGAATCAGTATACAGAGGTTTACTTCTTCTGAGAGATAATAAAGGAACACTCTAACCACCATGACCACTTCAGTAATTTGAAGTGTTAATCGTGGTTGGAGTCAGAAACACTGCGCATGCTCGCCCCCTCCTAGGCAGCCTCTGCCTAACGTTAGTAGGAAGCTGCTGTGGCTGTACTCCCGACCCGACTTTCTTCCTCCCCAGCAACAAAAAAAATTGTCAGGGGGCAGTGGGCCGCATTGCCTGTGGTTCTGGGCCGCATGCGGCCCCCGGGCCGCAGGTTGGACATGCCTGGGCTAGACGTTTAATTTGGGAGGAGCTAAAGAGCCCTATACCCAATTAGAGCATTGCTATGCTGCATTTGTGGGGTTCCCCCTGGGGGATGTTGAATGTATTGCCTGCATCAAAGTCTATATTTCAATGTATTTATTGTCTTCTTCTCAATAACAGGCTGGATGTGTGGCCAACAACTCCATTATTCGCAATGGCACCTTGATGGGACAGCCAACAGAGGGCGCCCTGCTAGTCCTGGCAATGAAGGTACTTCTTGTACAATAACTAACTTGATCACCATCAGATTTTGCTGCTGTCCCCCTGCACTTTTAATTGGCTTAATGCCTTTCCCATAAGTCTGTGCAGACATCCAATCACAAGCTGCGTGGAGTCGGACATCCCTGTCTATGTCTTTAGGTTCCCTGCACAAGGTGTTTTATGATTGGTTTAGATGTCCAAAGCCACTTAGAATTCAGCAGGATCGCTGGAATGAGCACAGTATCTGCTGAACAGAAGTGGGAAAAATCTTGAAACAATGTTGCTAAATGCGTTGATGATTTTTGATATACAGAACGCCTAATACCAGACATGGCTGTTGATGTCTCTCCCTGGAATCACTCTGCTCTGTTTGCGCCCAGAATGGCGGGCACTGGCCGTGCAGAGTGGGGGTGAAGGTTTGTGCGTATGCAGGTTAGATATGTAAAGAATTTTAGATGTAAATAAACAGCTCAGCCCGGGAAGAGCCAGTTCTTCTCGTAAAATCTCATAAAATCCCCCAACTCCTCTTTTCACACTGAATTCCTGAAAATATACAAACACTGACACCCTGTGTTACGCATTTCTTTTTCTGCTTCTAACAAATGTTTCACATTGGATTAAATGTTTCTATACATTACATAGTTACATATAGTTACATAGTAGGTGAGGTTGAATAAAGACAACAGTCCATCCAGTTCAATCTGTGTGGGTGTATGTGGCAGTAATCATCTCACATAGCCCTGAATGTTCTGATCCTTGAGATGTACGTCTAAGAGTCTTTTGAAAGCCATCATACTTCCCGCAGAAACCACCTCTTGTGGTAGAGAATTCCACAATCCTGTGGCCCTAACGGTAAAGAACCCCCCACGTTGCCTGAGGTTAAAACGCTTCTCCTCTCATTGCATTGTATGCCCTCGAGTCCTCATGCAATCCCTCCGATTTAAACCTTTTTTACTATGCCGAGATCACCATTGAGATATTTATAAATCGCTATCATGTCCCCCCTCAGGCGTCTCTTCTCCAGAGAGAATAAATCAAGCGATTGCAGACGCTCTTCATAATTAAGGTCCTCCAATCCCCTAATTAGTTTGGTTGCTCTTCTCTGGACTTTCTCCAGCTCCAACACATCCCTCCTGAGGACTGGCGACCAGAACTGGACAGAATACTCCAGATGCGGTCGGACCAGAGTTTTATAAAGTGGAAGGAGTATAGTCTTATCTCTGTAATACATCCCTTTCTTTATGCATGCTAATATTCTGCCGGCTTTGGCAGCTGCCGCTTGACATTGCATGCTATTGCCTAATCTATCATCAACCAAGACTCCCAGAACTTTCTCCATTTTTGATTCCCCCAAGGGTTCCCCCCCCCCCCCAAAGTGTATTGTGCTTTTATGTTTTTAGTCCCCAAGTGCAAAACCTTACACTTCTCCACATTAAACCTCATTTGCCATGTCGTTGCCCACTCTGTTATTTTGTCCAGGTCATTATGTAGGATATCTGCTTCATGCTGTGCAGCTATTGCCTTGCCCAATTTTGTGTCATCTGCAATTGAAGTGGAAAACATTCTGCATCTTTTTACACTTTGACTAATCATGTCACAATGAAAAACTATGAGCTGGATTTACCCGCGTAAAGGGTATTTGCTGGCAGTTGGAGGGCGGGGCAAATAATATTAGCAGAGTATTTAAAACCTGTCTGTTTCCCTGTATTAAGCCTCTGGATTGAGCTGGGTAAATCCAGAACCAAGGAGCCAGAGATGAATCACAAGACTCTGCATAGCTCAAATAGCATCGAGCCACCTACTCTCCTTCGCAAGCTGTGAGGATGGCTCCATTAAAGCAATTGAAACCGAGAAATCTGTGTTAACACCGGTTTGTTGTGCAACCAGAGGAATCCCACTCTGGTCTATAGGGCCCATTCACACCTTTACAAGGCGTTTCTGTGTGACTCTGGAAAAGATTTAGGTCATGGGTGCTCAACCTGTGGCCCTCCAGCTGTTGCGGAACTACAAGTCCCATCATGCCTCTGCAGTCGGGAGTCATGCTTGTAACTGTCAGCCTTGCAATGCTTCATGGGACTTTACATTTTGCATTTTGGAAAAGTGTGTTTAAAAAAAAAAAAAATGTTTGCCTGTTTGTGCATGTTTTTGCACCATTTGCAAAGGTAGCATAATGATTTCAATGTGCGACCAACAGGACAAGGTAACTCGTGTACCTTCTTGAACGTTGTTTTGCTGTGATTGATGCAGGTTTTTTTTTTTTACGTGACAAATAATGTTTTTTTTTGTCACGTTTAGGTCGCCATTAAAAATTAAAGCGGAGTTCCACTCAAAACTAGAACTCCACTGATCTGCTTCCTCCGCGCCCCCCCCCCCCGGTGCCCCATTTGACACCTTTCAGGGGGGAGGGGGGAACGGGTATCTGTTTTTGACAGGTGCCCTTCACCACTTCCTGGGAGACAGCGCCGCGGCGCTGTCCCTCGGAAGTTCGGCCCCCTCCTTTTTCCCCCGCCGCTGGGCCAATTGCAAAGTGCAGCAGAGAACCAGCAGTGAAGCCGAAAGTTTCCCGTGTTCCCTTAACCTGGATGGCGGCGGCGGCACCCGAGAGCCGATTACGTAAATTGGCTTCGGATGCCGATATCGCGGGCTCCCTGGACAGGTAAGTTCTACTATTTAAGTCAGCAGCTACAGTATTTGTAGCTGCTGACTTTAAATTTTTTTAAGCGGGGTGGAACTCCGCTTTAAGTGCTTTTTGCATGTTTTGTAAATGCGTGGCTTTACATGCGTTTATGAAATGTTAAAGTGGTTGTTGTATTTTTTTAATAACAGACATGTCTATACTTACCTGCTCTGTGCAATCGAATTGCACAGAGCGGCCCTGATCCTCCTCTTCTCCCCAACAGGTGCTCCTAGCTCCTCCTTCCTTGCTGGTACCCCCAATAGGAAACCGATTCCCATGGGGGCACTCATGCGGGCTTTCTCCTGAGCCATGCTGCTGCGCCCAATGACACAGACAGCAGGACTCAGCTTTGCCCCCGCTCCCTCGTCACTGGAGTTGATTGACAGGATCGGAAGCCAAGAGCTCCCACTACTATGGATCTGCCCAGGGAAGAGGGACAAAGTCAGGAGAGCCGCAGCTCTCACGCACAGCGCTGGATCGCATTGGGGTTCAGGTAAGAAGAGCTTTTTTCAGCAGGTACGTGGGGAAATGCAAGTTCCGGCACCTTCAGCACTGAATGAATTTTATGGCAAGGATTGCTGGGGTGTGCTGGAGAGTCTATTGTTGCTGGCTTCTGAGGGATCTATTGTCGCTGGTGGAGACCTATTTTTGTGTGGGAGTCTATTGTTGTTGGGGTCTATTGTCGCTGGCGGGGGAGGGGGTCTTATATTGCTGGGAAGGGTTTATTGTTGCTGGCTGCTAGGAGATCTGTTGTTTGTGGTGGGGTCTTTTGTTGCTGGGGTGGTGTTTGTTGTGGGGGGTACATTGTTGCTTGGGGGCAGGTCTGATGATGTGTGGGGGATCTATTGTTTCTGGGGTGGGGTCTAATGTTGCTAAGGTGGGTGGTGTCTATTGTTGCTGTGATGTCGTCTCCATGTATACTCACCACACCCCAGAAACATAATTTCCTGCTTGTGTGATTGGCTCACCAATTTTCTCAGAATTCTGCAAGTTACAAGTCAGATTTCTGGCATCCCCTGCAACAAAAATGTCATTGAGATACTTCCAATAGGGATTAATACATGTGATAGAAGTTGATTGATATGCAAAAAGTCCAAAAACATATCAAAGTATACAAATGTGTATTCAGTGAACGGTCCAAAGAATTATCCAGATTAAGTGCTGAAGTGCTGTTGCCCCCCCCCCCCCATTTGTCCGGGCCCCCTACAGGAGGACTGGTGCCCCCCCCCCCCCACCCCCTATCAGTGGCCCTGTGTGGACCCCTTAGCAGTATTGTTAAGTGGGAAGATAGCAGCTCACAAGTGCCTTGAAGCTTGGAGCTCATAAGTGGAGAAGAGAAGAGAAGACTCGGATAGTTTAATAAAGCCTTATTTATTCAAATAAATACAATTTTAATATTTTTATGAATAAATAATAATTACACTATCCGAGTCTTCTCTTCTCCACTTATGAGCTCCAAGCTTCAAGGCACTTGTGAGCTGCTATCTTCCCACTTACCATTCAGCATTATAGACCCACATGCAATACTGCAAAGGGGTCCACATCCTTTGGTAAGTGCAAGCTCAAGAGGGTGGTTGGCACATTCCACTGCATGAGTGTGAGTTTTAAAGCACTTCAGCACTTTATTTGGATAATTCTTTGAACTGTTCTCCGAATACACATTTGTATATTTTTATGTTTTTGGACTTTTTGCTTATCAATCAACTTCTATCACATGTATTCATTTTTATCACATTTGTATTATTATTCACTGTATTCGTGCTGTGTTTTATGATTAGGTATTATTGATCATTTTTGAACAGCTGCAATGGTGATTATCTTTTAAGTCACTCCTAGCGCGGGTTTATTCGAGTTGTACATATCACGGCTAAAGGGATGCAGGCTCAGCAGCTTTCCTCATTGGAGCTCTGCAGGTGCACAGCTGATTGATCATTTAGGTGTTTCTGGCCCCTATAGACTTCAATGGTGGGGACACAAAAAAGGTGGCTGGGGTTTGTTCAATTTTTTTTTTTTTATGATCCCTTATATGTCATCGAGATCTGTGGCATCAGGAATTATTGTATAAAACCGAGCAGTGAGATGTACGGTGAGCGGCTTGTAGCTGTACCTCAGCCTGTAGTTTGACCAGCGCAATGGTGGACAGCAGTACTATAGAGACAAGCAATGAGAAATCCAACGGCTATAGTCCGCAATCCATATGCAACACCGTATAAGTATCTGTTTATGGTTTCTGTGACTTGTGTCCAGATAATATATAGAAGATTGTGGGGTCACCTTGCCTTCCTTCCACCATGCCCTCTGCTGTTCCATATGACGCATTGTTCGGGTGCAGCATCGGATACCATCATTGTCCGTTTGCAGACACCCATCGGTGCTGTCCCCGGTGCCCCATAATGAACGATTGGCACGTTGCCCACACAATGGAGGTATTTATGACCCGTCGGTAAACTTTCTCCATCACTGCCTGGTGAGCTTTGAAAATAAGAAACCTATTTTTTTACCTTTCGCAATAAGACGCTGCATTGTTTTGCTTTCTCCATTGTTTTACTGGTGACGTCAGTTTGGCGGGGTGCCTCGCGATCCTACACTTTGCCCTGCTGTGGTTAGTGTGTGTAAATAATCCAAGAGTCTCCGCGCTGTGCAAACAACCGTCGTCAACCGGCGTCATTCCTTCTGAGAACAGGACGTCATGATGGATTTTCAGAACTGGTTTGTGCCCAGCACGTCCTTGGAATGAACTCTCCTCTGAGTCGGAATTTAAACACTTAGACAGTATACATGGATAGATGAGGGTCATTCTGAGAACTCCTCCCCTAAAAAATGTACAATATCCTCTCTACACAGCATTATGCTATAGGTCAGAGCTATATAAATTTATAATAATTGTAGCGTGCGATTGTGGGGGACTTTAGAGTGTAAGCTCCTCTGGTGAAGAGACTGATGTGACTGGCTCAGTGTTCTCTGTACAGCACTGGGGTATATGTCGGAGCTATATAAATGTATAATAATAGTGTGTAACTGTAGGGATACATTAGAGTGTAAGCTCCTCTGGCGCCGAGATTGAGGTGACGGCTCAGTGTTCTCTATACAGCCCTATGGTATATGTTAGTGCTAAACAAATATGTGTAATTATAATAGTGTGTGGCTGTGGGGGGACATTAGAGTGTACATTTTTTTATTAAAAATATTACAAACATAATAAAAACAATTACATAATATATAATAATAACTTATATATATAGCTTACATGAGCATAGAAACAGAAAATAGCTTTTTTTGCCAGAAAAAAAGCATAAAGAAAACAAAATATACCAACCAAGACACATTTTCATATTATTATCATCATGATTAAACTCAACAAAGCCCTAATCTCCACCTAAACACCTCCTCAAGCTAAGAAACTATTACACATTTATCCCAGGTATGCAGCCTTTTTTCAAATATCTGATCTTATAAAAATCTAGTGAAATGAAAGAAAAGCCGCACACCCAGAGACTGACAGACAGCAGCTACGGGGACCTGACATTCCTCCACACCTTTGTTCAGGCTCCCAGCCGCCACCTGTCCTTTTCAAGAACCCGAATCTTCCCAACCTCACCCAGAATGTTGTGCACCAGCACCTTGACAGGAAGGACTTTTTCCCGAGTGGAAACCTGACACCGTGCATTCCACGTGATATAACGGACTACTTAGTTAACTAGAAAAAGTGTCTCGAAATCAAAATCCAAACAACCCGTACGACCCATACGACCACTCCGCATAACTCAAGCGGGAAAGGAAAGGGATAACCAGAGCCCCACCCACCCACTTATAGACTTCTATATTGAAGGGGCACTGAAGCAAAAATGGTTCACCGTCTCCTCCACACCGCCACACTCCACTCTTGGACAACCACGGTTCTCCGCAGAGTGATGCTTCAAGTTGTCCTTCACATAGAGTCTGCCATGGAACGAGAGCCAGGCCAATTCCCGAAACTTCAAAGGGATTCTCTCCATATTAATCAACCCAGACCCTCCCTCATAACAGGGCCTGGGCGATCCCTCAAGGCCAGTGGCTCGTTAAAGGCAGATTCAACAACCCTCCTCTCCAGGGCCTTCCTAGGAAGAGACTTAATTTCCTCCGCAGGGCAACGTAAGCCGGGAGCTTACCATGTCGGACCCTCAGGCTTTTCACTGGCCCACCATTCTCCCAACTTCGCAGAAAAGGTCTAAACTAGGACTGAAAATACCAACACACCTAGGCGGTTCCTCTGCCAGCATGTTACCAAAATGATGTTTCAAAAACATCAGAGAAAAAAATACCACCGGGTGGAGCATACCTAGGCCACCCATCCGCCTGGGAAGGTAGGTTACAGACCTCTTAATGAGGTTCAGTTTGTTCCCCATAACAGCTGGAAGAAACAGATATATAACTTCACATAGAGAGACACTGGCAAAACACAGACAAAGCTGACATACAGAAATACCGAGATCAGGTAAGTTTTTTAATCAGGTCAATCCTTTCCCTGTAGGAGAGTTTACATTCCTTTCAGCTTGCACCCTTGGCATCGGCATCTTGTAGCCTGCTTTCCCAATTTTCAAGGCCATAATCACCAGGACTAAATTTGATGCCGAAAACGTACATTTCCTGCCAGGGCTCTGGGAAGGTGTCTGAAAGCTTAAAGGCATCACCTTCCTCTCCCATCCAGAAAACTTCACTCTTATCCCGATTGATCCTTGAGCCGGATGCCTCGGCATACTGCGCCATCACTGAGACCACCTCCTCCGCCTCCTCTGTCCCAGAGATGAAAACAGACACATTCTCCACCTTTTACCCTGTTTCCTTTTAGCCTCCAACCATTCCATATTCTCATTCAATAATCCTGACGGCAACCCCCGCCCCCCCGGACATGCTCAACTTATAATTATATTTTACCTTGCATTCTGCACCAACCATTCTCATTCCCTTGACCTTCTCACTTCCCCCACCACCATCATTCAATCCATCAGCCACTCCACCCCTCAGCATCTGCTGACCACCAGTCACACTTCTGGGTTGGGAGGGGGGCAGATACTGACTCAGACACGACAAATCTTGAGACAGGGGTAGTACTGGGGCCACCATGTAAAGCCACTTCCTTGCCCCCCCATCTGTACTGTCGCCATTGCTGTGGCATCCACCCTTTGGCTGGTGCTGGCACAGGCACTTTCTTTCTCCTCTTGGAATCTCTCCTCATTCTCATACTTCCCCCTAAACATACCGCTGCTTTCCTTCAGAGAGGTGACCAACGTCTCCTTTTTCAATGCCTCCTCTAGAGACTTCAGCTTGGAGTCTTCCCTTTTACTGCTCCCTGGCTTACTATGCAGAGATTTCTTTTTTCTGAAATCTGCTTTCAGGACAGCAAACTTCTGTTTCTCCTTAGTAAAACTGTGAAGTCTATTCACCACTCTGTCCTGGAAGGCTGGTAAGGATTCACGTTGCATAGGGGCAAGTCCAGGATCCACTGCAGCTTGAGCATGTGGTGTAGGCCTCAGATCCTCTGGGGAGCCTCCACCTTCGTCTTCCCCAGCTTGCTCCATGATAGCTGGGAAGAAGCCTGCAGGAGAGGCCCCGGGCTTGATGTTACTCCCAGCTGAGACCGCAGCAGAGTGCGCCAGCAGCACCTTGCAGAACAGCACCACCTGGTGGAGAGACTGATATGACTGGCTCAGTGTTTTCTGTACAGCATTGCAGTATATGTAAGAGCTATAAAAATGGAGAATAATAATAGTGTGTGATTTGCGGGGGGGGGGATATTAGAGTGTAAGCTCCTCTGATAAAGAATTTATATCTAGTAATGATCATTTCTTCCCGTAGATGGGTATGGGGAATTCCAGAGAAAATTACATTCGGAAGAAGGAAATCCCATTCAGCTCGGAGCAGAGGTGGATGGCGGTGAAATGCACAGACAAACTTGAGGTAATGCTCCACCCAGATCGCCCCCCATATATACATACTTCTGCAATTGAGAACAAAAAGAAAACAAAGTCGTACTGTACAGGCCAGACAAGGAGTCTTTAAGATAAAATATCTAATTTTTATTATACATGATCTTTAAAAAGCAAAACATTTCATAAAAACATTGATATATGGTGCTTGATTGATTAACTGTACATGGAACAATAAGATTACTTTAGCTTGAAACATCCAATAAAGAGAAATCCTCATGTCAACGCGTTTCACCGAAGCAGAGCTTCATCAGGACGCTTTAGTGTAGTACAGTAATCCTCTAAGAGAGAATAAAAATTTATAAGATTTGAAAATTCATAAATGTACATTATGTTGCAACAACATCACCTAATTTGCTGTGTGGGAAAAAAGTCAGCATCGCATATAGGCTATAGCGCGTATGGCCCCCTGGGCGAGCACCGGAACAAACGGGCAGGACACCTCAAAATAGCAGATCTATATCAAAAGAATTGCCATAGAGACCTTCATCCCAAAGTTAATTGTAACTGGATAGGGATTGTACAAATGATATCTAATTCTTATGTTCCTGAAGCCAACAATTGTGAAAAAGGTTTCAGATGTAAGCACAGCTGGTCATCTATATATACCCAGGCCCTACAGACGAGGATGACGATATACAATCCTTTCTTGGTTTATCATTTAAAAATGATTCTTCTTATCCCATAGAATCAGGAGGACATGTACTTCATGAAGGGGGCCTTTGAAGAGGTGATTCAGTACTGTACGACGTATAACAGCAGTGGGATGACGATGACGCTCACACCGCAGCAGAAATCATTCTACCTTCAGGAGGAGAAGAACATGGGAAGCCAGGGGCTGAGAGGTGACTATGCTGGGCACTCTGCCCTGATCGTCTATTAGAAAACTTGAGCACAATCAGTCATAATCTCTCGTCTCACATGTGCTTGGTGGGACTGCAGCCTCTTGACTAGGGTTGCACCGATACAATTTTTTTTTTTATCAGCGAGTACAAGTACCGATACTTTCAGTCGCGTACTCGCAGATGCCTAGTACCGATACTTTGTGGCGCGATTTGCGTCAATACTAAATAAATGGGCCCAAAGAATCGCATGCGATTTGAACAGGAATGCGGTGCATTTACTGTCCAAATCAGATGCGATTTCTCCCACCAATCCCGTGTGTGTATAGAAAGGCAAAAGCGCCATCTAGTGGGCAGTTTATTAAAAATGTTAGAACTCGCATTAAGTACATATCTGGTCAAATGCAAAATCTGTATAAGTGTACCGGTCTCGCCAATGAAAGAAGGATAGAAAATCACAGCCGCTGGAGGTGCTCACATGGCCGCAGGAGAAGTCCCGGGACCCCGTGGGTATAGAGCAGAAGTGATGTCAGCGGACCACCACTACATCTCCTCCAGCCCTGTGAGCACCTCCAGCGGCCATGATTCATCGGCGGGACCAGGACACCCATGCAGATTTTGCATTTACTCCAGAAACAAAAATAGTGATGCTGAGCACCCTGCTCCTGCGCTCAGAACCTGGTCCTCAGGCTGCCTCTATCATGGAACTCGCACTTGGCATCCACTATGGCTAAGCTTTGCTGCCCTCTACGACCGGGGTGGTCAACCAGGCTTTTTAATAGTAAAATTAAAATCAGCTACTCGCAAACATGCGTAAAAATCAAGAGCCTCCGAGGAAGAGGCACGGCCTCGAAACGTGTCAGCCCTCCGTCTTTTCGAGACATTGGACTCTTATAAAGATGCTGCTCTATGGAATTGAAATGCTTGACTTTTACGCATGTTTGTGAGTAGCTGATTTTAATTTTACTATTAAAAAGCCCGCTGAGGATAATGCGCTAGGCTGGTGCGTTCTTTGTTTTCTATTTACAGATTTTGCATTTGAACTGTACTTAAAGCAGAGTTCGACCCAAAAATGGAACTTCCTCTTATATGCTTCCTCCCCCCTCTCGTGCCACATTTGGCACCTTTCAGGGGGGAGGGGAGGGGGGGGGAACGGGTACCTGTTTTTGACAGGTACCCTTCCCCACTTCCAGGAGACAGCGCCGCGGCGCTGTCCCTTGGAAGTTTGGCCCCCCTCCTTCTTCCTCTGATGCCGAGCCAATTAGAAAGCGCAGCACGCTTCGCACATGAACAGTAGGGTACCAGCTGTAAAGCCGAAAGGCTTCACTGCCGGGTTCCCTTACCTTGAATGGCGGCGGCTGCACCCGAGAGCCGATACTAAAATCGGCTTTGGGTGCAGAAATCGCGGGAACCCTGGACAGGTAAGTTCTAATATTTAAAAGTCAGCAGCTACAGTGTCTGTAGCTGCTGGCTTTTAATTTATTTCCTGGGGGGGCGGAACTCCTCTTTTAATGTGAATTCAAACATTTTTAATAAACTGCCTAGCCAGATGGCGATTTTCTCTTTCTACACACACACACACACAGAAGCGGTGAGAAAAATCGCATGCGTTTCAGACAGGAATCGCACCACATTTCTATTCAAATAGCATGCGGTTCTTTGCAGTGCGATTTAGCGTCTAATCATTTTATATTGACGCAAATCACACAGCAAAGTATCGGTTTCAGTATTAAGAAAACACTTGGTATTGACGCCGTTACCGATACTTGTAATCGGTGCATCCCTAACAGAAACTGTTTTAGGGGCAGCCATGTGTCAGTGGGCCGGGCAGTGACTACACTACAGAGCTGCAGGCTTGGATAACGGCGTCGCTACAGACAGGGACTTGTACAGGCTCTATATATTAATTTGAGATCTGTCTCCTCCTCCACAGTGCTGGCGCTGGCCTCTGGATCCGAGTTGGGGATGCTGATGTTCCTGGGGCTGATTGGAATTATTGACCCCCCGAGAAGTGGGGTGAGCGAAGCAGTGCAAATCCTTCTGGAGTCCGGGGTGTCCGTCAAGATGATCACGGGAGATGCGCTGGAGACGGCTCAGGCTATCGGTGAGCGGATGCTGTGCGCGCCACAGCTTAGAATTGTCATTGTCCTAAAGAGGGCGGAGCAAGGGATGTATCTTCTCTCCATATGATGAGTGCAAATTGTATCATTAATAGAACCAAACTGCTAATCCTAATGATCCGGAACATTCACCGCTGAGCAATTTATTTTCGGATAATCCTAAACTTCTTTATTATACAGATTCATAGAGTCGGAAACCTACTGGATTCCTGGCTGCCATTGTGATCCTCTGCTTTCAGTACTTTAAGAGTGTGCAGATCCGGAGTTCTGAATTTACTCCAACCTCTCTATCTGCATGTGTGTTCCAGTTCAGAGACACAAGGTGTTGGAGTCAGAGGATCAACATGACAGGTGGCCATCTAAGGACATGTCAAATCTGGCAACCTCCATGACAGGTGCACTTTGATCTGCTGGTTGTGGAAGATCTTCCTGTAGGAATCCGCATCATGTTCTCAGTATTGCACTTAAACATGACTTCAGTATCACAGTGTCAGGCTAAAAAAAGGCATTGCCATCCTAATGCTTCACACCACTATTGCCATACTAAGACCTTATTCTACTATTTCCATCCTAAGGCCTTACCCCACTACTGCCATCCTAAGGCTTCATCCACCGTTGTCATCCTAAAGCTTCACCCCATTATTTCCATCCTGAGGCTTCACCCCATTACTGCCATCCTAAGACTTCACACCACTTTTGCCCTCCTGAGGCTTCACCACACTATTGTCTTCCTAAGACTTCACCACATTATTGCCATCCCAAGGCTTCATCCCACTATTGCCATCCCAAGGCTTCATCCCACTATTGCCATTCTAAGGTTTTGTCCCACTATTGCCATCCTAAGGCCTTATTCTACTAATGCCAACCTAATGCTTTATCCCACTTTTCCCACCCTAAGGCTTCACTCCACTATTTCCATCCTAAGGCTTCACCCAACTATTGCAATCCTAAGGCTTCATCCACCGTTGTCATCCTAAAGCTTCACCCCATTATTTCCATCCTGAGGGTTCACCCCATTACTGCCATCCTAAGACTTCACACCACTTTTGCTCTCCTGAGGCTTCACCACACTATTGCCATCCTAAGACTTCATCACACTATTGCCATCCTAAGACTTCACCACACTATTGCCTTTCTAAGACTTCACCACACTATTGCCTTTCTAAGACTTCACCACACTATTGCCATCCTAAGACTTCATCACACTATTGCCATCCTAAGACTTCACCACACTATTGCCATCCTAAGACTTCATGACACTATTGCCATCCTAAGACTTCATCACACTATTGCCATCCTAAGACTTCATCACACTATTGCCATCCTAAGACTTCATCACACTATTGCCATCCTAAGACTTCACCACACTATTGCCATCCTAAGACTTCACCACACTATTGCCATCCTAAGACTTCACCACACTATTGCCATCCTAAGACTTCATCACACTATTGCCATCCTAAGACTTCATCACACTATTGCCATCCTAAGACTTCATCACACTATTGCCATCCTAAGACTTCACCACACTATTGCCATCCTAAGACTTCACCACACTATTGCCATCCTAAGACTTCATCACACTATTGCCATCCTAAGACTTCACCACACTATTGCCATCCTAAGACTTCACCACACTATTGCCTTTCTAAGACTTCACCACACTATTGCCTTTCTAAGACTTCACCACACTATTGCCATCCTAAGACTTCATCACACTATTGCCATCCTAAGACTTCACCACACTATTGCCATCCTAAGACTTCATGACACTATTGCCATCCTAAGACTTCATCACACTATTGCCATCCTAAGACTTCATCACACTATTGCCATCCTAAGACTTCATCACACTATTGCCATCCTAAGACTTCACCACACTATTGCCATCCTAAGACTTCACCACACTATTGCCATCCTAAGACTTCACCACACTATTGCCATCCTAAGACTTCATCACACTATTGCCATCCTAAGACTTCATCACACTATTGCCATCCTAAGACTTCATCACACTATTGCCATCCTAAGACTTCACCACACTATTGCCATCCTAAGACTTCACCACACTATTGCCATCCTAAGACTTCATCACACTATTGCCATCCTAAGACTTCACCACACTATTGCCATCCTAAGACTTCACCACACTATTGCCATCCTAAGACTTCATGACACTATTGCCATCCTAAGACTTCATCACACTAAGACTTCATCGCACTATTGCCATCCTAAGACTTCATCACACTATTGCCATCCTAAGACTTCTCCTCATTATTGCTATCCTAAGGCTTCTTCCCACTATTTCCATCCTAAGGTTTTGTCCCTCTATTGCCATCCTAAGACTTCTCCCCACTCGTGCCATCCTAAGACTTCTCCCCACTCGTGCCATCCTAAGACTTCTCCCCACTCGTGCCATCCTAAGGCTTTGCTCACTATTTTAAACCTAATATTCCATCTCACTGTTGCTATTCTAAGGCTTCATTCCCTTATTGCTGTCCTAAGTCTTCGTCCACTCTTGTCATCCTAAGGCTTTATCCTACTGTTGCTTCATATTGCGCTCCACGTTTGTTACATTGAATTAAATCCCCTTTTTGGCCATTTCCAGTGACACGGCTCAGAATCTAATGTTGAGTGTTCTGCGGGGTTACAATGTATATGAAGGCCGGTGCCTCCTGTGTCAGTTTGTACAGATGTACTCACCCCCCCCCCCCCCATGTGAATCCTAATCCCTCAAATCTTCATATGTATGATAGAAATCTAGGTGTGGTGTCCCTTTTAAGAGTAGGAGTCGTCCTGTTTGTTATTCCCATCTGATTGGATCTTGTTATTCCAAACATTGCGCGATGCTTCCGATCTCACGCCAGAAAATTCATTTCAGAGACTGTGATCACAGGACACCATTGGGGTATACATTTCTGGAATGTTGGTCATTGTATTCATTCTTTATTATAAATGTGAGAAAAACTATCACAGAGAGAATAACACATGTATTAAAGGAACACTCCACCCAAAAGGGAGATTTCAGCTACAGCTGGAGACTGGTGGCCTGAGCCAATTACTGACCCTGCTCCGTCCCTGGATTTTTTCCGGCCGTCTTCTACGTAATATAAACAATCTATAAATATCCAGGATGGGTGGGAACTCCTCATAATGGGCACAGAAGTTGTACAGACCTGGGAACTCAGCACAGGGATGGTGGGAACTCCTCATAATGGGCACAGAAGTTGTACAGACCTGGGAACTCAGCACAGGAATGGTGGGAACCCCTCATAATGGGCACAGCAGATGTACAGACCCCGGAACTCAGTACAGGGATGGTGGGAACCCCTCATATTGGGCACAGCAGGTGTACAGACCCGGGAACTCAGCACAGGGATGGTGGGAATCCCTCATAATGGGTACAGCAGGTGTACAGACCTGGGAACTCAGCATAGGAATGGTGGTAACTCCTCATAATGGGCACAGCAGGTGTACAGACCCAGGAACTCAGCACAGGGATGGTGGGAACCCCTCATAATGGGCACAGCAGGTGTACAGACCCAGGAACTCAGCACAGGGATGGTGGGAACCCCTCATAATGGGCACAGCAGGTGTACAGACCGAGGAAATCAGCACCGGGATGGTGGGAACCCCTCATAATAGGTACAGCTGGGGTCAGCAATAGAGTCCATAAGTGATGTATTTGTGGCTTTAAATTAATTGTAAACGATCACCTTGTAAAACAACCAATTCAGTTTAAAAAATAAACGAAAGGCAAAACATTTATGTATACATATAAATAAAATAAAAAAGATGATAAATGTCCTTTTTCCATTTTTTAGAAGTGATCGCATTCCCTCTGTTCTCAGCTGCATCAGAACTGGGGGGAGGAGAAGCAGCAGTACACTGAGCTTCCCAGTAAATGGCTGTGCAGCGGGGGCGTGTCAGGAGAAGTCTGATCATTGGAGGAGAGCAGGCTGAGTTCCCAACATAGCTAGAGAACTGACCACAGTGTGCTCTCCTGCTTAGTGTGGTCAGTTTTTAAAAGGAAAGTAGAGGGACTGGCAGGATCACCAGGGATTTCACACAAAGGAAGCAATACAAAGAGAACAGGATAAATTCTCATACAAGTGCAGGGTACAGCGGGTACATATTAGGATTATGAAATGTTGGGGTAACAAACGCATTACCTCTCCAGCATCCAGTACACATTGAAATCTCCATTCTGGGTGGTGTGCCTCTTTAATGTGCTTTTTTGTCAAACGTTTCTCTAACATTTTGGCACTTTTCTAGGAAGAAGTATCGGTCTGTCCAATGGGCACCTTAAAGCCATTTCAGGGGAGGAGTTGGATGCATTGGATGAAGCGTCCTTGTCCGCTGTGGTCACCAAGGTCTGTGTGACATCTCTGACTGTCTCAGGTTTATGTTGTTACCATTTTTTTACGTCCTGTAGATAACGGCGCTGTGTGTCTTCCCAGGTCTCTGTCTTCTACCGCACCAGCCCGAAGCACAAACTGAAGATTATCAAGGTAACTGTTAGAGCTGCATGATTATTTGTTAAAAGAATCGATCTCGATTCAGCCCCCCCCCCCCCCGATCCTAAAATGGCATGTCCTCGATTCTTAGCCTCGGTTCACATTAGTGCGATTGCAGAGATCGCATGCAATTCGGAGCGCACTGCTCCTAAATTACATGCAATCTCATGTGCGGTGCAAATTTCAGCCATACACTTTGTATGGCTGAATTCTAGTGCGATACGATTCTGTGCGAACTTGCAGATCGCACTGCGATATGCGATCGCAACTGGTGGTGTCGTTAATTTTTTATTGACACCCCCAGCGTATCGCATATGGCAGTGTGAACTGCCAGGGGTGCGGATGCAATGCGGGATCACGCTGCATATTCGCAGCCTTCTCGCATCGCACAAATGTGAACCGGCACTTACAGAGCTGTTCTCTGCGCACATACGGCTGCCAAAAAAAAATCAACATTGTTGAGGCCCCGTTCACACTGGGGTGACACTACTTGCCGGGGCGACATCATAGGTCGCGGCACGCTGCTCGCACCGCGACCTCGGAGCGGCCGGCACGGACTTCATAACATTGAAGTCTATGCAGGTCGCTCCGGGTCGCCCCAAAGAAGCTCCGGACCCTTTTTCTAAGTCGGAGCGACTTGTGTCGCTCCTATTAGAACGGGTCCGCAGCTTCTCTATGGAAGGCGACCTACGGCGACCTGTCAGGCGACCAGGTCGCCTGACAGGTCGCCCCAGTGTGAACGGGGGCTAAGGCTGCTAGATAACTATCAACATTGTTAAGGCTGCTAGATAACCATAAACACAATGTTTTACAATGTATCATTTTGTTCTTTTAGATCAGGCATGTCCAACCTGCGGCCCAGAGCCCCAGGCAATGCGGCCCACTGCCCCCTGACAATTTATTTATTTTTCATGGGGAAGAAGGAAGTCGGGTCGGGGCACGGCCACAGCGGCTTCCAACGAACTGTAGGCAGAGGCTGCCTCGGAAGGGATCATCCTCTAGTTGTGTTAAATTAGTGCTGGGGGAGGGGGGCAGCAGCGTGGGAAGGGCACGGCGGCGTTTTATTACTTATATACCTTAACTATAGTTTATATTTTATATGCGGCCCGAGAAAATTTCTCTACACTCAATGTGGCCCAGAGAAGCCAAAAGGTTGGACACCCATGTTTTAGATGAAAGGATTGAACTTCTGTCTGTAAGGGAGGGCAGTTTAACCTCTTCAGGCCCTGTTCACACCTGAGTGTTTTTCAGCTCGTAAAACGCTCATCTCTGAAGTCTCAAAATGCCACACAAGCAAAATCCCATTCATTTCAATGGCCCTGGTTCACATATCAACTAGGGATCGACCGATTATCGGCAAAGCTGATATATCGGGGGCCGATATGCACTTTCCCCGATATGTCGGAATCGGCTACCAAGGTGACCGACATTGCTGAAATTTCGTAAGTGCAAGCTAGAGGCAACACGGTACTGGCGTCCGTAGCCGACGGTCGGCTGTCTTGTAATGACAACTGATGCTGCTGAGAAGCTGTCATTACAAGGAGCTGGATGGGACACCCCCCCCCCCCTTCCGCGGCTCGCCCGGGTCTCCCGTCCCACCGGGAGACCCGGGCATCCTACCGCTGAAGACCCGATCAAAGCTGCATTCGGCTCTGATCGGGTCTACATGCAAAAACCCGGAAGTGATGCCTGATTAAAAAAAATGACAGCATTCAAAACAGCCAAGTCAAGTGATACCTGTCAAGTGATAAAAAAAAAAAAAAATGAAATGTACAAAAATATCGGCCAATACCGATATTCAATGGCCAAAATATCGGTAACAGCAACAAAAAACCGATATGGGTCAATCACTAATATGAACGTTTAGTCACCTGAAGCTCAGAAAAGCACATGAGCCTCTTTTTTTTGGCAGATTACAAGTGTTTTTGTTAGATGTCAATGACTTCCTCCAAACACCTGCAAAAAAAGCCTGAAAATGATACGCTCAGGTGTGAATGGAATGGAGCCTAAAGCGGAGTCGTCGTCGTCGTCCCCCCCCTCCATAAATTAAAAGTCAGCAGCTACACATACTGTACACATACTGTAGCTGCTGACTTTTAATATTCGGACACTTACCTGTCCTAGAGTCCAGCGATGTCGGCACCGCAGCCGATGTTTTCATTGGCTGTTGGGTGCTGCTGCCGCCATTGCCGGTAAGGAAACCCGGCCGTGAAGCCGTGCGAAGGCGCTACTCTCTCATACTGGCCTAGAAGCAGAGGGAGGAGGAGGGGGCCGAACTTCTGACGTACCTCGCCACAGCGAGGTCCAACGGAAGTGGGGGCAGGGTACCTGTCATAAACAGGTACCCGCTCCCCCCTGAAAGGTGCCAAATGTGGCACCGGAGGGTGGGACGAGACAGCTAAGCGAAAGTTCCACTTTTGAGTGAAACTCCTCTTTAAAGACTAAGCCTTTTTCTGACACTTGTTGCTTACAAGTTAAAATCATTGTACATTATAAGTTGCCGGTTGTCTGAGTCTATCTGTGCTGTATGTTGTATTTCAAGGCTCTGCAGCGCACAGGCGCCATTGTCGGGATGACGGGAGATGGTGTGAATGACGCGGTGGCTCTGAAGTCCGCTGACATCGGTGTGGCGATGGGGAAGACCGGAACAGATGTCAGTAAAGAGGCCGCAGATATGATCCTGGTTGATGACGATTTCTCCGCCATTATGTAAGTAAATCCAATCATCTGCAGAGTATAGCAATATGTATCTATCAGGGGGACAGAGCAATGTTCTGCAGATCTCTAGAGAGATCAGTAATGGAATAATCTGCAGAATAGATCAATATGTATCTTTCAGGAGGGGGATGGGATGGAGCAATGTTCTGCAGATCTCTGGAGATGTCAGTGATGGAATAATCAGCAGAATATATCAATATGTATCTTTCAGGAAGGGGTGGAATGGAGCAATGTTCTGCAGATCCCTAGAGAGGTCAGGGATGGAATAATCTGCAGAATATATCAATATGTATCTTTCAGGAGGGGGACGGGATGGAGCAATGTTCTGCAGATCTCTGGAAATGTCAGTGATGGAATAATCAGCAGAATATTTCCTTCTTTGTCAGGAGGGGGATAGGATGGAGCAATGTTCTGCAGATCTCCAGAGAGGTCAGTGATGGGATAATCTACAGACTATATCAATATGTATCTTTCAGGAGAGGGATGAGATGGAGCAATGTTCTGCAGATCTCTAGAGATGTCAGTGATGGAATAATCAGCAGAATATGTCATTATTTATCAGGAGGGGGTTGGGATAGATAGAGCAATGTTCTGCAGACCTCTAGAGATGTCAGTGATGTAATAATCTGCAGAATATATCAATATGTATCTTTCAGGAGGGGAAGGGGGGTGAAGCAATGTTCTACAGATCTCTAGAGAGGTCAGCGATGGAATAATCTGTAGAATATATCAATGTGTATTTGTCAGGACTGCAATGGGATTGAGCAATGTTCTGCAGATCTCTCCAGAGGTCAGTGATGGAATAATCTGCAGAATATATTCATATGTATCTGTCAGGTGGGAGATGGGATGGTGTGAGGTTCTGCAGATCCCTCCAGAGGTCAGTGATGGAATAATCTGCAGCATATATAGTAGTGTGTGTCAGTCAGGGTGTAGATGGGACAGAGCGATGTTCTGCAGATCCCTCCAGAGGTCAGTGATGGAATAATCTGCAGCATATATAGTAGTATGCATTGGTCAGGGTGTAGATGGGATGGTGCGATGTTCTGCAGATCTGAGTAAATATTGGTACAGAGTGAAGTACAAGCGATGAATATTATGTGCGGTTCGCGTCTCCTGCCGGCGGTGTGTTTGCTCTGTGGCGGGGATCACACTGTTATCTGGCGGCACAGAGAACACTTTGTCTCATTACACAACGCTAATGTCCCGGAACGGATATGTACTGCCAGTTAATTGAGTATAATGGCAGGATAGCCCCCCTCCCCCGCACACCACCTGTCCGATGAGTACGCTTACCTGACTTCTACATGAAGTGCCTCCTGTGTACACAGATCAGGCACCGCCCCCTCATTAAATATAATGACTTAGACACTTCCATCATCCCCGTCCTCCGGTGTCACAGACAGAAATGTGGTGACCAATGTCATAGGTCATACAGAAAGCCCCGCCCTTGAGGGGTTACAGAATGGGAAATCTATTCCGGCCTTTTCTCTGGTTATCCTGCCGAATTTAGGGATTATTTGGATTGAATTTGCAGAGTGAGATCTGACGGTTTAGTATTTCTCATCAAATCTGGATTAAAGCCATGATCTGTGAAGGAATGTGATCCTTTTGTTGCCTCCAAACCCAACAAAAAAAATATCCTTTAAGGAGATTATAAATGACAGAGCCTCTTAGCGTGGACTCTATAGAGCCCGCTGAGCTCCCACAGGAGGAGGACACACCTTTGCCATCCTCCGTGTCAACCCGCTGAGTCTACCCACTAAGTCAATAATTCCTGTGTGCACCCTCACACCTCCCACCCACTAAGTGTATTCTCCATGTGTGCACCCTTCCGACTCCGCCCACTAAGTCCATCCTCCTTGTGTGCACCCTCCAAACTCTGCCCACTAAGTCTATCCTCCATGTGTGCACCCTCCAAACTCTGCCCACTAAATCCTATCCTCCCTGTGTGCACCCTCACACCTCCCATCCACTAAGTCAATCCTCCCTGTGTGCACCCTCCAAACTCCACCCACTAAGTGCATCCTCCCTGTGTGCACCCTCACACCTCCCACCCACTAAGTGTATCCTCCGCATGTGCACCCTCCAAACTCTGCCCACTAAGTCTATCCTCTCTGTGTGCACCCTCCAAACTCCGCCCACTAAGTCTAACCTCCCTGTGTGCACCCTCACACCTCCCATCCACTAAGTCCATCCTCCCTGTGTGCACCCTCCAAACTCCGCCCACTAAGTCTAAACTCCCTGTGTACACCTCCAAACTCCACCCACTGTCTATCCTCCCTGTGTGCACCCTACAAGTCCGCCCACTAAATCTATCCTCCCTGTGTGCACCCTCACACCTCCCACCAAGTCTATCCTTCATGTGTGCACCCTACAAACTCTGCCCACTAAGTCCATCCTTCATGTGTGCACCCTCCAAACTCTGCCCACTAAGTCCATCCTCCATGTGTGCACCCTACAAACTCTGCCCACTAAGTCCATCCTCCATGTGTGCACCCTACAAACTCTGCCCACTAAGTCCATCCTTCATGTGTGCACCCTCCAAACTCTGCCCACTAAGTCCATCCTCCATGTGTGCACCCTACAAACTCTGCCCACTAAGTCTATCCTCCATGTGTGCACCCTACAAACTCTGCCCACTAAATCTATCCTTCCTGTGTGCACCCTCACACCTCCCACCAAGTCTATCCTCCATGTGTGCACCCTCCAAACTCTGCCCACTAAGTCCATCCTTCATGTGTGCACCCTCACACCTCCCACCAAGTCTATCCTCCATGTGTGCACCCTACAAACTCTGCCCACTAAGTCCATCCTCCATGTGTGCACCCTACAAACTCTGCCCACTAAGTCCATCCTCCCTGTGTGCACTCTCACACCTCCCATCCACTAAGTCCATCCTCCCTGTGTGCACCCTCCAAACTCAGCCCACTAAGTGTATCCTCCCTGTGTGCACCCTCCAAACTCTGCCCACTAAGTCTATCCTCCCTGTGTACACCTCCAAACTCCTCCCACCAAGTCTATCCTCCCTGTGTACACCTCCAAACTCCTCCCACCAAGTCTATCCTCCCTGTGTGCACTCTCCAAACTCCGCCCACTAAGTTCATCCTCCCTGTGTGCGCCCTACAAACTCCGCCCACTAAGTCCATCCTCCCTGTGTGCACCCTCCAAACTCCACAAAATAAGTATTTTCTCCCTGTATTCACTTCTAAACTCCACCCACTAAGTCTACCCTTCCTGTGTGCACCCTCCAAACTCCACCCACTAAGTCCATCCTCCCTGTGTGCACCCTCCAAACTCCACCCACTAAGTCCATCCTCCCTGTGTGCACCCTCCAAACTCCACCCACTAAGTCCATCCTCCCTGTGTGCACACTCCAAACTTGGGCACAAAAGCCTTGTGTCACTCTTATACGGCGGGATGCACAGATGGGAGGACACACCACGGTGTTCTGCGTTGTCTCAGTTGAAGCTCCTCCTGCTATCTGGTTGGTGGTTTGGTTGCTCACAGACGGTATTAATTTGTCTCATTGCAGGAGCGCCATAGAAGAAGGGAAAGGAATATTCCACAACATCAAAAACTTTGTCCGCTTCCAGCTCAGCACGTAAGTGCCGCCTTCACCGTTCTCAAGTATTTGTTTATATGGATTCCTTATGTGGTGTCCCCAGAGCTGACCGCTCGCTGGGATGTGCTGATAAAACATTTGAAAGGAATACCAATTTTTTTAGGGAATTTGATAAAACTGAAAAGTGATATGTAAGAAATGACAGCTCCTCTTTATGCACAACGAATGATCTTCGAGATTTATAAGATGTTTGTTGGACGAATGTAACAAGCATTCGCCCATCCCTGATGAATCCTGGCTGTTTTCAATTAATTTATTTTTTTATAATTGTCAGCTCCATCTAGTGGTCATAATGACAGATTTTTTTCTGAAAGACCTCCATCTATTCTGGCCACTAGATGGAGCTAAAAATCATAGGAAATCACTGTAGTAAGAAAAATCCAGAATTCAACAAGGATGGGCAAATGTTTGTCACGGTCATCCCAACAGTTTATTTTTTTTTTATAAATGCGAGGTTATATATCAAAGTTTCGAGACTAGTTTTGTAACATGCCAACAGATGGCAGCACAAGGCTGCACACACAGTCACAGGGAGCTGCAAGCTTCATAAGTCAGTTTTCCAAAAGACATCGTCCTGTGTACATCGGGAGCTGTGCAACTGGTGCTATTCTCACCATGTGTTACCACGTCTGCGATTTCATCATAAACAGCAAGGTAGAACAAAAAGCAAATGTGAAATTCTGCGTGAAACTGGGCAAACTGCCACAGAGACGTTTACATGACTCAGCAAGATTACGGCAATGCTGCAATGAGGAGGTCGGGATGTTATGAGTGGCACGCGCTATTCTTCTCCGCCAATCATCATGCACAAGTTGTCGAATATTCTATATTTTTAGGAGTTTAGCTAGACATGTGAAGAACGCAAAAAAATTTTTGATTCGGTATTTACATAAATTTGTTTAGTTACATTTTTGTTGAATTTGTTTTTGGAATTAGTTTCGGGTATTTCTAATCAATTCGAATTTTCCTAATTTGGTAGAATTGGGAAAATTAGAATCAATTCAAATTCCATTCTGATTGCATTAGAATCAAATTCATTTTCGAAATCAAATTTATTTTATTTGAAATTCAAATTTTGGAAGATGGTTATAATCTTTCTATTCCATTCTATTCTATTGTTTTTTCTATTCTATACTTTTATTTCCTTTTATATTATTTCCTAATAGATTCTATTCTTTTCAAATTCTAATTTATTCTATTCGAAATTTGAATTTCAGAAAATAGTTGTATTGTTATATTCTTCTTAGATTTATTATTTTTGGTTGTTTGTTCTATTTTATGCTGTTCTGTTCTAATTCAAATTTATTGTATTTGAAACTTGAATTTCGGAAGATGGTTATATTCTTTCTAGTCTATGCTATTGTTTTTTTTTTTCTATTCTATTATTTTCTATGCTTCTCTATTCTTTTCGTTTATATTCTATTCTAATCTATTCTGTTCGAATTTGAATTTATTCTCTTCAAATTTTTTGGAAATGGTTATAATCTTTTCTATTAAATTCTATTCTATTGTTTTTTTAATTATGTTCTATTCTTTTCTATTTTATTATTTTCTATTCAAATTTGAATTTATGTGATTTTTCAAATTCAAATTTCAGAAGTAGGTTATATTCCTTTTTATTTTATTTTATTTTTATTCTTTTTTTCTGTTCTTTTCTATTTTTTTTTAATTTTATTCTTTTTTTCTGTTCTTTTCTATTTTTTTTTTATTCTTTTTTTTCTGTTCTTTTCTATTTTATTTCTTTTCCATTTTATTCTTTTCAATTGTATTCAAATTTATTGTATTCAAATTTATTGTATTTGAAACGTATCCCTTTATTCAGTTCTGTTATTTTATTTTATAATCTATTTTGTTCTGTTTTACTATATTATTTTTTATTCTATTCTTTTATATTCTATTATATCCCTTTTATTTTCTATTCTATTGTTTTCTATTTTTTTATTTTGTATTCTTTTCTATTCTATTCCTTTTTTTTTTTCTATTCTTCTTTTATTCTCTTCAGAAATCAGAATTCAATTCTCTGAATTACAAAAGTAACGTATTTAAATGAATCAGAAATAACAAAACACAATTTCGGACAAAATTAAAATTTGAACATTTTTTGAAACAAACTTGAACAGTTTTTGAATTCAAATGGTTTTAGAATTTGATTAGAAAACTATTCGAATTTGATTCAAATAACTGTTCGAATTCTAATTTTGTCTGAAATGTTGTTTTGTTTTTTTGGATTTGTTTAAATTCATTACTATTGTAATTCAGAAATTCGGATACATCCAAATTTCCAAATAATGAAAAATGTATCCGAATTTAAATTTGCAATGAAATGTACCGCACATGTCTAGGTTGAGCTTGTTGAAGGTCTTCCTGATCTCTATTAGACTTCCAGTGATGTTCTTCTGCTCTTGAAGCGCACATGCCACTCAAAACACCTTGAACGACTCATTGCACCATCGGCGTAGACTTGCCGAATCATGTAAACATCTCTGTGGCAGATTTGCCCAGTTTCATGCAGAATTTCACATTTGTTTTTTGTTCTAACTTGCTGTTTATGATGAAATCGCAGACGTGGTAACACACATGGTCAGAATAGCACCAGTTGCACAGCTCCCGATATACACAAGACGATGTCTTTTGGCATGCTGACTTATGAAGGTCGATGCTCCCTGTGACTGTATGCAGCCTTGTGCTGCCATCTGGTGGCGTGTTACAAAACTAGTCTCTAAACTTTTTGATACCACCTCATAGACTTTTATGTGAGTCCTTACCCATTCCCTTACTACACTGCTCAAAAATATTAAAGGAACACTTTTTAATCAGAGTATACAATCAAGTCAATTAAATTCCTGGGATATTGATCTGGTCAGTTAAGTAGCAGAGGGGGTTGTTAATCAGTTTCGGCTGCTTTGGTGTTAATGAAATGAACCACAGGTGCACTAGATGGGCAACAATGGGACAACCTACAAAACAGGAATGGTTTTACAGGTGGAGGCCACTGACATTTTTTTCCTTACTCATCTTTTCTGACTTGTTTTTCACTAGTTTTGCATTTTGCTAGGGTCAGTGTCACTACTGGTAGCATGAGGCGATACCTGGACCCTATAGAGGTTGCACAGGCAGTCCAACTCCTCCAACATCAATACATGCCATTTCCAGAAGGTTTGCTGTGTCTCAGGAACATGGAGGAGATTCCAGGAGACAGGCAGTTACTCTAGGAGACCTGGACAGGGCAGTAGAAGGTCCTTAACCCATCAGCAGGACCGGTATTTGCTCCTTTGTGCAAGGAGGAACAGGATGAGCACTGCCAGAGCCCTACAAAATGACCTCCAGGAGGACACTGGTGTGAATGTCTGTGACCAAACAATCAGAAACCGACTTCATCAGGGTGGCCTGAGGGCCTGACGTCCTCTAATGGCCCTGTGCTCATTGCCCAGCACTGTGGAGCTCGATTTGTATTTGCCATTGAACACCAGAATTGGCAGGTCCACCACTGGTGCCCTGTGCTTTTCACAGATGAGAGCAGATTCACCCTGAGCACATGGGAGAGACCTGAAAGGGTCTGGAGAAGCCATGGAGAACATTATGCTGCCTGTAACATTGTTCAGCATGACTGGTTTGGTGGTGGGTCAGTGATGGTCTGGGAGGCAAATCCATGGAGGGACGCACAGACCTCTACAGGCTGGACAATGGCACCCTGACTGCCATTAGGTATCGGGATGAAATCCTTGGACCCATTGTCAGCCCCTATGCTGGTGCAGTGGGTCCTGGGTTCATCCTGGTACACGACAATAACCGGCCTCATGTTGTGAGAGTATGCAGCCAGTTCCTGGAGGATGAAGGAATTGATACCATTGAATGGCCCCCACGCTCACCTGACCTAAATCCAGTAGAACACCTCTGGGACATTATGTTTCCGTCTATCCGATGCTGCCAGGTTGCACCTCAGTCTGTTCAGGAGCTCAGTGATGCCCTGGTCCAGATCTGGGAGGGAATACCCCAGGACACCATCTTTCATCCCATTTGGAGCTTCCCACCGACATTGTCAGACATGCATAGAAGCACGTGGGGACCATACAAACTACTGAGTACCATTCTGAGTTGCTGCAATGACATTTTAGCAAAATGGACAAGCCTGCTGCATCATTTTTTCACTTTGTTTTTCGGGAGGTCTTTGAATTCAGCCCTCTGTAGGGTGATGATTTTCATTTCCATCAAACGATGTGGCATCCTTTCATTCCTAACACTTTTCCCAGTCCATACCAGTATAGATCCTAACACATTACCCAGTCCATACCAGTATAGATATCCAGCATGAGATTTTTCCCAATTGAGATCTGATGTGTTTTCAAAGTGTTCCTTTCATTTTTTTGAGCTGTGTATATGGCTTGAATATAGCTTGTCCCGTTAGTGATTTTCTCACAGTAGTTGTTCAGCAAAAATGGTGATTGCACTATCTGGTATAAGTCTGTGTATGAAATTGTGAGAAATATGATGAAGCTGGTGTTGTTTTTATGCATTGAATCCCATCGAATCTCTCTCCAGGAGTATCTCGGCACTCAGTCTGATCACTTTATCGACCATCATGAACCTGCCGAACCCCCTCAATGCCATGCAGATCCTCTGGATTAATATCATTATGGACGGACCGCCAGCACAGAGGTATCACACACCGAGAGGACACACATGTGCACAAACCATTCGCTCTTGAACATAACCAGGAAATTCCTTAAAGAAGTAATAAACTGAAATCCAAGAATGTACTATATTCCAGCTTACAATCATTAGATGTGGTGGCTGCATTTGTTTTTCTATTTTTAGGCTTTTTCTAGTGGTGTACCGAAATTTAAATTCTGGACCAAAACCGAAATGACCAGTTTTTAACCACTTAAGCCCCGGAGGATTTTCCTGCTAAAAGACCAGGGGGTATTTTGCGATTCGGCACTGCGTGACTTTAACGGACAATTGCGCGGTCGTGCGACGCTGTACCTAAACGAATTTGACGTCCTTTTTTTCCCACAAACAGAGCTTTCTTTTGGTGGTATTTGATCACCTGTGCGATTTTTTTTTTTTTGATCACGCGCTATAAACAAAAAAAGAGCGACAATTTTGCAAAAATAGCAATATTTTTCACATTTTTTTATATGAAATTCCCCAAAAAAAATGTAAAAATCAAAATTTTTTAACATTTTCGGCCAATTTGTTTTATCCTACCTATGTTTGGTAAAAAAAATCGCAAAAAGCGTATTTTTATTGGTTTGCGCAAAAGTTATCGCGTTTACTAACAAAGGGAAAGATTTTTGTCATTTTTGTTGTTTTTTTTTTAACGCGTAATGGCGGTGATCTGCGATTTTTTTTTTTTGCGGTACTGCGACATTGGGGCGGACAGATCGGACCCTTGACTTACATTTTTGACACTTTTGGGGGTACCAGTGACATTTCTACAGTAATCAGTGCTATTCATATGCACTGTTACTGTAAAAATACACTGGTAGTGAAGGGGTTAACTTTATTTGGGAGGGAGGGGCTGTGTGTGTCCCTAGGGGCGTGCTTTCTACTGTGATTGGCTGTGGCTTGAGCTGTAAGGACACTGATCAACGGATCTACATAGTAGATCCGTGTGATCAGTGTCTTTACACCGAGGAGAATGACAGGTGGCTTGTTTACACAAGCTGCCTGACATTCTCCCTCTTCCCCGACGATCGCCGAGTGACCAGCGCACATTGGGTCCGCTGGTCACACGCGCGGGGGGGTCCGTGACCGCGCGGGAGCGGGAGCGCGCCTCCGCGGGCGCGCGCTCGCTCCCCAGACCCTCCCAGGCTAGTGACGTTAATTGACGTCACTCTGCCTGGCAGGGGCTGACCGCCGCAGTAAATCTACTTGCGGCGGTAGGCAAACGGTTAAAAAATGATTATAATACAATCATATATACAAATATATATATTTTTTAAAAACCGTCAATTTCAATTTCGGTTTCAGCCAAGTGCATCCTGAATTTTCAGTTTTGGTACCAAAATTTTCATTCCAGTGCACCACTAATACCGTACATAAAATTTAAAGGGATGCATATTAAAGATGAATATAATACAATTAAATATATATATATCTTTTTAAATTAATCGTTTTTGAAGTACTTTAATATGCATCCCTTTAAATTCTATTACACATAGAAAAGTAGTGCAGCGCATAAATGATCTAAATTGGGGGTCTTCAAACTATGGCCCTCCAGTTGTTGGGGAACTACAATTCCCATCATGCCTAGTCATGTCTGTGAATGTCAGAGTTTTACAATGCCTCCTGGGATGTGTAGTTCCGCAACAGCTGGAGGGCTGCAGTTTGAGGATCCCTGATCTAAATGATTAAAGTAAAATATTAATACAATCCATAAAAGTCCACAAACATGAGCAGGTAAATCATCAGGGAAGGAGGCCTTGAGTGAAGAAAGGTGAAAAACCCTCCATGCAATGTTGTTCCTTGTGTATTAGCCCATCCACCAAGAAACACACTGCCTCTCACCTCCACTATTCGACCACTAGGGGTCACCAGGCCAATTAATATGATTCGGTTTCTCACAAAGAAATCCCTGCTCAGCTTGGACGGATCCTCCGGTGTCATATAAAATAAGAAATTATCTGATGCTCTCTGTCTTTTAACACATTTTATTAAAGTATTGCAAGGTAAAATTACTTACAAGAAAGGCACTGTCACAGTGCCAAATGCAGACAGTCAGAACTCCTCCCCCCTTACACGTTACGTCAGTGGGCGTGACTTCATCAGCGGGGTTGGAAGTGCGTCAGATCCCCGCTAATTAAATATACAATAGCTTAGCAACTGGAGGCCAAAGCATGCAACCAGGAAGGGGAGATTGCCGCCACGCTCCCCTCCTTACAGGGAGACCTACTCCTCATCCTGGCGACAACGGAAAGGGTAAAAAAGATGCCCGCTTACCACAAGCTGAACATATAACCATAAAACCGGAATAAAACACTAATAAAATTAAAATATATGTTTGGAATACATATAAATTAAAAATATATATATGAGTGTGACGTGAACTGCGGCCCCCATAGATAATCAAAAAACATCAATCAAATAACACAATATACAAAACCGAAAAATTATAATAAAAAATAAATAAATAAATAGCACCCCTACTTATTAGAAATGAAACAGTTCAAATCAAAATCTACATTAATACCTCCGGGCGTTAATACGTGCGTGTGGTAAATCTAATAGGATTCCCTGCGACTGAGTTGGCGTATGTAATTGCCTCCCCTGCAGTGCCGCACCACCTTCTCTAGGCCCCAAAATTTCAAGCCAGTTGGATTACGCTGGTGGCCGATTCTGAAATGCCTAGGGACACTATGGTTGGTTTTACCTTGTTTGATCTTATTAATGTGTTTCCCTACTCGTACATGGAGGGCCCTAGATGTTCTCCCTATATATTGCCATGCTCCAGCATATACAAAAATTCTACGTATTAGTGGTGCACTGAAATGAGAATTTTGATACCAAAACTGAAAATTCAGGATGCACTTGGCTGAAACCGAAACTGAAATTGGCGGTTTTTAAAAAAATATATATATATATATATATATTTATAAATAATTGTATTCAACATTTTAATTATTATCATGAATTTAAATGAATATGAATTTTTTACCGGCCATTATCGGCACCTTTTGAAGCAGTGTTAAAAATCATACTTGCTGCATTGTTGGGACATATTTAGAAAACTGCACCAAAAACGTACCTCCCTATTGAAATCTATTGAAAACGCAGCAAGAACGCATTAAAAATGCACCCCTTGTTGCGTTTTTGATGCATTTTTTGAGTCAAGTGACCTATGAAAAACACTATAAGCAAGGTAAATTTTCTGTAAAATCGCAGTCGTTTTCGGCAGCCTTTATTGGCACTTTTTTTTTCTTTCTCCACAATGCTGAAAATCCAATTTTCGGCCGATAATTTTTGGTGGCTGAAATTTCAGTGCATCACTAGCTTTTTACCACTCTGGTTTTACTTGGTGATCTGGCCAGTAACACACCTCTTGTATTAGAGTGCACCCTCTCTGGATGAAGGAGCACAGGGGGAACTTTAGGACAGCAGCATTGTCACATGTGGAGGGTGGGACCAGAGGAGTGTTAGATTAGCAGATTTAGATACACTAACAAATTGAAGCCAAACTCCAACCCACACTTTTTAAGCAAAACGCAAAACTTCGGGCAATTGTGAAACCTAGAGAGATCCATACATAGATCATATAACGGGAGAAGATTTAGTTAGACAGAAGAGTAGATTTTTAGATTTTTATTTGTTTGGAGAATTATTTTTATTTATTTAAGAAAACATACAAAAGTTACAAAACAAGCATTCCACAAGAAAAAACAACACCGTGTAACATAAGGCACATTCAGGCTCGGTTCACATTTATGCGATGCGGGAAGGCTGCGAATTCGCAGCCTGTTCCCGCATCGCACACGCACCCCCGGCAGTTCACACTGCCATATGCGATACGCTGGGGGTGTCGATGTAATCTTAACGACACCCCCAGTTTGATCGCATATAGCGGTGCGATCGTGCAGTTCGCACAGGAGCGGATCGCACAAGTGTGAACCGCTGTGCGATCCGATCCTGATGCGGCTGCAAAAATGCCTCCTGTGCGTGTTTGCTCCGGGTGCGATGCGAATTTAGCCATACAAACTGTATGGCTAAACTCGCACCGCACAGCTGATCGCATGTAATGTCGGAGCAGTGCGCTCCGACATTACATGCGAACCCGGCACTCGCAGAAGTGTGAACCGGGGCTCACTCTTATTAGTGCCGGTTCACACTAGGTCGCTCCGACTTCGGGGGCGACCTGTGAAGTCGCGTGCAGCGCGACTTCGGCACGATTTGCACGGACTTCATAAAATTAATGTCTATGCAAGCCGCCTCCAGGTCGCCCCGAAGTAGTACAGGACCCTTTTTCTAAGTCGGAGCGACTTGTGTCGCTCCTATTAGAACGGCTCCTGTACCGCACAATGAGAGCGTGACGGACCGTGACTTGTCAGGCTGACAAGTCGCGGTCGAAGTCGTAGAAGTGTGAATTACTGATAGTTTGATTTAATTGGTTTTGATAATAAAACATCAGCAATAAATAAAAGACCCGATCACATCGTATAATACACCAATAAAAGTTCTCTGCGGCAGATTTTCGGTAGCTGTGTGCTATATTGTAATATTTGGTTGCACAGTTTGGTAACAAATGTCTCAAAAATGATCACACTGAGGCGACACGACTTCGGGGGGCGACCTGTGAAGTCGCGTGCACCGCGACTTCGGCGCGACTTGCAGGGACTTCACATAATGGAAGTCTATGCAAGTCGCTCAGAGGTCGCCCCAAAGTAGTACAGGACCCTTTTTCTAAGTCGGAGCGACTTGTGTCGCTCCTATTAGAACGGGTCCTGTGCTAATCAATGGACCGCGACCTACCGCGACTTGTCAGGCTGACAAGTTGCCTGACAAGTCGCGCTAATGTGAATGGGCTCTGAATGTTCTGTCTGACAGTCTAATAAAAACGTATTGAACACAAAACAGAAACATATTTGCAGCAAAGCAATTCTATACATGTATAATCTTTAAGAAAACCGCTTGGGAGATTTACCCCTCAATTTATCCTGGTGTCACTAGGACAAGAAGTGTTGGGAAATCCAAAATGTTACAGCGGTCACCAGAACAGGAAGTGAGGGAAAATCTTCCAGTTTCAGGGACAAGTAAAATAAATTTCCCCAGATATCAGAGATTTCCTCTCCCTTCATGTTGTGTCTGACTCTGTGGGGTGGGAAGTGAAAGGAAATCTCTGCAATGTGCAATAAAACTTGATGGGGTTCCTACCCTAGGCCAATCCTTCTCAGGGCCGGATCACATACACATAACAGTCCGGATGCGTTTCCGCATGCGTGTTTTTGATGCGTTCCAGTGTATTTTTAATGCACTCTAGTGTATTTTTTTCTCTGCTTTTTTTTCCCCAAAGTCTCCTGTATAATTTTTTTTTCTGTAATGCATTTCAGTGCATTTTTGATGCATTCCTGTACGTTTTTGGTGCATTTTGCTCCGTTCCAGTTCAGTTCATTGCTGAAAAAATGCAGCACGTTCTACTTTAGTTGAATTTACTGGAACGCACTGCAATGATGTGAACTTTGCCATTGAAAGCCATGTAACTTGCTGTCCATGCATTTTTGATGTAGAAAAAAAAATGCACTGGACTGCATGTGGTGTGTGAACCGGTCCTCATGGATACACCATCACAAACACATTGAACTGGATTGACCAGTGTCTTCTCAACCTTACCAACTCTGTAACTATGTAGTTATATGATTGTGTAACTTTGTAACTGTGCAACTTTGTTACTATGTAATTGTAGGTAATGTTAGGCAAGGCCGGCCATAGGCGGTTCACATTTCGGCTGGTTTGGCAGCAAGCGGCCAAAATTCGAACCTTGTGTGGGCAGGCTGAATGTACCAAGTAATTGATCAATCAACTTGTGCAAAATCAGCCTGCTGGGTTTACTTGCAGCCAACGGGCGGCTGGTGCTCCATGGGCTGGGGGGGGGGGGCCTGCGGTAGACCAACCGCCCCATACCCCCCCCCCCCCCCACACCAGGCCGCACACCATCCCCCCACCCCGGACCACAGCGAAACAGGAGAGACGGGAGAGGAGAGGACAGGACAAGCAGGACCCCCCCCCCCCCCGCTCACTCACCCTGCCTGGATGCAGCAGCAGGCAGCGGCTTCGGCTTCTTCCCCCCTGTCTTCTGCGTCTCCTCCCTCCTCCTCCTTGCCCAGTGGCATGGCTTCTCCTTTCGGCCAATCGGGAAACGGGTCTCAAAACCCGCTTCCTCATTGGCCAGGAGGAGGATCCGTGTGACAGTAGCGAATTTTCATTCGCTATTGTCACACAACTGGGTGGGCTCGGGCGCACTGCTCTGTGCCCCGAGCCCACCCTTTTGTTTTTTTTTTAGCCTGTGAGAGCCTCTGACTCTAATCACATGGTTATAAAAAAAGCCCCATTGAACTCCCATGTGTCCAGTGCCCCGCATGTAGATTAGGGGGATGGACGCATGGATGGGGGGGTGGCGCCCCATATGACCAGCCACCACTGCTTGCAGTTATTGCTAGTGGCTGCTATAGCTGCTAGCAATAATCACTGTCTTCTCCCAGCGGGGGTGGCTTCCCCTGCCTGCTCCAAACTGGGAGTATACAATGTCTCAGCAGGAGGGATTCCCCTGTCAGCATTGTCTGTGTTGATGGGGGAATCGTGCAAATTTTTTTCTTGCAACCCGTGGTTGCAAGAAAGAAATTGGCACCATCTATGACTGGTCTAATGGAGCATATAAGAGGAATAAAAACATGACTCTGGTATTTGATTATTTGCACACTCAGGAGCTGGGAGACAACATGTGAGGTCAGTCCTCCGATCCCAGGCCTTCATGTTAAAGAGTCAGACGAAGATGCATAAAAAAACCTAAATAACGGGGAGATATGAATCTTCCAAAAGCAAAACTGCACTGTTGTAATAATCTAAAGCTCCCTATATAATATACAATCTGATTGCACCAAAACCTTGCAATCTGATGCCAAACATAAACCTTCCCTTCAGTGACCCAGGGATCCTCAAACTACGGCCCTCCAGCTGTTGCGGAACTACACATCCCATGAGGCATTGTAAAACTCTGACATTCACAGACATGACTAGGCATGATGGGAATTGTAGTTCCTGAACAACTGGAGGGCCATAGTTTGAAGACCTCTGCGTCTGTATCGAATCGAGCACCCCCTGCATAGAAGATCTACAGGTTACCATATACTATACAATCTGCTTTAGATGTACCATCAGCTACGTAATGTAAAGGTCTTGTTGATTTGAATCAAAAATGAAATTCATTGTTAGGCTCAATTCACGCTGGGGGCGGCTTCAAAGTCGCCCGACTCTGAAGCCGCCCCACACAGCGCGACTTGCGAATGACTTCTTTAGTAGAAGTCAATGCAAGCCGCTGCAAAGACGCCCCCAAGTATTGCAGGAACCTTTTTCTAAGTCAGAGCGACTTGAGTCGCTCCGGTTAGAGCGGTTCCATTGCACTGAATGGAGCGCGACTTGTCAGGTGACTAAGTCATGTGACAAATCGCCCCAGTGTGAACCGAGCCTTAAAGTATAAGTAAAGGCAAAACGTGTTGTGTTTTTTTTTTTTTTTTTAGTTTTGGTTAGAGTGGAGAGGGATTAGGACACCTGTCAGGTTTTTATTGCTGTTTGTTACTCAGTTAGGAAGATTCATCCTCTCCATTTGTCCTGTTTACTGTTATCATTCAAAGTGAAAGTAAAGGAAAACTCTACATTTTGGGTTGTCCCCAGAAAAGTAATAGAGGGGAAATCTTCCAATGTGGACACTAGTTCTGGTATTTGAGGAATTCCCTTAACCACTTGCCGACTGCCGTCAGTAGATTTACTGCGGCAGTCAGCCCCTCACAGGCAAAGCGACGTAGGTCTAGCCTGTGAGGCTCTGGGGAGCGAGCGCGCGCGCCCCCCCCCCCCCCCCCGGGTGTGTGACCAGCGGACCCGATGTCCACCGGTCACTCTGCGATCGTCGGGGGTGAGGGAGAAAGGCAGGCGGCTGATGTAAACAAGCCGCCTGTCATTCTCCCCTGTGTATGAATGGTGATCATACGGTTCTACTTTGTAGGACCGTTGATCATTGTTCCTACAGCTCAAGCCACAGCCGATCACAGTTAGAATCACGCCCCTAGGGACACACATAACCCCTCCCTCTCAAATAAAGTTAACCCCTTCACTGCCAGTGTAATTTTACAGTAACAGTGCATATTTATAGCACTGATTACTGTAGAAATGTCACTGGTAACCCCAAAAGTGTCAAAAATGTCAGTCAAGGGTCCGATCTGTCCGCCCCAATGTGGCAGTACCGCAAAAAAAATTGCAGATCGCCTCCATTACGCGTTAAAAAAAAAAAACAACAAAAATGACAAAAATCTTTCCCTTTGTTAGTAAACGCGATAACTTTTGCGCAAACCAATCAAAATACGCTTTTTGCGATTTTTTTTTTTTTTTTTTTTTTTTAAACAAATTGGCCGAAAATGTTAAAAAATTTTGATTTTTTTTTGGGGGGGAATTTCATATATAAAATGTGAAAAATATTGTTATTTTTGCAAAATTGACTCTCTTTTTTTGTTTATAGCGCATGATCAAAAGATCGCACAGGTGATCAAATACCACCAAAAGAAAGCTCTGTTTGTGGGAAAAAAACTTTCGTTTAGGTACAGCGTCGCACGACCGCGCAATTGTCCGTTAAAGTCACGCAGTGCCGAATCGCAAAATACCCCCTGGTCAGGAAGGGGGTAAAATCTTCCGGGGCTTAAGTGGTTAATTTGCAGAGATTTCCTCTCACTTTCTGTTTGGCTATGGGACAGGAAGTGAAGGTAAATCTCCCCAATGGAACACAGATGGCAAAACCTGACAGTGGTTATAACCCTCCCTTACTCAATCCAAAATGGGGGAAAAAAAGTTTTGCCTTTAGTCCTAACTGCAGGCGATTTAAAGTTTTAGTGTGCTAGTATGCATTGCATTCTATCACTTTATGTAAAAACTTACCTTAGAACGAAGCCCCACCAGCGAGGAGCTGTCACCGATGAGTGCTTTCATCTTCACCCAGTCTTATTTACATATTCGCAGACTCAGGCTGTGTGACTGGCCAGAGTTGTGATGACGTCACTCCCGCACATGCACGCTGGAGCCGCCGTTTAGGGCACAGGACTCTGAAGGAATTGCCTGGGCGACCGTTCCGTCAGATTGCATGCGCCGATGATGTCACTGGCTGCATGTACAGTAAATAGCTCCTAATCGCTGCATGTTTAGGAGATATTTACAGTACCTATAGGTAAGTCTTATTATAGGCTTACCTATAGGTAAAATTCATGTATGGGAGTCAGGGCCGCTGATAGGGGGGGGGGACCCCAGTCCTCCTGTAAGGGGCCTGGCCACACAGGGGGCCCCAACAGCATGGGAATCTGTGCTTTGGGGGGAAGGGGCAAATACAAAAGGAAGCCTGGTGCAGCTCTCCGCAGCAGCTAAAAAACAGTTTCTCCCTCTCTCCTGCCAGCTTTCAGCTGCTGCAGGGAGAGACACAGGCACAGGGCATCATTCCTGACATTGCTTCTCTGACACCGATCCCCCCCCCCTTTCCATGTGCCCCCCTTTCACTGTGCTGCCCCCCGCCCACAGCGCTGCAGACTTCCCTGTCCTGTAAAAAATAACAATTTAAAAATAAAATAAAAAATTAAACATTAATAAATTATTTTAAAAATTGTAAAATAAAAGAATTGTTATAACTTTTTACTTTTAAAAAAAAAATTATACATTTAAAAAAAAGAAAAAAAAATGTAAAAACAATTAAAGGGCAAATTCACACAGGCTGTCTGGTATGTTCCACTAATAGTGATTTTAGTGTATACTTAGTTAAAATATTGTCTTGATAAATTTGGGGGGGGGGGGGCTGCCAGGTAGGGCTGCACAGGGCGCCATGATTTCTAACAGCAGCCCTGATCGGAGTTTATTCCCACCTTTAAGGTTTGTCCCCATTTTACAAAATGTTGGTAAGCCTAAAAGAGACTGTACAGTGATTGTACAATCAGATTGTGTAGTGTATGGTCAGCCTAAGACTGATTATTGAGGAGCTCAGCTGTGACAAGTCCTCTAAATTTGGAGACTGAAGCATGAGGACACCATAAACATCCCAAATGTCCCGTCTATATATCCTACCATTCTGATCCGGTGTTTACTGTCAGCTAATGAAGAACTACAAGTCCCAGTGGGCTGTTGGCAGGCAATTCATGCTGAGCCTTGTAGTTCCCCATCCTCCATCTCTCCTCATATCTCCGTCTCTGTGCAGTTTAGGGGTGGAGCCGGTCGATAAGGACGCCATCAAGCAGCCTCCGCGGAACTCCAAGGAAGCCATTCTCGGCAAGACCTTACTGCTAAAGATCCTTCTGTCCGCGGCCATCATCATCAGCGGGACGCTCTTCGTCTTCTGGAAGGAGGTAGGGAATGCTAATAGGGAGGAGGGGGGGGGTGGGTTGCAGGATTTTGCAGAGTGGGGAGGATCATGGGTGGCAATTAAGAGGTGGAAAGCAATTAGGACTAAATGACTTAATTCCTGGTACAAGGAGGGAGACTCTGCCACTCGCTTCATTAACTCATTAGATCCATTACTTGTTATAAATTTAAAATATATAGAGGGGGAGGGATATAAGGGGGGGGGGGCAATCCATTTCTTTTCCAGAACATTCCGCCATTTCCGTTCATTTTTGTATTCTTAGAACTGCATCAGTTTTTGGTAGAGCCCCCTCATTTACTGGGTGGAGTTCTGTGATACCCTGGGTGGAGCATCCCCCATACACTGGGGTGAAGCTCCACCATGCACTTGTGGAGCCCCCCTTACTCTACACTGGGTGGACCCTCACCATACCCTAAATTGAGTGCCGCCATACACTGGGTGGACCCCCCCCCCCCCCAAATACACTGGGTTGAGCACCTCCATACACTGAGGTAAAGTCCTCCCATACATTAGATGGAGCACCACCATACACTGGGGGAAAATCCTTCCCTACAATACTACAATAGACTGCTCACCACCATACACTGGGGGAAAAACCTTCCCTACAATACTACAATAGACTGCTCACCACTATACACTGGGGGAAAACCCTTCCCTACAATACTACAATAGACTGCTCACCACCATACACTGGGGGAAAACCCTTCCCTACAATACTACAATAGACTGCTCACCACCATACACTGGGGGAAAACCCTTCCCTACAATATTACAAAAGACTGCTCACCACCATACACTGGGGGAAAACCCTTCCCTACAATATTACAAAAGACTGCTCACCACCATACACTGGGGGAAAACCCTTCCCTACAATATTACAATAGACTGCTCACCACCATACACTGGGGGAAAACCCTTCCCTACAATACTACAATAGACTGCTCACCACCATACACTGGGGGAAAACCCTTCCCTACAATATTACAATAGACTGCTCACCTCTATACACTGGGGGAAAACCCTTCCCTACAATACTACAATAGACTGCTCACCACCATACACTGGGGGGAAACCCTTCCCTACAATATTACAATAGACTACTCACCACCATACACTGGGGTGAAGCCCTCCCATGCAATAGACCCTGGATGGAGCACAGCCATATACAGGGATGGAGCCTCCCCAAGACACTGAATTGAGCACCACCATACACTGGGTGAAAGTAATGTGGGTTTGTGGCGCGCTTCAGAAGTGAAATGTTTAAAAATTAGATGGTGTGATAAAAATTATTAAACCAAATAAAGTGCTATTTTTTTAAAATGACATATTCTTTTGGCTGGGGTATATTTCCACTTCAAATATAAACGTGATAATGTGATTCAGTGAATATATAAACAATCTGTATTACCTCTATACCTTATTAAACATATTTAAAAGTGCTGAGTGTTTTCAATCTTCAAAGAATAATAAAGACAACAAATAAATACGTATTCCAATTAAAAAAATATAAATAAATATAAATTAATAAATAAGGTGCAGTGTAAATTAATGTCCATTAAATATCATCCACAATAAGGTGTAATTCAACTCAATATCTTCAAAAACCAAAACGTGCTTCCGTGCAGATAAAAGTGCTGTGACTTGCTGCCTCCACCAGGTGTCACATCTAGGTGCTCTAAACTCTCACCTTGATAAGGTGTAAAATACGCCTGTGTATATAGATTTAGCCTCCGAGATGATAATTAGGGGCTTTCGCTCTTTCCAATATCTTATTCCTGCTTCCGGGTAATCCTGTTCTGTCCGTTATAAGGTGCTTATACTTTATGGGGTCCTCACCTCCTATCTCGAACTCTCCCTGTGACGTAACGCGTAGGAGGAGCCGCCAGACACCGGAAGTGACGTTAGAGAACGGAGCGAAGTTCTCCCGACGCTGATTTTTACATTTTTATGCGCTGAAACTACCTGCTAATTGTAAGTGCAACTGATTCTTTTAATGAATAAACTGATTTTAAATACTGCACCATGATGGCCCTTTATGTTTACTGAGCCCGAGGTCGAGATAGGAGGTGAGGACCCCATAAAGTATAAGCACCTTATAACGGACAGAACAGGATTACCCGGAAGCAGGAATAAGATATTGGAAAGAGCGAAAGCCCCTAATTATCATCTCGGAGGCTAAATCTATATACACAGGCGTATTTTACACCTTATCAAGGTGAGAGTTTAGAGCACCTAGATGTGACACCTGGTGGAGGCAGCAAGTCACAGCACTTTTATCTGCACGGAAGCACGTTTTGGTTTTTGAAGATATTGAGTTGAATTACACCTTATTGTGGATGATATTTAATGGACACTAATGAACACTGCACCTTATTTATTAATTTATATTGATTGAAGAGTGAAAGCACATAGCACTTTATATTTTGGAGCAACTATTTGCACATTTTTAATTGGAATACGTATTTATTTGTTGTCTTTATTATTCTTTGAAGATTGAAAACACTCAGCACTTTTAAATATGTTTAATAAGGTATAGAGGTAATACAGATTGTTTATATATTCACTGAATCACGTTATCACGTTTATATTTGAAGTGGAAATATACCCCAGCCAAAAGAATATGTCATTTTAAAAAAATAGCACTTTATTTGGTTTAATAATTTTTATCACACCATCTAATTTTTAAACATTTCACTTCTGAAGCGCGCCACAAACCCACATTACTTTAACCCTGTATCAACTGGTTGCTGGTACCAGTACCGTGGTGCAGCAATTAGAAGGAAACCCACACTACCTCAGATAGCGCAGGAACCACCCATACACATAAGATACACTGGGTGAAGTCTCCATAAACTGAGTTGACCACCTCCATACACTGTGGTAAAGCCCTCCCATGCAATAGATAGAGCACCACTATACACTAGTGTGAAACCCTCCCCTACAATAGATGGAGCACCACCATACAACGGGGTAAGCCCCCCATACACAGAGTTGAGCACTGCCATACACTGGGTGCAACCCCCATCCACTGTGTGGAGCACCGCCATATACAGTGATGGAGCCTCCCCAAGACACTGAGTTTAGCCCCCCCCCCATACACGGAGTTGAGCACAACTATAAACTGGGTGAAGCCCTCCCATAAACTGAGTTGACCACCACCATACACTGGGGTAAAGCCCTCCCATACAATAGATGGAGTACCACCATACACTGGGGTGAAGTTGACCCCCCCCAAACACGGTGTAGAGCACTGCTGTACACTGGATGGAGCCCCCTTCCCCATACACTGAGTTGAGCCCCCTTCCCCATACACTGAGTTGAGCCCCCTTCCCCATACACTGAGTTGAGCTCCCTTCCCCATACACTGAGTTGAGCACCACCATGCACTGGGTAAAGCCCCCTCTGTACACTAAGTTGAGTACTGCCATACACTGTATAGAGCCCTGCCATACACAGGGGTGGAGCCCCTTCCCCTATACACGGAGTTGAGTACCGCTATACACTGGGTGAGCCCCCATACACTGAGTTAAATTATAACTAAAGGCAAAACCTTTAATTTTGGATAGAGTAGAGAAGGATTAAAACAACTGTCTGTGTCCCCGTTAGTGAGATTCACCCTCTCTGTTTGTTTGTTCTGTTTTGCCATTATAATTGAAAGTGAAAGTAAAAGTAAATCCCAAATTTTGGGGTATCCCCAGAAAAGTAATAGAGGGGAAATCTTCCAATGGAGACACTAGTTCTCCCAAGAGATTTCCTTTCACATCCTGTTTGGCTGTAGGACACAGGTGGGTGCGTAGGGTAGGTGCGTAGGACACAGGTTGGTGCGTAGGGTAGGTGCGTAGGACACGGGTGCGTAGGATGCAGGTGGGTGCGTAGGACACAGGTGGGTGCGTAGGGTAGGTGCGTAGGATGCAGGTGGGTGAGTAGGGTAGGATGCAGGTGGGTGCGTAGGGTAGGTGTGTAGGACACAGGTGGCTGCGTAGGGTAGGTGCGTAGGACACAGGTGGCTGCGTAGGGTAGGTGCGTAGGACACAGGTAGCTGCATAGGGTAGGTGCGTAGGACACAGGTGGCTGTGTAGGGTAGGTCCACAGGACACAGGTGGCTGCGTAGGACACAGGTGGCTGCATAGGGTAGGTGCGTAGGACACAGGTGGCTGCATAGGGTAGGTGAGTAGGACACAGGTGGCTGCATAGGGTAGGTGCGTAGGACACAGGTGGCTGCATAGGGTAGGTGTGTAGGACACAGGTGGCTGCATAGGACACAGGTGGCTGCATAGGGTAGGTGCGTAGGACACAGGTGGCTGTGTAGGGTAGGTCCGCAGGACACAGGTGGCTGCATAGGGTAGGTGAGTAGGACACAGGTGGCTGCATAGGGTAGGTGCGTAGGACACAGGTGGCTGCATAGGGTAGGTGCGTAGGACACAGGTGGCTGCATAGGACACAGGTGGCTGCATAGGGTAGGTGCGTAGGACACAGGTGGCTGTGTAGGGTAGGTCCGCAGGACACAGGTGGCTGCGTAGGACACAGGTGGCTGCATAGGGTAGGTGCGTAGGACACAGGTGGCTGCATAGGGTAGGTGCGTAGGACACAGGTGGCTGCATAGGGTAGGTGCGTAGGACACAGGTGGCTGCATAGGGTAGGTGGGTAGGACACAGGTGGCTGCATAGGGTAGGTGGGTAGGACACAGGTGGCTGCATAGGGTAGGACACAGGTGGCTGTGTAGGGTAGATGCATAGGACACAGGTGGCTGCGTAGGTGCATACACAGGTAGGTGCGTGGGACACAGGTAGGTGTGTAGGACAAAGGTGGAGCTTGCCCATACACTGCAGTATCTGCCGCATTTATTGGTTTTGCTTGTGCTGCAACATCTTCCATTTGCACTGTGATGTAATATTCATGTAATGTCTCATTTCCATCCTCCAGATTCCGGACGGGAAAGTCACGCCGAGGACAACCACCATGACCTTCACCTGCTTCGTCTTTTTTGACATGTTTAATGCCCTGGGCTGCCGCTCTCTGGTGAGTGACACCCCATAGAGACAGAATAAATGGTTCAGTTCTGTGTGGGGCTCTGTGTTGAATTATGCTCCTTTCCGGAGCTCCTTTACTGGCCCACAGACTGGATCTCCTAAACGTTGAGACCTCGTCACCAGCTCCACCACCACAGTACACTGTGCCTGATACTTTCCTAACCCACCCAATAGTTTAAAAACAAAAAAAAAAAAGCGGCTCTAAATATAGAAAGACTTTAGGTAAACTATCAATTCTGGGTGGAATAAATAAACTCTATTCATTTACACCGATTCCTCCCTCTGCAGCATAAAACAGTCTTCGAGATTGGCTTCTTCAAAAATCGGGTGTTCTGGTACTCGGTGATTGGCTCCATCCTGGGACAGATGGCCGTCATCTACATCCCCCCTCTTCAGAAGATTTTCCTGACACAGAACCTGCATGCCCTGGGTAAGTCACAGGAGAGATCAGACCAGTGTGCATCTTCTTTCCATCTCCTATCTGAACAATGTTTATACACAATGTTACTTTGTATCTCTGTCTCCTGTCTGATCAATGTAACATTGTTTATAAACATTGTTCAGGCGTGAGATAGAGAGATACAACGTAACATTGTTTATAAATGTAGCAATGTTTCCAGGCCTTGAGCCTGATGTGGGTCTGCCATTGTTACCGGTAACACCTCCAACACATTTAAGTTGTGAACCCAGGTGTGAGAACTGAGACAATGACCATTCCGCCATCTTTGGTTTGTTTTGTTTATTGTAGTTTGGGGATGGGAGAAGGGAATGAGTGGGATACTCCTCTGGCTCAACTAGGTTAGCTGGGACTTTATACAAAAATGCCCGTTGGCGCTGTCTTGACGCCAGCTGAATGCCGACCAGCGCTTCCTGACGCTTGAAAATACAGCTTTGCTGAACTGTGCTAGAACTTCGACTTTAACTTGTTTGTTAACTCAGAAGATCCAGGACTGTAAAACTCTTGACTCCGGACACTCAATTTAGCTCAAAAGTCACTGAACAGCTCCCTCCAACCGCACACTGTACACTGACTTTTCAGGGCCCAACCACTGGTACCCCCTCTAATACTTCAGGGTCTCCTGACTAGGTACCCCCTCTAATACTTCAGGGTCCCCTAACTAGGTACCCCCTCTAATACTTCAGGGTCCCCTAACTAGGTACCCCCTCTAATACTTCAGGGTCCCCTGACTAGGTACGCCCTCTAACACTTCAGGGTCCCCTGACTAGGTACCCCCTCTAATACTTCAGGGTCCCCTAACTAGGTACCCCCTCTAATACTTCAGGGTCCCTTGACTAGGTACCCCCTCTAACACTTCAGGGTCCTCTGACTAGGTACCCCCTTTACAGATAGCTGACTCCTGGATCCCTGGAACCTTCTCTGGAGTGGTCCCCTCTACACTTGGCAGACCCCTAGGGGCAGTTCACAGTACTCACAACCTTGGCAGGCTTTCCTGGAACTGAACCCCTCTTCCTCCGCTGGTTCTCGGCACACCGGATCCCCTCTGCAGCTCAACTCCGCATTCTCTGGATTCCCAGGCAGCCCCCCAAGACACCCGATCCTTCTGACAGGAGGAGAGACAGTCGTACTCTCCCTCCTGGGACTCATGCGTTCCCCTCAAACTTATACCCCTTCCCAGAATCCTCTGCGGCAGAATCTGCCTTCTGGGGTAGATACAGGCCTGAGTGTGTCTCTGATTGGATTTCCTCCACTGCCCAATGAGAACCCTCTCATGGAGCCAGTGGGGAGACTCCCCTCTCAGTAACCACACCTGGGAGACATGACAGCCAGCTGAAATCATGGCCCTGCTGTTAGGCAGCCAAGGCCCAATATACTTTTACCTAGCACCTACCTATAGGGGGCTACATAAACATTGTCAAAGCAGGAGAGATAGAGAGAGATAAGGTAGCACTGTTTAAAAATATTGTATTTCTCTATCTCCTGCTTGGACATAGAGAAATATAATGTAACATTGTTTATAAACTATCTCCCATCTGAACAATGTAACATTGTTTATAAATTATATTCAGACTGGACATGGAGAGATATAAAAAAGTAACCCTGTTTAATAATATTGTATTTCTCTATCTCCAGTCTGAATATTATTTATAAACAATGTTACATTGTTCAGATGGAAGATAGAGAGATAGCAAGATACAATGTTGTAAACAATTTTACATTGTCTCCCCTATTTGAACAATGTTTATAAACAATGTTATTTTATAGCTCTCTCTCACTTGTCTGATCAATGTTTATAAACAATGTAACTTTGTTCAGATGGGAGATTGATCAATGTTAATAAACTGTTTTTTTTTCTCCCATCTGAACAAAGTTACATTGTTTATAAACATTGATCAGACAGGTGATACAGAGATATAAGGTAACATTGTTTATAAACCTTGTTCAAATGGGAGATAGCAAGATACAGTGTTACATTGTATCTCTCTATCTCCCATCTGAGCAATGTAACATTGTTTATAAATAATATTTAGACTGGAGATAGAGAGATAGAGAGATATAAAGTAACACTGTTTAAAATAATTGTATTTCTCTATCTCCTGCTTGGACAATGTTTATAAACAATGCTACTTTGTAGCTCTCTAGCACCAGTCTGATCAATGTTAATAAACTGTTTTTTTTTTCTGACTGGTGCTAGAGAGCTACAAAGTAGCATTGTTTATAAACATTGTCCAAGCAGGAGATAGAGAAATACAATTATTTTAAACAGTGTTACTTTATATCTCTCTATCTCCAGTCTAAATATTATTTATAAACAATGTTACATTGTTCAGATAGGAGATAGAGAGATACAATGTAACACTGTATCTTGCTATCTCCCATTTGAACAAGGTTTATAAACAATGTTACCTTATATCTCTGTATCACCTGTCTGATCAATGTTTATAAACAATGTAACATTGTTCTGATGGGAGATACAAAATAACATTGTTTATAAACCTTGATCAGACTGGTGATAGAGAGGTAAAAGGTAACATTGTTTATAAACATTGATCAGACTGGTGATAGAGAGGTAAAAGGTAACATTGTTTATAAACATTGATCAGACTGGTGATAGAGAGGTAAAAGGTAACATTGTTTATAAACATTGATCAGACTGGTGATGGAGAGGTAAAAGGTAACATTGTTTATAAACAGTGATCAGACTGGTGATGGAGAGGTAAAAGGTAACATTGTTTATAAACAGTGATCAGACAGGTAATAGATACAAAGTAAACGTTTTTATAAACCATGATCAGATGGGAAATCGAGAGATACGATGTTTATAAACAATGTTACTTTGTATCTCTCTTTCTCTGTCTGAACAAGGACTAAAAACTGTCATACAACAATCATTCAATATTCATATACAACCTGGAAAATCTGGGTTGAAGGTCCACTGTAGAGAACAATGAGATTTTTCAGTGCTACTGCTAATGTGTTTTTTTTCCTGCACAGATCTCCTCTTCCTTACCGGCCTGGCATCCTCTGTATTCATCGTGTCAGAACTGATAAAGATTTGTGAACAGTACTGCTGCAGGAAGAAGACAGTGAAGGTTTTGGAGGAGGACATATAACCTGGACTCATCTGTATTCTCGTCACCCTTTCCTTTCACCACTCCTGTGACCTGCCCCCACCCTCCCAATCATGTGATCTCCGATGTCACTTGGCAACGCGCCCCGCACTATAATACGTATTTATGTAAAAGTTGACACTACTGTGTTTTATGGGAAAAAAAAGAAAACTTTGTCATTTATCAGGCATGAGTACCGACAGGAGAAGACTTGCAGAAAACAGTTTTGCGTTCCCGATCAACCGACAAGACAATGAGCCTTGCATTCTTTTTCTTCTTCTTCTTCTTTTTTTTTTTTTTTTTTTTGTATTTTACAATTCATTTTAAAATAAAGACACATCATTTATTTTTTAAAAAGAATAATAATAATGATTTCCATTCTCACTGGCTACATAAGAAAAAGGTTTATATTGAAGGTGAAATGCTGCCATCTGCTGGTTTATTGTGGAAGCACTGACCACTATGCTTCCCACTGACAAGAATGGCCACCATTGTAAAGGGATCCTCTGACCACCAATGTAAAGGGATACTTATCCTCTGACCACCAATGTAAAGGGATCTTTATCCTTTGACCACCAATGTAAAGGGATCCTTATCCTTTGACCACCAATGTAAAGGGATCCAATCATTTTCATGATCCAAACATTATTATTATTATTATTCTTGCATTTCATGATTATTACTTTTATTGAGCAGTGTGTTGTTAACAAACAATCCTCCCAAGGTGACAAATATGCCCGATCATTGGGCTGGATGCAGTCCTTTCTTGGCTTTAACTGGCCCTAAGGGCCCAATTCCTCCTACTGACAACAGCAATGGAGCATTATTCTTCCCACTGACACCAATGATGGGGCACTATTCCTCCCACTGACACCAACGATGGGGCACTATTCCTCCCACTGACACCAACGATGGGGCACTATTCCTCCCACTGACACCAACGATGGGGCACTATTCCTCCCACTTACACCAACGATGGGGCACTATTCCCCCAGTGACATCAATGATGGGGCACTATTCCTCCCACTGACACCAACGATGGGGCACTATTCCTCCCACTGACACCAACGATGGAGCACTATTCCTCCCACTGACATCAATGATGGGGCACTATTCCTCCCACTGACACCAATGATGGGTCACTATTCCTCCCACTGACACCAATGATGGAGCACTATTCCTTCCACTGACACCAACAATGGAGCATTATTCCTCCCACTGACAGAAGCAATGGGGCACTATTCCTCCCACTGACACCAACAATGGGGCACTATACTTCCCACTGACACCAACAATGGGGCCCTATTCCACTGACACCAGTGATGGGGCCCTATTCCTCCCACTGACACCAGCGATGGAGCACTATTCCTCCCACTGACACCAACAATGAGGCACTATACTTCCCACTGACACCAACAATGGGGCACTATTCCTCCCACTGACACCAGCGATGGGGCTCTATTCCTCCCACTGACACCAACGATTGGGCATTAATCATCCCACTGACAATGATGAGGCCACTGTAAAACAACAAGAAGAGGGCGCACCAGCCTTGCTCATTACCCAAGTGGTATCTTTAATTATTAAGAAACCTATGCACAAACCGATTAATGATGAAAGCATCAGGGCCGCTGATAAGGCAGTACAGCCAGCTCCCCTGTACTGGGCCCGGGCACCATCAGTTAAAAAGGGGGGGCCCAGGCACCTGCTGAGCAGGAGGGCCAGCTGTACTGTCTTATTGCAGACATTGATCCTCTTTTGCCTCCCCCTGAGATGCTTCCAGCTTCTCCTCCTCTTTTTCCCTCCGGCTGCACTGCAGGGGGATTGGTCTTCGCCCATGTGCCCGTTCCATCTGCTGTCCGGGCCCCCTGTGTGCCCCTTTTCCCACCGCAGCTCTGCTGACTTCCATTCTTTCCCACAGCTGATACGGGCACACATAGGGGTGTTTTAAGGATGGAGAGCAGGGGAAGGAGCCAGTAAATATGTCATTTACTGGCCCCTTCCTTTCCTGAGTGAACACAATGAGTGATAAGTACCAATCACTACTGTGTCTATTCACCACTGAAGCATAGTATACTGTGTTCACTATGTATGAAAAACCCCAAACGAAATGGGATAATATAGCGCTTGCTGGTATGAACAGGGGCAGGTAGGGATAAAATTACAATTAAAAAAGGCTAATATCATAAATATCTAAAATCTATACCCTTAGAAAATACACAGTGAGAAAATGCATAAATATATAGCAATATAAATAATGTGCCAAGTGAAGTCCAAAATAGTTCATAAAAAATGCACAGTGAGAAAATACATAAATATATAACAATATAAATAATGTGCCAAGTGAAGTCCAAATAGGAATCCCCCACGCTGGACGAATAAGGTCCTCAAGGTCCATGCCACAGGTAGTAACACTGCTACTGCAAGCAGTGTAACTACCTGTGGACCTTGAGGACCTTATTCGTCCAGCGTGGGGGATTCCGGTCTAGAGGGATTAGAGCCCAGCAGCTACCATTTCCCTGACCTGGAGGGACATAAAAGCATTATTGGTCTCTTTGTCGTAAGGCAGTTGAGACCCACCATATCTGGTGAGTTTACAACTATTCTTTTTTGAAGTCACCTTTATGATTGGATTTCCTGGACCATTGGAGGATCCAGCACCAAGCACTTGCACTTTTTTTGGCACTCTTTTGGATTATTTATCACTGAGTCACTTATTAACTATTTTGGACTTCACTTGGCACATTATTTATATTGCTATATATTTATGCATTTTCTCACTGTGTATTTTCTAAGGGTATAGATTTTAGATATTTATGATATTAGCCTTTTTTAATTGTACGTAATTTTATCCCTACCTGCCCCTGTTCATACCAGCAAGCGCTATATTATCCCATTTAGTTTGGGGTTTTTCATACATTCACTTTGCACTTTATAGCAGCTGCTTTTATACTCATTATATTTTACTAATATTCCATATTTATTAGTGTAACCACCCGTATAACTAGGCACTCCTAGGCGCAAGGAATATATTCATTTGAATATATATATATTTAATACTGTGTTCACTATGCTTCAATTTGGGAATGAGAGCGCTTCCTATTTATTCATCTGTGCAACTGAGGCTGCAGAGAAATGGACTGATTTATGTCCTCATCCATTCAGACTCAGTCGTGGGGGGGGGGGGGGGGGGGTCCTGTCTGGCAGGCTTTATGGGACCCTTGATTTCTAACAGCAGCCCTGAAAAGCAGATTTGGGTCCATAATAACCACAAAGCAACCAGGTCACCGAGACCGATGTGTTTTCGATGTGGGATCCTCTCTTCCACAGAGCCACCAATGATGGGGCCCTCTTCCTCCAACTGATACCAATCATGGAGCACCATTCCTTCAACTCATAACATTGATTGGGCGGGGCACTGGTCCTCCCACCAACGCCGGGGACGGGGGGAGCTGGTCCTCCCACCGATGCCGGGGACGGAGGGGGGGGGGGAGCTGGTCCTCCCACCGACGCCGGGGACGGGGGGAGCTGGTCCTCTCACCGACGCCGGGGATGGGGGCAATGGTCCTCCTGGCAATACAAGTACAGCAAATTCAAGAAAACTGATGCAAAGATCAACCAATCACAGGAAGTACTAGAGCAGGGACCATAGGGGGAACTATGTAATATAGGAGGGATCAGAGCGCACACCATATTCCGGAGAGGTGGGACTATACCTCAGCACTGGCTATGAAGGATGCAGCTTATAGAGCAGAGCGGGGAGAGCTCACACTGCATGCTGGGAGGAGACTCAGTGCTGACAATGTGACCGTGGTCATCATGGTCCTGCAGGTGCAGAACACCGAACACTGAAGGCCGAGGATATGGATGATGACTCCATGAACACTGAAGCTCAGGGATAAGGATGAGCACACCTCGTACACTAAAGTCCTAGGATAAGAATGAGGATAAGGACATCCTGAACACTGAAGCCTACAGATAAGGATTAGGACACTGAACCCTGGGGATAAGGATGAGCACACCTCAGGCACTAGAGCCCTAGGATAAGAATGAGGACACTGAAGCCCAGGGATATGGGCAGGGCTGCCATCAGGGGGGGACAGGGATTCTGAGGGGCCCGGCCGTCCAGGCCCCAAACAACGAGATTGAGTTGTTGCTGTTGTAATAACTAGCAATTGCTAAAGCAGGGCAGCCACAGAGTAAGCCGATGCAGCCGAAGGGATGTCTCTTTGTTGGATTGGGCTTTCTCTTTGCTGAATATTTGAGACCATCTCTTTGTTGGATTGGTATGTCTCTTTGTTGGATTGGTATGTCTCTTTTCTGAATATTTAGGACTGTGTCTTTGCTGGATTGGATTCCTTTTCATATATTAAGTTGTAAGAGTGTTAAATAAAAAAAAAAAGGTGTGTGCACTGAAGGACTCGTGGGATGGCCAGAAGATGGGCCCTGGGGAATATTGGTTGTCAGGCCCGGGGGCCCAGGCCTTAAGCTGTGTAAGGGGCCTCAAATTTTCTGATGGCTGCCCTGGATATGGGATGAGGACTCCCTGAGCACTAGGACCCACGTGTAAGGATACACTGAAGCCTGGGGATAAGGATAAGAACGTCCTACACACTGAAGAGAAGGGATAGGGACTGGGACATCCTTCCTGAGCATTGAAGCCTGAGGATAAGGACAACTCGAACACCAAACCCCCAAGGATAAGGACACCCTGAAGCAGAGAAGCCAGGGGAAAGGGATGAGGACAGTGAATCCTGGGAATAAGGATGAGGACACTGAAGCCCAAGGACAAGGACGAAGACACTGAAGGCTGGAGATAAGGATATTGAACACTGTAGCTCGAGAATAAGGATAAGGTCACTCTGAGCAGTAAAGCCCAGGGATAAGGATGAGGACAATGAAGGTTGGGGATAAGGATGGGGACACTGAAGGCTGAAGCCCGGGGATAAGGATGGGGACACTGAAGGCTGAAGCCTGGGGAAAAGGATGAGGACACTGAAGGCTGAAGCCCGGGGATAAGGATGAGGACACTGAAGGCTAAAGCCCGGGGATAAGGACAAAGACACGGAAGCCCAGGGATAAGGATGAGGTCACTCTGAGCAGTGAAGCCCAGGGATAAGGATGAGGACACTGAATCCCAGGGATAAAGATGGTTAATCCTGGAAATAGGGCTGAGGACGCTGAAGGCTGGGGATAGGGATGAGGACAATGAAGCCCAGGGATCGGGATGAGGACACAAGTCTGGGGATTTGCAAATGTGTGCAACTAAACCCGATTTTAGCGCATACTGTTGGACAGGTCAGTTTGGTTGGTCGGCAAGTTGAGCTTGGAAATTTCTTTTTTGTTTTTTCAATATGCGTTGCCTTTTCAATGCTCCGTGCTGCAGTGACCAGTTATAGGTGGGGGCAGTACCCACTTTTTTTGTACTATGAAGACACTGAATCCTGGGGATAAGGATGAGGACGCTGAATCCTGGGGATAAGGATGAGGACGCTGAAGGCCGGGGATTAGGATGAGGACGCTGAAGGCTGGGGATAAGGATGAGGACGCTGAAGGCCAAAAATAGGGATGAGGATGCTGAAGGCCGAAAATAGGGATGAGGACGCTGAAGCCAGGGAATAGGGATGAGGATGCTGAAGGCCGAAAATAGGGATGAGGACCCTGAAGCCAGGGAATATGCTGAAGGCTGGGTATAAGGATGAGGATGCTGAAGGCTGGGGATAGGGATGAGGACACTGAAGGCTGGGGATAAGAATGAAGATGCTGAAGGCTGGGGATAGGGATGAGGACGCTGAAGGCTGGGGATAGGGATGAGGACGCTGAAGGCTGGGTATAAGGATGAGGACGCTGAAGGCTGGGGATAAGGATGAGGACGCTGAAGGCTGGGGATAGGGATGAGGACGCTGAAGGCTGGGGATAGGGATGAGGACGCTGAAGGGTGGGGATAAGGATGAGGACGCTGAAGCCCGGGAATAGGGATGAGGACGCTGAAGCCCAGGAATAGGGATGAGGACACTGAAGCAGTCACACACACAATGCCTCCTGTGTTCAGGAAAACGGTCCCTCCAGATGGATATGTTTAGGTCTTCATTACAATTGAAGGCGGATAGCCACGGTCTTGCTGCCCTCAAAGACTTGGAGACGTCTATAACGCTGCAACCATACAAAACACACAGAGGCCGCACCCACCAAGTGCAATATTCTGAGACAAATCAATTATTGGATAAAAATATGGTAAGTATTTTACTCACAAAGTTGCAATTGTTAAAAGACCCATCACAGGTCTGAGCATATTCCATCCGATTGTATCCACTTATACAACAGAAACTGAAGACCCCGTGGGCTGACGCGTTTCAGGGAACCCTTTTAACAATTGCAACTTTGTGAGTAAAATACTTAACAGGCTTTTATCCAATAAAAGATTTGTCTCAGGATAATGCACTAGGTGGGTGCGCCCTCTGTGTGTTTTTGTATGGTATAACCAATACCCATAAGCGAAGACTGTATGAGTGGGTGGCGACTGTCAGAGGACGTAAGAGAAATAAAAATTGCTGCCCCCCCCCCAGATATCCCACGATGTGACAAACCCATATAATCTGCCCATATCATGTATTGTTTTTTTTTCAGAATTGTCGCTCTTTTTTTGTTTATAGTGCAAAAAAATAAAAATTGCACAGGTGATCAAATACCAACAAACTAAAGCTGGATACACACTATCCAACTTTTGTGGTTAGATTTTATTCAGATTTACTTTTTCTATGTAGTGCAAGGGCCTGCCTGATTGCATACAAATTGAAAGTGTTTAGGTTTGACCTCATATTATATGGTTTTGGTAAGTCTAAAGGAAAAAGTCTTCAGAAAATCTTATAGTGTGTATGGCCCATTAACCTCTATTTGTGGGGAAAAAAATGACAAATTTTATTTGGGTACAGTGTAGCATGACCGCGCAATTGCCCGTTAAAGTAACGCAGTGCCGAATCGCAAAATAGGGCCTGGTCATTAAGGGGGAAAATCCTTCCGGTCCAGAGGTAGTCTTCTCTACTTCTCCTGTGCTCCCTCTTTGTATTCTGCAGTCAGATTTTCTTAGGCCTTTAGGGTCCTTTCACACGGTCCGTTCCGTGGATGGAGTCCGTTCTGCTCAGCGGGGGAATCGATCCACTAATCCCCACTGGGCAGGCAGATGACAGCTCAGTTTCCGCTCTGTGTGCAGAGATGGAGCTGTCAGATCCCTGCTGTCCTCTATGGGGGAATGGGATGAGAACGGACCGCCTGTCCGATCTCATCCAATCCGCCAGATGGATGGAAAATAGTGTTTCCATCCGTCCAGATTTCACGGACAGGATCGGAATCGGATAGCAAAGGGTGTCAGCGGAGATGTCTCCGCTGACATCCGCTGCCCCATAGGGATGCATGGAGCATCCGATCAGGTTCGCCTGAAAAACTGACAGGCGGATCGGATCGGATCATTCGTGTGAAAGGGGCCTTAGGCAGGATACAAACAGGGAGCACAGGAGAAGTAGAGAAAAAACAGCCACATTAAAATACTCCATCCCCAGGATAAATGTAATGTAACCCCTCCTTCACTCCCCTTTCACCGATCACTAAGTTATGAAAGAAATGTTCTGAATATACCCATTATCACTCACTATATAAACTGTATTCATGTGTTCAAATGGCACCAGGTCGGACAGGTCCTCTTCTCCTAGTTTACTTCCTGGATCTGAGGGCTTCTTTTGGGGCCGGGCGGCTGGCGGAGTCGCTGATTCAAACGTTCCCGCTGTCCTGGACTGGTTCACGCGCACGCGCATTAGGTCACACCCGCTCCGTCTCCTCTGCCGGCTGACGTCATCGGCAGGGGATACCTTGTGTGCATGCGCGGCACCACCGCTACAAAAATTGTCGACACTGGAGCCGGCACAGGCTGTGAGAGACAGAGACTCACACAGACATGATGACGCAGCCGAGGGCGCCGCCGCGCCGACAGGTACACAGGCTAGCACAGCATGAGGGGCGCCGCCTGCACCCGTCAGCATACTCGTTCCATACTCATTCCATTGCAGCTGGCGCCCCCTGCTGAGTTGCGCCATAGGCGACTGCCTGGGTCGCCTTACAGGTAGCACCGGCCCTGCATCCTGCCTGTGTCCAGGGCTATGATTGAATCGCATGTAACCGCTTGGATGTGCGGCTAAATGAAGACAGGTCATTGATTTGTATTGACTGCTGGTCACAGCTGATCCCGCTCACCTGTCCGTACCCGCCGCAGAGAGATGCTGATTCTTGGAGGCACACGGCCCAAATCAACCATGTGAATGAGCCCCTTAATATACCGCCTATGGAAAACCTATAAAGGAAAAATGACACAAACCTATTGAGAAGGTTTTAAAAATAGTTTATAGAATTCCGAGTTTTTTTTTTATAATAAATAAGCAAGGTTTCCTTTGAAAAGTAGAAATCTTTATTACCTTGCTGTAAGAAGGGCCCTGTACAAATAGAACAATGTTTTGGGCACACAGAAGGCCTCATGTATGATGTGTTCTTGTGTCTGTGTGCCAGGTTGGCCACCAATCAAAGTCTTCCTTTTCTAATATCTGTAGCTATAAGGCCTCATGCACACGGGAAGTTTTTACAGGGGCTGTTTATGGCATCCGACATTTTTTTTCTGCAGCTAGTAAACTCCCCTCCATGTTCTCCTATGTCTCCCCAGCATGTTCTCCTATGTGTCCCCCCCGGCATGTTCTCCTATGTGTCCCCAGCATGTTCTCCTATGTGTCCCCCCCCCCCCCGGAATGTTCTCCTATGTGTCTATAGCATGTTCTCCTATATTTCCCCGGCATGTTCTCCTATGTGTCCCCCCCCCGGCATGTTCTCCTATGTGTCCCCCCCCGGCATGTTCTCCTATGTGTCCCCCCCCCCCGGCATGTTCTCCTATGTGTCCCCCCCCCGGCATGTTCTCCTATGTGTCCCCCCCCCGGCATGTTCTCCTATGTGTCCCCCCCCGGCATGTTCTCCTATGTGTCCCCCCCCCCGGCATGTTCTCCTATGTGTCCCCCCCGGCATGTTCTCCTATGTGTCCCCCCCCCCCGGCATGTTCTCCTATGTGTCCCCCCCCCCCCGGCATGTTCTCCTGTGTCCCCCCCCCGGCATGTTCTCCTATGTGTCCCCCCCGGCATGTTCTCCTATGTGTCTATAGCATGTTCTCCTATGTGTCCCCCCGGCATGTTCTCCTATGCGTCCCCCCGGCATGTTCTCCTATGTGTCCTCACCCCGGCATGTTCTCCTATGTGTCCATGCACACACAGGCTGTTATCAGTAGTTTTTGGCAGGGGCGGTTTCTGACTTGAAAGTGAAGTTTTTCAGCTGTAAAAAACGCTCCAACTCTGAAAAAAAGCTTAAAAAACGCTGAAAAATGCCAAAAAACGCTGACAAATGTGGCTATTATCATCGTTATTGAGCCATAAGCTTTGGTGGAGTATAGTTTTGCTAAAAATCGCTATTGCAAAAATGCTGGGAAACTCCTTCTACAGCTGCAGCTTTCTATTGGTGGTTTGATGACGTCCGGTGAGCATGAGGCCTTAGCAACCAAAAACAACTTATTTTAACAACAGATAGTTTAAGGCACTCTAACACTGGCAATTCTTATTATTTATTTGAAAGTAACTGAAGGTGGAAGGCTGCACTGATCCGCTCGGTCATTAGCGCTTGTAAATGCTGGTGAATCTTTATTAAAACTGCCAGAAAACCACCATCTGAACGGTCGGCCTTGATATGGAGGGTCCTGAAAGTGTCAGCCACCTGGGCGCTCTTCCCATCTTCCTGGAGAAATGAATGGTTTAGGTGCTGGCGGTTACCAGTCCGGCCGGGCCTTGCCCAATAGTCTGCCCAGGAACCAGAGATTCCAGAGGTTTAAATCCTAACTCATCCACAGGGATGCCGAATGCCCGTATCTTGGCCTCGTATGTCCGGAGCAGGTCATTGTGTGCCTGGAAAAGACCAACAGACAGCAATCAGGTACACACAGTGGGACCAGAAACCTTCAGGGCTCGTTCTTTATCATGTGGCAGCCCTTGTTGCCCTCTGAAAAGCAATCTGTGGTGGCGATAGACAGGTGGCTCGCTGGTGATATGTTTTAATCTCGAAAAGGTCAAACCAGGGCACTGCAAACACATGCATTGCGTGCAGATGCGGCACAGCCTCATTAAAGTGGTTCTAAAGCCTTAAAGCGGAGTTCCACCCAGTGAACTTTTTTTTAAATAAAAATACCCCCGGGACAGTCAGGGCTAGTGCATTCCACAATGGCTAGCCTCTGATCTGTCCCGGGTTGCACTTACCTTGTAGAAGAAATACTTACCTTGAAAATGTATTGTCCAGCGCTGCCATTTCAGGTGTGGGCAGCTTGAAGCCAGCGCGATCCTCTTCTGTGTCCTCTTCCGTCTTCTTCGGTCCCAGGATGCACTGCACCGGCCCCGCCGTCACTTCCGGTTCCGCAGCGTCATCCCTGCACAGCTTCTGGGCATGCCCAGAAGCTGTTTTGCAAGGTATGACGGCGCCTGCAGTGGAACTGACGTCGGGGCTGGTGCAGGCGCAATGATTTCTGGGAGCGATGACGTTCAGCTCCCAGGAATCATTGCAAGCCAGGAAGTGACGACTCGCCGTGGCCGCCGAGGGGAGGAAGAGGAAGTAAGGTGAGTATATGTTCTTCTAAAAAGGTGAGTGAAAAAAAAAAAATTGCAATTATCCATTTGTTTTACAGGTGACCTGGAGCAAGAAGATGGACCAAAGTAAAATTTTAGGATGGAACTCCGCTTTAATGTTTTTTTACTTTAATCCATTCTCTACAATAAATGTAATAAAAACATTTGTGTCCAAATTTCTCAGCCTCCCCTTTACATACCTGAGCCCCATCTCCATCCAGTGCTGTACATGGGAGCAGCGGCTTTCTCCTCACAGGGAGGATTGATAGCAGTAGGAACCACTGGCTCCTGCTGCTGTCAATCAAAGCCCAGTGCAGGGGAGGGGGTAAAGCCCCATTGTCTGTGTCAATGGATGCAGGCAGCGGGGTTCGGGAGCAAGCGGCTTGCTGGGGGGTAAAAGACAGAAGGGGGGGGGCAGGTGGACTAGGAGCACTGACAGAGGACCCCAGAGGAGGAGGATCAGGGGTGCTCTGTGCAAAACCATTACAGAGCAGGCAAATATTGCATGTTTTTTTTTTTTAAACAAAGGTTTACAGGGGTTGTAAAGTTAGAAGGTGCATTCTAAAAAGCCTTCTGTGTGCAGCAGCCCCCCCTCAGCCCCCCTAAACTTACCTGACCCCCCTCTCTATCCAGTTATGTCCACGAGTGCCTCAGCTGTCAGGGACTCTCTCTCCTGATTGGTTGAGACACAGCAGCAGTGACACTGGCTTCTGCTGCTCTTAATCAAACTCAGTTAGCCAATCAGGAGAGAGAGGGATGGGGATGAATGGCAGCTCCGTATCAGATGGATACACAGAGCAGCACCTTGGCTCAGGTGCCCCCATAGTAAGATACTTGCTGTGGGGGCACTCAACAGGAGGGAGGGGCCAGGAGCTCCAGCCAGGGACCCGAGAAGAGGAGGATTCTGGGCTGCCCTGTGTAAAACCATTACACAGAGGAGGAAGTGTGACATTTTATAGAAGAAAAAAAAAAACGAGACTTTACAACCACTTTACTATTACTTTAACCTTAAAGTGATTGTACAGTATCTTTAAAAAAAGACCCTACAAAAAAACAAACTTACATGTTATACTTCCCTCCTCTGGGCAGTTGGTTTTGCACAGAGCAGCCCGGATCCTCCTCTTCCCGGGTCCTTCGTTGCTGCTCCTAGTCTCTCCCTCCTGTTGAGTGCCCCCAGAGCAAGCAGCTTGCTATGGGGGCACCCGAGCTGACCTGCAGCTCGGTGTGTCCATTCAGAAATGCAGCTGCCATTCGGCCCCATCCCTCTCTCTGTTGATTGGCTAATTGAATTTCATTGACAGCCATAGGAGCCAATGGCGCCGCGGCTGTGTCTCAGCCAATCAGGATAGAGAGAGTCCCGGGCAGCTGAGAGACTCGTGGACATGGCTGGATAGAGAGGGGGCTCAGGTAGATATTAGGGGGTTCTGGGGGGGGGGGGCTGCTACACACAGCAGGTTTTTTATCTTAATGCATAGAATGCACCTTCTGACTTTACAACTCCTCTAATGAAATAGTGGGTGTACCCGAAGTGCCTGAAAAAGCAGGTAGATCTGGAGTTATGACTTCACTGACTACATGTTTATTCCCAAGATGGTAACTCAAATTACTGAAGCCATAGTCAAGTGACTTTGCACTCGGTCACACGGGTACGACTTCAGGCATGACATACGATTTACGAATCGCACCTGAAGTAGCATCTATTGTGTTTCTATGGCAGTGTCTTCATAGATATGATTTCAAGTAGTGTGATTTGAGAAGTAGTTAATGTATTATTATTTTCAGGACTTCAGCACCATTTCACTGCCAAATTGTGCTGCAAATGGTACCCGTGTCCTTATCAGCTCTACCTGAGCCTGAAAGAAGTGAAAAATTAACCCTTTGCCAGATAACCTTTGTATATAATGTCACCGTTTCTCCCTGTGACATGGATCGCTCTTCTCAAAAAGTAGCACTGAAGTCGTATCAAATCCTTACAAATCTTGATGAAGTAGTGCTGAAGTAGGGGTAAAGTAGTGCTGAAGTAGGGGTGAAGTAGTGCTGAAGTAGGGGTAAAGTAGTGCTGAAGTAGGGGTAAAGTAGTGCTGAAGTAGGGGTGAAGTAGTGCTGAAGTAGGGGTGAAGTAGTGCTGAAGTAGGGGTGAAGTAGTGCTGAAGTAGGGGTAAAGTAGTGCTGAAGTAGGGGTAAAGTAGTGCTGAAGTAGGGGTGAAGTAGTGCTGAAGTAGGGGTGAAGTAGTGCTGAAGTAGGGGTGAAGTAGTGCTGAAGTAGGGGTGAAGTAGTGCTGAAGTAGGGGTGAAGTAGGGGTGAAGTAGGGGTGAAGTAGGGGTGAAGTCGGGCTTTAAAGTCGCACTTCTTTATATTGTACCCGGTGTGACGGCAGGCTTAGCAGTTTTAGGAAGAGCTGGTTATACTTTTTGTCATACCGAGTTCTCTTTAAAGGGGACCTGTCACTACTAAACTAATAGCAGAGGTACGCTTCTCCTTGTGTGTCATGCTCTGGGAAAGGTGTGCATTTCCTGCCTATTTACCTAAGAGGGCTCTCTAAACACCCACATGTTACTATTGTGGACAGCTTCGGCCTCTAGCTGGTTGTCTAGCAGTGAAGCTGCATGTCTTGATCATTACTAAAAGTAGCACAATGGCGACTGGCCATGTCACCACATTTGTACACTCTTTCTAGGAATTAGAAATCTGCCAGATTACACCATATAATAAGACTGCCTGCTGTTGGTTTGATTAGAATAAGTAGAAGAGTCCCCTAACTTGCTGCTCCCCCTTTTTTGCTCATACACCCCTCTAATGGCGACTCTGTGCAAACTCCAAACAGACTTACACATGGCTATGGACTCCTTCCCTGCCTCCATGTGACAGTACTGAGCCAATCAAGAGGCGCCAGCCCTGTCACATGGGAGAGGGGGAGTGAGTGCCATGCTCAGCTGTACCTGGAAGTGCTGAGAATTTCACTCTGCTCCTGGTGGCTGTGAAGGGAAAGGTGTGGGGGGGACTATATAATGGGGGGGCTGGAGGGGACTATATACTGGGGGAGGGGTTAGTGAAGGGACCCTGCTTTGTATGAACAACAATAAGGTCAACTTTCCGCATTGCAGTGTTACAGGGCCCAGTGTGAGCATACCACCAGTACAGGTCCATACAGCAGAGTAGCGGATGCCGCCCCCCCCCCCCCCCCCATAGTCCCTCTTACCTTGCACACTCTGGCCAGTTCATACTGCAAGTCCTTTATGGCGTTGTTCTTTGAGTCTAATACATCCTGTGTAAGGAGAGAAGGAGGACATGTTGATTCATGGTGGGAAAGTGATCTATGACACAACGCTGGCATGCTTACAAAATTCCTTCTGTACATTCATCATATAACAATGGGAGTTCCCAAACCTCACAATTCAGAGGAAAGTCATCTGGGGACGGGGGAAGGGAAGGGGTAGTATACCTCCAACTTATCACCTTCTCCTAAGCATTCCCCACTTCTGCCACTTCAGTCTCTGGAGGTAAAAGCCACGCTGGCAGACAATTCTCTTTTTAAATTGTAAATAAAGTGGGGAAAGATAAGACCCTCTGTCAGGTTTTTATTGCTGCTGTGTCCCCATTGGTAAGATTTTCCTTAGTTTTCTGCCTTTATAACACTGGGACTGGGACTTAGGTCAAAGTTCACCAGGACAGGAAGGCAAAGACAAAAATAAAAATCACATTTATTCTACCCTTCCCCACTCTTAAAGCGGTTGTAAACCCGCTGCCATGATCCCTCGGTGGCTCTTCCGGGTTCGGCGGCTCCGGCACTGTGATTGGCCAGAGCCGCGATGACGTCACTCCCGCACATGCGCGCGGGAGTGATGTCCCGGCAAGGAAAGCTGAAGGTCCCCCCGGACCTTCAGAGCGCATGCGCCGCTCGCGTGAGCGGCTGCATGCACTGCAAATATCTCCTAAACCGGCACGGTTTAGAAGATATTAATTGTACCTACAGGTAAGCCTTATTATAGGCTTACCTGTAGGTAAAAGTGTCAAAAAGCGGGATACTACCGCTTTAAGGCCTCATTCAAACGGGTGATCCCCTTCTCTTCCAGCCAGGAGGAACTTCCACCCCAGGCACACGCTGTATGCAAACAGAATGGAATTGTGTACACGTCAATGCCCAGGCTGCTGGTGTTCGAGCGGGTACATGCACATTTTCATGGGATGGCATCAAAATGTAATCTCATAGTTAACCTGCAGCGCAGTGACATACAAGTGTTAGCCTGCAATCCCCTGCCAATCTGCAGCGCAGTAACATACATATGTTAGCCTGCAATCCCCTGCCAATCTGCAGCGCAGTAACATACATGTGTTAGCCTGCAATCCCCTGCCAGAAGCTGATTGGTTACCATGCAGAGCTGCACCAGGTTCTGTGTGCTCCAGTTTTAGTAAATCTCCCCCATAGTGTACCTTTACTCTAGTACAGGGATATGCAAACTGTGGCCCTCCAGATGTTGCAGAACTACAAGTCCTATGAGGCGTAGCAAGACTCTGACAGCCACAAGCATGACACCCAGAGGCAGTGGCATGATGGGACTTGTAGTTTTGCAACAGCTGGAGGGCTGCAGTTTGCATATCCCTGTGTCTAGCAGGTTCCTTTTAGTTCAGCTTGTTCATACAATTGCCAGGATTCTGAGCCATAGTGCTGCCCTCTACTGGTCAAATATATGACAGCTAGTTTGGATGAGTATTTGACCTCCTACTAAGCTGTATTAACCTGCTTCAAGCTGATTTTGTATTCCTATTGATCTTTATATAGAAGGAAAACAGTACTGACATAAACAAAAGCCAATATTCACTGGCCTCATGTCAGCTAAGAATAGAAAACTTGCCTCTAGCTTGCGGGTGACAGCGCTGAGGGCGGTGGGGTCCAAGTTTGAAGCTGCGAGCACTTCGTTCAGCTGGGCTTCTTTTTTCTCTAGGGTGTCGCCAAGCGCCTGTAACTTCCGCTCCAGCAGCAAATTCTTGAAGCCGCTCTTTTGCTGAACCTCCTGAATGGCGGCTGTGAACTTCCTGTACAGTTCATCTCGCTCCTCTTGTATCTGTATTAGGGGGACAATGAGAATCTCTTATACACAAACAGCAATAGTTAAAGAGCCAGTCCACCTGGGGCTGAAATTCCAGGCTTTGGCAAATGTTGGGGAGTGAATCTTTGGATAGCTAAATATTTCGGGGGTAAAATCTGTGCAGTGGATTTACTAAAACTGGAGAGTGCAGATCCTAGTGCAGCTATGCATGTCAGCCAATCAGCTTCCAGGTTTTATTACCAAAGCTTAATTGAAGAAGCTGATTGGCTGCCATGTACAGCTGCACCAGATTCTGCACGCTCCAGTTTTAGGCTGGGTTCACATATATGTGAATTGGATGTGGGTTTCCCTGCATCCATAGGCGTGCGCAAGGGGTGTGCCGATCCCCCCTCCTGCCCAGCCCCCCCCCCCCTGTTAGCCCCCCCACTCTGCAGTGCTGCTGGCTTCCCTTCACTCCTTTCCCCCTGGCTGCTGTGGGGTATGTTTCAGGAAAGGGCTAGTAAATATGTAATTTACATTCCTTACTTTTAAAAATGAATACACTCACTCATTGTGTCCATTCATAACTGAAGTATAATAAATATTCACAGTTTGTGAATGAACAGGAAGCCACTCAGCACAGAGCACTTCCCATTCATTCACTGTGCAGTGCAGCTGAGGCTGCAGAGAGAGGCGTGTCTGCTTGAGCTTTAGGCTCGGTTCACATTAATGCGAATTGGATGCGGTTTTAACCACATCCAAATCACATAACACGTGAACCAGCAGCTTTCTCAACGCAGCCGGATCACACACGTGGGCAGTGGCCACTGTGTTTAAAAAGAGTCCTGTGCGATTTTGGGTCTGGTTCAGGTGCAATTACAGGTAAAAATACACACTTGACACGCACCTGGACCGGTGAACAGAACCGTACCGGACTCCCGCATTAAAATCACGACATGTGCACACCCCAATGCAATAGACTGCGCACACCTATTCCCACATCCAATTTGTATGACAGGAGAGTGTGATTGGCTCTCAATGGACCCGGTTCACACGGCTCCGGGGGGGGCGGCGGTCCGCATTTGGAAAGGGTCCTGTGCGTCTTTGGTTCTGATTCAAGTGCAAATTCAGGCAGAAATTTGGACCTTATTTGCACCTGAAATCAGTGAACGGGGAGCACACCGGACCCTACGCTGTGATCCGCGGCCGCAGCATTGGCCAACCCGGCCTTTGTATTTACAGGTCTGCTGAGACACGAGGAAAGCCCAATCCCCAATAAAGATAAGAAATAAAACGGGACGAAAGAGACTCCCCAGAGCTGGGAACTATGATGGGGTGACTCACCCCTGGAGGTCCTAAGACATATAAAACATTGAAGAAGTGGTTCCCCCAGAACTATGATGTGGAGGCCTCACCCCTGGAGGTCCTAAGACATAAAAATTTGAAGAAGTGGTTCCCCCAGAACTATGATGGGGAGGCCTCACCCCTGGAGGGCCTAAGACATATAAAAAGTGGAAGAAGTGGTTCCCCCAGAACTATGATGGGGAGGCCTCACCCCTGGGAGGGCCTAAGACATATAAAACATTGAAGAAGTGGTTCCCCCAGAACCATGATGGGGTGACTCACCCCTGGAGGGCCTAAGACATATAAAACATTGAAGAAGTGGTTCCCCCAGAACTATGATGTGGAGGCCTCACCCCTGGAGGTCCTAAGACATATAAAAATTTGAAGAAGTGGTTCCCCCAGAACTATGATGGGGAGGCCTCACCCCTGGAGGGCCCAAGACATATAAAACATTGAAGAAGTGGTTCCCCCAGAACTATGATGGGGAGGCCTCACCCCTGGAGGGCCTAAGACATATAAAAAGTGGAAGAAGTGGTTCCCCCAGAACTATGATGGGGAGGCCTCACCCCTGGAGGGCCTAAGACATATAAAAAGTGGAAGAAGTGGTTCCCCTAGAACTATGATGGGGAGGCCTCACCCCTGGAGGGCCTAAGACATATAAAACATTGAAGAAGTGGTTCCCCCAGAACTATGATGGGGAGGCCTCACCCCTGGAGGGCCTAAGACATATAAAAAGTGGAAGAAGTGGTTCCCCCAGAACTATGATGGGGAGGCCTCACCCCTGGAGGGCCTAAGACATATAAAAAGTGGAAGAAGTGGTTCCCCCAGAACTATGATGGGGAGGCCTCACCCCTGGAGGGCCTAAGACATATAAAAAGTGGAAGAAGTGGTCCCCCCAGAACTATGATGTGGAGGCCTCACCCCTGGAGGGCCTAAGACATATAAAAAATTGAAGTGGTTCCCCCAGAACTATGATGGGGTGACTCACCCCTGGAGGTCCTAAGACATATAAAACATTGAATAAGTGGTTCCCCCAGAACTATGATGGGGTGACTCACCCCTGGAGGGATTAAGACATATAAAAAATTGAAGAAGTGGTTCACCCAGTAACATTTCTCTACATTCTACAATCATGTAGCATGGAGATCTAACTCGGCCTACATCCAATCAGGAAGGCTTAGCATTTTATAGTTTATTAGAATGCAGATTGTACGTTCTGATTGTAGTGTGTGTAGCTAACTTTCACAAAATCTCCAAAGTCTCTAATTTTGTTATCACTACTTTTTTTTAAAGGTTTGGGAGTGCAAACTATGTAATTCACAGATTATATGATAGTGCCATCTAGTGGTCAAATACCAAACTGCATGAGCTCCAGGGTTTCACTTAGCTAAAAATCCTTTTTTTAATTAAAGCGGAGCTCCAGCCCCCCCCCCCCTCCCCCCCCCGAAAAATTAACATACTGTAGCTGCTGACTTTTAATATTAGGACACTTACCTGTCCTGGAATCCAGCAATGTCGGCTCCCCAGCTAATGTTTCCATCGGCTCTCAGGTGCTGCCGCCACCATTGCCTATAAGGGAAACCAGTAGTAAAGCCTTGCGGCTTCACAGCCAATTGCCTACTGCGCATGCAGGGTAGGAGGAGGGGGGCTGAACTTCTGACAGAAGTGGGGACGGGTACCTGTCAAAAACAGGTACCTGCTTCCCCCTTCCCCTGAAAGGGGCCAAATGTGGCGTTGGATGGGGGGAGGAGACAGATAAGCGGAGCTTCCACTTTTGGGTGGAACTCCGCATTAAAGCTTATATCTGGGCAAATAGAAAAACATATTCAGTACATCGCTGCAATACATGCGCATTTCCACATGTTTTACAACTTTAACCCCTTCAATACCGGGCTGTCACATGTTTGAATGGCAATTGCACGGTCATGCTACACTGTACCCATATGATACTTTTATCATTTTTTTAGACAAAAAAAGAGACACATGAGAGGGGACATGATAGCGATTTACAAATACCTCAATGGTGATCCTAGCATAGGTAGAAAACTATTTAGTCCCAAGGAGTGCAAGAAGACACGTGGCCACAAAATGAGATTAGAGGAGAGGCGGTTTAACCTTAAGCTGCGTAAGGGGTTCTTCGCTGTAAGGGCGGTGAGAATGTGGAACTTTCTTCCACAATTGGTGGTAGCTTCGGGGAGTATGACTACTTTTAAAAGACTCTTGGAAGTGCATCTCACAGATCACAACATTCAGGGGTATGGGAAATGAGCAGGCTACTGACACACACACCTACACAGGTTAAACTGGATGGACTGATGTTTTTAGTCAACCTCAACTACTATGTAACTATATAACTATAAAGCTTTCTTTTGTTGGGATTTTATCACCACTGGGGGTTTTATTTTATGTGATATAAATGAAAAAAGACTGAAAATTTTGAAAAGAAACAAAAAAATGTTCTTAGTTTGTTATAAAATTTTTACAAATAATCTTTCTTCATAAATTTAGGACAAAAGGCATTCTGCACCATTTCTTTGGTGAAAAGAGCCCAAATCAGTGTATAATATTTAGTCTGTAGAGATATACAGGTGCATCTCATAAAATTAGAATATCATCAAAAAGTTTATTTATTTCAGTAATTCAAATGAAACTCATATACCCACACTGCCAAATCTACCAATGCCTGGTCACATGATCATGGGATCACTGTGCTTGATTGGCCAGCAAACTGGCCTGACCTAAACCCCATAAAGAATCTGTGGGGTATTGTCAGGAGGAAGATGAGAGACACCAGGCCCGACAATGCAGAGGAGCTGAAGGCCACTATCAAAGCAACCTGGGCTTCCATAACACCTCAGCAGTGCCACAGGCTGATGCCCTCCATGCCACGCTTCATTAATGCAGTAATTCATGCAAAAGGAGCCCTGACCAAGTATTGAGTGCATCCTATACTGTACATGGACAGACTTTTCACTAAGACAACATTTCTCTATTGACCACTTAAGCCCCGGAAGATTTTACCCCCTTCCTGACCAGGGCCTATTTTGCTATTCGGCACTGCGTGAGTTTAACGGACAATTGCGCGGTCGTGCGACGCTGCACCTAAACGAATTTGACGTCCTTTTTTTCCCATAAACAGAGCTTTCTTTTGGTGGTATTTGATCACCTATGCGATTTTTTGATCATGCGCTATAAACAAAAAAAGAGCGTCAATTTTGCAAAAATAACAATATTTTTCACATTTTTTTTATATGAAATTCCCCCCCCCCCCCCCCCCCCCCCAAAAATGTAAAAATCAAAATTTTTTAACATTTTAGGCCAATTTGTTTTATGCTACATATGTTTGGTAAAAAAAAAAAAAAAAAAAATCACAAAAAGCGTATATTGATTGGTTTGCGCAAAAGTTATTGCGTTTACTAACTAAGGGAAAGATTTTTGTCATTTTTGTTGTTTTTTTTTTTTTTAACGAGTAATGGCGGCGATCTGCGATTTTTTTTTGCGGGACTGCGACATTGCGGCGGACAGATCGGACCCTTGACTGACATTTTTGACACTTTTGGGGTTACCAGTGATATTACTACAGTAATCAGTGCTATACATATGCACTGTTACTGTAAAAATGACACTGGCAGTGAAGGGGTTAACTTTTTTTGAGAGGGAGGGGTTAAGTGTGTCCCTAGGGGCGTGTTTCTTACTGTGATTGGATGTGGCTTGATGTATAAGAACAGAGATCAACGGTCCTACATAGCAGAACCGTATGATCTCCATTCTTACACAGGGAAGAATGACAGGCGGCTTTGTTTACATTAGCCGCCTGCCTTTCTTTCGGTGTAACGGACGATCGCGAGTGCCCAGCGGACATCGGGTCAGCTGGGCACACGCGCGGGGGGGGGGGTCCGTGACCGAGTGGGAGCGCGCCTCCGGCGGCGCACGCTCGCTCCCTGGAGCCTCACAGGCTAGTGACGTAGCCCTACGTCGCTTTGCCTGTGAGGGGCTGACTGCCGCCGTAAATAGTCGTAATAGAAATATGTGCAATAATGTGTAATTGTGTAATGCATCTATATAAAATATATGAGTTTCACTTTTTGAATTGAATTACTGAAATAAATTCACTGATTGATGATATTCTAATTTTAGGAGATGCTCCCACCTGTATATCTGAAAACTGACCAATCCTGATGTACTGTGGAGCTACACTTAGAATGGCCGCCTAGTGCCTGAGCTCTATAATACATTATCTTTAGCCGCAGATCTGCACTTCATTTAATAGTCACCTTTTGGAATCTTTGTTCTAACACCTCGTGTTCCCATTTCAGATCACTCAGCTCCTTCTCTGTGGATTTCAGACGCGCTTTTGTACTCTGCAGAGAAAAGAAACAATTATTATCATCATTTATTGATAATCTGTAGCCCCCGCGGTGCCGGGCTTTGTGACATGATGCACAGTGACAGGAAGGTGTTTAGGGAGTGAGAAGAGTTGGATGTGAGAAGTCTTGTAGCCGTCGGGCAGATTCGCACGTGTTCATACATCATATCTGAGCATAAATAATGTCAGGACACAGCGAGAGGTCTAAGCAGTGATAAATGGGGGAACTAGGCCCTCTATAGAAGGTGGGGGGGGGGGGGTTTATTCTGTACTCGCATTGTGAAATTGAAAAAGTGAAAGATTGTTGGCTCACTGTGCTTACATATAGCAGCCACATCCCTATTTGTAAAACATAATGGATGGAAGCAGTCCAAATCAAACCATGACCTGGACTGCAATCCAACTAAAATTGGGATTTTCAAGGGCTGTCATATGTTTTTAAAGTACACAAGTACATGGAACAACACTGTAGATAAAAAATAAAATTATAAAAAGTTTATTGAAAAACAAATAATCAAATATTTAAAATAGTAGCAAAAATGCTGTTACAGAAATGGACAGTAACAAAAAAGAACAATGATATAGATCACAGGTCCTACATGTTTCGCCGGCTTCTTCAGGGACCAACTCTTTGTAAATCCATCAATAGTTCATTTTGTCCAAAAATAACATCTGCTGAGAGAGAACACAGTGGGGTCCCAGGGAGATCACAACAGTTCCGATACTCGCCCGGCAAGAACCAGATAAGAAAATCCAGTGTTGCTGGGATACCCAAAGGGGTGGTGGACACTGGACCGGATCACGATCCGCGGCCAGAGTACTAGGGCCCAGGAGGAGTAAATCATGCCAAGAGTATCCAACAGTATACTACATGGCTCCCTCTGCACGCCGGACCACAGACAGGACAAGTCCCTTTATCCCGCAAGAAGTATACTGTTAGATGCTCTTGGCATGATTTACTCCTCCTGGGCCCTAGTACTCTGGCCGCGGATCGTGATCCGGTCCATTGGGTTCAGCCACAGGGCCGCCATTAGGGGGAGACAGCCCATACACGAGGGGCCTGGGAGCGGGGCCCTAGTGTTCCCACCACTGTGGGGGGGGGGGGGGGGGGCGGCTGTCACTTCTTCTAGTTTTGATGTATGGTCATTCTGTTCTGGATTTCCACCCATATCAGTGGCAGCCGTTTGGTTAGGCAATGTGCATGTGTGGTAATTCTCCTTGCATGTACTGTTGATAGCGGGGGCCTAGTGCTGTCCAGGCCAGCATCAGCTCCACCACCACTGATCCCATCCACCACTGTCGCCACTAATCCCATCCAGGGGCATAACTAGAGGGGACACATGTGCAACCTGGCCCCATGCTCCAGTGGGCAGGTGCGGCCCCCCTGTACACCTGGATAGGGGGGATGGTGGGGGCAGCATATAGAGGAACCAATCACTAAACTCCTGCAGCTGCTAAATGCTCGCTTCTCCTCCTCTCCCTCCCGCAGGCATTCAGTGGCCAGGTGGTAAGGCCCGGGAGGGGGGGGGGGGGCAGGCCCTGAGGAAGAGCTGAAGCCTCGAAACGCGTAAGCCTAGCATCTGAGGACGATATACCTACCTTGCGGTTCTGATGCAGATGGCACTGTATCCATTTGATATGCTTTTACCAAGACTCTGTTTGTGAGTATTTTTCTACCTTTTATCCAATAAAACCTTTATAGAAGATAATGCACTACAAAGAAAATGGCCTCTGCCCCCACCTATAACTGGCCTTCATAGCAAAGAACACATGGAAGGGCAACGCACATGAGACAAACAAAAGTAAAATTCCCAGTTCAATTTGCTAACCAGTTTGCTTACCAACCAAATTAACTTGTCTTACAGTTTGCGTCAAAACAGGGGTTTAGTTAGCACACATTTACAAACGCATGTGTAAGCTGCAGGGCCACTCCACGGCACCCTGTATTACCTGCAGTCCTAACTCTAGTGAATTTATGAGTCTTCACAGTGGAAGCACATGCAAGCTAATGGATAGATAGGGGGCAGGTGAGCCTGGAGGTGGCCCATCCCTCCTGAAAGGTACTTGGGGGCATAATGGAAGCCCAGCCAATGGTATTACAGCAAAGGCATCAGCCCCACCACCACTGATCCCATCCACCACTGTTGCCACTAATCCCATCCAGGGGCATAACTAGAGGGGGCACATGTGCAACCTGGCCCCATTCTCCAGTGGGCTAGTGCGGCCCCCTGTACACCAGGATAGGAGGGGGGTGGTGGGGGCAGAATATAGAGGAACCGATCACTCCAATAACCTCCAGCAGCTGCTAAATGCTCGCTTCTCCTCCTCTCCCTCCTGCAGGCATTCAGTGGCCAGGTGGTAAGGCCCGAGGGGGGGCCCAGGCTCTGAGTAAGGGGCGAAGCCTTGAAACGCGTAAGCCTAGCTTCAGAGGACGCTACACCTTGTGGTTCTGATGCGGATGGCACTATATCCATTTGATATGCTTTTACCAAGACTCTGTTTGTGAGTATTTTTCTACCTTTTATCCAATAAAACCTTTATAGAGGATAATGCACTAGGCCGGTGCGCCCTTGTGTTTGTTCTTAGTGGTCTCAGACTACCCTGGTCTGGAAAAGGGGCTGCAAGGCCGAAGTATCCAAGCAAAGTCAAGTAGAAAGTCTTCAGTAGCCGCATGAGTGTGGTTGGATGTGGTTAGAAGATTACCTCAGAGCGCAGGAGATGGATGTTTTGCATCAATTTTTTTGTTTTGGTCTAAAGCTGTGCAAGGGGCCCCAAAATTTCTGATGGCTGCCCTGTTCAGCCATGTCTTCTCTGTTTGGGGTTCAGGGACAGATGAAGCCAGCAAGGAGCAAAAAAAGAATTCTGGTCGGCTGCACTTCCAGTAAAGTCACCTTTATTTCAGGAAGTCCATAAAAACGTCCAAAAACACGAATAGAGGGGAACAGCATCGCCAGCCGGACGTGTTTCTGCTGAAACAAAGGTGATTTTACTGGACGTGTGACCAACCAGAATTCTTTTTTGGAATCAGTGATGGGACACACCCAGCTCTGTGTGTTAGTGGAGGTGGCGATGGGAGACAAACCTAGACAGCGCCATCTTAAAAGCATTAAAGGGCCCGGGCAATGCATTGCACTGGGGCCCCGCCTACACAATCACCCACGAGAATAAAAATGCAAATTATGGATAAGGCGATATTTATTGGTACAGCAGTGCCAGGCTAATGACAGATTCCAAGTTTGGCGGCTGGGTCCGGTGAACACACACACACAGGGACGGGAGTCAGACCCAGTTGTGGGATCCCCCTCCATGGCCCATTGGCCTGACAATAGCTCAGGGCCGAGAGGCGCTTGCCACCTGCTAAGTTCGGCGGCGGGATTCACACAGGAATCGGGACTAATGCTTGGCTGGGGCTGGGTCACTGGGCAGGTGGGGCCCCCGGCAACTGTTCAGCGTGCCCACTAGTTTTAGTGACCCCCAGATCACTAAAACTAGTGTCCCCATTGGAAGATTTCCCCTCTATTACTTTCTGAGGACACCCCAAATGTTGGGATTTTACTTTCACTTTCAATGATAAACAGGACAAATAGAGAGGGTGAATCTCCCTAACGGGGGCACAGACAGCAATAAAACAGAGGGTCAACCCCTCCCCACTCCATCCAAAACTACAAAAAAGTTTTGCCTTTAGTTAAACTTTAGTCCCGGTTCACATACATGGGATGACAGACAGCGCACTGCTCTGCAAATCACATGCGATGTCTGTGCGATGCGAATTCAGCCATACAGATTGTACGAATCCGCATAATATTCGGACCCTTTTTCGGGTCCGCACCAGAATCAGATCGATCCGATTCATGTCCGAACTGACAGTTTGCACTGCGATATGCGAACTGACACCCTCAGCGATTCGCATATGGCAGTGTGAACTGCCTGTGAGTTGAATGCGATGCGGGAATCCGCAGTGGATTTGCAGGGTCCCGCATTGCATATATGTGAACCGCCACTTAAGCTGTGTAAACTTTTTCTTTACCTTCAGAAGTCTTCTGATTTGTGGTCGTTGCCCAGTCTGCCTGGATACAATGACGTCATCATCCCTTCTTTCTCAATTGGCTGGAAATATTTTTATTTTTTTACTGGTTGAGGTTAGTCACATGAAATATGATTTCTGTATTTACCGCTTACTACCTCCATTTCTTGGAGTTCATTAGGAAACACGGCATTCAGGAACATTTGGGTTTTACTGCCACCAACAGGAGGATTTGCACCCCGGCAAATGATTTAGAGATGATTGGGATGTACACTTGGGGGATGGGCATAAAATAGTAACAAAACACAAACAGGCCCTCATAACCAAGCAAAATAACCCAAGAGATCTCTGCTGCTTAAACAGCTGCCTGAAGGACCCCAAGCCCAAAGCCTGATGCCAAAAAGCCCAAGAGGCACTTACAGATCGAGCAGGAGGAGCTTTACCAGGGAAGTGTGGAACCCGATCCTAAAGCGGACAATCAGCCAAAAACTAACAAACTCTAAACCTACTCACAGCCACATTCTAAAACGAATCTATCTAACCCTGCAAAAATGTACTTCCCTATTCTGCAGCCGCTCCGGTCCCTTGCTAAGCTGTCAGCGGTGGCTTCTCTGTGTAGGCGGGTGCAGGAGAGACAGCCGACAGCGGAAGCCCCATAGTAACTCTATGGGTGACATCACTTACTCGCCGTTGTCGGTTCTCTCCCGCACACAGTCTCCGCACACGGGAGACTGGATTGGACTGGCTTTGGAAAAGTACAGCGTTTTTTGCTTTACAGGGTTAGCTTAGTCTTGGAATGTGGCTGAGAGTAGATTTAGGGTTAGTTTTTCCTGAACCTCTTCATACCCCTTAACGCCAATGTAACGCAAATTTGCGTCCTTCGGCTTTCAAGGGGTTGTAGCGGGGTGATATGCAAACGCCGGCATCCCGCCGGTACTGTTTTTAGAGTGGACAGTCGGCTTTCTTGTGATAACAACCAATGTGGCTAAGCAGCCCTTCAGCCGTTATCATAAGCAGCGGAAGGGGACACCGGGGACACACCCCCCACCGCCGCTCCGCCCGGGTCTCCCGATGACCAGCCGGCACGTCTGCTGGCAGGCCGGAGTCCCAAACAAAGTTGGATTTGGCTCTGATTGGGTCTCCGATGTAGAAACCCCGGAAGCGATGTCATGACGACATTTCCAGTTACTGGAGCTTAAAAGGCTCCGATTTAAAGTGGCCACCAGTGTAGCCTATCAGTTCATCAAATCAGTGCCGCCTTATCAGTGCAGCTTATCAGTGCCGCCTCATCAGTGGCCATGAGCGCAGCCTCATCAGTGGTCATCAGTGCAGTCTATTAGTGCCCATCAGTGCAACATATCAGTGCAGCTCCATCAGAAAAGCTTATCTTGCCCATCAGTGCAGTTTATCAGTACCATCAGTGCAGCCTATTAGCGCCCACCAGTGCAGCATATCAATGCCCATCAGTGCAGCATATCAGTGCAACCTATTAGCACCCATCAATGCAGCATATCAGTGTCAATCAGTGCAGCATATTAGTGCCCATTAGGGCAGCATATCAGTGCTGCCTTATCAGTGCAGCATATCAGTGCCCATTAGTACATCCTTTTGTCACAGGATTAGTAAGATTACTCCTTTCTTTTAGGATATTTGGACTTGTGTTTGCTGCCACTGATTGTAATCATCGGATTATTTAATTGATTTGCATAATAAATAGGAAATCCGGAGTCATTATACAAATCAGTGAAATAATCAGTGGCAGCAAACACAAGTCAAATATCTCATAAGATTGGAGTAATCTTACTCATCCAGGGACATATTGGGATAGTACATATGAGGTGAGCAGCTCCAAAATATTATTACCATCATATAGAGGTAAAAGTCTTATTTGTATATGATGGAATTCAGTATTCTCACTGAAGGACGTGTAAAGATGGCTGCCATGGGGGCGTGGCCGGGATGTGAGTCTGAGCGGACGTGTGGCTGCAGAGCTCCGTGACCATCCGTGCAAATTCCTCCGTTTTAGGGCCATTCTGTTTACTGTACCTGGCTTGCCGGCTTGTCCTGCTCCTCTGGATCGTCCTGGTCCTGCTGCCATGTCGACCAAGCCGAAGGGTAAGCTGCCCAAGGATCCGAAGCCTCAGCGCCCGGGGAAGAGCCGGGCCACGTGTCCTCCCGGCGCCATCTTGCCAGTCTCCGACAGTCCCCAGGCAAGTCGCTGCTCCAAGGCCTCGGCGGGGATGTCTTCCTCCCCTGACTCGCAGCCATCGGGCTCACGGACGCCGGAGCGGAGCTCCCCTGCGCCCGCGGAAGTGGCGGTGGAGGCGGCGGCGATCACTGGACCCATCCTCGCGGCCATTGAAGGCTGCAAAGCTTCCCTCATGCTCCGCATAGACAGCGTGGCCTCCGAATGCACCCTGATACGCCACGATCTGGACAAGATCAGGGGCAGGATGACGGAGGCTGAGGATCGGATTGGAGAGGTAGAAGACCGGCAGGGATCCCATTCGGCTCAGCTAGCGGACTTACAGGCGTTGGTCGCCGCGCTCACTAGCAAGGTGGATGATGCCGAGAACAGGCAACGCCGAAATAACATCCGTGTGGTGGGCTTGCCGGAGGGCGCGGAAGGTGATCGCCCTGAGGCCTTTGCTGAGGACTTCTTCAAATCCCTTCTGCACCTGCGTGACCTTCCTGCTACCTATGTGGTTGAGCGGGCTCACCGGGTGCCCACGGGCAAGCGACCCTCGGGGGCCCCCCCCAGACCGTTCCTGGTCCGGATGCTGAATTACCGGGACCGGGATATGATCCTTGCTGCGGCTAGGAAGCAAGAGGAGTTGCCCTATGAGAATACCAGGGTGATGTTCTTCCCAGATTTCTCGGCTGAAGTACAGAGGCGCCGCAGATCCTTTAACGAGGTGAGACGTCGCCTGCGAGAGAGGAATATTAAATACAGTATGCTGTATCCCAGTCGGCTGAGGGTGGCCCATCAGGGCACAGTGCGATTCTTCGAGACCCCCCCAGATGCCAGTGAATGGATTGACACCTTGGGTGCTGCGGCCTGATTGTTGATGACCCCCTGGGTTCCCCTCGGCTGTGCGATGTCCTGGACTCTGTAAGTGAACTCCTGTGCTGACTTCTGCCCTGTTTGCCCCTTTTGTTCCCGCTCCTGCTCTCCTACATGCTTCTATTCTGCCTCCCTCGGATGTGTTTCTCGGGACTCCTGGACACTTGCACCTCCGTCCTCACGGCAGATGCTTGCCCTGCATCCTCCTTTGGCCCTTATGTCCCTTTTGTTCACCACGGAGCTCGGGTGAACTGCACTGTTTTTTTTTCTTTTTTTTTTCTTCCCTTTTGCTTGACTTTTTGCCTTTTTTGTTTTTTGACAGGCTCCCTGAACTGTGCTTTCCGCTGGCCCTGTTGGCGGTGGGCGGACTGTTTTTGGACAGACTGTGGCGGTAGGCCCAGGCGGTCTGTTGGCCGGTGCCTAACCGTTTTTTTTTTTTCTCAGTTTTGGGTTCAAACTGTCCCTGGGCTCTCCCCCTTGGTTTTTGGGGTAACGGGGTACAGTAGGGTAAACGTTATGTGTTTGGGGTGTTGTGCTCTCCCTCCAGGGGGGCTTACTTTGTTTGTTCGTGTTTTTGTTTGGTGCATGGGTTTACTCGATCTTGCTGCTCCCCAGGAGGAAGTACCTATGGGTGATACTTCTGGGGTGTTCATTTATGTAACCTTCCAGGATGGCATCACGTAAACCATCTACCTTCTCTGTGCTATCCTGGAACGTACGGGGTCTCAATTCCAAGTTTAAGCGGGCATTGCTCTTTCAGTATGTGCAGCGTTACAACCCCTCCATACTGGTTTTGCAAGAAACCCACCTGGTGGGCAGCAAGCTCCTGTCTCTTAAAAAACCGTGGGTACAGAGGTCGTTCCATGCCTCCTACTCTACTTATGCAAGGGGTGTTTCTGTGCTGATTCATAAATCTTTGCCCTGTGTGGTGGAGGCGGTGCACACCGACCCCTCCGGACGATATGTGGTGCTGGTGCTCACTATGTGGCAGCAGAGGTATGTGGTGGCGGGCATTTATGTGCCCCCACCGTTCAAAGCTGAGGTCCTATATGCCGTCCTGGAGAGGGTCTCCGGCTACTGTCCAGCCAAACTGCTTCTCCTGGGGGACTTCAACGCCATCCTCTCCCCGGACCTTGACAGGCCCTTGCCTCCCAAGGCCTTTTCCGGGGACCTTCTCCATTGGTCTTCGGCCGCCGGGTTACAGGAGGTTTGGCGCTGGAAACACCCCCAGGAGAAGGTTTACTCCTGCTTCTCTGCTACCCACAAAACATCCTCCAGGATAGACTATGGCTTCGCCAACCCGCACATGTTGTCTGATGTGGAGGAGGTCTCTTATCTCCCCAGCGGCTTGTCGGACCATAGTCCCTTGCAGGTTGTTATTCGCTCGGGCTGTGACCGCAGTAGTGCTCTGTGGCGCCTCGGTGCCCAGTGGGTGGACCAGCCCGAGATTGTAGCCCAGACCCCGTCTATGATAAACGACTATTGGCAGACTAATGCAGGTACATCCTCTCCCGGACTGGTATGGGACGCCTTTAAGGCGGTTACTAGGGGCCACTATATTTCAGCAATCAAAGCCGTTCGAGTCCAGCAGCTGGCTGCGGTGTCCGACTTGGAGGCGGCGGCCGAGGCGGCTTCTGGCCGCTATGTCCGGGACCCCTCGGCCGCCAACTTTGAGGAGCTGCAGGCGAGTAAGAGAGACTTGCATCTACACCTGACTGAGGTCACCCGGTTGTCTATGTACCACTCTAAACAGAGGTTTTTTGAATACGGGGATCGGAACGGGAAACTGCTGGCTGTTATGTCTCATCATGATGCCCCCCTCACCCTGGTTCCGGAGCTCACTTCTCCTTCTGGGGAGGCGGTCACCTCACCGGAGGGAATTTTGGGGCTTTTTGGGGACTTCTACTCCCGATTATATGCTACTACCTTGCCCGCGGACCTCCGGCCGGAGGATCTGCAACAGCTCCTGGATCCGGTTGCCCTGGGTTGGTTGTCGGACGCGGAGCGCTCCGATTTGGTTCGGCCGGTCACGGCAGAGGAGGTGGAGATAGTGATACGTTCTATCCCTGGAGGCAAGGCCCCTGGCCCCGATGGGCTGCCCATTGAATTCTACAAAACTCATGCAGGAGTGCTGGCCCCCCTGCTGGCGGCATTGTACAACGATTGCCTGGAGATGGGCTCCTTGCCGCCCTCTATGGCAGAGGCACACATTATCCTGATCCCTAAACCCCCGAAGGACCCAAAGCTGTGCGCTTCCTACCGCCCAATTGCCCTACTTAATAATGACCTCAAGGTTCTCACTAAAATTCTTGCCTCCAGACTTCGCCCCATCCTCCCCTCCGTGATTGACCAGGATCAAACGGGGTTTATGGCCAACAGATCCACAGATGTCAATCTGCGTAGGCTTTATACTAATTTGCAAACTCAACATTTGAACTCCGGTGCACGGGTGGTCGCCTCCTTGGATATAGAGAAGGCTTTTGATTCAGTGGAGTGGTTGTTCCTGTGGGAGGTCCTCAGGAGAATGGGGTTCCCCCTGTTGTTTATACGATGGTTGCAGACAATCTATAGATCTCCAAGGGCGGCCATTCGGTTGGGAGGAAGGCTGTCCCCTTCGTTCCTGTTGTCCAGAGGTACGCGGCAGGGCTGTCCTCTTTCTCCGGCCCTTTTCGCCATCGCCATGGAACCCTTGGCTGAGGCGCTCCGAACCTCGCCGGAGGTTCGGGGGCTTCGGGTGGCGTGGCTGGAGGAGAGGGTGGCGCTGTACGCGGACGACCTCCTGTTGTTTTTGCAGGATGCGGGTCCCTCCCTTCGGGGGGCTCTGGACATCCTGGACGGCTTCTCCAGGGTGACGGGCCTAAAGGTGAATTGGTCAAAGTCCCAGCTGCTTGCGATCGACGAGGCGGCCAGGAGTGCTGCCCCGCCGGATCTCTCGCTACAGTGGGTCGACAGTTTCATGTATCTGGGGGTGAGGGTGTCTAAGGACCCCTCGGAATTTATTTCCCTTAATCTAGACCCGGTGGTGCGGGATGTTCGGGCCAGGCTGAAGGCATGGGAGAACCTTCCCCTCTCCCTGTTGGGCAGGGTGAATCTGATAAAAATGAAGATCCTCCCTAAATTGACCTACCTCTTTCGCCACTCACCCCAATGGATCCCCAAAACCTTCTTCACCAATTTGAATAGGCTCTTCTCCTCCTTTTTGTGGGGCCCTCGCCCCCCCCGCTACAAGTTTTCAACGCTGATGAGACCCCAGTCACAGGGGGGTCTAGCTTTCCCAGACTGTCATAAATATTTTTTGGCCTCCCAGTTGGTTTCCGCGGTGTGGTGGCTGTCTCCTGATGCCTCCAACTCCGCGGTGGTGCTGGAGGCGGCGGTGCTGGGGTCAATGGAGGCGCTGTCGCATCTGTTGTTCCGGGGCCCCAAGGCTCCGTATCCTTTGACCTCATCCATGCTAACGACGCTCAGAGCCTGGCGTCAGGGCCTGGCGCTGGAGGCTTACCCGAGCACCGCGGTCTCCCCTAGGGCGCCGCTGTGGATCAACCCTACTCTGCCCCACTTGTACTCCCTCCCCGACCCGGCGGCCTGGACCAGATACGGCATTAAGGTGATTTCGGATCTGTCCTCGGACTTCTCCCTCCCTTCATTTGCCCAACTTTGTGAGTCTCACGGGGTGCCCCCGTCTCACCTCTTCCGTTATCTCCAGTTGTCCCATGCCTTCGGGGCTCAGTTCCCGCGGGGGGGGGCGGGGGTGGTGCAGTCGGATCTGGAGCGGGTTCTTCGGTTTGACTGCTCCGCCCGCGCCGCCTCGGTCCTGCACGCCCATCTCCTTCGGGTGTTCTCTCCGGAGCTCTCGGGTCTCCGAGATCGGTGGACTCGGGATGTCCCGGACATGGACGCCGAGGACTGGCAACAGGTGTGGGACTCCCCCTTTAAGATCCTGGTCTCCCTGAGGGACCGCATGGTGCAGTATAAGATCGCCCACCGGGCGTACTTCACTCCCCATCGCCTACATAAAATGCATGAGTCCCACTCCCCGGAGTGCTGGCGGTGCGGCCATGCGCCCGGGGACTTTATCCACATTTTCTGGACCTGCCCAGATTTGTCTGATTACTGGTCTCGGGTCTACGCGGCTGCAAACGGAGTGTTGCAGGTTTCGATAGACCCCTCGCCCAAGACGGCCCTGTTGGGCCTACTGGACGATCTGTTCCCAAGGGTGGCGGATCGCACCCTCATGGGTCTCCTCCTGTTTTTCGCCAGGAAGAACATAGTACTTCATTGGAGGCAGCGGTCCCCTCCCCCGCTCCGGCGGTGGAGGGCGCTGGTGGATTCGGTGATACCGTTGTACAAGGACACGTATTCTCACAGGGGATGCCCCAAAAAGCATGACAGGGTTTGGGCCAAGTGGCTGGCGGACTCCTCCGTGCCGCTGCTTGCCGCCTGTCTGGGCGGGGGCGGCTTGGGGGCTCCGTAGACCGCTACCCGGGGCCGGCCGAGAGGCGGCCCGGACTATACTACTTATCCTATGCTGTACACTGATTATCGTTGTATTCTTGCTGCCAGTGTAATTATGCCCCTGCGTGGGCCCACTTTTCCCCCTTTCTTTTTATTATTTTTTTTTTTTCATGTTTGATTGCCTTGACGTTGACAATGCGCTGCAAGATTGTTATGTGAACCTGTTTGCACCTATTGTTTTTGTGTTGTTATGTTTTTCTGTTGAAACAATAAAAAGATTTTCAAAAAAAAAAAAAAAAGATGGCTGCCATACCTGGGGGTGGGGGAGGGCACACGATGGCTACCATACCTGGGGGTGGGGGAGGGTACATGATGGCTGCCATACCTGGGGGTGGTGGAGGGGAGGTGGAGCATTAGGCTGCAGCAGGGCTGGCCCAAGACTTTGTGCTGCCTCGGTCCGAGAATGAAATGCTGCCCCCCCCCCCCCCCAAAAAAAAAAAATTCACGCCCTCCAAGAGGCCCCCACATTCTATAGGACTATGAAAGCAGTCAGAGGGGTGTGAGTGTGTACGGAGTGACAGCAAGAGCAGGACAGAGCAGTAGACACTGGGCAGATGAGCGCACCAGGCTTTCTACTGTCTATAGTGCCACAGTGCCCTGCAGGGCTGCGGGCATGGTACAGGAGAATGCGGGGCTGCAGGCATGGTGCAGGAGAATGCGGGGCTGTGGGCATGGTAGGTACAGGAGAATGCGGGGCTGTGGGCATGGTACAGGAGAATGCGGGTCTGCGGGCATGGTACAGGAGAATGCTGAGCTGCGGGCATGGTGCATGAGAATGCAGGGCCGTGGGCATGGTACAAGAGAATGCGGGGCTGCGGGCATACTACAGGAGATGCAGTGCTGTGGGCATGTACAATGCCTGCAGCACTGCATCTTCTGTAGTATAATAAAAACCAAAAAGTGCAGCGCTGAAATCAGTATACAATTATATAGCTGAAAAGCTCATATAAAGAAAACAAAAAAGGAGAGGGGATAATGTCCAAATGAATAGTCCCAATATTAAGTGCAGAGATGTGAATCCACGTGCAAAATAACTTTCTTCCAGTGACACCAGGGAAAAGTGTAGGAAGGGGACACCCTTGTGCTCAGGTATAACAAGCAGCTTACCGAAATTCCGTGGCTGCTCAATTTAATGAGACAGCCTCTCCCAGCTAGTAGTAAACCAGTAGGTCAACCGATATCAAGCTCAGGTGCTTCGAAAGACTCCAAAAGCCGAAAGCCGTTTCCGGTGTGTTGTTAAACCGATCACATTAATATGTGGCACACTTGGAACTTCTCATATACTCCATTGAACGTAAAGCCATATGTAGAAAGAAACAGAGGCCCATAGCGTAATCCCGTAAACCAATAGGTAAATTTATTAAAAAAACTACTTACAATTTAAAAGACAAAAACAGGCATGTAGTATGTGCCGGTCATGGATCTAACCGCGGCGTCCCGCAAGTCTCCAGATCAGCATATGGATAAACAGCCGGCTTCGTTGGGGGGCGTGTGGACGTTTATGTCTGGGATCGCCAACGTTTCGTCATAAGAAGTCTTTCTTATGACGAAACGTTGGCGATCCCAGACATAAACGTCCACACGCCCCCCAACGAAGCCGGCTGTTTATCCATATGCTGATCTGGAGACTTGCGGGACGCCGCGGTTAGATCCATGACCGGCACATACTACATGCCTGTTTTTGTCTTTTAAATTGTAAGTAGTTTTTTTAATAAATTTACCTATTGGTTTACGGGATTACGCTATGGGCCTCTGTTTCTTTCTACATATGGCTTTACGTTCAATGGAGTATATGAGAAGTTCCAAGTGTGCCACATATTAATGTGATCGGTTTAACAACACACCGGAAACGGCTTTCGGCTTTTGGAGTCTTTCGAAGCACCTGAGCTTGATATCGGTTGACCTACTGGTTTACTACTAGCTGGGAGAGGCTGTCTCATTAAATTGAGCAGCCACGGAATTTCGGTAAGCTGCTTGTTATACCTGAGCACAAGGGTGTCCCCTTCCTACACTTTTCCCTGGTGTCACTGGAAGAAAGTTATTTTGCACGTGGATTCACATCTCTGCACTTAATATTGGGACTATTCATTTGGACATTATCCCCTCTCCTTTTTTGTTTTCTTTATATGAGCTTTTCAGCTATATAATTGTATACTGATTTCAGCGCTGCACTTTTTGGTTTTTATTGTATTTTTTGAATCACTGTTAGTTGATTTTGTGCCAGCTGCTCACTATTGTTCTTAATCATTTGGTTTTCTGTCACATCTAGCGCGGAAATTTTTCTTCTATTTATATTACATCTTCTGTAGTATGCCTGCAGCTCCGCATAATGGCAGGTAGTGTGCAGTCTCACTTACCTGTTCCTAAAGGGCGCCTTACGATTTAAAAATGGCGCTGCCCGGCGCCACATGTCAACACGTCCACGGCCGGCCTGACATGCACACTGCGCATGCGCAGCCGCCGCTACTCAGGAAAGCTAATACATGTTCGGCTATTCCTGGAAATAACCGAACGTTTACGGGCTTTGCCGAGCGGCGGCGCATGCGCAGTATGCATGTCGGGCCAGCCGCAAACCTTTTTTTTTTAGCGATAGGCGAAGAAGAGAAGAGGCGGCCGGGGGCCGCCCCTCTCTAAGTGCCGCCTGGGTCCCACGGTCCCACCGGGACCCATGGTAGGGCCGGCCCTGGGCTGCAGTGCCACAACTATTAGCATTGGCGGCCATAAGGCCAGTTGTATTAAGTGTGGTCAGCGGCCTGGCGTCTGTCTGAATGTCCTCATTGGGCGGTATCATCATACCGGCAGGTAGCAGTGTGACCGATTTATGGGGGTGCCAGAATGATTTGCATCCTGGACCCTGCCCTCCCACCCAATTCACCCCTTAAGACTGGCACTATACTAAAAGTGTAGCACAAGCCGGCGGGGACCCTTTTCATGCAGGAGTCGGGAGAAGGCTGTTTTTTTTTAGTTCGGGGTGCAGATTTTTTGCAAAGTGCCGCCCTATGCCTGGGCCTTGTCAGCCTAGGCCAAGATACAGCACTGAGCACAGAGATCTATGGGGAGAGCGGGGCATGCTGGGAGATATAGTCCATACACAGAGCCCCCTGCTGGCCAAACTGGTCCATGGAGGGGAGGAGCTCCTGCAATCTGTGCCCTGATTGGTCTGATTTTATTCATCAAATGGATTTCATTCAAAAGAGGTTTTTTTTGGATCTCTTGCTTTGAAATGTAAAGAAGAGATTTGCAAATTTGGGGTCTTATAGATGGCAGATCTCTCCATAAAGAGGACCTGTCATCCCTATTCCTATTACAGGAAATCCCTCCATAAAGAGGACCTGTCATCCCTATTCCTATTACAGGAGATCCCTCCATAAAGAGGACCTGTCATCCCTATTCCTATTACAGGGGATCCCTCCATAAAGAGGACCTGTCATCCCTATTCCTATTACAGGGGATCTCTCCATAAAGATGACATGTCATCCCTATTCCTATTACAGGGGATCCCTCCATAAAGAGGACCTGTCATCCCTATTCCCATTACAGGGGATCCCTCCATAAAGAGGCTCTGTCATCCCTATTCCTATTACAGGAGATCCCTCCATAAAGAGGACCCGTCCTCCCGATTCCTATTACAGGGGATATCTCCATAAAGAGGACCCGTCATCCCTATTACTGGGGATCTCTCCATAAAGAGGACCCGTCATCCCTATTCCTATTACAGGGGATCTCTCCATAAAGAGGACTCGTCATCCCTATTTCTATTACAGGGGATTCCTCCATAAAGAGGACCCGTCATCCCTATTCCTATTACAGGGGATCCCTCCATAAAGAGGACCTGTCATCCCTATTCCTATTACAGGGGATCTCTCTATAAAGAGGACCTGTCATCCCTATTCCTATTACAGGGGATCTTTACATTCCAAAAAAAAAGGGACAGTGTAAAAATAAAACAAACAAAAAAAAACAAGAAATATATTATATATATATATATATATTATATATATATATATATATATATATATATATATATATATATAAGTGCCCCCCTCCCCCGTGCTCTCCCACAGAAGCGAACGAATAACTAAGCCGCGCATGCGTATGTAAACGGTGTTCCCACCACACGTGTGAGGAATCGCGGCCAACGTTAGAGAGAGCGATAATTCTAGCGCTAGATCTCCTCTGTAACCGTTATCATCATCTTTTATATCTTAAAAAACAAATTCCGGAATATATTGTTTTTTTTTTTTTTCATAAATATATTTTTTCAAAACAAAATTGCGTTTGAAAAACGCATCGCAAATATCGCGTGACATAAATAAAATTGCAACGATCGGCATTTCATTCTGTAGGGTCTCTGCTAAAAATATATATATATATATATATATATATATATATATATATATATATATATATATATATAATGTTTGGGGGTTCTACGTCATTTTCTAGCAAAAATCCTGATTTTATCTTAGTTAGTGAGGTTGAAAAAAAGACATCAGTCCATCCAGTTCAACAGATTTGTAAACAAAAAATGGCAGAAAATGGCGGGTCAGCAAGTGGTTAATGACAGTTCCCCCTCCACTCCCAGCCTCGAAATCACCCGTTTACCTTCCCCCACCTTCTGACAGTTACAATCTGCTTGTCAGAATCACTTTCAGACGTCAGGCTGGATTCTGCAATAATCTGATCTGATAATAACAATATATATATATATATATATATATATATATATATATATATATATATATATATATATATATATATATATATAGCCTACGGTTGAGCTATAACCCATTTTTATTACCCCCACTTGACCCCATTATTCTCCTAAATTCTCTTATAATATCTATTCCATCCAATAAGAAACATTCCATATTTGTCACTATTTACGATTGAGCTCTATGTGATTTCCTTATCAGGAAATCTTGGCAGTTGGCCAATGGTCACATGCACACACTCTGTGATGTCAGAGGTCACATGACCTCCTCAGCCTATAAATTAGCAGTGAGCCCCAGCTGAGGTGTCAGTTAACATTTGCTCTCTGTAGAGACAGGTTGTCTGTAGAAAGCTCTCTCGGATTACTGTGTGTTTCATTGTATTTGAACTCCAGTGATTTGAATTCAGTGTTAATTGATTACCTTTGATTGATAGTGATCGGCAAAAGCTGATTTCTCTCTAGATTTGCTGTAGTAATTTTTTTTAGTGTCAGTTACTATTCATATAATAATGAGGCATCAAATCCTCTGCATGATTCTTATGTTTTTACTCCCATGGGGAGATAAACAAAATTTCAGCAGAGACCCCCCAGACATCCACATGCTGGATAAGGGGGCGACCATCAGAACAACGGAACAAGCAGTGGAAGAACTGGTCAGGGCAATGGAAAACGCTCCTCCAGAGATCCTCATGCCAAGTAAGAACGAGGCCATCGAGTCAATGGAGGAACCTGTAATGGAACCAGTCAGAGAAATGGCAAACGAGCCACTGGAACCCTCCAGCTGGTTCTCATTACTGGCCAGCACTGCATTGTGGGTACAGATGACACTCTCCATAAGTGTTATCATTCTGAAATACATCCTGCACAGAAATGTTCTGGCCATGAAAATATTAAAATTTCTGATGCTCATGCAGATGACGGAATTCTTTTATCATGAGCTGGTCAAATTTGATTTCTGCTGGTTCAGCGAGGGGCTGGTCTTAGACAACACAGGCCCGCCCCTGCTTATAAATATTGTGGCTGAGATCTGGTCAGAATACTCTCTGGGGCTTGTCATGACACAGCCGGTGCTGCCAGCGATGCTGCTGGTGCTGCTCGTAATACTGCAGGCACTGCTGGTATTATACCTCAAGTCGTTCAACCGATTCTCCCCAACATCAAGAGATGACACAATCCAGCCACTCAATTCTCAGGAGGTGAGACCAAGCGTAGCACCTCCTAGGGGTCGCATTGATGCTTACATGCAGACTCCACCAATCAAACTGGAAGGGGGCCATCACGTCGCCTGCCAGTGTATGATTGATGACATCACTTCATCATCAAGTGATGTATTCACCCCACCAACAACTGGGGAGATCACCCCACCAACAAGTGAGATCACCCCACCAACAAGTGAGGAGGAAACTCCACCACCAAGTGAAGAGATCATCCCACCATCATGTGGTGAGATCACTCCACCAACAAGTGATGAGATCACTCCACCAACAAGTAATGAGATCACTCCACCAACAAGTGATGAGATCACTCCACCAACAAGTGATGAGATCACTCCACCAACAAGTGATGAGATCACCTCATCAAGAGATGAGATTACTCCACCAACAAGTGAGGAGATCACTCTACCAACAAGTGATGGGATCACCTCATCAAGAGATGAGATTACTCCACCAACAAGTGAGGAGATCACCCCACCAACAAGTGATGAGATCATTCCACCAACAAGTGATGAGATCATTCCACCAACAAGTGATGAGATCATTCCACCAACAAGTGATGAGATCATTCCACCAACAATTGATGAGATCATTCCACCAACAATTGATGAGATCATTCCACCAACAAGTGAGGAAATCACCCCACCAACAAGTGATATAATTGCCCCACTGTCAAGTGATAAGATCTCCCCATAAACAAGTGTGATTACCCCACCCTCAAGTGATGAGCTAACCCCACCAACAAGTGATATCATCACCCCACCATCAAGTGATGCAGGCACCCCACTAACAAGTGCTTTACCCCGGATGAATGAGCTCAGGAAAACCAGCAGGCTTCGGCAACCCAGTGCTATTCCCCGTCCTATGACCATACGAGAGATGTATGGCATCACCCCAGTATGTGATAACAGCACCCTACCAACAAGTGCTTTACCCCAGATGAATGAGCTCAGGAAAAACAGCAGACTTGTGCGACCCAGTGCTATTCCCCGTCCTATGACCCTACAAGAGATGTATGGCATCACCTCACCATGTGATAACAGCACCCCACCAACAAGTGCTTTACCCCTGATGAATGAGCTCGGGAAAAACAGCAGGCTTGAGCGACCCAGTGCTATTCCCCGTCCTATGACCCTACGAAAGACGGAGATCCCCCCACCAACAATTGAGGAGATCGCCCCACCAACAATTGAGGAGATCACCCCACCAACAATTGAGGAGATCATCCCACCAACAAGTGAGGAGATCACCCCACCATCAAGCGAAGAGATCACCCCACCATCAAGCGAAGAGATCACCCCACCATCAAGCGATGAGATCACCCCACCAACAAGCGATGAGATCTCTCCACCAACAAGCGATGAGATCTCTCCACCAACAAGCGATGAGATCTCTTCACCAACAAGCGATGAGATCTCTCCACCAACAAGCGATGAGATCTCTCCACCAACAAGTGATGAGATCTCTCCACCAAAAAGTGATGAGATCTCTCCACCAAAAAGTGATGAGATCTCTCCACCAACAAGTGATGGGATCTCTCCACCAACAAGTGAGGAGATCACCCCACCAACAAGTGAGGAGATCACCCCACCATGTGGTAACAGCAATCTACCATCAAGTGCTTCACCGAGTAGGGCAGTGGATGATGTCAGAATGTCAGAGGTCAATATCTTCAGATCAATGATCAGTGTTAGGAAAGCAGTGTCCTGTGTCAGTACAGCAATGAACAGTGTATGGACAGAGTTAACTCTCAGAAGAGCAGCGGGCATGGCCAGTAGAGCATTGAATGTTATCAGTTGGGCAATGTACAGTGCCAAGAGGTCAGTGTCAGCACATCAATGGTCAGGGTCAAGAAAGCAGTGGAGCATTACAATACACCAACCAACAGAAGGTGGCCACCAGACAGTATCAGTGAAGCACTGGACAGCGTCAGTAAAGCAATTAACAAAGGACGGTCCAAGTTTGGTAGAGGACAGTGTCAGTGGAGCACTGGACATGGTCAGGTAAGCAAGACGGTGTCAGTAGAGCGGTGGTTGTTGTCAGTAGGGCAGAGGACAGCCGACTATGGGGGGGGGGGGGGGGGTGAAAAGGGACAGAAGAGGACAACTCACTGTGGGGGGTGAAGGGGGACAGAAAAGGAAAACCCACTGTGGGGGGCGGGGGGTGGATGAAAAGGGACAGAAGAGGACAACCACCTACTGTGGGGAGATGAAGGGGGGCAGAGGAGGATACTGCTGTGGGGGAGGTAAAGGGGGGGTGAAGACAACCTGCTGGGGGGTATGGTGTCTTCTTCCCCCCTCTACCCCTCTACAGAAGTGTCCTCCTCTGTCCCCCTTCATCCCCCCTCCAAAGAAGGTTGTCCTCCTCTGCCCCCCTTCAACCCTTCACAGTAGCTTCTCCTCCTCTGTCCCGCTTTAACCCCCACAGCAGTATCCTCCTCTGCCCCCCTTCACCCCCTCACAGTGAGTTATCCTCTTCTGTCCCTCTTCACCCTCCCACCTCTGTTTAACCACAGTGGTCACACATAGTCAATGCTTAACCGGCTAAATTTTGATCCATGTATGGTCAGCATAAGCTCCAATGGACATCACTGTTTTATCCTGCTCATCGGGGACGGGCTTTAGAGAACAGTAATCACATATGGGCAGCACAGAGGCTTAGTGCTTAGCCTTGCAGCACTGGGGTCCTTTCCATAGGTATGAACATCAAAAGATTTTTACATCGCTATTCCCCAGACCAACATTACAGAAGAAGAGTTCTCATCATCTTCACAGACAGGACACTCAGGAGGGACATAAGATGGACGATGTCACCTAACCTGTCCATGTGACAATGTAGAGCCGAAGACATCATCTCCAAACTCTATTGGACATTACCGATGTACCCCGCTCAGCGGGGGCAGGCCTTAGACAACAAAGGCCATATATGGGCAGCACAGAGGCTTAGTGGTTAGCCTTGCAGCACTAGGGTCCTTGGTTCAAATCCTGACCAGGAAACTACCTGCATGGAGTTTGCATGTTCTCCCTGTGCTTGCGTGGGTTTCCTCCGGGTACTCCGGTTTCCTCCCACACCAAAGACATGCCCTGCGTTGGTATTGCAGTGGTGAGCATAGCTGCTTTCTCAGCAGCTGACCCGGGTTCGATCCCCGGCCAACGCAATCGCCAAGATGGCGGCCTCACCTGCAAAGTGCTTTGAGTGCCTAACAATAGAATAAAATTTTATCCAAAATGAATGAAATAAATGTGTCATACTTTACATGTATTTTCCTAAACACTTTTTAATATATTTCTTTCAGGGGAAGCTGATTTCTTTGTATTCTCATTTTTAGCCAGTAGGTGGAGCACTCGGCTCCGTTTCAGGTATTTTCTAGGCTCTCCTTAGCAGCTTGGCTGAAAAAAAGGCTGGCTTCTTATTTTATAGCTCAATGGCTCTAAGGCTGAAATTCAGATCTCAATGAGTCTAAGCAGTGACCCCGCCCCCTCCCTGCCGCTGACATTTGGGCGGTTCCATCCGGAGTTTCGATCAGACGCAGTCTGACTATAACCTGATATAACAGAGAACATTTTATATCACATACTTACAGTGCCTTGCAAAAGTATTCGCCCCCCTTGAACTTTGCGACCTTTTGCCACATTTCAGGCTTCAAACATAAAGATATAAAACTGTAATTTTTTGTGAAGAATCAACAACAAGTGGGACACAATCATGAAGTGGAACGAAATTTATTGGATATTTCAAACTTTGTTAACAAATAAAAAACTGAAAAATTGGGCGTGCAAAATTATTCAGCCCCTTTTTACTTTAAGTGTAGCAAACTCTCTCCAGAAGTTCAGTGAGGATCTCTGAATGATCCAATGTTGACCTAAATGACTAATGATGATAAATAGAATCCAGCTGTGTGTAATCAAGTCTCCGTATAAATGCACCAGCACTGTGATAGTCTCAGAGGTCCGTTTTAAGGGGGAAAAGCAACACAGCTCATCACTCTTTCTTATGACGAAACGTTGGCGATCCCAGACATAAACGTCCACACGCCCCCCAACGAAGCCGGCTGTTTATCCATATGCTGATCTGGAGACTTGCGGGACACCGCGGTTAGATCCATGACCGGCACATACTACATGCCTGTTTTTGTCTTTTAAATTGTAAGTAGTTTTTTTAATAAATTTACCTATTGGTTTACGGGATTACGCTATGGGCCTCTGTTTCTTTCTACATATGGCTTTACGTTCAATGGAGTATATGAGAAGTTCCAAGTGTGCCACATATTAATGTGATCGGTTTAACAACACACCGGAAACGGCTTTCGGCTTTTGGAGTCTTTCGAAGCACCTGAGCTTGATATCGGTTGACCTACTGGTTTACTACTAGCTGGGAGAGGCTGTCTCATTAAATTGAGCAGCCACGGAATTTCGGTAAGCTGCTTGTTATACCTGAGCACAAGGGTGTCCCCTTCCTACACTTTTCCCTGGTGTCACTGGAAGAAAGTTATTTTGCACGTGGATTCACATCTCTGCACTTAATATTGGGACTATTCATTTGGACATTATCCCCTCTCCTTTTTTGTTTTCTTTATATGAGCTTTTCAGCTATATAATTGTATACTGATTTCAGCGCTGCACTTTTTGGTTTTTATTGTATTTTTTGAATCACTGTTAGTTGATTTTGTGCCAGCTGCTCACTATTGTTCTTAATCATTTGGTTTTCTGTCACATCTAGCGCGGAAATTTTTCTTCTATTTATATTACATCTTCTGTAGTATGCCTGCAGCTCCGCATAATGGCAGGTAGTGTGCAGTCTCACTTACCTGTTCCTAAAGGGCGCCTTACGATTTAAAAATGGCGCTGCCCGGCGCCACATGTCAACACGTCCACGGCCGGCCTGACATGCACACTGCGCATGCGCAGCCGCCGCTACTCAGGAAAGCTAATACATGTTCGGCTATTCCTGGAAATAACCGAACGTTTACGGGCTTTGCCGAGCGGCGGCGCATGCGCAGTATGCATGTCGGGCCAGCCGCAAACCTTTTTTTTTTAGCGATAGGCGAAGAAGAGAAGAGGCGGCCGGGTGCCGCCCCTCTCTAAGTGCCGCCTGGGTCCCACGGTCCCACCGGGACCCATGGTAGGGCCGGCCCTGGGCTGCAGTGCCACAACTATTAGCATTGGCGGCCATAAGGCCAGTTGTATTAAGTGTGGTCAGCGGCCTGGCGTCTGTCTGAATGTCCTCATTGGGCGGTATCATCATACCGGCAGGTAGCAGTGTGACCGATTTATGGGGGTGCCAGAATGATTTGCATCCTGGACCCTGCCCTCCCACCCAATTCACCCCTTAAGACTGGCACTATACTAAAAGTGTAGCACAAGCCGGCGGGGACCCTTTTCATGCAGGAGCCGGGAGAAGGCTGTTTTTTTTTAGTTCGGGGTGCAGATTTTTTGCAAAGTGCCGCCCTATGCCTGGGCCTTGTCAGCCTAGGCCAAGATACAGCACTGAGCACAGAGATCTATGGGGAGAGCGGGGCATGCTGGGAGATATAGTCCATACACAGAGCCCCCTGCTGGCCAAACTGGTCCATGGAGGGGAGGAGCTCCTGCAATCTGTGCCCTGATTGGTCTGATTTTATTCATCAAATGGATTTCATTCAAAAGAGGTTTTTTTTGGATCTCTTGCTTTGAAATGTAAAGAAGAGATTTGCAAATTTGGGGTCTTATAGATGGCAGATCTCTCCATAAAGAGGACCTGTCATCCCTATTCCTATTACAGGAGATCCCTCCATAAAGAGGACCTGTCATCCCTATTCCTATTACAGGAGATCCCTCCATAAAGAGGACCTGTCATCCCTATTCCTATTACAGGGGATCCCTCCATAAAGAGGACCTGTCATCCCTATTCCTATTACAGGGGATCTCTCCATAAAGATGACATGTCATCCCTATTCCTATTACAGGGGATCCCTCCATAAAGAGGACCTGTCATCCCTATTCCCATTACAGGGGATCCCTCCATAAAGAGGCTCTGTCATCCCTATTCCTATTACAGGAGATCCCTCCATAAAGAGGACCCGTCCTCCCGATTCCTATTACAGGGGATATCTCCATAAAGAGGACCCGTCATCCCTATTACTGGGGATCTCTCCATAAAGAGGACCCATCATCCCTATTCCTATTACAGGGGATCTCTCCATAAAGAGGACTCGTCATCCCTATTCCTATTACAGGGGATTCCTCCATAAAGAGGACCCGTCATCCCTATTCCTATTACAGGGGATCCCTCCATAAAGAGGACCTGTCATCCCTATTCCTATTACAGGGGATCCCTCCATAAAGAGGACCTGTCATCCCTATTCCTATTACAGGGGATCTCTCTATAAAGAGGACCTGTTATCCCTATTCCTATTACAGGGGATCTTTACATTCCAAAAAAAAAAGGGACAGTGTAAAAATAAAACAAACAAAAAAAAACAAGAAATATATTATATATATATATATATATATATATATATATATATATATATATATATATATATATATATATATATATATATATATATATATATATATATATATAAGTGCCCCCCTCCCCCGTGCTCTCCCACAGAAGCAAACGAATAACTAAGCCGCGCATGCGTATGTAAACGGTGTTCCCACCACACGTGTGAGGAATCGCGGCCAACGTTAGAGAGAGCGATAATTCTAGCGCTAGATCTCCTCTGTAACCGTTATCATCATCTTTTATATCTTAAAAAACAAATTCCGGAATATATTGTTTTTTTTTTTTTCATAAATATATTTTTTCAAAACAAAATTGCGTTTGAAAAACGCATCGCAAATATCGCGTGACATAAATAAAATTGCAACGATCGGCATTTCATTCTGTAGGGTCTCTGCTAAAAATATATATATAATGTTTGGGGGTTCTACGTCATTTTCTAGCAAAAATCCTGATTTTATCTTAGTTAGTGAGGTTGAAAAAAAGACATCAGTCCATCCAGTTCAACAGATTTGTAAACAAAAAATGGCAGAAAATGGCGGGTCAGCAAGTGGTTAATGACAGTTCCCCCTCCACTCCCAGCCTCGAAATCACCCGTTTACCTTCCCCCACCTTCTGACAGTTACAATCTGCTTGTCAGAATCACTTTCAGACGTCAGGCTGGATTCTGCAATAATCTGATCTGATAATAACAATATATATATATATATATATATATATATATATATAGCCTACGGTTGAGCTATAACCCATTTTTATTACCCCCACTTGACCCCATTATTCTCCTAAATTCTCTTATAATATCTATTCCATCCAATAAGAAACATTCCATATTTGTCACTATTTACGATTGAGCTCTATGTGATTTCCTTATCAGGAAATCTTGGCAGTTGGCCAATGGTCACATGCACACACTCTGTGATGTCAGAGGTCACATGACCTCCTCAGCCTATAAATTAGCAGTGAGCCCCAGCTGAGGTGTCAGTTAACATTTGCTCTCTGTAGAGACAGGTTGTCTGTAGAAAGCTCTCTCGGATTACTGTGTGTTTCATTGTATTAGAACTCCAGTGATTTGAATTCAGTGTTAATTGATTACCTTTGATTGATAGTGATCGGCAAAAGCTGATTTCTCTCTAGATTTGCTGTAGTAATTTTTTTTAGTGTCAGTTACTATTCATATAATAATGAGGCATCAAATCCTCTGCATGATTCTTATGTTTTTACTCCCATGGGGAGATAAACAAAATTTCAGCAGAGACCCCCCAGACATCCACATGCTGGATAAGGGGGCGACCATCAGAACAACGGAACAAGCAGTGGAAGAACTGGTCAGGGCAATGGAAAACGCTCCTCCAGAGATCCTCATGCCAAGTAAGAACGAGGCCATCGAGTCAATGGAGGAACCTGTAATGGAACCAGTCAGAGAAATGGCAAACGAGCCACTGGAACCCTCCAGCTGGTTCTCATTACTGGCCAGCACTGCATTGTGGGTACAGATGACACTCTCCATAAGTGTTATCATTCTGAAATACATCCTGCGCAGAAATGTTCTGGCCATGAAAATATTAAAATTTCTGATGCTCATGCAGATGACGGAATTCTTTTATCATGAGCTGGTCAAATTTGATTTCTGCTGGTTCAGCGAGGGGCTGGTCTTAGACAACACAGGCCCGCCCCTGCTTATAAATATTGTGGCTGAGATCTGGTCAGAATACTCTCTGGGGCTTGTCATGACACAGCCGGTGCTGCCAGCGATGCTGCTGGTGCTGCTCGTAATACTGCAGGCACTGCTGGTATTATACCTCAAGTCGTTCAACCGATTCTCCCCAACATCAAGAGATGACACAATCCAGCCACTCAATTCTCAGGAGGTGAGACCAAGCGTAGCACCTCCTAGGGGTCGCATTGATGCTTACATGCAGACTCCACCAATCAAACTGGAAGGGGGCCATCACGTCGCCTGCCAGTGTATGATTGATGACATCACTTCATCATCAAGTGATGTATTCACCCCACCAACAACTGGGGAGATCACCCCACCAACAAGTGAGATCACCCCACCAACAAGTGAGGAGGAAACTCCACCACCAAGTGAAGAGATCATCCCACCATCATGTGGTGAGATCACTCCACCAACAAGTGATGAGATCACTCCACCAACAAGTAATGAGATCACTCCACCAACAAGTGATGAGATCACTCCACCAACAAGTGATGAGATCACTCCACCAACAAGTGATGAGATCACTCCACCAACAAGTGATGGGATCACCTCATCAAGAGATGAGATTACTCCACCAACAAGTGAGGAGATCACTCTACCAACAAGTGATGGGATCACCTCATCAAGAGATGAGATTACTCCACCAACAAGTGAGGAGATCACCCCACCAACAAGTGATGAGATCATTCCACCAACAAGTGATGAGATCATTCCACCAACAAGTGATGAGATCATTCCACCAACAAGTGATGAGATCATTCCACCAACAAGTGATGAGATCATTCCACCAACAAGTGATGAGATCATTCCACCAACAATTGATGAGATCATTCCACCAACAATTGATGAGATCATTCCACCAACAAGTGAGGAAATCACCCCACCAACAAGTGATATAATTGCCCCACTGTCAAGTGATAAGATCTCCCCACAAACAAGTGTGATTACCCCACCCTCAAGTGATGAGCTAACCCCACCAACAAGTGATATCATCACCCCACCATCAAGTGATGCAGGCACCCCACTAACAAGTGCTTTACCCCGGATGAATGAGCTCAGGAAAACCAGCAGGCTTCGGCAACCCAGTGCTATTCCCCGTCCTATGACCATACGAGAGATGTATGGCATCACCCCAGTATGTGATAACAGCACCCTACCAACAAGTGCTTTACCCCAGATGAATGAGCTCAGGAAAAAACAGCAGACTTGTGCGACCCAGTGCTATTCCCCATCCTATGACCCTACAAGAGATGTATGGCATCACCTCACCATGTGATAACAGCACCCCACCAACAAGTGCTTTACCCCTGATGAATGAGCTCGGGAAAAACAGCAGGCTTGAGCGACCCAGTGCTATTCCCCGTCCTATGACCCTACGAAAGACGGAGATCCCCCCACCAACAATTGAGGAGATCGCCCCACCAACAATTGAGGAGATCACCCCACCAACAATTGAGGAGATCACCCCACCAACAAGTGAGGAGATCACCCCACCAACAAGTGAGGAGATCACCCCACCACCAAGCGAAGAGATCACCCCACCATCAAGCGAAGAGATCACCCCACCATCAAGCGATGAGATCACCCCACCAACAAGCGATGAGATCTCTCCACCAACAAGCGATGAGATCTCTCCACCAACAAGCGATGAGATCTCTTCACCAACAAGCGATGAGATCTCTCCACCAACAAGCGATGAGATCTCTCCACCAACAAGTGATGAGATCTCTCCACCAAAAAGTGATGAGATCTCTCCACCAACAAGTGATGAGATCTCTCCACCAACAAGTGATGAGATCTCTCCACCAACAAGTGATGGGATCTCTCCACCAACAAGTGAGGAGATCACCCCACCAACAAGTGAGGAGATCACCCCACCATGTGGTAACAGCAATCTACCATCAAGTGCTTCACCGAGTAGGGCAGTGGATGATGTCAGAATGTCAGAGGTCAATATCTTCAGATCAATGATCAGTGTTAGGAAAGCAGTGTCCTGTGTCAGTACAGCAATGAACAGTGTGTGGACAGAGTTAACTCTCAGAAGAGCAGCGGGCATGGCCAGTAGAGCATTGAATGTTATCAGTTGGGCAATGTACAGTGCCAAGAGGTCAGTGTCAGCACATCAATGGTCAGGGTCAAGAAAGCAGTGGAGCATTACAATACACCAACCAACAGAAGGTGGCCACCAGACAGTATCAGTGAAGCACTGGACAGCGTCAGTAAAGCAATTAACAAAGGACGGTCCAAGTTTGGTAGAGGACAGTGTCAGTGGAGCACTGGACATGGTCAGGTAAGCAAGACGGTGTCAGTAGAGCGGTGGTTGTTGTCAGTAGGGCAGAGGACAGCCGACTATGGGGGGGGGGGGGTGAAAAGGGACAGAAGAGGACAACTCACTGTGGGGGGTGAAGGGGGACAGAAAAGGAAAACCCACTGTGGGGGGCGGGGGGTGGATGAAAAGGGACAGAAGAGGACAACCACCTACTGTGGGGAGATGAAGGGGGGCAGAGGAGGATACTGCTGTGGGAGAGGTAAAGGGGGGGTGAAGACAACCTGCTGGGGGGTATGGTGTCTTCTTCCCCCCTCTACCCCTCTACAGAAGTGTCCTCCTCTGTCCCCCTTCATCCCCCCTCCAAAGAAGGTTGTCCTCCTCTGCCCCCCTTCAACCCTTCACAGTAGCTTCTCCTCCTCTGTCCCGCTTTAACCCCCACAGCAGTATCCTCCTCTGCCCCCCTTCACCCCCTCACAGTGAGTTATCCTCTTCTGTCCCTCTTCACCCTCCCACCTCTGTTTAACCACAGTGGTCACACATAGTCAATGCTTAACCGGCTAAATTTTGATCCATGTATGGTCAGCATAAGCTCCAATGGACATCACTGTTTTATCCTGCTCATCGGGGACGGGCTTTAGAGAACAGTAATCACATATGGGCAGCACAGAGGCTTAGTGCTTAGCCTTGCAGCACTGGGGTCCTTTCCATAGGTATGAACATCAAAAGATTTTTACATCGCTATTCCCCAGACCAACATTACAGAAGAAGAGTTCTCATCATCTTCACAGACAGGACACTCAGGAGGGACATAAGATGGACGATGTCACCTAACCTGTCCATGTGACAATGTAGAGCCGAAGACATCATCTCCAAACTCTATTGGACATTACCGATGTACCCCGCTCAGCGGGGGCAGGCCTTAGACAACAAAGGCCATATATGGGCAGCACAGAGGCTTAGTGGTTAGCCTTGCAGCACTAGGGTCCTTGGTTCAAATCCTGACCAGGAAACTACCTGCATGGAGTTTGCATGTTCTCCCTGTGCTTGCGTGGGTTTCCTCCGGGTACTCCGGTTTCCTCCCACACCAAAGACATGCCCTGCGTTGGTATTGCAGTGGTGAGCATAGCTGCTTTCTCAGCAGCTGACCCGGGTTCGATCCCCGGCCAACGCAATCGCCAAGATGGCGGCCTCACCTGCAAAGTGCTTTGAGTGCCTAACAATAGAATAAAATTTTATCCAAAATGAATGAAATAAATGTGTCATACTTTACATGTATTTTCCTAAACACTTTTTAATATATTTCTTTCAGGGGAAGCTGATTTCTTTGTATTCTCATTTTTAGCCAGTAGGTGGAGCACTCGGCTCCGTTTCAGGTATTTTCTAGGCTCTCCTTAGCAGCTTGGCTGAAAAAAAGGCCGGCTTCTAATTTTATAGCTCAATAGCTCTAAGGCTGAAATTCAGATCTCAATGAGTCTAAGCAGTGACCCCGCCCCCTCCCTGCCGCTGACATTTGGGCGGTTCCATCCGGAGTTTCGATCAGACGCAGTCTGACTATAACCTGATATAACAGAGAACATTTTATATCACATACTTACAGTGCCTTGCAAAAGTATTCGCCCCCCTTGAACTTTGCGACCTTTTGCCACATTTCAGGCTTCAAACATAAAGATATAAAACTGTAATTTTTTGTGAAGAATCAACAACAAGTGGGACACAATCATGAAGTGGAACGAAATTTATTGGATATTTCAAACTTTGTTAACAAATAAAAAACTGAAAAATTGGGCGTGCAAAATTATTCAGCCCCTTTTTACTTTAAGTGTAGCAAACTCTCTCCAGAAGTTCAGTGAGGATCTCTGAATGATCCAATGTTGACCTAAATGACTAATGATGATAAATAGAATCCAGCTGTGTGTAATCAAGTCTCCGTATAAATGCACCTGCACTGTGATAGTCTCAGAGGTCCGTTTTAAGGGGGAAAAGCAACACAGCTCATCACTCTGAACACACCATCCCCACTGTCAAACATGGTGGTGGCAGCATCATGGTTTGAGCCTGCTTTTCTTCAGCAGGGACAGGGAAGATGGTTAAAATTGATGGGAAGATGGATGGAGCCAAATACAGGACCATTCTGGAAGAAAACCTGATGGAGTCTGCAAAAGACCTGAGACTGGGACGGAGATTTGTCTTCCAACAAGACAATGATCCAAAACATAAAGCAAAATCTACAATGGAATGGTTCACAAATAAACATATCCAGGTGTTAGAATGGCCAAGTCAAACTCCAGACTTGAATCCAATCGAGAATCTGTGGAAAGAACTGAAAACTGCTGTTCACAAACGCTCTCCATCCAACCTCACTGAGCTCGAGCTGTTTTGCAAGGAGGAATGGGCAAAAAGTTCAGTCTCTCGATGTGCAAAACTGATAGAGACATACCCCAAGCGACTTACAGCTGTAATCGCAGCAAAAGGTGGCGCTACAAAGTATTCACTTAAGTGGGCTGAATATTTTGCACGCCCAATTTTTCAGTTTTTTATTTGTTAAAAAAGTTTGAAATATCCAATAAATTTCATTCCACTTCATGATTGTGTCCCACTTGTTGTTGATTCTTCACAAAAAATTACAGTTTTATATCTTTATGTATGAAGCCTGAAATGTGGCAAAATGTCACAAAGTTCAAGGGGGCCGAATACTTTCGCAAGGCACTGTATAAATGTTACAAAATATCGGTTTGATCGAACACTTTCACAGGCTGGTAATGGCTGGTTTACATCAGACCGAAACTGGAAGTGACAAAATACTCGCCGTTTCTGGTTTCCTAGACCATAGAGATGATCGGGAACATTCCTGGTCCTCCTTCATCTCTATGGTCAGCCGGCAGACCCACTGTTTTCAGTACCTGGCTCCCTGGTGGAACGGGAAAGACCAGGAAGGCAGTAGGAGGGGGGTGGACCCCATTCCACCACATGGAAAAGCGATCCAGTGGCTATTTATACGTGCCCATCAGTGCTGCCTTATCAGTGCAGCCCCATCAATGCAGCTTATCAGTGCCACCTCATCAGTGGCCATCAGTGCAGCCTTATCAGTGCCCATTAGTACATCCTTATGTCACTGGATTAGTAAGATTACTCCTTTCTTTTAGGATATTTGGTGTTTGCTGCCACTGATTGTAATCATCGGATTATTTCACTTATTTGTATAATAAATAGGAAGTCCGGAGTCATTATACAAATCAGTGAAATAATCAGTGGCAGCAAACACAAGTCAAATATCTCATAAGATTGGAGTAATCTTACTCATCCAGTGACATATTGGGATAGTACATATGAGGTGAGCAGCTCCAAAATATTATTACCATCATATAGAGGTAAAAGTCTTATTTGTATATAATGGAATTCAGTATTATCACTCAGCGACAAGGATGTGTAAAGAAATGAAATTATATTACTGACATGATGGCTGCCATACCTGGGGGCTGGGGAGGGTACATGATGGCTGCCCTACCTGGGGGCGGGGGAGGGTACATGATGGCTGCCATACCTGGGGGCTGGGGAGGATACATGATGGCTGCCATACCTGGGGGCGGGGGAGGGTACATGATGGCTGCCATACCTGGGGGGGGGGTACATGATGGCTGCCATACCTGGGGGCTGGGGAGGGTACATGATGGCTGCCATACCTGGGGTCGGGGGAGGGTACATAATGGCTGCCATACCTGGGGTCGGGGGAGGGTACACGATGGCTGCCATACCTGGGGTCGGGGGAGGGTACATGATAGCTGCCATACCTGGGGTTGGGGGAGAGTACATGATGGCTGCCATAACTGGGGGCGGGGGAGGGGAGGCGGAGCATTAGGCTGCAGTGCCACAACTATAAGCATTGGCGGCCATTAGGCCAGTTGTAGTAACTTAAAAAAAAAAAAAGTTTTGCCTTTAGTTATACTTTTAAGGGTAACTCTACTTTTGTGGGGAAAAAAACAGCAAATAAAGAAAAAACAATATAGTGTATACAATTGTGACACAAATCAGATTGTAATTGAATGTTATTAAAAATTCCCTTTCTTTTTTAATCTGCAACTGCTGTAATTTTCTAAAAATGCAATCCAATATGGCCGCCTGGAGCGGTTCTGTACACAGAATGTATACTGACCACACCCCAGAAACATAATTTCCTGCTTCTGTGATTGGCTCGCCAATTTCCCCAGAAGTCTGCACTAAGATACAAGTCAGATTTCTGGCATCCCCTGCAACACTCATGTCATTTTGGTGAGATCCTCCCAATAGGAACACGTCTAAAGGGATGCAGGCCCAGCAGTTTTCCTCATTAGAGCCCTGCAGCTGCCACAGCTGATAATTATGAAACCACTCCCATTAGACCCACTCAGCACAGAGGAACAAACAAGGATTTCTTCAGAATAACAAAAGGAAGGAATCTGCAACAAAGTTTGTTACAATCCCTGCAATGTACAGAGATCACCCAGAGGGGAAGGGAAATTGTCTAAATGGACGCAGACCCTGCCACTTTCCTCAGAGCCCTGCAAGTGCAGCAGATGATTGAGAATTGTAAAGTCACTCCCATTCACTTTGCACATGGACAGAACACAGAGAAACAAACAGCTTTTTCTTCAGGAAACCAAAAATGTAGAAATCTGCAACAAAGTTTGTTACAATCCCTGCAATGTTCAGAGATCCCCCAGAGGGGAATGTTTTTTTCTCAACAAAAGAGGAGTTACAACTTAAATAGTCTGGTGCGCTACAATACTTAAATAATCAAAATAAGTGACAAATGATAAAATCATAAGAGTAATTCAACATATGTGCCTTAAATACACAAGTGTTAAGCCCCGTACACGCGATAAGAAATTAGGAAGGGGAAATTCGTCCGATGACCAATCTGCCGATTTTTCGGATTGTTAGTATGGTGCTTTCGACAGCCGACTCCGACTTTTCGGCTGACAAAATCCTGATGTGCAGGCTATAAAATTTTTGTCGTCCGTTATACAACGCCCGATTTTCGTCTCATTAGTACAGATTTCGACGGAAAAAAATCTTAAGAGCAAGACTAGGCATGCTCAGACACATACAAAGCAATCCAACACAGACATCACTTCTGAAGTAGAATCCTGTCATACCGGAAAATTCGTATGAAAAAAAACCTCTTCACTTTCCACATCAGACTAGCATGCCACAAAAAAACGGACGACCGGTTGGCGGAAATTCGTAGCGTGTGTACGGGGCTTTAGTCTTAACATAAACCACTCCTAGTTCATATAAAAGGTGCAATATTCTCTTGAATGTGTAAAAAGTCTCATTCACATTGTTGCAAAATATAGTCCAAAACTTCAAACGATGCAACACTCAAGTGTGAACCACTCTGGGTGAGGAAATGAAATACGATGAATGGGTTCTCCAAAAACAAAAACGCGTATCAGGTGCCTGTGTTGGGTGTCCCACCACCATAGGGATTTACTTCTTAAGCCCCGTACACACGCGTCGAAAATTGGCAGGGAATTTTCGTCCGACGACCGATCTGCCGGTTTTCGGCTTGTTAGTATGATGCTTCCGACAACCGACTCCGACTTTTCGGCCGAAAAAAATCTGGTGTGCAGACTATAACATTTTAATGCCTGCACGACAGATTCTGTTCGGCTGTCGGAAGCATCATACTAACAAGCCTACAATCGGCCGATCGGTCGTCGGCCAAATATTTACGGCCGACAATCGGTACGTGTGTGCGGGGCTTTAGTGTAGAAGTTCTATGGGCAGAAGAACAGCCACCTCAAAGATATTGACTCCTGGTGTTGTGAGAGGTGATACACTTTTCCCACACCTCGTGATAAGGATATGTAAAGCCTCTTACCAGGTGGATGTAATCAAAAGCATTGCATCTCTCCCTTTAGCAGGGCTTCCTCCTCCTGTCAATTCCTGGGTAAGGTGCAGGGGATCTCTTATGGCTAAAATTTCATTTCTGGTCTCCAATTACCTTGCTATATGTAGTCAGTGTGAATGATATTCTTTGCAGACTGGATGGCTGGTGATTAGCTGTCAGGTCTCAATAAATGTGCTCTTCAGTAGCATTTTCAAATAAAAATTTTGACAGGTAGGCCTGAAGCGCCACTCTCTACTCACCACCAGCCCAGGGCCTGCTTCCTCCGTCCTGCCTCTATTGATGCGTTATGCTCCCGCTGCCTGCGCTTTAAAGGTTCTTTTGTGTTCCTGAATAAACTCAGTGTTCTGGACACGGGCGTAACTTCAGTGGTTGCAGGGGTTGCAATTGCAACCGGGCCCCATGCTCCAGGGGCCCTGTGCGGCTCCCCTGTACACCTGGATAGGAGGGGCGGTGGGGGCAGCATGTAGAGAAATCGCTGTCCTCCTTTTTCCTTCTGTAGCTGCAGGAGGAAAATGGAGGAGATTGGTTCCTCTGTATGCTGCCTGTCTCTGGGCCCCTGTGTGCTCAGTCCAATGCTATGTGATATAAATCTTCACAGAAATCCACTTCCAGTGAATCCCTAGTGTCCACTCTACCACCGCAGAATAGTGTTTGGTGATGTCACTGCCCCGCTCACATGACGTGTTACGGCCAATAGGGACTTTCCTAAAAGGTAGGAGGTACACATTACAATTTAAAACTAGGAAGAAGACGCACCAGCCTAGAGCATTATTGTACAGGACTTTAAAAAATAATAGTAAAACTCTCCATTATACTCACAAGGAGAGAATATTCACAGGCAAAAACACAAAGCAACTCCAGACGTGTGCCAGTCCAATGGGCACAGCTGACGTGTTTCGAGGGACTTGCCCTCTTCCTCTGAGCCCGTGAATATTCTCTCCTTGTGAGTATAATTGAGAGTTTTACTATTATTTATTAAAGTCCTTTACGGTAATGCACTAGGCTGGTGCATCTTGTTATTTTTCAATTTTAGACCGAAGAGGACAGCAATCCTTTGTGCATCCATTTGTGGTCACAGTTGTTTATGATCCTAGGTGGTCCTATTCGGGGATGCATGGTGGAAGTTCTATCCTCTGATTCCCAGGAAGACAGGACCGCCATGAGCGGACTTTGGTGCTGATTAGGAGGTACATATATCAAGGTTGTAAATGCAGCGAGGGAATTATAATTTTTCTTTTGGAGACATACATTCCTATTGGCCCATCATTATAACGGTTTGCCTCATTGGCCATCAGCAATGTTTGGGAGGAGTTAGAGGTGGGCAGGTTTTAGCACTACCTGGAAATGCCTAAGGTTGGCCTGATTCCCAATGGCCTGATCTCAATGGCCTGATCCCAATGGCCTGATCCCAATGGCCTGATCCCAATGGCCTGATCCCAATGGACTGATCCCAATTGACTAAACTCAATGGCCTGATCTCAATGGACTGATCCCAATTGACTGAACTCAATGGCCTGATCTCAATGGACTGATCCCAATGGCCTGACATTCTAACAGAAGGCGGACGCTGAAAGCCACTGCATGAAAGTACAGGAAATTCTAGGTACATGCTCTTCATACCTGGCAGAAGCTTGTTTCTGATTGGTAGGCTAACGAGATGACTTTAACCCCAAGTAATAGAATTACTTGAAGGGTGAAAAACAGGGCAGGATGGTGAGAAGTACAAATCGATTGAAAACTCAAGCACTTCCCATATACATTGTGCGTGTTTCAACTGAGTATTTAGCTGTCTGCCTGGAGTTCACCTTTAACATTCTAACAGATTCCATAAGACTGATACAGATATTCTTTAATGAAATGTAAAGCTTACAGCCAGGGATGTCTTGTCCTTATTATAGTTGGCCAGTTTTCTCTGCAGTTCTGCCACCTCCTCCCGAGCCTTCTGTAGAGGTTCATTAAGTCTGCGATTCTGTAACTGGAGGTCAGCCATTTCCTTCTCCAGGCGGTCTTCCTTCTTCCGCATGTCCTCCATCTGCTCCTGTGAATCGGGAACACAATAGGCTTTATTTGATGGAGAAAAGACAAAGACAAAATTCCTCCAACCAATGGACTATTGCCCTCTCTGTCACCACAGGAAAAACCCAGCTACGGCTTGAATTTCAAAGTAAGTTTAGCAATAAAGTGAGCGTATATAAATAAATATTGTATAGTGACATCTGTGATGTTGTTTGGATGTTTCATTTTGAAAGCATAAAAGGTTTAGTGCTGAGCAGTGCGGGGTGTACCAGCATGGCCTCCGCTGAGCAGTGCAGGGTGTACCAGCATGGCCTCCGCTGAGCAGTGCAGGGTGTACCAACATGGCCTCCGCTGAGCAGTGCGGGGTGTACCAGCATGGCCTCCGCTGAGCAGTGCGGGGTGCATCAGCATGGCCTCCGCTGAGCAGTGCGGGGTGCATCAGCATGGCCTCCGCTGAGCAGTGCGGGGTGTATCAGCATGGCCTCTGCTGAGCAGTGCGGGATGTACCAGCATGGCCTCTGCTGAGCAGTGCGGGATGTACCTTTTGGAGATACAACAGCTTTTAGCTTATCCGATAAACTGCAGTTCACAAATAGGACAGTAGATGTCGCGTACCAGCATGGCCTCCGCTGAGCAGTGCGGGGTGTACCAGCATGGCCTCCGCTGAGCAGTGCGGGGTGTACCAGCATGGCCTCCGCTGAGCAGTGCGGGGTGTACCAGCATGGCCTCCGCTGAGCAGTGCGGGATGTACCAACATGGCCTCCGCTGAGCAGTGCGGGGTGTACCAACATGGCCTTCGCTGATGTCTGCTGTACCATGTACTGGTATGAAGAAGTCTCTTCTCCTCCCCTCACCTCCGATATGTGTCTGCTGTACCATGTACCGGTATAAAGAAGTCTCCTGTTCTCTTCTCCCACCACCTCCCCCCCCCCCCCAATATGTGTCTGCTGTACCATGTACTGGTATGAAGAAGTCTCCTGTTCTCACCCCCCCATATGTGTCTGCTGTACCACCATGTACTGGTATGAAGAAGTCTCTTGTTCTCTCCCCCCCCCCCCCACATATGTGTCTGCTGTACCATGTACTGGTATGAAGAAGTCTCCTGTTCTCTCCTCCCCCTTCCCCCCCCCCCCGATATGTGTCTGCTGTACCATGTACCGGTATGAAGAAGTCTCCTATCCTCCCCTGATATGTGTCTGCTGTACCATGTACTGGCATGAAGAAGTATCCTGTTCTCTCCTGCCCCCACCCCCCCCTGATATGTGTCTGCTGTACCATGTACTGGTATGAGAAAGTCTCCTGTTCTCTCCTCCCCCCATCCTCCCCTGATATGTGTCTGCTGTACCATGTACTGGCATGAAGAAGTCTCCTGTTCTCTCCTCCCCCCACCCCCCCCCCCGATACATGGCTGCTGTACCATGTACTGGTATGAGAAAGTCTCCTGTTCCATCCCCCCCCCGATATGTGTCTGCTGTACCATGTACTGGTATGAGGAAGCCTCCTGTTCTCTCCTCCCACCCCCCCCCCCCCCCAATATGTGTCTGCTGTACCATGTACTGGTATGAGGAAGTCTCCTGTTCTCTCCTCCCCCAATATGTGTCTGCTGTACCATGTACTGGTATGAGAAAGTCTCCTGACGAAGAAAGGTATTTATAATTTTACATTTTTTTTTTATATCTATACACAAATGTTTTGCCTTTTATATCTGATTTAGCCCTCGGTCACACCGGTACAACTTCGGGCACGACATACGACTTACAAATCGTACCTGAAGTAGAATCGAATGTGTTTCTTTGGCAGTGTCCTAATAGATACGATTTCGAGTAGTACGATTTGAGAAGTAGTTTGCCCTCGTTCATGTTGAAGCGATTTTTCATGTGATTTAACAGGTCAATCTCAGATGAAGTTGCACGATTTCAAAGCCGTGTTCTGTGTGAACGAGGGCTTCATGTATGACTTGTTCAGGTGTTCAGCACGATTTTACTGCCACCAACTATAATGTGAATCATACCTGTGTCTATATCAGCACTGACCCCCCCACATCTGCATTGGAAAAACCGTTAAGCCAGCTACTGTCACAATCTGATTGCTCAATCTTACAGTAGTTGCGTCCTGGACAACCAATGGTGGCTGCTGTTGCTGACCCTCTTTTGACAATACCAGAAAAGGAGACCTCTGAGAAGGATGTATGATTTCTGGTCAGTAGCTCTATAGAAGCCGTCAATGAAGGAAAAAGGATGGCAGCAATCTCCCAGTGAGTGATGTACCGGAAAATACAGCTCCATGTTACCCTACCTTCAATTATACACTTTGTAAAAACAACCCATTCAGTTTAAAATAGAAATTAAAGGCAAAACATTTTTGTATAGATAAAAAAAAAAATAAACACCTTTTTTACCCCTTTTAGGATCGCATGACCTCTGTTCTCAGCTGCATAAGGCGCTGGGGGAGGAGTGAATGGCTATGCGGGGGGGGGGGGGGGTAATGTCAGCACAAGTCTCATCATTGGATTAGCTCCCAGCTAGAGAACTGACCACACTGTACTCTCATGCCTTGTTTGGTCAGTATATAATAGGAAAGCAGAGGGACCAGGGATCACCAGAGATTTCACATAAAGGAAGCACTACAAAGAGAACAAGAAACTTCTTCATACCAGTACATGGTACAGCAGACATATATCAGGGGGTGGGGAAGGGTGAGGAGAGAACAGGAGATTTCCTCATACCAGTACATGGTACAGCAGACACATATTGGGGGGGGGGGGGGGAGCAGGAGACTTCTTCATACCAGTACATGGTACAGCAGACACATATCGGGGGGGGGGGGGGAGAACAGGAGACCTCTTCATATCAGTACATGGTAGAGCAGACACATATCGGGGGGGGGGGGGAGAGAACAGGAGACCTCTTCATATCAGTACATGGTAGGGCAGACACATATCGGGGGGGGGGAGAGAACAGGAGACCTCTTCATATCAGTACATGGTAGAGCAGACACATATCGGGGGGGGGGGGGAGAGAACAGGAGACCTCTTCATACCAGTACATGGTACAGCAGACACATATCGGGGGGGGGGGAGAGAACAGGAGACTTCCTCATACAAGTACATGGTACAGCAGACACAAATCGGGGGGGGGAAGAGAACAGGAGACTTCCTCATACCAGTACATGGTACAGCAGACACATATTGGGGGGGGGGGGAGAGAGAACAGGAGACGTCCTCATACCTGTGCATGGTACAGCAGACGCATATCAGGAGGAAAGGATGGGGAGGAGAGAACAGGAGACTTCCTCATACCAGTACATGGTACAGCAGACACATATCGGGGGAGGGTGGGAGGAGGAGAGAACAGGAGACTTCCTAATACCAGTACATGGTACAGCAGACACATATTGGGGGGGTGGGGGAAGGAGAGAACAGCAGACACATATTGGGGGGGGGGGGTGTTGGGGGGACAGATTCTTTAAAAATAAACCCCTATTATTCTATGTTTCATTTAGATGAAGTGGGCTGCTTTGGTATATAATGGAGTCTATACTTCCTGTCACTTTACCTTAAGTGAGTTGATTAGAGCCAGATTATTCAGTGTGATGTCATTGTAGTAATTTTTGATGTCACTGAAGGCCTTTTCATGGTTTTTCATCAGAGTATTAATTTGTGTGTTCTTCCTCTCCTCCACTTCGTGAATCTCCGTCTTCCTGCGCAGATCCAGCTCATCTCGCAGAATGCGCATTTTCTGCTCGTATTTGTTTTCGATTTCTGTGAATGGAGTTGGGGAGATTGTGGCGTAAGAGCTAAGTATATGTATATAAGTATAAGTATAAGGTGTGCCGCCTCATTGTGTGTGAGCGTTCTGCGCCATCACAGTACTGACCTTTCACTTGTCTCTCAAAATCGTTCCTTTGCCGCGTCATCTCTTCGTCTTGTTTCTGCCAAATACAATGAGAAGCCATTAGAAATGTAACAACAAAAACCTCAGGAATACACGAGGAGTCTGTGAAGGGGATTTTCTGTGGGGATAAAGGCCCCTTTCACACATGTGCGACTTGTCCTGCGACTTGGGACTACAAATTAGCATGACAAGTCGTACCCCATGATTTCCAATGAGTACCGTTCATATCTGTGCGACTTCAAAGTAGTCCCTGCACTACTTTGGTCCAACTTTGATGCAACTTGTGGTCCGCAGACCTCCAGATTACACAGGGATTGCTTCAAGTCGGGTCAAAGTGTGAAAGCGGCCTTAAAGCAGAGTTCCACTCAAAAGTGGAACTTCCTCTTATCTGTCTCCCCCCCAGTGCCACATTTGGCATTGGCACCTTTCGGGGGGGGGGGGGGGTACCTGTTTTTGACAGGTGCCCTGTCCCCACTTCTGTCGGACCTCGCTGCGGCGAGGTACATCAGAAGTTTGGCCCCCTCCTTCTCCCTCCATTTCTAGTTCAGTACAAAAGCGCAGCGTGCGTCGCGCATGCGCAGTACAGTAGGGACCCGGCTGTGAAGCCGCAAGGCTTCACTGCCATGTTCCATTACCGGCAATGGTGGTGGCAGCTCCCGACAGCCAATGGAAACATCCGCAGCGGTGCCGACATCGCTGAATTCCAGGACAGGTAAGTGTCCTCATATTAAAAGTCAGCAGCTACAGTATCTGTACAGTGTGTAGCTGCCTACTTCTAATTTTTGGAGGGGGTGGGGGGGGGGGGTGGAACTCCGCTTTACGGTGAACAAATGTTTGCAGCTGAGAATTTAGCTTGGCTCCATCCCCTTTCTCTTACCATTTTGAGATTCTTCAACACCATCTCATTGGCCAGCTCCTGCTCCTTGATATCCACCCGCAGTCCGCGCATATCTTTGCGTAGTAGGCTCTCCTGAGAGTGGTGATCCTGATGTGCCAGCTTCATAGCAACGCTGCCCTCTGCTCTCAGCTCCGAGATGTTGTTCTGATGCTCATATAGGAGATGCTTCACTTTCTGCTTATATACCTGAAAAGGACAAGAAATATCAGTTTGTTCCTCTGTGTCCATGTGCCTAGTGAATGTTGAGTGTCTTTATAATTATCAATCAGCTGCTGCACTTGCAGGGCTCTAATGAGGGAAGAGGCGGGGTCTGCACCCCTTTACACGTGGTTTCCTGTTGGGGGTTTCTCACTAAAAATGATATCTGTGTTGCAGGGGGAAGCCCAAAATCTAACTTGTATCTTAGTGCAGACTTCTGGGGAAATCAGTGAGCCAAGCACACAAGCAGGAAATTACATTTCTGGGGGGAGGGGCCTGTATACCATCTGTGTACAGAGCGCCTCCAGGTGGCCATATTGTATTTTACAGAAAATGACAGTGGCTGCAGATTGGAAAGGAAAGGGAATTTTTAATAACATTCAATTACAATATGAATTGTGAAGAGATTATCTGTTATATTATTTCATTTTTCATTTTTATTTGCTCATTGTTTCCCTATAAAAGTGGAGTTACCCTTTAAAGTGGCGCTAGCATCTGTTATTTTTTATGTTATTTACAGACATGCTAAGAAATGTGTAAATGTAACACCTCCGGGTATTTATTACCCCCCATAGAGATCACCGTTCTACCCCTGACAATTCACAGATCTGCTTTTCTCTCTAGAAGGACTGAGCTATCTTTGTTCAGGCATCATCCGGGGTTATCACTAGCGATGGGCTCAGGTGTGTTCGGATCAAGTCTGCCAGGAAGCCGGCATTGCACACCCCCAATCATAGGCAGTGTGTGTATGTGCATTGTACACCCCCAATCATAGGCAGCGTGTGTATGTGCATTGTACACCCCCCAATCATAGGCAGTGTGTGTATGTGCATTGTACACCCCTAATTATAGGCAGTGTGTGTATGTGCATTGTACACCCCCAATCATAGGCAGTGTGTGTATGTGCATTGTACACCCCCAATCATAGGCAGTGTGTGTATGTGCATTGTACACCCCCAATCATAGGCAACGTGTGTATGTGCATTGTACACCCCCAATCATAGGCAGTGTGTGTATGTGCATTGTACATCCCCAATCATAGGCAGTGTGTGTATGTGCATTGTACACCCCCAATCATAGGCAGAGTGTGTATGTGCATTGTACACCCCCAATCATAGGCAGCGTGTGTATGTGCATTGTACACCCCCAATCATAGGCAGTGTGTGTATGTGCATTGTACATCCCCAATCATAGGCAGTATGTGTATGTGCATTGTACACCCCAATCATAGGCAGTGTGTGTATGTGCATTGTACACCCCCAATCATAGGCAGTATGTGTATGTGCATTGTACACCCCCAATCATAGGCAGTGTGTGTATGTGCATTGTACACCCCCAATCATTGGCAGTGTGTGTATGTGCATTGTACACCCCCAATCATTGGCAGCGTGTGTATGTGCATTGTACACCCCCAATCATAGGCAGTATGTGTATGTGCATTGTACACCCCCAATCATAGGCAGTGTGTGTATGTGCATTGTACACCCCCAATCATTGGCAGTGTGTGTATGTGCATTGTACACCCCCAATCATTGGCAGCGTGTGTATGTGCATTGTACAACCCCAATCATTGGCAGTGTGTGTATGTGCATTGTACACCCCCAATCATTGGCAGTGTGTGTATGTGCATTGTACCCCCCTAAATAAATTGGGGATCTGCCCACCAACTGCAGCCATGTTGGGGGAGGTTGGGCTGTCTCCCTCTCATCTGTTCCCCCATCCACCCATTAGCGGCCATGTGCCTCCAGTGTGAGGACACTAAATTAAGAGTGTAGGACTGCAGATTTAACAGGGTGCCGTGAAGTGGCTCTGCAGCTTTCACATGCGTTTGCAAATGTGTGTCAACTAAACCCCTGTTCTTTGTACCAAGAGACAGGTTTTATTTGGTTGGTGACAGACTGGAGGGTGAGTACATCAGACTGGGGGCTGGCTGACTTTCATGCACCTCTTACAATCCTTCAACCTCATTTTGTTTCTTGTTATAGGGATGGAGACGCCGGGCAACACCAGCTTGGGTCTCATTTAAAGTCCCACCTAGTCCAATATGTTTAAGCAACCAGGGATGGAGACGCTTTGCTTACAGCTTGGTGCCTCATATAAAGTCCCACCGTGCGATTTTCGTGCGTTTTTGGTGGATGCAGTTTTGATTTGACCTTAGTGTTTTCCGTATACAGGGATGGAGACCAATAGCATGACCTGCTTTTCTCACATAAAGTCCCAAGGAGGAAATTAGGGATTTCAAAGGCAGTGTGCTTTACAGGCCATGCCCCATACATAAAATCCCTTCCTATCTATATGCTGCATCCACCAAGGGGATGGAGGTGTAATGCTTTTCAGCTGGTCTTTTCCAGTTTGCACCATGGTTATAAACCTAATTATTTGAGTCTTTGAGACAACAGCCAGTTGTGGATGGGGATGGGTTGGGGGAGGTTGGGCTGTCTCCCTCTCATCTGTTCCCCCATCCACCCATTAGCGGCCATGTGCCTCCAGTGTGAGGACACTAAATTAAGAGTGTAGGACTGCAGATTTAACAGGGTGCCGTGAAGTGGCTCTGCAGCTTTCACATGCGTTTGCAAATGTGTGTCAACTAAACCCCTGTTCTTTGTACCAAGAGACAGGTTTTATTTGGTTGGTGACAGACTGGAGGGTGAGTACATCAGACTGGGGGCTGGCTGACTTTCATGCACCTCTTACAATTCTTCAACCTCATTTTGTTTCTTGTTATAGGGATGGAGACGCCGGGCAACATCAGCTTGGGTCTCATTTAAAGTCCCACCTAGTCCAATATGTTTAAAAAATTGGGGATCTACCCACCAACTGCAGCCATTGCTAAAAAATTCGGGATCTGTCCACCAACTGCAGCCATTGCTAAAAATTGGAGATCTGCCCACCAACTGCAGCCATTGCTAAAAAAAATTGGGGATCTGCCCACCAACTGCAGCCATTGCTAAGATGAAGGTGTGGCACTCCATTGATACATGCTCTATAATGCAGATTACATAAAACAAAACAAAAAAACCCCAAAGAATTGGGGAATGTAGAAGTGAGACACTGACAGCGTTAACTCCCTAACAGCACAGCATTAGTTTTGGTTGGTGTTGCCCTTTAAGAATTTGGTGCAGCTCTGCTCTTCGTTCCCAATATCTGGAGGAAAAATGCGATTATGATAAATGATGTGCCGGCTCCATATGGCCGACTCTGGATTTTACTCCAGGGAAGTTTTTCTGTTTCCAGGAAATTGCTGACTTAAAGGAGAAGAAAATGTGTCTTGTTTGCAACTCAGAGACTCGCATCCGGATCAGCAAAGTGAGCAATGCAAAATATGGATACAAAACCTCCTTTACAATGACCGTGTCCTCAGATTGTATTCTACAATAATTACATCCTCTGTATATACAGTATCTCACAAAAGTGAGCACACCCCTCAGATTTCTGTAAATATTTTATTCTATCTTTTCATGTGACAACACTGAAGAAATTACACTTTGCTACAATGTAAAGTAGTGAGTGTACAGCTTGTATAACAGTGTAAATTTGCTGTCCCCTCAAAATAACTCAACACACAGCCATTAATGTCTAAACCGCTGGCAACAATAGTGAGTACACCCAAATTGTCCAAATTGGGCCCAATTAGATATTTTCCCTCCCCGATGTCATGTGACTCATTAGTGTCACAAGGTCACTGGAAGTTCAACATGGCACCTCATGGCAAAGAACTGTCTGAGGATCTGAAAAAAAGAATTGTTGCTCTACATATAGATGGCCTAGGCTATAAAAAGATTGCCAAGACCCTGAAACTGAGCTGCAGCATGGTGGCCAAGACCAAACAGCGGTTTAACAGGACAAGTTCCACTCAGAACAGGCCTCACCATGGTTGACCAAAGAAGTTGAGTGCACGTGCTCAGCGTCATATCCAGAGGTTGTCTTTGGGAAATAGACGTATGAGTGCTGCCAGCATTGCTGCAGAGGTTGAAGGGGTGGGGGGGTCAGCCTGTCAGTGCTCAGACCATACGCTGCACACTGCATCAAATTGGTCTGCATGGCTGTCATCCCAGAAGGAAGCCTCTTCTAAAGATGATGCACAAGAAAGCCCACAAACAGTTTGCTGAAGACAAGCAGACTAAGGTCATGGATTACTGGAACCATCTCCTGTGGTCTGATGAGACCAACATAAACGTATTCGGTGCAGATGGTGTCAAGCGTGTGTGGCGGCAACCAGGAGGAGTACAAAGACAAGTGTGTCTTGCCTACAGTCAAGCAAGGTGGTAGGATTGTCATTGTCTGGGGCTGCATGAGTGCTTCCAGCACTGGGGAGCTACAGTTCATTGAGGGAACCATGAATGCCGACATGTACTGTGACATACTGAAGCAGAGCATGATTCCCTCCCTTCAGAGACTGGGCCGCAGCATGATAACGACCCCAAACACACCTCCAAGACGACCACTGCCTTGCTAAAGAAGCTAAGGGTAAAGGTGATGGACTGACCAAGCATGTCTCCAGACCTAAACCCTATTGAGCATCTGTGGGGCATCCACAAACAGAAAGTGGAGGAGCGCAAGGTCTCAACATCCACCAGCTCTGCGATGTCGTCATGGATGTGTGGAAGAGGACTCCAGTGACAACCTGTGAAGCTCTGGTGAACTCCATGCCCAAGAGGGTTTAGGCAGTGCTGGAAAATAATGGTGGCCACACAAAATATTGACACTTTGGACCCAATTTGGACATTGTCACTTAGGGGTGTACTCACTTTTGTTGCCAGTGGTTAATTCATTAATGGCTGTGTGTTGAGTTATTTTGAGGGGACAGCAAATTTACACTGTTATACAAGCTGTACACTCACTACTTTACATTGTAGCAAAGTGTCATTACTTCAGTGTTGTCACGTGAAAAGATAGAATAAAAGATTTACAAAAACGTGATGGGTGTACTTACTTTTGTGAGAAACTGTATACTTCACAGTAAACCACTCTAATAGCACAGCACCAAAATTATCTTTACTCTTACCATAACAAAAAAGCACAAACTTTTTGGTGCAAAAAAGGGAGATATGACTGAGCCCCTTTGGTAACGATCGGGATAATAAATAGAAAAAAACAACAATTAGGTCCATAGACAATCCATAGTACAAGTCCATATGCAGCTCATTGAAGGTGGCAGCTCAGTGTGCAAGAAAGAAGAAACTTGTGGATGGCTGAGAAGGAAACACAAGTGCCATCTAAGTGTAGCATATGAAGTGTAATAACAGCCTAGTAGAAATGTACTCACAATGAGCAGCCTTGTATTGGCATTGAGACAGCGCTGCAAGATATCCCTATATGGCACTAGTGATGTCGCAAACATAAAATTTAATGTTTGCGAACGGCGAACATCGGCAAATGTTCGCGAACCGGCGAACATTGCGAACCGCCAGAGACTTCAATAGGCAGGCGAATTTTAAAACCCACAGGGACTCTTTCTGGTCACAATAGTGATGGAAAAGTTGTTTCAAGGGGACTAACACCTGGACTGTGGCATGCCGGATGGGGATCCATGGCAAAACTCCCATGGAAAATTACGTAGTTGACGCAGAGTCGGGTTTTAATCCATAAAGGGCATAAATCACCTAACATTCCTAAATTGTTTGGAATAACGTGCTTTAAAACATCCAGTGTGTGTATACGATCAGGTATGATGTTGTATCGATCAGGTAGTGTAAGGGTTACGCCCACTTCACAGTGACAGACCAAACTCCCCGTTTAACGCACCGCAAACAGACCAGAACC